>NC_070634.1:0-1200000 GCF_947347685.1 Pleuronectes platessa | reverse complement strand
TTAAGCAGGCAATGGACAACATGACCCCTGGCATTCTGCCATTTAACAAGGCGGACCAACTCTCGGTTCATGGAGGCACCCAGATCCACAGACCAGTTATAGCTGTGCAGAGTCACCTAAGAAATTATGGTAAAATATCCAAATCAGAAAATCATTGCAGGTAAATTTCTGAGATACAAGCTCTTAAACAATCAGTTAGGACAGTGGAACAAAGTAATTGAAAATTGTAATAATAATCCAGTAAATAAAAAAAGATGTACATAAACAAATATGCAAGAAGAAATTAGAATCACTGACTCCTGGTTTTCTGCCTCTGAAGAAAATATATGCCAATAATTGCTTATTTTTAAAATGTATAGTGTTGAATAAAATTATGGCCAGAATAGTACTTTTGCAGAACATGAGCTCCCTGTGCAGTTGACCTTTCACTGTTTTTATATAAAATGTCACCACTTCATCATTCTATTTTGCTAGACATAGAGTATGCATTTAATGTCATAAGTAGTGTATCAATTGATGAGTTTTGGCCCAAAATTTTAACACTTTTGTTTTTGCCCCCATTTTGAATTGACGTAAAAGATGCAAGATTTCCTCTATGCAAACGGAAAAGCTTATTTCTCTCAAATTTTTTCAAGTCTGTTTTTTCCTTCCAGGAATTGTGTACAGATCCTTGCAACATGGGCATTATCATGTAGCAAAATGAGGCTATGGCGGTGGACGAATTACATGATGACGGGCATCAAAATTACGAAATACTGCGAAATACTAAATAATAAATATATAAGGCAGTAATTCTAGTATTTGCACATTTCTATTTGCTCATATTTCTATTCACTTACTGTGTATTCAGTATTGTTACTATTTTAGTAGTAGTGCATGTAGCTCTTGCAGAAAATTATTAAAGTGATATTACAGAACAATGTGAAAAAGAACAGATCACGCAAACATGAAATGTTTTGAACTTGTCTCATTCAGAGCTTGGACTAATGGATATTCACAAAAGGGTTCCATATACCAAGTCACCTTTTTATCCAGGATGCTGATGAAAAGGAGCCTTTGGCGGGGAGCCAGTTCTGCCCCTGTCTGGCTTGGACTGAATAAATCACTCTGCTCCGCAGCCTCGAAGCGCTGGAAGCCCTTATGAGCTGTGCAGAAGAGAGAGATACAGCAAACAAGGAAAATTTAAAGCTACACAGCACACTGTGGCAAGTCTTTAACACAGGCTCCCTACTTTTTGTCAAGGCAATCCTTCATCCGATCCTCCCCAAGTTGTAACAGAAACATACGATTACTTTGAGATTAACCTTTTACATGTAATTAATTTACACCAGTTTACTGTATAACTGCTCAGTGGGTCTATGAGAGCCTTAAGGCCAAATGCACTGAAGTACATAAGCATTCTCTGAGATGTTTCAAAGGTTCGGTTGAGAACAATTGTGGAGAGAAGAACATGGATAATGAATATTCTTTGCATTGTGGTTATTCAGATTACAGCATATTGTTAGGATCTTAAATTTGAGCTATTGTGGGTCTGACTGAACTCTTAACGAATAAAGACAGGAGGGGGGGCATGAACAGTTTGGGCCAGATAAATTCATACAAATGATTAATAATAAGCTTTTCCTTCCCATTATTTAATCTTGAAATTACAATGTATGTACGTCACTTTTTTCCCCGTTGTTTTGGTTAAGTTGTTTTGAATGTCTGTACCAATAAAACATTTCAGCCGATATAGTAGGAACACAATAATCTTTTCTCCAATTGTCAACACCACTGGGCCACATGGCATCAGCTGTGTCAAGGCTGTCATGAAGAGAACATTTCGCTTAGCATACAGACGCAGGCTGTTTGATGCGTTCTGATGCGACTCAAGACTTCCCCAGGGCTGCTAGAGTTCTGGGGTAGTGTATTGGATGCCCATTGTTTTGCTGATTGATACCTTTCATTGCTTCCTAAATAGATACTTGATTGAACCAAACCGAGTTTGGCTCTTCTCATATTAAGGATAAACGACCACGCAACGACAATATATCTAGGTGTTGGAGACATGTTCTTAGCAGGAAGAGAAGAATAAATATTGAGCAATTCATTATCAGAGACTGATCAGTACTTCACCTTCCAAAGAATTTAAGGTCTGATATAACTCTTAACACTTAATAAAAAAAGCTGCCACTTTAAGATTATGTATTTATGTACTGGAATAAGACTAAAACTGCAATATAACTTATAAAGTTTTGCCTGTAATCCTCACAATGTTAAAGTATTTTATCTTTAAAATCTCTTCAAAAGAAAGTCACTGGGCTCTCTTTACCTCCAGATGCGGAGCACAAATTGCAGCTCTGTACCACCTCATGTGTCCCCTGGTTGGCCCACAAATATGACAAGACGCACTGCAGGCTATTTAAGGGAATCAGGAAATGATTGACATTTCTCTTCGGATCTGCCATAAACAAAACTGTGCACCTGAAGTTCACTAAAAGATAGTTTGAGATTCCACAGCACTACAACAAAAAGGTTCCATGCACAGATGAAACTGAGGTTGAACAATTTATAAAGAATACACAGAAAAATTTGTGTCTTAATTATAATTGCCAGAGTGGTTTTCACCAGTTGAAAACCACTCTGGATAACAATGCACCTAAATATACAATTCCAGACATTAACCCAACAGAGAAGCTGTTGAATAAGTTGTCCACATGGAATCTGTCTGAGATGAAGCAGCTGTGTTAGAAGAAGTGTTCAAAACTCATCCTAAATATTCATCAGGTTTTATTTGCAGCTACTGGAAAAGATAATCGCATTAATGGTTGTGTTAAATTATCCCTTCTTGCTACTGTTCATAGCAGTTGTGACATGTTGAGTCGACGAAGAAGACACACTCAAATGAGAGATATATAAAAACTAGAAGGACGGACTCAATTTAAATTATTGAAATAACAGGTATATATTTTTAACTAGGTGATTAAAATGTCTGAAACAAATGTGACATGGACAGCAGAACTTTTAACCACAAAAGAATGATCACATTGTAAATGCAACAACATCAGTCAATTACGATTCTACAATGACATTTTAGAGCGCTCTCTCTGGCAGACACCAGCTTGTAGACAGCAATAAAAACAGTTGATAAAATCTGCTGCAGCGACATTGGTAATTTTTAAGCTTAAGTAAGTTGAATGAAACTTGACTATCTGGAATGAAATGTTTGGATATATGGAATTAATGTTCAAATATATGGACCATAACTTGAATATATTGATTGAAATTTTTGTATATATGGAATGAAATCTGACGTCATCAGGGTAATGGCACTATCTAGTTTTCCTGATGTGTAGTTCTGTAGTGATGTTGCGGAAAAAATATATTTTCTAAAGGTAAGGGAAGATTTAACCGACAAATCAGTAGTGTTGATATCCAGGGTCTGACATAAAGTTTGAAATTATATAATGTCACGTTGGCTGGGATAATGTTTTTACAATAGACATCTGCATAACAGGGGAAAACAAGCAATCACCATGAGTGTCAGGGACAGGGTAACAAACTCAATTAAGTTTATATTAATTGAATCGGGATTAGGTTGGGGTCAGAAGGAAATATGCAATCCGAGCCACACTTAATCTTGTAGCATCACGCAAACAGAATATTACACATCAAAAAACAAGATGGCACCAGTGCTTTGATGACATCAGATTACATTTAATATATTTAAACTTTCATTGAATGTAATTGAACTCTCATTCCACATATTCAATAGCCAATAATTTCCTAAATTGCATGCCATTTATAAATGTATACATACATTAAACATAATACAGTGGAAATCACTTACAGTGATCACATTTGTACTGGGCCAAAATGATCACTATAAGGGGTTTATTACTGATATGGAAAATTCCACTGACCAGTGTCTAGGGTAGTGGAAATCCCCTGACCGGGGTGTCTCACTGCTGTGATACTACAGTGCCTTGCATAAGTATTCACCCCCTTTGGACTTTTCTACATTTTGTCATGGTATAACCACAGATTAAAATTTATTTCATCGTGAGTTTATGTAATGGACCAACACAAAATAGTGCATCATTTGGAAGTGGGGGGAAATATTACATGGATTTCACAATTATTTACAAATAAAAATCTGAAAAGTGTTGAGTGCATATGTATTCACCCCCTTTACTGTGAAACCCCTAACAAAGATCTGGTGCGACCAATTGCATTCACAAGTCACATTTGCAAGTCACATAATTAGTAAATAGGGTCCACCTGTCTGCAATTTAATCTCAGTATAATAAATACATCTGTTCTGTGACGGACTCAGAGTTTGTTGGAGATCATTACTGAACAAACAGCATCATGAAGACCAAGGAGCTCACCAAACAGGTCAGGGATAAAGTTGTGGAGAAATATGAAGCAGGGTTAGGTTATAAAAAAATATCCAGAGCTTTGAACATCTCTCTGAGCACCATAAGATCCATCATAAGAAAATGGAAAGAATATGGCACAACCGCAAACCTACCAAGAGGAGGCCGTCCACCCAAACTGAAGAGTCGGACAAGGAGAAAATTAATCAGAGAAGCAACCAGGAGGCCCATGGTTACTCTGGAGGAGTTGCAGAGATCCACAGCTGAGGTGGGAGAATCTGTCCACAGGACAACTATTAGTCGTCTACTCCACAAATCTGGCCTTTATGGAAGAGTGGCAAGAAGAAAGCCATTGTTGAAAGGGATCCATAAAAAATCCCGTTTGGAGTTTGCCAGAAGCCATGTGGGAGACACAGCAAACATGTTGAAGAAGGTGATCTGGTCAGATGAGACCAAAATTGAACTTTTTGGCCTCAATGCAAAACGCTATGTGTGGCGAAATCCCAACACTGCCCATCACCCTGAGCACACCATCCCAACAGTGAAACATGGTGGTGGTAGCATCATGCTGTGGGGATGCTTCTCTTCAGCAGGTACAGGGAAACTGGTCAGAATAGAGGGAAAGATGGATGGAGCCAAATACAGGGAAATCCTTGAAGAAAATCTGATGCAGTCTGCAAAAGACTTGAGACTGGGGCGGAGGTTCATCTTCCAGCAGGACAATGACCCTAAACATACAGCCAGAGCTACAAAGGAATGGTTTGGATTAAAGAATGTTAATGTCTTAAAATGGCCCAGTCAAAGCCCAGACCTCAATCCAATAGAGAATCTATGGCAAGACTTGAAGATTGCGGTTCACAGACGGTCTCCATCCAATCTGACTGAGCTTCATTTTTTTTGCCAAGAACAATGGACAAACCTTTCCATCTCTAGATGTGCAAAGCTGGTAGAGACATACCCCAAAAGACTTGCAGCTGTAATTGCAGCGAAAGGGGGTTCTACCAAGTATTGACACAGGGGGGTGAATACTTATGCACCCAACAGATGTCAACTTTTTTGTTCTCATTATTGTTTGTGTCACAATAAAATTTATTTTGCACCTCCAAAGTACTATGCATGTTTTGTTGATCAAACGGGAAAAAGTTTATTTAAGTCTATTTGAATTCCAGTTAGTAACAGTACATAATGGGAAAAAGTCCAAGGGGGGTGAATACTTATGCAAGGCACTGTATCTACCTGACAGGATTGAACCCTTATTTGGCGGTGTCTCACTGATATGACCGTGATAAACAGGGTATAGGTCCTTGTTTTTTGTGATGTTTTCTTCCAACTGGTTCAGCGGACGGACAGATAGACACAGATGAGGATCTCATGTCTCGCATGTCTTCTTTTTTTCATATTATGTGTTATGGAAAGCCTTTAAGTTCTGGCTTTTGTGAACTTGCGGCCAGTTGTTCCATTTGGAGCACCCGTGCTTGCTGTATAAACTCTGCAGAGCTCAAAAGCAAGACTCAAAAGCAACTCCGATCTGAGAATTTCATTATTTCAAATCTCAAAATGAATTTCCATCACATTACTCTAACCCCATAGCATAGCTTCTGTATGATAGTGCCAGAGCTTGAGGGAAAAGCTAAATTGTGCACTTGCGTATATGCACACACACACACACACACACACACACACACACACACACACACACACACACACACACACACACACACACACACACACACACACACACACACACTTTTCTTAATGAGGCAAACCTTTTTTTATAGCTGCACATTCATTCCTCATCATATCCTGCTTGTCCTCTTCCTGTCTTTCTCTCTCGCTGACACAAACAAACACACCGACACCCGTACTCAAACACGGTCATCGGACACGTGTAAACTCAGACTGGGAGAAAACTTTGTACACTTAGACTCTAAGACTTGGTTGGCAGTGCGCAACGCAAATGATAGACACAGAGAGGAGCAGTAAATTACTGACAGAGCTGGTAAAGACTGTAAAAAAAAACGTCTACGGCCCGGCGCTCTTCCGTACAGGTGGCTAATCTAGAGTTTTAGACCCCTGGCCTCGATAAACTAATCATAGATAAATCCTCCAAAAAAAAGTCTGGGAGGAAAATAGAGAGTTTAATTCTGCGTGGACAGATTAATTTGCTTTCACTGCCAACGATGCTGGTTTACCTGTATGCTTGATATATGGCCAGGAATTAGCTAACAACAAAAAATGAAATGTTATAAGACATTTTGAAAACAAGCACAAAGCATTCGCTGAAAATTCAAAGCTGCAGATGAACAAGAAAAGCATAGTGCTGTGTTTAATTTCTTTCAAAGTAGGCCTAAATATGTATTTTGTTCTCCTCTTCACAAGACTTTTTTTGTTAAAAGCTATTTTTTTTTGTTTGGTTGCATTAATGGCTAGTTTAATCAGACTTTTAAAGTTTGACATTAAAATGTTTTATACTGTCAAAGAAACAAGAGCAACGCTTTAATTACGGTCTACCTCCATATGCAGGAAAAAAAATAAAAAAATTTAATTCAAAAGAAAGAAACAGATCATACATTCAGTATTTCTATAGGGTCAATCCTTGCAGGTGAGAGATCGTCATAATCGATCACCCCATTTTATTTCATATTGTAGTTATGTAGCTATATTTCTCTAGTTAAAGTTTTAGGCCTGAAGTGCCAGAACCCTATTGTATTTGTTTCGGTTTGTTATTATGGTTGGAGGCCTGAAGGGCCAGAAACCTATTGTTTTTACTGTGGGTTGTTATTTCGTATTATTTGTAGCCTGACGCCTCAGCTCAAATTCCCATGAGTTGGAATGAGCTAGACATGAAACTTGGCACAATAACTGGAATGGATGTTCATTAACTTTCTTTGTAACATGAGTTCAATTGGATTCATGGTAGTGCTATAATCAAGCTTTGAAAAATAATTGTTCACAGACCACGCCTTTCACACCATTAGTCCAATTGACTCAAAATTTGAAACACAAATCCAGCCAATCTAAACAAAGTAAATATTTGGCAGAAATCAGTAATTATGAGTCATAATAAAGTATTTAAAAACAAAAAACCTAATTGACTTTAGACAGCCATAATGAATCACAGACTGATAATCAATAATTGCATATATGGCAAAGATTAGTAAACAGTACATAGGATGAGCATCTTGGCAGAAGATGACAGCAGAGAATTTTTAGAGACGCAGGTTTAGCTGTTACCTTGCTCTGTGCTACAATGCCACTGATTGAAGTTGCGGCCAACAAGAATGAAACTCCTTGTGGTATCTGAAGGCTGGCTGAGGTTCTGGATAAGAGGAAATGGTACGAATATGTCTCCAGATGGGGGGTAGCTAAAAAGGTTTAAGAAATGGAGAAAAACATTATTGCAATGTACATATAACACAGATATTACACAATGCTTGTCTGATATACTGAGGACAATGTGAAGTTAATATTTGATAATGATGAGCTGTCAGATGATTACACATTCACAGTGTTAAAAAAGAAGTATCATAAATGTTGTTTGCATATGTTGCAGTTTAGGCTCTGCAGTGTAATGGCTGAGAGCATCTGAGATTTTAATTTGAAGTTGAAAGGTGTTGTCAGTAAGACGATTACAGAGAAAAAGAAGGAAAAAAGCTACTTGGCACTGTTGTACATTGCTGAAAGTGCATGTTACTAATTTACACAAAATTATTGTTCCGTGTTGACATAAATTGTTTTGGGTTGACAGTGAGGAACCAACGTGAACAGCATCACTGTCAGAAATGAAAACAGTGAATTTTACATTTAAATTGGAAGTGATTCAATTTCTGCTAAGGAGTAAAACTGACTGATGTGTCAGTCTGATATGATCCAATATGAAGTGCTTGAGTCCACAAAACACTTTTTCGGTCTCAGGGGTAAACAGTTTAGTTGACTGGTTATCACTCGCGTGGTGTCATCTGGAAGCCCTGACATTCATATTCGACTCGAAACAAGGTCATGTATTGGATTCTGCTCGAACAAAGTTTACACCCTGAGACTCCAGAAGTGTTTGTGGACTCAAACACTTCACCCCCGAATCGGTACAGGTGTGAAAAGACATTGAGTGAATTTTCATTTTTGGATGAACATCCCTGTCGTGATGAAGTCCTGTCCACCTTAGGTCACTTTGCCATGATTCTCAACAATGAATGACGAACATAAATAAAGGAAATGTGTTGATTGCAACCTTGAACATGATTAAAATTATAAATGATTTTATACCCGGCACGAAAACTCACCTTGTCCTTTCAAATACCTTCACAGTCGTATCACTGGCAAGAGTACTGACCAAACTGACAAGCTCTGCCAAGATAGAAGGCAGCAGGAAGTGTGAGGCGATATCAGCCGTGCACTGCTGAATGGAGGGGCAGGCTGTATTAAGGGAAGGAGCAGAGATAACGGGTGAGAGGTACATCAACTAACAAAATATAAAGACTCTACATCAGGAAATGTTATCCATCAGAAATAATTTTTCACTTTTTGGGAAGCTAAATAATATAGGCTCAAATCAGGCTCCAAATAGGGTCACAAGGAATATTGCTTTTAAAGTGTTTAAACATAATTTCAATGTTTTTAGTTGTAAAAAGTCAGGCGAGAATACAACTGCATTAAGGAGCATGTAAATATCTTGACTTGCATGAAATGCAATGCAATATTAGTTAAACATATAAACCTGCATGATCATTTCAAGCTTGTGCATTATTGGAAACATTTATATATCCCCAAAAAGAGTTAAACTTATAGACAACAAAAGAATCAAACAAAGGATATGAGTGGTGAGGTCATTGTGGTTAGGGATTAGGGTATTTGTGCACATATAAATACAAATCAGAACTACTAAGCTGATGATCGCACATGGAGCAAGTGTATTAGATTTGTCTGCGTGTTAGTCTTACAGCAGAAATGAGGTCATTGTGCCGGGCACATGGTTAAGAAGTGTTGTTCTTAGTTTTATAGTTAATCATGGGTGTGGAAAGGTGTTTTTTAGGAATGAAAACTTGAACAAACGTGAGGAGGGTCCTCTGCAACCCAGGTGAGTTGGCTTGAATAGTTTACAGTGCACATTAAACAATTTTCTTCTAAAGCATTTTCAGATACAATTTAACCAACCTGGGTCAGAGAGGAGCCCACCAACTCAACCATATTTGAAAATCAACTACAACTTTTGGACAATAGAACCCCCTTTCCTTTATTAAGACACTTGCATAATGAGTGGAACACCATTGTTCAATCAAATCAGGTGTAAAGACAATGTAAATGCAACTGTAGTCTGACAGGTATTTTTACGAATAGAATATTTTTCTATTCATGCAAATTCTTTATAGGTTTCAAAGGTTACGATAAGTGTTCCAAACTTTTGGATCCCATGTGTCCTTTAAAGGCTCAAAATATGTTTGACCCTAATCTAAGGACATAAAATAACACTAACCAAGTTTCGCCATGAAAGTTATCCATGCTTGGCATATATCCTGGTAGACAGGGTGAAGGGTGCCTAGATCGCCCTCCTCCAAATGAGACACCTGCCGCCTACAGTCACAAAACATGCATTAATTATTAAAAGACATGTTATCAATAAAGGACGGTTAAGAACTTCACATACACTTATCATCTGGTCTTAAAGCTGTTTCTGCTGTGGTTTAACATATTGTTGATTAGCTGTCAATGGTGGTGTCTTGGCAGTCTATGTATATAAAAGGGTCTCCACTGTATATAGGCAATTCTTCTGGTTATTTTTATAACTGAAATACAAATGATCATTTATTGATTGATTGATTATTTATTTAAGCCTCGGAAAACACATTGAGGAATAAGACCCTCATTTAAAATGGTTCAGGAAGCGTGGGGTTAAATTTCTAAAGATTACCTCAACAAATAAACAGCTAGAATGCCAAAGGTCTGCAATGCTGTAAGTGTTGCAAATGGAGCATTCTTTGAAGAAAGCAAAGTTTGAAGAACAAAATTAATATTTCAAATAAAAATTATTATTATTATTACTATTCATTTTGCAACTCATTTGATAAATAAAAGTGTGAGTTTTCATGGAAAACACGAAATTGTCTGGGTGATCGCAAAATTTTTAACGGTAGTGTATATATATAAAAAAAATAGGCCTACAATTCTGATCCTGTGTCAAAAGACATGTAGAATATGAGGATTCTCATATCCCATGACCACTTTTGATTGGATAATAATAATTAACAAATAACAATAAACAAACAAACAACAAACAAACATGACCGAGATGAAGACATTGATACTGTGTTATATTACTGACACATCACCTCTGGGTGTGCTCCTGCTCCATAGCCTTCTCCTGGCTCCACTGCTGCTTTATGGTCTCCGTCTTGTGTCTACGCCGAGCGGCTCGGCCTTCTTCTCCCTTTTCTTGTACTATGTCATCAGTTGTCTTTGGGCTCCCGAGCTCCAATGAGTCTGGCTTACTCTACAAGGATATAATGTAAAACATTTAGCTCTGTGTATAGTAGGAACATCAGACAAAGCTTGATGCCACATGCTCCTCATCGATCTCCACTGACTACCTATTGCTGCCAGAATCAAATTTAAGTCACTGACATTTGCCTAAAGAGAAACGTCGGGGTCTGCACCCATAAACTTTAACACAATCATATAGGCTTACGCTTCTGGTGCTGCTTTTCCTTTATAAAAGCCAATCATAAAGCAGGTGCTCTTGTTTGTGGTTCACTGATGGTTGAACAAGCTATCAGAACAACTCTCTATCTTCAAGAACCTCTTCAACACACGTCCCTCGCCAACTCCTGTCCTCACAACTAACACCCGAGCATGTCTAACAATAATTTTAACTGATCTCCTACACTTACTGAACAGATAAGTACTTACTTTAATGTACCATTTTCGCCTGCCTCATTAAATATTTATGAGCCTCTCCTCTGATTGTCTAACTGCACTTTGAGTGAAACGCGACCAGGCCTATCACCGGTCTCTTTCTGGCGCATTGATCATCTCTCTGGTAAACACAGCTGAAAGTCATGTTGTTATGTTTGGATACAGCTGTAGAAGACCATCAATATATTCACAGTCGGTTACAACAGGATTTTTCTGAATGGTAAGTCACACTAGGGCTGGGTATTGCCTACAACCTCACGATACGATACGTATCACGATACACGTTGCTTTTGAATAATGACCATGTCCTGCACAAAATTGACTACAACAGTTGTTCTTTATTATTCCATATAACAGCAAAGGCGAAGTCTTGGGGATCGCACCACTCAAAATACTTAAAATTCTGGCCATTAAAAGATCTTAAAAGTAAAATAAAATAATTATCATTCTAATCCCAATAAAAAAAAAAGGCAACGCAGAGAAAGGATCTGTCGCTCACGCATCTCTTCCCAAGATCCCCGGATATGGTGTTTTTAATTTTCCTCGTAAGTGCCAAGTCTGTTGCTTGAACATGAGCGCAGTTGCACATCTGGGCATTCAGACGTGCTATAATGTTCTTCGGACATTACGAGTGTTGCAGCTTTTAGCGGCTTCAGGGCTTTAGCCTCATCTTCAGCCAAGGCCAGGTCCGCTTCAGTTAAGGTCCACTGGTCCTTGGCATTCTTCCACACCTCAGTGGAGAATAAGTAAGAGACAGTGTTTGTCTCGAGTGCACGTTGAGCGGCCAAATTCAGACTGCGAGCAAAGCATTTCACGTTCAATAACTCAGCCAGTTTTTCCGGTGTTTCTTCCTTGCTTGTTTTGAGTTGAGACGTGTGCTGTTTTTGCCTATGCTGCCCCCTTTGGCATTATTGTGCACTGCACCATAGGTGAAGTTTCGTTTTCAAGACGGCCGTCAAAGCATTTGATGCCGTATCGATACAGTAGCATCTGCATCGATGCGTGCATCGGCATGACGACGTCACGATATATCCCCATATCGATTTTTTTAGCACAGCCCTAAGTCACACCCTCCTCACGTTTGTTCAAGTTTTAGCAGGACAGTCGGCAAATGTAAATCCCGATTTGCAGTACGGAGTTTTCACATCTACGCATGTAGAGCATGCGTGAGCAGTGTGGATCAGTTGCATCCTTGAGGAGTTGCTGTAGGTTGAGAGTCTGTGGTGAAATGTGCCTAGCACACCGAAGCGGCATGTCAGAAGAAATAAAGCGTAACCGCTGGTCTTGAATAGCATCGTTGTTAGGAGGAATGTGCACAGACACATTCTCTTCCTTGTACCCCTACACACTGCAGTGATGTTTGTTGTGGTTAGCCTGTGGTAGCTAACAAGCTTCTAGCTCAGCAACATGTCTGCTCGCTGTCGCGTTCGGTGTGGAGGGGAGGAGGGGTCGTGGTGGTGGAGAGTAGGGGCAGTGGGTTCCGAGGATGGAATGGTACCGGCTGAGTGGGACAGAGAGAAGAATGTGATTTCAAGATGACATCATATGGAGAGAGGAGGTACGAAATGCGACATTCCAATAAAATATTTCTTAGTTTGCGGAGAGACTGTTTTCATACTTTGAGGGCCCCTACTGATCCCCTTCAAGTAATTACGGATAGTAAAAGCCAAGAAAAATGTATTTTACACAATATGGGCCCTTTAATAGATACTTACACACACACCCAAATGCTTCTGAAAAATAATTATAGTTTTTTCAAATGTCTGAGTAATAAAAAAAAGGGGTTTTCAAATCAAAACTCACACTACAACAGTAGGTCTATGACAGTGGTCAGTGTTTTCCACACTAATTTGACATTAATCAGTTTAGACTTCTGTGTTGTACCAAGGCATAAAAGAACAAATTCTGATGATAGCCTTTACTGTAGTGATCAATGGGTTAGGGTTGCAGCGCCACTGCATTAAGGTGCATTAGTCTGCAAGTCAACAGATTCTTCTCCTCTGCTCTTTTTTAATCTTTTCCACGTTTCTAGTTGATGAAGTGACCAGCGGGAAGGGGCGACTAGTGAATTATTTGGGGCTAAAGAAAAAACGCCGATGCCTTCTCCTCACTTCCCACTTGTTGAGACCCTCTCAGAAATAGTATTAGGTGCGCAAGCAGAGCCATGTCAAAGATTGTATAATTTTTGGTTTGGTTTGTTTCTTCGTTCCTGTTACATTATTCAGGTTTTCGCTCTCCCCTCAAAACCACACTAACTCTGTATAAAGTGTGGGATGATGATAGCAAAAAGGGTAATTCTCAAGCTTCGGAAGACAAGACACTGTGCCTCAGTTTAAAACTTGGTGGACTAAGCTTGTTAGTATATAGCAGCCATTTCTTGATTATCTTGTTTCTCAGTCTAACTTTGGCTCATGTCCAGCCCAAAAATTGCTAGATGTCTTTTTCAATGTGCCACACCTTAAAAACATCTGATGCCGCATCAAACGTCATTCAATCACCAAGCTAAATGGTCCAAGTTGCCTAGCTTCCCTCCACTTCGGAGCAAGGTGATGCCCCACGCATGAGCACCTGTGGAAATAAAAATTCGTACAAGTACACCAGGTCTGCTCTGCGTGTCTCGAGGAACCCAAACCCGGTATGGACCAGGACAATGCGAGATTTGGCGCTGGGACTCGACGATCGATATGCTAAACTTGCTAAATGAGGCATCTCTCTTGTTGGATTACATGAGGAGGATGAGTCCGAAGGCGAGGATTGTCTGATAGTCCTAAAGTCTCTAAAAGCAGGGGAGGATCCAGAGTTTTCAGCTATCAAGCTCCTCTCCTGTGGAATCTTCTCCCAGTTTCAGTTTGGGAGGCAGACACCCTCTCCATGTTGAAGAGTAGACTTAAAACCTTGCTTTATGATAAAGCTTATAGTTAGAGCTGGTCCAGGTTTATCTTAGAACTGCTCTTAGTTATGCTGCTATAGCTCTACAATGTGGGGGGACACATGACACACAGAGCTTCTCTTTCCAGCTTCTCTTTCCTCTTCTGCCTCCGTCTCACATCAAAGAAATTATGTCTCATCAGTACATGTTACTGGCTTGACTTGATGTTCTCCATTGCATGTGGCATCTATTGCATTTCTGCACTAGAAAAATGCACCTTGTTAAAGCCCTATGAGACAAATTGTGATTTGTGTGTATGGACTAGGCAAATAAAATTTGATCGATTGAAGATTGGCTTTCCACTGAGCATCCAGGCTCCCAGCCTAAGGCGCAGGGTTATGTGTTTTTCCACATCCCATGTTTGGTGAAATATCCAACTCCACTCGTCCCGAGTCAGTCAGTCTGCACATGCGCACTTGTACTCAGATTCACGGTCCAGATATCATAATTTTCTGCTGTTCCTCCGAGGACATCATGTGTTAGTGAGAACGGACAAATGACCACGGTGTTGTATATCAATCGTCAGGAGGGTCTACGTTCTCCACAGTTACACACTCTTGGACACAGACTGATATTATGGAGCGAGGTGCATCTCCTCGCCATGAGAGTGACGCATGTTCCCACTGCGCAGGCTCCTGCTCTCCCAGGAGCCTGGACAGATATTTCAACCGGAGCTGCTTGCCCTGTGGGTTTGTCCTGGGGTTTTCAATGTGCAGTTGGTACATCCTATCCTTCCTGCAGGACTTGATTGATGAAAAGAGGGCATTTTCTACTAAAGTTTACTTGACAGCAATTTCTACTTACCATGTTGGATTTTAGGGAAAACTAGCGGGCCAACACGGTGTGAATGCGGTTTATCCCAGGGAACCTTGGGGTGAAGCTGAGGCTGAATCCTGTATCTGTTCCCAAGGTTGTTAATCCATGGTCCCCAGTGGAACTGTGAGTTATGTAGAACAGCAGCGGTTACACATGCTGTGCCCTGTCTGTTCATTACACACATACAGGTGCATCTCAATAAATTAGAATATCATGAAAATTTCAATGAATAAATTCAAAAAGTTTAACTCGTATATTATATTGATTCATTATCAATCAATCAATCAATTTTATTTATATAGCCCATATTCACAAATTACAATTCCTCTCATAGGGCTTTAACAGGGTGTGACATCCTCTGTCCTTAACCCTCAGCAAGTGTAAGGAAAAACTACTAAAAACCCATTTTAACAGGGTAAAAATACGTAGAAACCTCAGAGAGAGCCACATGTGAGGGATCCCTCTCCCAGGACGGACAGAAGTGCAATAGATGCCACATGCAGGAAAACATCATCGAGATTAAAGTCTTCAAGATTAAAGATTAAACATCCCGAAGGACAACCCCATCATTACACACAGAGTGAAATATTTCAAGCGCTTATTTCTTTTAATTTGGATGATTATGGCTTACAGCTAATGAAATCTCAAGCCACTCCTGAACCAGAGACAACGTCAGAAGCGTCTTACCTGGGTTAAGGAGAAAAAGGACTGGACTGTTGCTCAGTGGTCCAAAGTCTTCTTTTCAGATAAAATGTTGCATTTCATCTGGAAATCAAGCTCCAAGAGTCTGGAGGAAGAGTGGAGAGGCACAGAATCCAAGTTGTTTGAAGTCCAGTGTGAAGTTTCCACAGTCGGTGATGATTTGGGGAGCCATGTCATTTGCTGGTGTTGGTCCACTTTGTTATATCAAGTCCAAAATCAACGCAGCCATCTACCAGGACATTTTAGAGCACTTCATGCTTCCTTCCGCTGACAAGGTTTATGGAGATGCTGATTTCCTTTTCCAGCATGACTTGGCACCAGCCCACACTGCCAAAAGTACCAATACCTGGTTTAATGACCATGATATCACTGTGCTTGATTGGCCAGAAAACTCGCCTGACCTGAACCCCATAGAGAATGTATGAGCTACTGAATTTTGGGTTTTCATTCACTTTAAGCCATAATCTTCAAAATAAAAATAAGTAAATGCTTGAAACATTTCATTCTGTGTGTAATGAATCTATATAATGCATGAGTTTCACTTTTTGATTCGAAATATCGAAATAAATGAACTTTTCCTTGATATTCTAATTTATTGAGATGCACCTGTATGTAGAGAGGACGAGCAGATTTAGGAAAGGGGATCAGTTGTTTGTGTCCTGGGAAAAGCCCAACTGGGAAAAACCTATCACCAAACAAATACATTTTCCCTGGATAGTGGACACCATTGCGTTAGCCTACTTCAGCTCGGGCCTCCAGGTTCCTACTGGTTTACGGGCACATTCTACTATAGGTCTCGTGACGTCTTGGGCCCTGTTCAAGGGAGTTTCTATCCAAGACATCTGCGCTGCAGCTAGCTGGTCTTCGCCCGTCACATTTGCGAGGTTTTACTAATTGGGTGGCTGCCGGTCGTCGAGATAAGCTTGTCTGGCAATACGGGAGTCTCCATATCCCAGAGTGAGACATCGAAACGAATGCTAAGAAAGATAATTTTAGGTTACTTTAGTAACCCTAATTCTCTGAGTAGCATGAGTAAGACGTCTAACCATATTGCCCTTCTTGCTGCTTGGGTGAAGCGAGATTTGGTATAAATGCTTCCGCTACCTTTTAACACAAATTAATTGAACCAGGGTTTTTCAACCCTGACCTCCCTTGTTAGTCAAATGAAATCAGCTTAGGTCCAACTTGCTTTGTAGTAGACCAGTGACCTCTTAAAAATGAAATCAGCATATTAGAAATGTATAGAAATCATTGTGAATAATATCAGCCTGTCTCAGTTTAGATATATGCAGGGCAGCAAATAAAAATACATCACATTACAACTAATATTTATTAAACCTTGGTTAATTATGCACAACTCATTTACAATACTAATGTAGTTGTTGATGATGTTACACAGAGCATAGTTCCAAAATTCAAGCCTGTAACTAAAGAGGGACACTTACCAGTATATCCCAGAAACTCCGACGGGTGCTCTTGCCAGTAGGGGTGGTGGACTCAGGTGAGCTGGTCCCTGTAAAGGGTGTGCTCCCCAAGGCTTGGGTTAATGTGATGGGAGAAGGGCTGGTTTTAAAGACCCGTGAGCCACTGCGCTGCCTGGGGCTGTCCTTGAATACTTTTACCTCAGGTAAGGGAATCAACGGCCCTTAAGACACATTTTAAACAGAAATTACGACAATTGCAAAACAGACTGAACAAATAAAAAATAAAAAAAAGGAAGCGCTTCCCAAATCTCTCTCCTTTTTAGTTGAGCCAACCAAAAAAAAAGTTAGTATTACAATTAGCTTTCTAAGGTGAAGATGGTACACATCCATTATCAGATCTCTTGATTCAAGTAGTATACCGTGCAAACATGCTAACAAATGTAAAATATATATATAATTTACTTGATTACATGCTTTTATTGGATTGCTTGGTGCTATAAATTTCTTGCAATTTGATTGAAAACAGGTATAATACACATGACATACAGTGCAGAGGAAATATAAACCATCTGGTGATCACCTCACCTTTAGTCTCTTCTTTCTGGGTTTTGGTTGCTAGGCACAGCATATCCACACACAGAGGATGTGGCAGGATTCTTAGCTCCATGACGACATCACAAAGAGCATGGCGCATAGCCGCCTGCAGTTTTTCACTTAACTGTAAGGGGCTGATGTTGCCTTGTTCCCAGATGTCAAAGCGCACATAAAGCTTTGGCTCTGTTAGGAGAAAATAACACACAACAGTGCATGATACCAATATTCAGAGTATGTGACCAAATATAAGAAAACTAGAGAGAAAATATAAGAGAGGAAAAACATGATTGTTTTAGTTCCCAAAGAGGTTCATGGCATCCAGAAATGTCATGGTTTTTAAATAGTTAAAGATATGGACGTATATAAACTGCTCAAAAAAATTAAAGAAACACTTTGAAAACACATCAGATCTCATTGTGAAAAAAAGTTGGATGTTGGATATTTATACTGATATGGATAGTTTAATGTCTTAGGACCAATAGGATGCCACATCTTTGATGGAAATAAAAGTTTTCAGCCTACAGAGGGCTCAATTTTATAGACACCCCGAAAATCATAGTGAAAAAGTGATGTGGCAGGCTTGTCCATTTTGCCAAAATTCAATTTCTGCAACACAAAATGCTTCTCAATATCTTGTGTGGCCCCCACGTGCTTGTATGCATGCTTGACAACGTCGCGGCATGCTCCTAATGAGACAACGGATGGTGTCTTGTGGGGTGTCCTCTCAGATCTGTCTAAGGGCATCAGTGAGCTCCTGTAAAGTCTGAGGAGCAACCTGGCGGCGTCTGATGGACCGAAACATAATGTCCCAGAGGTGTTCTATCGGGTTTAGGTCAGGTGATTGTGAGGGCCATTCAATTGCATCAATTTCTTCATCCTCCAGGTACTGCCTGCATACCCTTGCCACATGAGGCCGGGCATTATCGTGCATCAGGAGGAACCCAGGACCTTCTGCACCAGCATAGGGTCTGACCATGGGTTCAAGGATTTCACCCCGATACCTAATGGCAGTAAGACTGCCGTTCTCTAGCCTGTAGAGGTCTGTGCGTCCCTCCATGGATATGCCTCCCCAGACCATCACTGACCCACCACCAAACCGGTCATGCGGAATGATGTTGCAGGCAGCATAGCGTTCTCCTTTGCTTCTCCAGACCCTTTCACGTCTATCACAGGTGCTCAAGGTGAACCTGCTCTCATCTGTGAAAAGCACAGGGCGCCAGTCGCGGACATGCCAATTCTGGTGTTCTATAGCAAATGCCAATCGAGCTCCGTGGTGCTGGGCAGTGAGCACAGGGCACACTACAGGACGTCGCGCCCTGAGGCCACCCTCATGAAGTCTGTTTCTGACTGTTTGGGCAGAGACATTCACACCAGTGGCCTGCTGGAGGTCATTCTGTAGGGCTCGGGCAGTGCTCAACCTGTTCCTCCTTGCACAAAGCAGCAGATATCGGTCCTGCTGATGGGTTGAGGACCTTCTACGGCCCTGTCCAGCTCTCCTAGAGTAACTGCCTTTCTCCTGGAATCTCCTCCATGTTCAGGAGATTATGCTGGGAGACACATCAAATCTCCTTGCAACGACACGCATGGATGTGCCATCCTGGAGGAGTTGGACAATCTGTGCAACTTCTGTAGGGTTAAGAAATCACCTCATGCTCCCAGTAGAGATAATGACTCTAGCTAAAGCCAACACTAATGGAAAACCAGTCGAAGTGATCAAGTGGGAGAAACTTGAAATGGCCTCCACATGCAAAACCACTCCTATCTTGGGGGTCGTCTCATTGTTGCCCCTCTAGTGCACCTGTTGTTAATTCCATCAACACCAATGCAGCTGAAACTGATTAACAACCCCCTCTGCTACTTAACTGACCAGATAATTATCAAAAAAGTGCAATTGAATTCATGCCATACCATGATAAAAAAGTGTTCCTTTAATTTGTTTGAGCAGTGTACATAGGCTAAGAAGATGGGTGTCAGGGTGGGCACACTACGAGCGCTTGGTTTCTGGAAAATGTGGTTTTAATATTGGGTCACCAATATAAACAATACTTTACGATAGAAGGTACTAATGATAATCTACTTTTTTCCAAGATTATGGTTATCCTGAATATTATATATTGAGCCTTATAAACAGAAGTGTCCGCTGTGCAGTAAAATCATTTATTTAGACATAAACATATCTAAATAAAAATATATAAAAGATAAAAGATATAAAAAGTAAGTAAACGTGAAATGCAAAACAGTGAACAGTGTCAAATTGCAATATGCAATGTAATGCAGTATAATATAATATAATATAATGTGTTAATTTAACACATCCTTGAGGTGTGGGGGCGGAATAAAAGTCTGAGTCAGGTGGGGGTCCCGGGCCTGGTTGATAAGGCCAACTGCAGCTGGGAAGAAGCTGGTCTTGTGGCGGGTGGTTTTGGTCCTGATGGACCGCAGCCTCCTGCCCGAGGGAAGAACCTCAATGAGTTTGTGACCCGGTTGGGAAGGATCGGCCACAATCTTGCCTGCACGCCTCAGGGTTCTAGAGGCAAACAGGTCCTGTAGAGATGGCAGATTGCAGCCGATAACCTTCTCAGCAGAACGGATTGATACGCTGCAGCCTCCTTTTGTCGTTTGAGGTGGCAGCAGCGAACCAGATGGTGATGGAGGAGGTGAGGATGGACTCGATGGTGCAGGTGTAGATGTGCACCATCATTGTCTTTGGCAGGTTGAATTTCTTCAGCTGCCGTAGAAAGTACATCCACTGTTGACCTCTTTTGGTGAGGGAGCTGAGGTTCAGCTCCCATTTGAGGTCCTGGGAGATGATGGTGCCCAGGAAGTGGAAGGACTCCGCAGTGATGACTGGGGCGTCTCTCAGGGTGATGGGGGTGGGTGGGGCTGGGTTCCTTACGAAGTCCAGAACCATCTCCACTGTTTTCAGAGCATTGAGCTCCAGGTTGTTCTGATCACACCAGGTCACCAGATGGTCAATCTCCCACCTGTAGGAGGACTCATCCCCACCAGAGATGAGCCCAATGAGGGTGGTGTCATCCGCGAACTTAAGGAGTTTGACGGTGACTGGAGTTGCAGCTGTTGGTATACAGGGAAAGAGCACAGCCTTGAGGGGAACCGGTGCTAATGGACCTGAATTCAGAGACATACTTACCCAGACTCACGCGTTACCTCCTGTCAGACAGGAAGTCTGTGATCCACCTGTAGATGGAGTCAGGCACACTCAGCTGGGATAGCTTCTCCTGTAGCAGATACGGGATGATTGTGTTGAAGGCAGAGCTGAAGTCCACAAACAGGATCCTGGCGTAGGTTCCTGAGGAGTCCAGGTGCTGAAGGATGAAGTGAAGGGCCATGTTGACTGCATCGTCTACAGACCTGTTGGCTCTGTAGGCAAACTGCAAGGGGTCCAGGAGAGGGTCAGTGATGGCTTTGAGGTGGAACAGCACGAGGCGCTCAAATGCCTTCATCACCACAGAGGTGAGGGCGACGGGTCTGTAATCATTGAGTCAAGCGATCTTTGTTTTTTGGGGGACAGGGATGATGGTGTAGGTCTTGAAGCAGGTTGGTACGTGGCAGGTCTCCAGTGAGGTGTTAAAAATGTCAGTAAGCACTGGAGACAGCTGATCAGCACAGTGCTTCAGGATTGATGGGGAGGAGGGGGGGACTCTGAGGTGGGAAGTTGTGGAGAGGTGCAGGCCCTTGCTGTGCTGGGGGAGGTGCAGCTGATGGGCTGGAGGGTGGTGTCATGGGGGATGGTTTCAGGACTGCTCCATTGTCTATCAAAGCGACAGTAAAACTCGTTCAAGTCGTTGGCCAGGCGTGAGTTGCTAGTGGAGTGGGGGGCTCTGGGCTTGCAATTTGTAATCATCCTTAAGGCCGGCGCATGCTTCGGCAACTGCGTCTGCGGCTTTTCACGCCGCTGTGGCGTAGGACTCGTTGTCATTCATGCTTATCCAAGCGTTGCGCGTTACAAAGCAATTCCCCGCCAGAACACTAGGCGGAATAACGTGTTTTTTTTGGATGACGCCTTCTTTCTTCTTCATCGACTGTTTGTTTACATCGCCACGGCGGCTTCTCATAGTCTTTATCTGGCGGACAAATCCGCCAGTCAGTGACGGGTTATACAAGTGGTCATACTTTTGGATCATTTCTGCCAACCGCTCTTCTATTTGGTCCATATTCGTTTTTCTAAATCTTCCGTTGTTTCTGCCGGTATTATGGGGAACGAAACCGGAAACAGAGTCCGGACAGGATGTAGTTAGCAGACCAATCACAGTCTTGCGGGCTGCCGGAGCTTTGGCTATAGTTAGAAAAATTGGGCGACGCACGTAAGGACGTAAGAAGGGATACATAAGCACGCAAGGGGCCCGGAAGGGCTCTTGCATTTGCGGGCCCGTGAAAATGTGGAAGCATGCAGCGGCCTTTAGCCCTCTCCAGACAGAGGCAGAGTCATTGGCTGAGAACTGTTGTTGGAGTTTCTCAGAGTACTGACGTTTAGCTTCTCTCACCTCCTTGCTAAACCTGTATTTCCAATCTATAAACCTGTCTCTGACTCCACTCCTTACCGCCTCTTCCTTCTCCAACCTTAACTTTTTGAGTTTGGCTGTGAACCAGGGTTCGTCATTAGTGTAAATCACCCTGGTGAGTGACGGAACCCAGCTGTCCTCACAGAAGCTGATATAAGAAGTCACAGCCTCTGTTTACTCATCCAGAGTATTAGTAGCAGTCCTGAACACATCCCAATCTGTACAGTCAAAGCACGCCTGAAGATCCTCCACAGCTTCACTGGTCCACTGCTTTGAAGTCCTCACAACAGGTTTGCAGAGCTTTCATTTCTGCCTGTATACAGGAATCAAATGAACCATGACATGGTCCGAGAGTCCCAGTGCAGCCCGGGGGACGGCGTGATAAGCACTGCTTATTGTGATGTAACAGTGATCCAGAATGTTCTCCTCTCTGGTCGGGCATTTAATAAATTGTTTGTATTTGGACAGTTCACAGGTGAGGTTTCCTTTGTTAAAGTCGCCGAGAACAATCACTAAGGAGTCCGGGCTAGTCCGCTCCACCAGTGTTAATTTTGGCAGCTATTTTTGATTTAGTCTTAGTCTTTTGACGAAAATGCATATTAGTTTTAGTCACATTTAGTCATTTTTATCCTTCTTAGTTTTAGTCGACGAAAACTAATTACATTTTAGTCTAGTTTTAGTCACATTTAATAGCCACATTAAACTCCTTTTCTTCCCTTCTCAGGCCCAGGGACCCTGTGTCTAAAACTGCAAAATAGTCTAGCTTGCAGTACTTAGGTTGTCCATTAGATATCCCTACCAGCATAGGTCTATAGCAGGGGTCGGCAACCTTTACTTTCAAAAGAGTAATTTTGCCCCCTCTTCCCCCAAATAAAATTTGTCTGGAGCCGCAAAACATATTTGACAACAAAGCTAATAAAGTTGAATATAAAGTTATACTATACTAAACTATAGTTTGTTGCATTTAAGAAATTACAGAACGACAATAAAGAAAACTCTTGACATTTTATTGCTATTTGTACCTGTTATAACAAAGGAAAACACAGAACACTTATGAAGAGAAGAAAATACACAGGCAAGTGTAGGCCTACTTTGAAATAAATTAAACACAGAACTTTGTAGGGCTATTTGTATAAGAAGTAGCCTATTTTGAAATAAATAAAAACATATAGCTGCAGCCTAATAGCTTAAAAATATATATTTAGTTTTAAATGTGAAAACAAAAAGTGAGAGCAGGTCAGTCTGGAGGCGAACACAGATACTGAAGCTCGGTACAAACCACCTGCAGCTTCTGCTCTGATCAAGAAGCTGCTGCGCTGATCTGTGATCAGCTGAGACCAGAGAAACTCTGTGTTTCCACTGTTAAGAAGCAACTTCACATGGACGAGCTCAGATCTTGTGTCTCTGAGCGAATGAGCGGGCGGGGGCGGAGCCTCGGGACCGGTGCGCTATCTGGGGCGCACACACACACACACACGGAGACACACTCACCCGCTCCTGATACTTCATGACGGCCTGATACGATGTTTAAATAAATTATTGTGACTTAGTCAACCGCCAACATTTTCGTCTCGTCTCATCTCGTCAACGAAAGTTAAAACAGATTTAGTCATAGTTTTTATTTTCAAAGAATCGTTTTCGTTACGTCTTCGTCATGGAAAAAAGATCGTTAACGAATATTTTTCGTCATCGTTTTCGTCAACGAAATTAACACTGCGCTCCACACACAGTATCTGATCGGCGAGCATGCGCTGAGCCTGTTGCACGTCAGCCTGTGGTGGGATGTAGACACCGACCAGAATGAATGAAGCAAACTCACGGGGGGAGTAGAAGGGTTTGCAGTTAAAGGGGACATATTAAGCCCATTTGACCACAGTTGATATGGTTCCTTGGGGTCTTAATTAAATGTCTAACATATTTTGGCCAAAATACCACAAGGATCATTTAAAACAGCCCTCCTCAGATTGACCTGTTTTGAGTGCGCCGCCCACCTCACCCCCGGTGAGCCTGGCTGCGAGAGCCCCAGCTCCCCAGCGCAGCCCCACAGTGGGAGCAGTGGGAGCTTGAGCTGGCACATGCCAATCGACACTGTTAAGTCACCGTTTAGAGGTGTCCCGGGGTTCCCTTGTTTATGCGGCCACTTAAATGTCTGACGGGTAGCAGCAGTGAGCTGACGCTAGCCGGGCTCCACCGGCCCGGTTAGCTCGCGAGCCTGGCTAGCGTTAGCTCGCTCGTCCAAGGCGATGTAGCGAGAGTCCCTACATGGGCTAGGTGTGACTATGACGTTTATTTCGGTCGTAATCCCATTAGACGCACTCCAGCGTATCATTTCTGACATAGAGGAACCACAACAAATCGCAGGAGTTGTTTTTTTCCAGAGTTTTGGGGACGGTAGACATGCCAGATACCAAATTAACGTGTAGAAGCACTACAAAAGTGGAATTTTCATAATATGTCCCCTTTAATGAAAAAATATTCCAGATCAGGAGAACAATGTTGTTGAATCACTGTCACATCGTTGCACCAGCCAGAGTTAGTGTAAAACCAGATACCTCCACGTTTCATCTTGCCGGAGAGCTCCGTGTAGCCAGCTGCAGCGCAGAGTCTGGTACAGATCCACACAGCCACGTCTCCGTGAAGCACAGCACGGAAGATGAGGAGAAGTCTCTGTTTTCACTAACTAGTAGCTAGAGTTCGTCCAGTTTGTTGCACAGTGAGCGCACGTTGGAGAGAAATATTCCTGGAAGCGGTGTGCGAAGTCCCCGCCGGCGGAGACGCACAAGCGCGCCGGCTTGATTTCCTCTCCTCCGTCGCTTCACCGTGTGAACAAATGTGAGCGCACCTTTGACCAGAATGTCCAAGGTCCCATTCATTCAGGAACCTTGCACCATCAGTGAACTTAGAATATTAACATTTACTCGACATTGTATTTAGGTAGAAATTAAAATAAATGAATTTATTCGAAAAAGATGAATTGCTTACCTTTTGAGAATTTGAGTTTGTATACATTTTACTTACCAGCTGGTTGCTTCGGGACTTCCAATGTGTGATAAACTCCTCATTTGACCATAACTTAATTTTACATTCTATTTAACTCCAACCAACCCTCAAAAACAAACATCAAGTACATCTCAATGCAGGCCAAGTTGTTTGGCTACAGCTGTTCAGATTTGTGTTGACTTGTACCTGAGCTTATAAAGATGGAGTCAACTTTAACCACACTGGTCAGCTCATCAAAATGGTCTATGTGAGGAGCGGTGATGCAGTTTTCTGATCTCTGTAATGTAGTGCAGTCCTGAGTTGAACCCTGAAGGGGATGACCATGGGCATCCACAAATGAGAGGGCAATGCAGGCAATACCTGAGAGTGGAGGAGAATATGTTAAAAGGACCAACAAACTTCTATAAAGCTGAAAAAACTGAAATCTAGCCAACACGTTAGGTTTAAAATTTCGATCCACAGTCACAAATGATTGGCTTTCATTTACAATTACACAAGATCCCTGACAATGTAGCAATGATCATCAAACCACATAGTTAAACATCCTATAGTTAACCTGGAAAATGTAATAGTTTGTTTTAATAATTATTTTCTGTCACACCAGCACAGATTAACAACTTATACAGTAATACTTAATGCTGACTGTGAAAAGGGGATTCTCATTACATTTTAATCATGTTTTACTTCCTTACCACAGTTGTGCAAATGTTTAAAAAGAAAGTAGAGCTGCCCTATTGCAAAGCTTGTGGCAGTGTTGTTAAATATATTAGCATTGACATGATACTGACAACTATTGTACACAAAGAGTAAGCAGGAGCACCATGTATCTCAATCAAGATTATGTGATCAATTTTTTTTTACCGCAGAGGTAATGTTTCAAAATGTAATAACTGTGGATAGCTACTGAAAATACTAACACTGCTACCTCATTGGACGTTATACACAAAATCAGGATCCGAGCATCATAGACTTCTGCTAACCCAAAGAAGATAAAGGAATAATGAAGGGGCAAAGATCCACTTGAACATCAGTAAGCCGTTTCAATATGTAAAGGGGCCTAAAATTATAAAACAGTGTGTCGGATTCATACTAAAAGTGTACAGTAGGAGGGAGCGCACAAAAGCGTAAAATGCCAGAGGCAAACAAGATTCTGATTTATAAAACTGTGCTCACACACACCCTTTATAAATCACACTCCATCTGTAAAAGTGGCTACGTGGATCTACCTCACATTCCAACCTCTACATGCCCACATTCAGGCACGTGCACATATAGACCCGTAGTGCCCTTTAGCCCTGGGTGAGAAAAGTGCCCCTTCTGCTGGACCCCAATTTTGTCTTCATTCATCAATATTTAAGAATAAAAATTACTCTCTCTGTCATCAATTCCACCCAAATGTGTTTTGATATCTGCCGGGCATTTATTTGAGTTCTTGTGATAATGTCGCCCTGACATGCTCCGCGGCGCTCACAAGCCCCCGCCGCGCTCCTCCCTCCTCCTCCTCCTCCTCCTCCACTTGCTCATGCAGCGCTGAGCGCCAAACGGCTGCAGCCTACTTCTTCTCTGACCCGCAGCATCAGACAAACAGGTAATGACGGTGTTCGTCCAATCCTCCGACGTTGTATGGTGATAAATTAACCACTACATTAGCGCCGCTCAAAACATTACGTCGCAACTGGTCCGACGTTTCCTAAAAAATAAACAACTAAAAAACTCACGAAATCAGTGATTTCAAAGCCTTGTCCAGCTGTTTACTGACGTTTGTCATGTTTAATGAAGAGAGAGAGGGAGAGAGAGACAGGCAGGCAGGCAGACAGGCCGGCAGACAGGCAGCCAGACAGGCAGACAGAGAATTTAAAGGCAGTTTTACTGTTCTACAAATTAGACAAGTTCAATAGTTTTGTTTCATTTAAAATCGTTATTATTGAAATGACAGGTAGGTCTTAAGTTGAGCTACATGACAGTCAGGTGATGTATATTGTGGTATATTATAAGTGTAATGCTGCTCATGCTTCAACTCTGTCAGTTGGCTTTGTTTTGTCTGTTGTTGTTTTTTGGAGCACCTGCCCCCCAAAATGTCTGCACGTGCCTGCCCACATTCAACCATAAATGGTCAAGGCAAAGCACCTCATGAATATTAAATGATCCTGTTGATCAATGGTATTGTACTATGAGTCATGGCATCTAGCGATTAAAAGAAGAAGCAGAACTCTCTAACACCAACAACGAGGTGTTTGTTAGGGAGGTGAAGGTGAAGAAAGACAGATTGTTTGGTGACCACAGCAGTGATGTCATCAATGAAGAAAATACACTGATATACTGCTTTTTCGGCGGATAATACTGTGAGTGAGAGCAATTACGATAGTTCTAGATTACACAACTCGATCAATTCTTATGCAGATGACACCCAGCTGTACTTATCTTTGAAGTTAGTTGAACTTCAGTAATGTCTTAAAGACATTTAGGCCCATAAAACCATAAACTTTTACTACAGTTGGGCCAAAAGACTGCAGAATAAGTGCTGACATGCGTTTTTTATATTTATTTTTGCACTGCTCTGCGCATCTTCATACCGCACAAGGACGAGATGCTTTTGTTATTGATTGGACACTTTTTTATAACTTTTAACCGCACTTCGGTCTCTTCGGATCACTGGGAGCATGCCTGCAACACACGCCTGCATTGTTTACAACCGCGACCAGCTGATGGCCCTGAGGCACACTACACTCTTGGCCGGAGAGAGACCCACCATCCCGGAGGAGCTAAAGAGGAGACGGCAGGGCTGCAGAGCGGGGCTTAAACGGAGGATGGAGAAGAGGAAGTTTAAGCCCTTCATACCTGCAGTCATCACTGGAAACGTGAGGTCGCTGGCAAATAAAGTGGACGAACTGGAAGCGCTCATCAGGACACAGAGGGAGTACAGGGAGTCCAGTATTGTGTGTCTCACGGAAACGTGGCTGCACGAGCAGATACCGGACTCCAACGTCACCATTCCCGGCTTCCAGACGGTTTGAGCCGACAGAGACACCACCGCGACCGGCAAGAAGAAAGGAGGGGGACTCGCCGTGCTCGTGAACAACAGGTGGTGTCACCCCGGGCACGTCACCGTTAAACAGCGTGTCTGCAGCCCGGACATCGAGCTCGTCGCCGTCGGACTTCGTCCATATTATTTGCCGAGGGAGTTTACCAGTGTTTTCGCCATCAATGTTTACATTCCTCCATCTGGGAACGCAGAAGCAGCGTGTGACGTCATCCACACTGTGACTGCAGGATTACAGACAGAACACCCCGGAGCCTTCATCATCATCACAGGTGACTTTAATCATGCTTCCCTCTCATCCACACTCCCAACCTTCTTCCAGTTTGTAAAATGTGCCACCCGGGAAAATAAGACTTTGGACATGCTGTATGCAAATGTTAAGGATGCATACAGCTCCACTGCCCTGCCACCACTGGGCAGGTCAGACCACAACCTAGTCCTGCTCTCACCATGGTACAAGCCTGTGGTTCAGCAGCACCCAGTCACAGTTAGGACAGTGAGGAAATGGTCTCATGAGGCCTTGGAAACACTGCGTGGAGCGCTGGAGGCCACAGACTGGGATGCTCTGTATGAGCCACATGGTGAGGACATTGATGGCCTGACTGACTGTGTCTCTGAGTACATTGGGTTCTGCATAGACAACACCATCCCCACTAAAGAGGTCCGCTGTTACCCAAATAACAAGCCGTGGATAACAAGCGACCTGAAGGCCCTTCTCAACGAGAAGAAGAGAGCCTTTAGATCACGGGACAGAGCAGAACTCAAACGGGTACAAAGGGAGCTCAAGCGCAGCATCAGGGAGAGGAAGGACAACTTCAGAAGAAAACTGGAGCACAAACTGGAGGACAACAACAGCAGGGACGTCTGGAGGGGGATGAAGGAGATCACCGGCTTCCAGAGGAGAGATGGGGGAGCAGCTGGGAATGAACAACGTGCGAACGAGCTGAACGCGTTCTTCAATAGGTTCAACTCCTGTGATTTCGCGCTATACAAATAAAACTGAATTGAGACTGACTCCTGATTGGTTGATCATGTGTATCAACCAGACCTTGCTATCGCGTTATAACCGTTATCCATCTTTGTATACAGTCTATGTTAATGACTAAAAAGCATGAACCACACACATACACACTCACAGTCAGTTGAGGCATGTTGACTGACATTACCTTTGCCTCCTGTCCCTTGGCCTCCAGGTTTGTTGTAGAGGTAGACATCACCATCCACCACATCACTGCTCAAATGAAAGCAGTGCTGCAGATAAATCAGGGAAAAAAATTAGCCCCTGTAAGCTCAGAACACACAAGTAAGAATTTATTTCATATATCACAATGAGTTGTCGAAATTGTAGGGTTTTGCAGAGGTGGGGGCTTCAGATATGTGGGATTAATTCATTTCTAATCAAAAGCACTTAAAAGACAATTGTTTCCAGCAGTCACCTGTGCAGGAAGCCATTTCTGTCAATTTCTGTTTGCAGGCTGCAATTATTTATTTTTAAAAAGGTTACAGGGTAAACCATTCTAAATAGTTAAGGTAAATGGTCACACTGTTAACACTGTGCACACAGACTAATAGTGTCTCTTATTATGTGGACTATGAGCCATCATAGATTATCTGGTGATGAGTGATTGATACCCCTTGAAGAAATATTCCAAAGATTCTGCAATGTTATTTGTTTTTTTAGAAATGGGCAATATTTTATTTCAGTTAGCTTGCTACCTATCTATGTTGTACCTAGAAGTTCATTTAGTGGCCCTGTGCAAGGTAACTGCATCATCAAACTTGTTGATCGTCCTCTTGGCAGATTAACGGTCACCTCAACTTCTCTTTTTCAGTACTTTTTAGGCTGGAAACTGTATTGGGATTTTTAATACATAACACGACAAACAATTATCTTCTGGTTCATACAATTCAACCTAGCTGCGGCTAGGGGCCAGAGTACTCTTGTCACTTTCAGACTTCGAGTCAATGGCTTCGAACAATGGAATCACATTTGATTTATACTAAATAAGCCCCTCCTTTCACAGAGGTAGAATGTTTATCCAATCAGCTCTCTGCGTGTTGTCTTCAGGCTTAGATTTGGTCACCTTCAATCTGAATGAGGACCCCTTCGAAGTCTCACTACACATTTAGATGAGGCCTCTGCTGAGACTCAAACCTGTTTCTCTCAGTGAAACCCCCGTTGTCTCAGACCCCCTCGTCTGCGCCGTTAACACCTATGGTCACTCTGTTGCAGACAGTAAGATAGCCCCTGCTGTGAAAACCCTTTTCTTTCAGCAGCAGGCTCAGGAGTCTCCAGCCAACACACATCAGCACAGAGGATTTCACCAGTCTAACTGCAGAAAACATCTTAGGATATTACATTCTATATATATATACACTTGTCATTCTTTCATTAAACTTATCCATATACAAAATGTCCCATCACAAAACAAAGCAAAGAAAGTTGCATATGACACGCATCAGGGCTTTGCTTGGTCAGGAATCCAATTATGAAAGTTGGGGTGTGGTGCATGTAGTCTATCCAAGTGGCAACGTAGCATGACGTTACCCATTAGTTTATGAACAGGAGACAGGCTGAGCTGGACTTTGCTCTATTGGATAAAAGGGAGGAGCTGGGTCTGACATCTCAACTCAAGGAGTGTTAACACGCACACCTACACCGAGCTCCCGACTGCGCTGAGAACTAGCTGCTTACAGTTAGCGTCATCATCTGAGGTAAAGTTTAAATCAGTGGCAAACATGTCCACGTAATTCATCGAAGTAATGAGATGTAGATGAAGTTAGCGTATAAGTTAATGCTAATGATTAGTCTTAATGTGTAAAATATTCTATTCTATATTCTATCACTGTTTTAATCTGCAGAACAAGAAGTGATTTTACTAATCACAAGTTATTAGGAGATGTACAGGACTGACGTTTACTTTGTGCTTGTTGTGACCAAAATGATCTGGAGTCATGATCTCATCCTCGATTAATGAACAAATACATCTGGTTATTAAGTGTGTGTGAGGTGGGACAGAGACGAGCAGACATTATACAGATTATGACTCAAAGCTGTATTTTAACATCATTGTTGCAGAAGAACCGACCCCCCATTTATCGAGGGAACATATATGAATTCAGTAGTTTTTTTTTTTAGATCAGTTCTAAGTGTGAGTGATTAGAAAACATCATAGGAGCAGAGTCACTTGGAAACCTGTGCAGTGTAATGCAAAATCAACGATTTGATTTATATCATGATATATATTGATATAGACTGATATTTAAAAAAAAATTATCGTGATAAGATTTTTTTCCCTATCGCCCAGCTACAGATAATGATATTATTTAATTTGTTCAGTTTGATCGTCAATTATTTAAGTAATATAACCAATGTATTCCAGTGAGTTCAAAATTATCATGCGCAATGTGTGAGTTCAAAATAATACCAAATATGCAACAAAGCATAATTTACTGCAGGCAAAAACAGATATATGTTCAAATAGATGTGTTTTTTATAAATGTTCTGACCATAGTCAGATGGGATTTTACCTTGAACTGGTGTGCAGTATTGCTGTCAGTGTACTTGGGAACATGCAGGAAAATGAGGAGGTTCTGCCTGAGGTAGTGAGCCACAGCTGTCATCCAAGGAAAACAGTACTGGGGGAGGCTGAACTTCATCACCTCGGTGGCTGGAGATCCTGATGGCTGGATGAACTGTGCAGGAAACAGATGATGAAAGCTTTTATCCAAAGAAATTTTAAGGGGTATAAGTGCATACAAGAGGGTATTAAACCACTGACTCTGGTAATGGAATCTCCAATTTAATAGAACTAATAAGAAATACCCAAAACACAAAGAACACTGCAATTGGAAAATCTTAAAGTTCTTTTACCAAATGAGAGCGAAAAAGACCAAGAGTACTTTACCTCCACATCAGCTGGTGTCAGTTTGCAGTTCCTGACAAGCATGACAGTGATTATGTCCAAGGTGGTCTCGTCCAGGCGCTTCCGCAGAACCTTAACCAGCTCGTCTGTGATCTCTGGACCTGAACAAAAAAGTAAAAAAAGGGGTTAAAAACATCCCTGTAGCCCTCTCCTACTGCAAAGTTCATACGAAAGAATGTGATCGGATTTAGTCTGTGTACTTCAAATCAAGTATTAATTGTATTGTTCCACTGGCAGAAATAGAAACAGCCAGTCCAAATAGCCAGGTATTTGCAAAGGTTTGAAATTATAATTTTGTTGACATTTTTATTTGAAGTCAATAGAATGTAGACATTTGGCCAGTACATTACAGTACTTAATGGCCTTTTGAGCAACTTTTCCATAGAGTTCTACAAGACAGTGTGTGAGAACAAAAGCAACACTATGAATTTAAATGATCTAAAATTAATTTACATACACTATCAAATCTGGGCACCACCCAGTTTTGTAGTTCTATGAAAACAATTGCACTGACACCCAGAGGAGTGGCATGTGAATGAGATGCCTTGAACTTAAAAGCGGTGAGCAGTTATTTTACAGAGTTCAGTTCTTTGATAGAAAGTTTTCAGTATTCTGGAAGAGCAGGCCTTGATGGACCTGTAGCACATAAAGGGAGCTGGGTGTTGATCATTTTCTGCTGATTTGGTGACTCTCTTTAGAGCCTTCTTGTTAGCCACAAAACAGCTATACCACACCTGGATGCTATAGGTGATATGCTCATATAGGTCAAAGATCATATGCTCTCAACTGGACACTAGTAACTCTTTGGACAGTTTGGCTTTCCTCAGTGTCAGGTTGTTGATGGAGTACAGTTTCCACACTTCATCCCTATTAGGAGAGTCATCACCGTTGTGTCTGAAAACATGGGGATTGTATCGATGCTATAGGTTTGTGGGTAAAGAGGGAATAGAGGAGAGGGCTAAGCACGCAGCCCTGCGGAGCCCAAGTGCTGAGTGTCAGGGTTGGGGAATGATGTGTCTCCAGCAGTCTGCAGTCTATTTTTTACAGCTCTGTATATAAAAGGGGAAAGTGGATGTGTTCTCCTGAATGTCTTGTACAAATATGTCGCAGTAACTGCACTGAAAACAATCCCGGTGTTAAGTGAATCCTTCAGGCCAGATCTTGATGGTTTTCATGGAGAGATTTATATGCTAATGAGGTTTGTATGCTAGTGTGAAAAAAAGGGATAAGTGGTCAGACTGGCCTAAGCGGGTGAGGGTAGAGACCTAATGTGGCTGTCAACATGGTCCAATGTGTTTTGGCCTCTTGTGGGACATGTCACCCGTTAGTAGAAGGACAGTTTCCAGATTTGCTTGTTTGAAGTCTCCAGCCAAAATAAAAAGCCCATCTGGGTGAGCAGATTGTAGTTTGCTAATGGCTGTTAACAGGGTGCCTAGTGCCATCTTGGTGGTAGCACTTGGTCTGATATACACGGCCATGAAAATGAAAACTGTTAAATACCGCAGCAGATACAATTATTTATTGGCGCTTTAAAGTTATGACGTGGAGGACACTTTTATCCAAAGCGACTTACAATAAATGTTTTTAACGTGAGAGGGGGGGCGGGGCACTCAAAACAGGTCAATCTGAGGAGGGCTGTTTTAGACAGGGTAAAAAGGGTGCTGTTTTAAATTATCCTTGTGGTATTTTGACCAAAATATGTTACAGACATTTCATTAAGACTGAAATTGCCGACATGCAGTGACATGCAGTGTATAACTTAAGTTAAGTAAATTATTCAAACCTATCTATCAACCACAAACATGAAACAAAGCAATTTAGATTAATTTTATAAAAAACATTGCATATAACATCTGTGCAAAAATACATTAACTGGGTGATCATGGATGCATAACTATTTTACTGCAGATTAATGAGGAATGATAAAAAAAAAAATGAACCTCTAATATATAACCCTCTGAAACATAAGACCGTATATAAATTCTCTGCACTAAGCCAGCACGAAACAAAAAAAAATGTAAGCACAGAAGTTGTCGACCATGGGATTAGAACGTTCATGACTATGGCAAGGTTCAAAGTTCAAGCTTCAATGAACTTTGAATAAACACGTGAACAGTTTTGTGTGCAGCAGTGGTGAAGTGGCTTCAGGGTTCGGCCGACTAAATCCCGCTTAATTACTGTAGGCCGGTTTCAAAGTTAGAAGAAAGCTGCAACCAGCATTACCAATGAGCCCATTCCAAATAGGCATTTTTAGGACAGAAACTGAACTAGAATTTCACTAATTTCAAAATCACTTCAATTGCTAGTTAGTCTTAGTCTTAGGCTTAGTTGCCTCTAAAAACATCGGTAGTTTTCTTTAATACCCCACAAGTATTTGTATCATGAATACCAGTGGCTAGATTTAAACATTTTAATCCTTATCAGTCCTTGATGTTACCCAGTTCTTACCTGCATTTCCTACTCCATGCACAAGCAGCAGAATGTGCTTGTCTACTTGTCCAACTGGCCGAGATCCCTCCACAGAAGACCTGGATCCCTGAAAAGGGAGAAACAACATGTTAACAATTTGGCAGCAACACTCTGACATGGTGATATAGTGTGTATAGAAATGTCGGAATGTGTGTGTGTCAATGTGACTCTTAGTGTAAATCATTTTGAGTGATAAATAGGAAAGGGCTGTATAAATGCAGTCCATTTACTTCATCTTTAATCAGGACCACATATATTAAACACACTCGCATACTTGTGTTACCCATACATTCAAGCCATGGCATACCAAAATTATTATACTGCCCTTATCCTGCCAATTGACTGATGTACTGTCCTATTTAATTAAAGATATGAAGCGCAGGTAAACAATACATGTTCCTGTGTCAATCAACATCTGTTTGTCTTTCTACCGCTGCAAAGACCAAAACTTAATCTATTCTTGTGCAAGCTTATGTATCTAAAACTGTTTTCATTTGTATTGATCATAAATCAAATCTCCCTAGCTTATTACTGCAATTCTCACGTCTGTGTCTACTAAGGGGATTTTATTGTCAACCAACCTTTTCTTGTCAGTATCAAGTATTTGCAACATGAGCTGTAGTTTTCAGTCACAATGGGTTAATAATGCATTTATTCACTTACCGTGAAGTCCTCGGAAAACAAGGGCTCTTGACTCCTGAAAAGCCCAATGGAGTTGGTCATGTGGAGGTTTCCATCCACATCAGAGTACTTTCCGGTTAGTGACGTTTCACAAAGTCTAGAGATGATCACAATAAAGCAGAACAGCTAGGTCACAACTAGGTCTAAATGAATTACAGCATAGTGCTAGTAGCTAAATACCCAAAACTGAAAAAATGTAAACTCAGCAGAAAAGATTTGTGATATCTAACAAGCTACAAGCAGGAGGATGCAAAAAAAATGTGTTATCCACATCTGCATGCCAAAGCGTCCTTTGGCAAGATGCTGAACCCCTAATTGCCCCTCGTAGAAAAAGAAAAGTGCGGCTAATAGATGCACTGTATTAATGAAAAGAATGGCAATCTGTACTGTAAAGCCATTGAGTGGTCATCAAGGCTAGAAAAGCGTGATATAAATACAGACCAAATACCAATAGTTAGACATTCACTTTCCTAGGAATGTATGGCAGACCGAAAACTGTTCATGTTGTTGCTGCAGCGATCTCCATTCAACAAAATGTCTCCCTCAAAAACCTCTGTTGGTGGCTTTTCAGTTCCAGTAGACTAATGGACAAATCTCCACAATGCTCAGTTACAGATTAACTTTTTAGCAATAAACTTACGAAAAACACCATGAATAAAATTATTATTCTGAATAAGGACAAACTTAAATCTGGGTGGCAGTGTCCACAAACAAATCAACATAGAAAAGCATAAAGATATGTTTGATTCATTGCAAAACTGCAGTGTGTCAGAAGTCATCAGCTGAGTAGGCGGTCCTTCATATATGGCCCATGATGCATTTGCCTTCACACAGCAAAAATAATACGGCTTGATGCGATCCATATCACCTCTGAATTTGGTCTCAGTGATCCCATCTCTACATGCATTGAAATCACATTTAGGTGCATTCAGACCTGGACTCAGTGCTCACAACTTGTGATTGGATCATTCAGGACAGATGTTAATACCAGGTCTGAACGAGGGTATCTGGCTAACCTGAGGTAGAAGACTGATTTGGTTGAACGCTCCTGGTAGACAAACATGTTCTTTCTGTTGACCACACAGAAAGAATTCAACACAGACCGCAGGGCCTGGATTGCTGTGGCAGGGAGACAAAAACATATCATGAAGTTTGAGCAATGGTCACTATTCCTTTCTTAAAAACAAACTGAGAAGTGATTTATTACTGTTAATATGAGAACATGAGCAAATACTGCTTGCACATACTAATTGTCAAATGTAAACACAATTACAACATGACCTTTTGCATGTTCGTAGAGAGCATTTTGGAGTTCGCCTGCAATAAAAATCTGAATATGTAATTGTGCTTACATTTAGATTTTACAGTAGTATGTGGAAGCAGTATTTGCTCATGTTCTCATATTTACATAGCAGTGGTTACAGAGCTGAGTCATGTTAACTTTAAATATTTTTTGCCTCAGTCTTTATTGTTTGGCCGGGTTCAATCCAACTGACTTATGGGAGGTTTCTGTGACAGGTTTCCCTGAGACTGTGAGTCTCAGGGAGTTTAAATACCTGAAACCTCCCATTGGTCATTTTGAACTGTAGAAGCCTCTGGGATGAGAGGTAAAACGTCCTCAAGAAACACAAGTAAGTCAAGTTGCCTACTTAAACTCGTACAACTTCTCAAAAACCTGAAATATGGTGATTAAATAAAAAAAGAGATCTACCTTAGATCTACCACTTACCCCTAGACACCCCAATGTTGGGCCCCATCTTGAGACGTGGATGAATGTGAATTATTGTGCTCCACACCACATCACAGGCAAAATGTCCAGGGATGAACTGCATGGTGGCTGCCAAGTAGTCTCTGGCCTGGAAGCTCTCCTCTGTGTTGTAATCTATGTCGTCAAAAAAAAAAGGATGGCAGCGTGAGGGGACATAAATGTTAATTAACAGGGTTGCAACTAGCAGACGTTACAGTAAAAATTAAAGGGTCTGTTCATCCAAATTGAAAAAAAACTTTGTTTGCCCCCAATAACAGAGAGAAATCTATAAAGCCTGAAAGATAAAATCAAAACTATCCATTCTCCTCTGCCCTACCATCAGAAGTGTTGAGCCTCTGCCTGTAGAGAGATTCATTCTTCCAGATGTCTTCCTCACTTTCAGCAACCAGCAGAGAGTTACAAACATGGCTGTCGTGCAGGTCCTGCAGCAGCATACGCTAAACAGCAGCATAAATGCACACAGAGTTAACACAACAAACAGTACGCAGCAAGCACAGGAAACATTCTAGAAGATACTACCCATACAGTTTTAGGACTGTGGTCATATGCATTAACATCACATCGCAATAAGTTTCCACTCTCAGTGAAGGTACTCAAACACCTGAAAATTCTAATTTTCAGATGTAATAAAAGCTCAGTAGGGAGGAAAATACTATGTATCTACAGCAATTGTCACCAACCTTTCAAGCCCAAGATACCTTTAATTCAAAATGCATGCTGATATCAACCATGATATCTTCCAAAAAAAACACATAGCAGGGTCATATATATTTTGGGAATTTCTGTTAAAGCTCAATGTACGAGCATAACTATACACAAAGAAAGGCAGTTATGCAACTTTATATATTCATTGCACAATATTCACATTAATATCAATTCATATTTACAGCATCTGTTCAATGTGTTCTGCAGCTTAATGTTTTCACATAGACTTTGTCCTGAATATGACCATAAATATATCCTTGTAGAAGAGTAGTCCTGTGTACTTAAATAAATACCAGTTATATACAGTATGAAGGCGTGTCATATTATACTTATTTCATAATAACCCCCCATTTAAAAAAAACAAATGAACAGATTTGTTTTGAAACGCATATGCTACGTGTATGCATTTCAGTTTATACATAAACTCAACAGATAAACATAAACTCAGGGGATAGGTAATTTTATCTGTCTATGTCACAAACCAATATATTTCCAACACTTCCCGAACCCATTTCAAAGTAAAAGCACTACAGCATTTCACTTTCTGAATCCCTTCATTTATTCTAAGGGGGGTTTGAATGTTATCACAAGATGCACGTCTTCATACCGTAGAGTCTTGACTTTTAGTGTAATACATAACCCGACTTGTATTCAAGGAAATGCAGTAAATATAGCAGCAGCTCCGTTGCCAGTAGCAGACACGCTGCCCTTGTGAACAACAGTCAACCGACACACAGTTGGTATGCAATGCAACCGCAGCCAGTGTGTCCAGAGAGTTACAGCGATCGACAGTGTAGACTGTCGCGATCGACGGGTTGGCAACCACTGATATACAGGAAAGAACATTACAGTTCAGCAATTGCTGAAACCACAACTAACATGTCTGGACTGCCTCTCTGATTATGTATAAATGTCCGCTATTCTAAAAAAAACTTAAAGAAAATCTGTGATGCAGGCAGTTGAGTGTTGCAGTGGCCACCTGATTGACTATTCTGCAGATTTCACCAATCTTCCTGACCACCACTTGATGCAATTGTAGGCATTCTGGCAGATCATGCTCTTCCTCCTTCTTGTCCAATTCGTCAGCACTGACCTCTTTTCCTTCTGTGAAGCACCTGCAAAGACAAATCCTATGAAATTAATTGGATCCAATACCAGCCATCACAGCTATGATGGATAAAATATCAGTCTTTGGAACAGTACTGAAAGCACTGTTTTTTCCCATGACTAAGACGAGACGAAGACGTAACGAAAACGGATCTTTGAAAATAAAAACTATGACTAAATCTATTTTAACTTTATTTGACGAGACGAGACGAAAATGTTGGTGGTTGACTAAGTCACAATATTTTTTTAAACATCGTATCAGGCCGTCATGAAGAATCAGGAGTGGGCGAGTGAGTGTGTGTGTCAGTGTGTGTGTGTGTGTGCGCCAGATAGCGCACCAGTCCCGAGGCTCCGCCCCCTGCCCCGCTCTCTCGCTCAGAGACACAAGATCAGAGCTCGTTCACGTGAAGCAACTATGGAAACAGTGAAAACAGAGTTTCTCTGGTCTCAGCTGCTCAGAGATCAGCGCAGCAGATTCTTGATCAGAGCAGAAGCTGCAGTTGGTTTGAACCGGGCTTCAGTTTCTGTGTCCACCTCCAGTCTGACCTGCTCTCACTTTTTGTTTTCACATTTACAACTAAATATATATTTTTAAGCTATTAGGCAGCAGCTTTATGTTTTTATTTATTTTAAAATAGCGTACTTCTTATTTCATACATTTTCTTCATCCTGCAACACCTCGACTCCCCAGGGACCTATGCAAGGATGCTGTTCGTGGACTTCAGCTCGGCGTTCAACACCATCATCCCAGAAGTCCTCCTCACCAAACTCATCCAGCTCACTGTGCCTGCCTCCACCCGTCAGTGGATCAAAAACTACCTGATAGACAGGAAGCAGCAGGTGAGGCTGGGTGAAATAACATCCAGCACCCGATCAATCAGCGCTGGTGCCCCTCAGGGATGCGTGCTCTCCCCACTGCTCTTCTCCCTCTACACCAACGACTGCACCTCAGGAGACCCATCTGTTAAAATCCTCAAATTTGCAGACGGCACATCAGTCATCGGCCTCATCCAGTATAATTATGAGTCTGCATATAGGCGGGAGGTCGAACAGCTGGTCCTGTGGTGCGGTCGCAACAACATAGAGCTTAACAAACTTAAAACCGTGGAGATGACAGTGGACTTCAGGAGGAGCCCCCAAGCACTGCACCCCCTTACCATACTCAACAGTACTGTGTTGGCTGTGGAATCATTCAGGTTTCTGGGATCCACAATCTCCCGGAACTTGAAGTGGGAACGCAACATCAATAAAATCATCAAGAAGGCCCAGCAGAGGTTGTACTTCCTGCGCCAGCTTAGGAAGCACAACCTGCCTCAGGTGCTGCTGATCCTGTTTTACACTGCAGTCATCGAGTCTGTTCTCTGCACATCCATAACTGTCTGGTTTGGATCGGCCACTGAATTGGATAAAAATAGACTCCAACGGAGAGTCAGGTCTGCAGGAAAGATCATCGGTGCCAACCTGCCCACCATCCAGGACCTGTACACATCCAGAGTCAGGAAACGGGCAGGAAAGATCACTGCAGACCCCTCACACCCTGGACACAACCTTTTCAAACTCCTCCCCTCTGGTAGGCGCTACAGATCTCTGTTCACCAAAACCACCAGACACAAAAACAGTTTCTTCCCCCTCGCCGTCTCACTACTGAACAGCCAACCCACTCTGGCACTGTGCAATAACTCTGGATCCTTATAATAACCAACAGTTACTCCCGAAATTATATTATATTATATATAATACATATTATAATTATACTTAATTATGTTTACTTATTTCACCCTCACTGGATAATTGTAATATGCACAACTGCACTTCTTTTCTTGGACCGTCGCACTGTTCGGACTGTTTGTATTGTTTTGTTTTGTTATGTTTGTTTTTGTGATGTGTATTCTGTGTAAGCACCTGAGAGCCACTTTACCAAATTCCCTGTTTGTGCAAACTTACTTGGCCAATAAACCTGATTCTGAAATATATTTGGCGGCTCCAGACAAACCCCTGCTATAGCCCTATGCTAGGAGGGATATCTAATGGACAACCTAAGTACTGCAAGCTAGACTATTATGCAGTTTTAGACACAACACAGGGTCCCTGGGCCTGAGAAGGGAAGAAAAGGATTTAATGTGGCTATTAAATGTGACTAAAACTAGACTAAAATGCAATTAGTTTTCCTCGACTAAAACTAGCCTAAATTTTACTTCGTTTTCGTAGACTAAAACTAGACTAAAATGTAATTCGTTTTCGTCGACTAAAACTAGACTAAAATGTAATTCGTTTTCGTCGACTAAAACTAAGAAGGATAAAAATGACTAAATGTGACTAAAACTAATATGCATTTTCGTCAAAAGACTAAGACTAAATCAAAAATAACTGTCAAAATTAAAAACCTATTAACTTCATAATTCTTGATACGAGGAGAAGATTTTCCCCATTTGAGTAAATAATCACAATTTTAAAAGGGAAATTAATGATGACACTTCATTATAGTAGCTGAAATTTCCAGGAAACATGATGCTATTGTTTTATTTTGATGATGTAATTGTTTTATTTAAAAAAAAAAAGCAAAAACAAGTAAGAAATGACACCCATTGATGAGCCACAGACTACAGCCTGATTACTGAGCAAGAATCAACAGTGCTGAAGTATAACTGACCTGGAGTGGGAGTAGACTTTAACTCTGTCCTGGAGGATCTCAACAATCAGCCAGAAGTCTGGCATCAGTGGTGACTGAAACTCCAGGTCATCCAGGTGGGTGCTCTCACACTCAGAGTCACTGCTTCCACCATCATAACCTTCATACAAACACAAAGGCCATATTAGGAAAGCGTCACTTAAATCATTTTCATCATTAAATCATTTAGACCTTTGTAATGGACATTTAATGACAACAGCATGAACGATCAACAACTACTTATCCCCCGATAGCCTGATTATTCAAGACATTGTAAAGAGTATCAAGCAGTACAATCTGTAGTATACCTCAGGATCCAATATCTGAACAGCATACTAATGATAACAAACTAAAACATGGAATTTGGGTTGTTGATATTTAAACATTCCAAAAGTCACATTAGACAGGTGATACATGTATTCTGCATTACAATCTATCAATAGTTCCAATTATATTTGTATAGCCATATGGGACAAGTGCATGGACAAAATTGGTAGAGTTGTGGAGACTAGGGACATTTAATATTTCCTTCCTTTTATGATCTGTGCATGACACCCGCCACTCACCATCACACATGCACTCATGGGGCCTGAGAGAGGACGAAAACTGTAAAACTGCAGTGAAAGGGGGACACTGGCACACATACTGTCTGGGTGCAAAGCAGGACGATACAGGTGGTGCCACAATTATGTTGTCCTGTCTCTCGCTGAGAAAATTGAGCAGGAGAGATGGAAGAAGAAGCAAATCAGCACCAGATTGGAAGATGGCCATCACCTTCAGTAAAGAGGGGGTCAGACCTTTCTCAACCAAAGACCAGAGCTAAACTTTCTGCGAACTGCCAAATTCTAGGAGTTGAGGGTCGACGTAGATCGTAGGCTGCATTTGCCAGATGTGGTATAGACAACCCTCCAGTCGGAAATTGTATTGTGGTCAAGTGGAGACGAGAAGATAATTATGGTTGAACTGATAGCGTCGAGGGAGGAGGGATGCAGAGAGGCACAATAGAGAAAGGCCTTGAAGTACCAATGCCTGGTTTAGGAGTGCAAGGCCATGGTTGGTCCTGGTTGAGATCAGCTGCAGAGGTTTCCCAGCCAAGTCACCCGGTAAATTCAGCCCTGGGCCTGGACGAAAGTAGCATGAAGCATGTTGGATACGGAGTAGGCGGGAGAGGGGAAGCTTCAAGCCAGGAGCAGATGGGCAGTGATTTGGCTACCACTGAAAAATGTCAGTCCTCTAAAAATGCCTGATCGTTTTCATCAAGATCAATACATTATTCTCTAAGAAATCAATGAGAATGTTGAATAATGTCCATCTTGAAAATGTAAAAGAAAAGGGATGAAAAATATCTGGATCCGCCAACTGATCTGGATCCACAATAACAATTCCTTTAACTTAATTACAATCTGTTTGGTTGTTTTTGAGTAATCTTGCTTACAAACAAACAAACCAACCATTGAAACCAACCAACAAAAAACCAACAGTGTGCGAAAACTCTATTTTCTTTGTGTAGGTAACTTGAATGACAATTAGTAAATACATATGCCAATCCAACAATCCCCCTAAAACCATCTTTGAATTCACTTGGTCCAGATTTCAATTTGGATCTGCACCACTCTTTTCCAGTATAAATCTGCCATCTGTTGAACTTAACGCCATCTCCTTCTCCTGCAACAGCCATCTGGATTGAATATTGCTGGTGGTACAAGGGATTTGGTTTGAAGCAGCCAGAGATTATTTGGAGTGAGGGGTTTCAAGTCCAGTGGGTCATTGGAAGCCTCTGTGATGGGTCCGTCATTTATGTGGCCTCCACTTCAAAGAGCAATGTGTGTCCTTCATCCAATGTTTGCTGGTGCGTGAGAGCACTAATAATACATCTGCTTGTCTAATATGCAGAGGTGTAAAAAGTACTGAAATATTGTACTCAAGTAAAAGTACCTTTACATTGATGAAATTTTACTCAAGTACAAGTAAAAGTACCCATCTAAAAATCTACTAAAGTAAAAGTAAAAAGTAGTTCATTTAAAATGTACTTTAAGTAAAAGTTACTTAGTTACTTCCAACAACTTGATGGGGGCCGCTCCTATACAGTGCACAAAAGGACAAGGTGTCATAAATCAAATCCAAAAACAGTAATTTTTAATTAAAGGAGAATCTTTACAAATATAAGTGCAATGACATTAAACATGTCAAACATTAAACATTTAACATGTCCACACAACATTTAAGAACTTTTGGGAGGACATGTCAAGACATGAACCACATGAATGCTAAAATAAAAAGTTAAAATGCCGCTGTCCCACTGTATATTTAAACTTTTGGTTAAACTTTGGTCGACCTTTTGAGCACTAGTCTACAAACTCTTGTTGAGTTTGAGCAGCAGCTGATTTTCAAGGTGAGTAGAGCTCATCCGGGCTCGCTTTGCAGTGAACAGCATCCAGCACAGGCGGCAGAGGCAGGTAGGCCATTATTGAGTTTCAGGCAGTGTTGTGCATGAACGAGTTCTAAAGAATGCGTTCATTGAACACGTTCATTTTTATGAGAACGTTGAACTGGCTAGTGCGAATGTTGCGCCAAGTGGTGAAGATGGCTTCACAAAGGGCATCCACTGTCTGGAACTGAAGTCCATTTTTGTAAACTTCCCTTGCCATCCATCCCCAAATGTTCTCAATAGGATTAAGATCAGGGGAACACGCAGGATGGTCCAAAAGAGTGATGTTATTCTCCTGGAAAAAAGTCTTGGTCAGACGGGCATTGTGAATTGGAGCGTTGTCCTGCTGAAAAACCCAGTCGTTACCACACAGACGAGGGCCCTCAGTCATGAGGGATGCCCGCTGCAACATCTCCACATAGCCAGCTGCTGTTTGACACCCCTGCACAACCTGGAGCTCCATTGTTCCATTGAAGGAAAAAGCACCCAAGATCATGATGGCGCCCCCTCCACCGTGCCGCGTAGAAAACATCTCAGGTGGCATCTCTTTGTCATGCCAGTAACGTTGGAAGCCATCAGGACCATCAAGGTTAAATTTTTTCTCGTCAGAGAATAAAACTTTCTTCCACCCATTGCATGTCCCATGTTTGGTGCTCCCTTGCAAAGTCTAAACGGGCAATTTTGTGGCGTTGAAGGAGACGTGGCCTTTGAAGACGTTTCTTGTTTTTGAAGCCCTTCCTTCGCAGATGCCATCTGATGGTTATTGGGCTGCAGTCAGCACCAGTAATGGCCTTAATTTCGGACGAGGATCGTCCCGTGTCTTGACGGACAGCCATTCGGATCCTCCGGCTCAGCGCCGGTGGGATTTTTTTGGGTCTACCACTTGATTTTTTCGTTCCATAAATCTGAGGATATTTAAGAAATGCAAAATGACTGTCTTACTGCGTCCAACCTCAGCAGCGATGGCACGTTGTGAGAGGCCTTGTTTATGCAGTTCAACAATCCTACCACGTTCAAAGACGGTGAGCTTTTTTGCCTTTGCCATCAAGACATCTTCACAGTGTGATTACTTGACAGGAAATGACATGGAATCCAAATTTTTGCACAGATTTTGGCTTTTAAAGGCTGTGGTCTTAAACTTTTGATCAGCTGATGAAAAGCCTATTTGAGTTAAATTGTTGTTTTCAATAAATTGCCTGCTCACAACTTTTGGTCTCTTGTTCCCATTTCTTCTTTTTGCATTTTGAAGCTCTACTTAGAACCTTCCTAAGATCCAACAGTGCAAAATGCAAATTCATGCAATTTTTTAACTGGTCTTAAGATTTTGATCAGGAGTATATTTCCATTCTGACTTATGCTGGGAGTTTTCTTATCGCTTATTGTCATGGAAATTATTGAATCTAACTGTCCTGTTATAAAAAATGTACAGATCCTGACATAACAATGCTCAAAGTTCAGTTGGATTGACATGAAAACATCATTATATAAATTCTACTTAATGTTTGCATCTGCCTGATACAAGGAAATGTTATTTAGTTTGAACCTAAACATCCTTGTGACTATTTGATTTTCTGCCCAGTGTCTATACGCTCAGGAGAGACATCTGCCGATGTCGGAGCACTGGACACGTCCTTCCTGCATGATATCGAAGGATGGCGTGGAGCCCCTCGAGCTGTGCATAAAAGCTGGCACATCTCATGAGCCATTTGTCAGATCCTTGAAACCTGCAGTGGTTTTAAGAATTCTGTCCCTGCTTGGCCAAGTAGTTGCTTTGTAACTCTGTTTGTGTTCAAATATTTTCTCTGTAAATTGTTTTCCTCGAACATTAATTGAATACTTGGATATCTTTGAATTGATCACTCGGTTGATGGTTTATTTCCTAGCCAGGAAATTAAATACAAATTCCCGCCACACTCATGTTTATCATTCTACATTTTCAGCTAAGGAGAAAGGTTAGCCTCCTTACTGTTTTTAGCTGGAACGTCAAGGGTTTAAACCACCCCATTAAGAAAAGGAAAGTGCAATCACACATCAAGCAATTCAAATTTCCGGTTGCCTTTTTTTCAAGAAACTTATTATGTGCCTCGGACAACTCCTGTCTCACTGGGCAGGGCAGCACTTTCACTAGCCAAGGCTAGGGGGTCTCAATCCTTATAAACAAAAATGTTCCCTTTGAACGTCACAGTGTTATATCTGATGTAAATGTTTTTTTTGTGATTGTCTCAGGGAAACTAGTAATACAAGGGTGGTGCACGCTATCGTGTATGCCCATAGTGCAAATGATGTGTGCTTCTTTGAACGTTTTTTCTCTTCATTGCCAGATCCGAGCTCATACTAGGGCTGCCGCGATTAGTCATCGTCATCGATGACGTCGACGCTGAAAATGCTTCGACATCAATATTTTAAACCGGAGCATGATTAAATTACAGGATTTCTTCTTCTTTTTTTTAACGCATTTAACGCATGGGCAGAAGGACCTTCCAATATACCCACAATTCCACCCACCCTGCAGTAGTCGCCACTCTAATGCAGTCAGACGGCAGCTGCTATTCAAACAAACAAACAACATGGATAATTCTGATGATCCTGAGGACCTTCTGGATGGGAAGATCGTGTTCCAAAAAAACAAACATGGAACATTCAATAAAACCAAGGTGATATGCACACTCTGCGGGAAGACGTTATCAATTCACCGTAGCAATACCCGCTTAAAGTACCACCTCAACGCGAAGTATGCGTTGATCGGCTAGGGGCGTTCGAGTGGAATGCGCCAAACCAGCCTCACTCGCAGGACACATTGTGCAAAAGAAGCGGTCAGCTTTACTGTCAGAGAAAGTGAACAAGTTAGTTTGCCTAATCAACTGGCTAAAGGAAGACTAGCTAAGAAGGCCGTTAGAGGCATTCGATTGAGTCATGATTGTTTGACAAAAATATAAAAAATGTCAACCATCCTATAAAAACAATGGCTAAGAAGCCCAAATAATTTCAGTTTGATTTAAAAAGAAAAGAAAAGGTTTTATTCAACTATACAATGGCTAAGAAGCCCGAATTCTGTTTAGGATGAGGATTATATTAATGTTCCATATGGAATAGCAAAGAGAACTGCTAAAGAACTGCTGAGTTGCAGCACCATTGTTTTGTTTTTTTTATGAATAAAAAGAGAAAACATGTTAAATGTATATATCCGTCTTTTGTCATAAATCATTTTGTTCTCACAAAAATATACAGAGAAAATCGGTAATGTGATTAATCATGATTAATCCATAGAATCCTGTGATTAATTTGATTAAAATGTTTAATCATTTCACAGCCCTAGAATTTACCTTTTTCGATTTCTAAAACGTTTAATTTCAATTCATTATAAAAAATATTCTTCTTCAATATCACTACGTAACGGCGGTATCTGCTGCCGGTTTAGACCAAACGCTGAAATGCCGCGCCATTATTAAGCACGCAGGCGCTTGGCTGTTCACACGGGTCGCTCATTTCTCAGCGCCGGTCAGCCCGCGATTCTGCTTTTTCCCCTTGAAAAAGCAGAACCGTTCAATGGTATTGAACGGGTTACATACCATTGAACGGGTATGTAACCCGTTCAATGTACTGATTTGGGGGTAACTGATGATGGTCTTCATAGCCCCCCCTCACCCCTCTCTTTCTCTCTCTGTTTATCTGCTTGTGTGCTTGTAGTGGATGGGCAGAGGGGGACATTTAATTATGTCATTGGGAAAATCTGGGAAATAAAAACTCCAGGACAACAGAAGGGGAATACAAAGTATGGGATGCATATTTGATAATTTATATCATATAAAATGTCATTAATATTGTTTAAAATAATTTTTCAGTGTGTTTCCTTGCGCGATACGCTCACAGCGAGCGAAAAAAATAGACTATGGTAATGTTCAATGTTATTCACATCAGTTGATCTACATGTACAGCTGTGGCCAAAAGTTTTGAGAATGATTCAAGTATTGGTTTTCACAAAGTGTGTTGCTTCAGTGTTTTTAGATCTTTTGTCAGATGTTACTATGGTATACTGCAGTATAATTACAAGCATTTCATAAGTGTCAAAGGATTTTATTGACAATTACATTAAGTTCATGCAAAGAGTCAATATCTGCAGTGTTGACCCTTCTTTTTCAAGACCTCTGTAATGCCCTGGCATGCTGTCAATTGCTGTCAATTAACGTCTGGGCCACATCCTAACTGATGGCAACCTTTTTTCAATAAATCAATGCATGGAGTTTGTGGGTTTTTTGTTTGTCCACCCGCCTCTTGAGGATTGACCACAAGTTCTGAATAGGATTACGGTCTGGGGAATTTCCTAGCAATGGACCCAAAATTCCGATGTTTTGTTCCCCGAGCCACTTAGTTATCACTTTTGCCTTATGGCAAGGTGCTCCATCTTGCTGGAAAAGGCATTGTTCGTCACGAGACTGTTCTTGGATGGTTGGGAGAAGTTGCTCTCGGAGGAAGTTTTGGTACCATTCTTTATTCATGGCTGTGTTCTTATGCAAAATTGTTTGTGAGCCCACTCCCTTGGCTGAGAAGTAACCCCACAGATTAATGATCTCAGGATGCTTTACTGTTGGCATGACACAGGACTGATGGTAGCGCTCACCTTTTCTTCTCCAGAAAAGCTTATTCAACTAATTGCAATTCATCTGATCACTCTTCATAACATTCTGGATTATATGCAAATTGCCATCATAAAAACTGAGGCAGCAGACTTTGTGAAAATGAATATTTGTGCCATTCTAAAAACTTTTGGCCACAACTGTAGGTTTAGCTAATAGGAAGCCCCTATGTTGGTGTGTTGTGGACCAACAGGATGAGGCAATGAATGTGGGGGGCGGGGTCAGACACTTTATTGATAATGATTTGCTAAAATTTGCCCACTCCTGCGAATATCAGAGTAAAGTGATATTAGACCACGCCCCCGTAGTACTAGTAATGAGCTTCCCTGATCTCCCTAAAGCACATAGACACTGGCGCTTTAAATCTACCCTACTGTAGAACTTCAAGTCAGGTCAAATTTCTTAAATTTCTAATTTTATTATCCTATAGAGAAACATTTAGCTAATTTGGGTGAATTCAAAACCTTATTCAAAATTTTCTACCTTCAGACTATAAATGTAGAGACACTGAAACAGGATAGATAGTAGAAACGTTTTTTAAAACAATTTCACAGAGACTAATAAGAATAGTTGATTATATTTTGGGTGACATCTTTACAATATTTCACCAAAGGGTGGTAATAAGGTAATTTATCAGAATGAGACTGAATTAACTGTGGATCCAGGCCCCAGCTGAGCTGTTGAGTTCAAGATTTAGTCCAATATATTTGTACACAGGCTATTTGGATTAAAACTTTTACGAACTGAAGAAATAATGATAAATCCCTACGGCTTGATTCCATGATAGCAATTTTGTTATCTGCTATTACAATGAGAGATTGGCGGGAGTGACTATGTGTTGAAACGTTATCTGTCACATTATTGTAAAGCTAACAACTGAGTGAGGATAAGTGACAAGATTTAAAACTCATTCTTCAACAACTGATCATCCATGCCTCACCTTTATCCAGCACTTACCTTGCATATCTGAGTCCATACTGCCCTGGCTTGAGACGACACTCTGGACTCGACTCGGCCTGAGTTTGCCGCAGCCTGAGGAAGACAGTTGAACATTTGTCCAATTTTCTGTAAGCAGGATCACAAGCTAAAATATAAATATATACAGCCTTTGAGTCCTGCTCCTGCCTGTCCCAAGGAGATGGACAGCTCATGTAAAAATCAGTACAGAGTCTTAAAATGTACAGCCCCGGAAACAGAGAAAAGCAGTACATCCTTTTTATATTTTGTTGCTTCATGAATGACTTTAAAACTTAAATGACAATGATCAATCATCACACTCAAAGAAAAGGTTATCTACAAACTCAAGTCTGAACTAAAGGGAACATCTTAAATTTTGATATTCAGTCTAGCAACAGGCTTAAGTTTGATACCAGATTAGCAGTGGATATTCTGGATTTCTGTATTTGGATTAATTATCAAAATTGTTGCTGATTAATTTTCCTTTGCGATCTGTTGCTATAGATCTTGAAAACATTACAACATGTTGCAGGCAGTAGAACATTTATTTCACTTGTAGCAGAATTAAGTGTCAGAGTTATTATGGTAAAACATAACCACAAAGTAATTTGTAATAGTAAAAAACCCTCTATGTTCTTAAAGGAATGAAGTTTGATGCTGACGTAAATAAAGAGCTAAGAGATATTTATGTCCATAGCAATAATTTACATACAGCCCATCTATACATCTCAGGAAATATATTACAAATGTGTGTTTTTAACAAAAGTGCATAGGTCAATGATGCACCTGTTTACGTTGTGTCTGTTGGACTTACTATGAGAGGCTGACTGCATGGACTCAGCCAAGTTGACACCTGATGGCATCTTGGGGGGTGAGGTCTGCTCTGTACAGAAAAAATCTTGGAGCTGGGGCGGACTGGGCGGCCCTCGGCCTCCAACCATACTAACCGAGCCCTGATAAGCGGTATGATCTTCTTCAAGGTTCAAGGCTTTGATTGGCTCACAAGCGTCAGCAGTTGTGTCACTGGGATTGTCAGTAGCAACACTGACAGATTTATTGTCTTCACTCTGCATTGGAATAGAGGTCAAGAGAAAATAAATATTAACAAAGGACAATAAAGGACTTGACACACTAGGTAGTTGGTATTAATCAAAAGGGTCATTCAAAAAACACAAGAGTAAGACGCGCCTAAAGGGGTAGGTAGGTTTTCCTCTCACCAGAAGATTGGCAGTTTGATTCCAGTCTTCAAGAAACTGAAGACACAACATAATATGCAATATGCCAATCCTGTTGCCCAACAGTTTTTTTGGCTGGTCGTCGTGGCAGCTCAGTTGTTCTGTCCAGCCTTTTTAGTCTCTTTCTCTCATGAATTTTCTCCTCATGTGACCTCACCTCTTTGGCAGCTCTGCTGTTGCCTCTTGAGGCCAGGGAGAGTTAATTGGCCAACTAACCTCAGCTGTGCCAATCAACTTTCCCTGGTTCACCTGGAAGAAGGGCTGCTCGATTATGGAAAAAAGTCATAATCACAATTATTTTGGTCAATATCAAAATTACGATTATTCAAACGATTTTGTGCCCTTATTCTGAAGTCTATGCTTTATTCTTTAAATGACTGGAGCGTGCGCAATAAAGTGAATCAATCAATCAATAAAATTGTATTTGTATAGCCCATATTCACAAATTACAATTCGTTTCATAGGGCTTTAACAGGGTGTGACATTCTCTGTCCTTAACCCTCAGCAAGAGTAAGGAAAAACTACTTAAAAAAATCCTTTTACAGGGTAAAAATATGTAGAATCACTTCCGGTTCAGGTAAACACCGGTGACGGCTGCTTGTCTTATTCCTCCGTGAAACCTTCGGTGCTCGGTTATTCAAACCTTTAATGATGGCAACCCTAACACTCTCTGACCGGCGTGGAGAAATGCGGGTCCGGTCTGACCGGTCTGAACAGCCAGGCGGGAGCGCGCTTGACAATAGTGGGGCGCGGCCGCGACATGGTGGGCTGCTGCTTGAACTTTTTCAACCCTTTTTGTCGATCGAACGGGGCTGCCCTCCCTGCTTTTCCACTCGTGCTGTTTTTTTTAGCGCCGTTCACCACACACACAACTCGCCTCCTTCACTTTACGGCTGCTTGAGAGTGAGTGCCAGTCAGCTGAGCTGCTGAATGCTTTGGTGGAAGGACTGAATGGCGCATCCGCGTCTCTTTCGAAAAAAATGCCAAATAATCGTTTCAACTCGATTATAGTAGTTTGGAGATCATTTGACCCCATAATCGAAATCACGATTAAATTTTGATTAATCGAGCAGCCCTAGGAAGTTTTCTGGGAAGCTACCTGCACAGTCTGGACCCTCTGTCGTTGTCCACAGTACCTCCATTTTAAAAGGCAAACAGGGGAAGCAAGAAAAGGCATTACTTACACGACATCCAGTTAGCCAACTCTGTTTCTTATAACATGAGCTGTAGAAGCCCTGGGTGCAGTGGCGGCTGGCCAATGTATGTTTTATTTTATTTAATTTTTTATTTAAAAATATCTAACATTAACTATGATAACTTATTTAAGTATCATTATGTGTATAAAAAAATCACAATAACGTCTGTTGTATAAAATATGAATAAATATGTTCATAGGAATTGTGTGGGAATGAGTGTTCAGGGCTCATTTGGGATATCAACATCCTGAAAAGAATGCCCGGTCAATCAGTGTCACTGTTGGAGGAGGAAATCAGACGGTACTAGTGACAATGATGGCCGTACGGTATTCCATCTCCATTCGTGAGGAGTTTTGGTTGAAAAACTGCAAATTAAAGAAATTTGACCAGATCAACCTGATATTAAAATCAGCCAACAAGCCAGCAAATAAGGTTAAACGTACACCCAAGGATTATTTCATAACTGGTACAGCAGAAAGGCTTGGCTAGCAGAGATCACCTTTTAATAACAATAATAATATATGTGAAGAGACTGTCTAATCACGTCAATGTTAATTATTTCTCACAATAGTTATTAACAATGATTTCCACAACAATGATGGTAGGAAACAGATATATTAAAACATGCAACATTTATTTCCGTTAATCTGTTTCAACTTAATTTAAGTACTTTTGGTGACATTTATTACTACATTCCTGCATCAGTCTGTACTTTAAAAAAAATAGAGAAAAAGATTCTTAAATTATAATCACTTTGTTACAACGATGATAACGCTCAACCAAAAAGAACATATGCATATGACTGGGGTGTAATGTTTCTAAGTGTCTTCTTAATTTGTTGGGTCTCATAGTGTGAGCTGCCAGAGTTTTCAGACATAAAATACACACTGGTCTCTCCTTATGTCCTCCTTCATTCACTGTGAACCCAGGAGCATGACAGGCTTCATCGTACTTTCTTTTCAACTCGGTTTTTGAACACTGTGTCTTGTTTGTCCCTGACCGGCTGCTTCACGGGAACGAGCTCTGACCTCATGTGTGTCTCTCTGAGCGAGTGAGAATTTTCTGCGTTCTTCTCCCGGTCATTCAAGCGAACTGCAGTGCTTGATGAAGTGGTGCACACAGACTTACCGGAACACCCACAGTCGTGCTGTTAACACTGTGTATGAGCACAAGGAAGACCATCTACTGGCTATGAAGATCGTCATAATTTATCCCTAAACCAGTACATTGAACGGGTTACATACAACAACAAGCGAAGAAAGCAGAATCGCGGGCTGACCGGCGCTGAGAAATGCGCATCTGGTGTGAACAGCTGGGCGCCAGCGCGCTTGAGAATAGCGCTGTGCCCCCCGGAGAGGAGCGGCACAGCGCTTCGGCGTCTGGTGTAAACCCGGCGTTACGTAGCGATATTGAAGAAGAACATAAATTCATAATTTGTGTGGGTCCGACGCGTTGGTTTAAAATATTGATGTCGACGCATTTTCAGCGTCGACGTCATCGATGACGTCGACTAATCGCGGCAGCCCTACTATAATTTAGTTTTTTTTGTATTTTAGAATTTGTTAATGAGTAAAGATGTTGATGTAACTGACTATGTTACAGTTCTTCATGGAGAACAACCTCCAGGACACATTTACTGAGACAATCAGTTTCCTCAAACCTCTGATAGCTACACCCACAACAAGCCCAGAGTATGAGAGGTGCTTCTCTACTTAAAGAGGATCAAAACCTTCCTGAGGAACACCATGACACTTATGAAAGGGTGTCTTTGTGAAGAAACAAACGAATTTGCCACAGTTTCACTTGAATTCGCCATATCTTTGTTGGTCAGCTCACAGCGGAAGTAAGTCAGTGACAGCGGATGTGCCTGAGATGGTGTCGATGGTTATGGTTAAAAAAAAAAACACAAATCAATACCTATTCACTGTAAATAAAAGTGGGAGTGTTGGGGGCGCAGAGAGCTGCATCCCATGGAAAATCTGTTACAACTAATTAAAGAGCAGCTATCAGGTCAGCTGGTATCCAAATGTTTAAGAACTCACATTCACTCTACTTGGCTGGCACCCCACACCAGGAAGTATATGTATTTAGATACAAATTTACCAAATATAATTTAAAAATTAAAAAGACTAAACTATTATTATCTTATTAAATTATGTCTAACATGTGTAAATAGGCTTTTTCTTCTCAGGATGTCAGAGGGGGCGGTGCCCCATATTAGCTAGCTGCCACTGGCAAGGAGTTAAAGATTAAAGTATTTACAAATTTTGACAAAAAAAGGCATGCATTATTCCTGACAACAAAGTGTATTTTTCCATGTTGCCAGATATTGAGATTAAGACTATTTTAGACACAACTGAAAGACAACAAACTTTGCTGCAAACATCTCATGTTTTGGCTCAGGAATACAAAATGTGTGAATAGTGTGTGTTAGGGGTAGAGTCCACATAAATGAGGCCTACACAAGACTAAAAAACAGCTCTAGAGTTTTTCACTCTTAAGCCACACATTCTAAAGCCAGCTCGGAGTTTTTTCCAAGCGTGGGAGATTTCCCTTGTCTCCTTCAGGGACCCCCACTGTGATCCTGGCCGCTCCTTGCGAGTCGAATCCTGACATTCCATTGGCTGATAGCCAACATAACCCCATGGCCCACTCTGCAAGGGGGCAGGCACCTCTCAGGTAATAAAAGGAGAAGCCCTCCTGAAATTTCAGCTTTTTCCCTGCACTGAAGACTTCAACAAGACCTCTCCAGGTCTGTCCAGATGATTTAGTTGCTAAAGGGGGCAACCACTCAGACGTTTGTTTCATTTTCATGTATTATACCTTGAAAAGGCCGCGGCACAGGAAGTTCACTCTGCAGGCCAACTCCTCACACAGACTTTTCCACGATCCCAAAACGGCTACAACACAGCTGTTTATCCCTACAGAAGGACGAAGTCTGTCCGTTGAAGAAGAAAGACGAATTCTCTTCTTTTCGGCCCAGCGCAACTCCCGTTGCTACCGACCGAACCAGCCTGAGACTTTACCGACCAAAAGATCGGTACACAAGATCGGTACCCAGCTTGGGTACTGAATGGTAAAGTCACTGTAAAATTGTCTTTGGCGTGTTTTGAGAGCTTTTCTGATCACCCTTTCATTTCTCTCTCTCTCTCTTTCTATCTCTCTCTCTTTTCTCCTAAACCTGCCGACACATGACCTACCGCCTTCTTGACTTCGGCCGCATGGCGCCATTAACATAATCCTCCATTTTGAATCACGTGAGTGTACCACCTTCTTGAATTCGGCCAGACTACGTCGCCACGTGACTGCGTCATTACGCCATGCCACTCCCCCTTTCACCCCCCCCCCTTGAAATTAAAGTATCTGTATCTTGTGATTATTTGTGCATGTGTATGTGAATACAGCTGGATTATGATAGCCTGTGCTCGAATTTAAAACCCTTCATTGTTCATTATACAATCATTAATATTAAATATTGAGATTAGTAATTTTTATAAACTGAGACTGATCCTTAGATTGACTGTAGGCCCCTGCTACCAGGGTGGTGCCCCGTCGTCAATAAATAATAATCACAGATTGTATTATTCTTAATTGATAATTTTATTGTTTTCATTAATTATTCAACTGTTCTTAAATGATAACCTTATCATTTCTAATAGATAATTTTATTATTCTTAATTGATAGCTTTATCGTATTTATACGTTATCGTATTTTATGATGATTAATAATTAGCCAATGTCAAGTCTACTACTATTGCACAACATGTGTGATAGAGAACAGGTAACAAATTGTAGCAGTGTGGATGTGACTTGTACTGTAACGCGCTTTGAGTGGTCAATTACACTAAAATTTGTTATATACAGTCCATTTAACATTTACCCCTTAAAAGAATTGCATCTTTAAAGGTCAGAGGATAATCAAGACATTATCACAAAGCAAAGACAATAGATGTCGTAACTGAGGCAGATGTTTCATTTCACAACTAAATTGATCAATTGAACTCAATTGATCAAGCTGAGATTTATCAGAATCTGTCTCATTTAGCTCAGGAGGTAACTAGATTTATCACATAATTTGTTGCAATCAATGCATCACGGAAACAGCAGCTTACTTTAACAAATAACTGTTTTCAAAGACAAAGAGTTTACTATTGACACAAAAAGAGTAAGAGGTAAATAGATGTTGTGTTGCAAAATAATGCTACCACGGCAAATCTAGTTACACAGGTCCAAAATAAGAACACAGCAAGGTTCACAGGTTCGAAAACAGGGACAGTCAGAGGTAAATGTCTCAGTCAGTCAGAATTCGAGTAGGGACATGTGGAAACAGTTACCAGTAGTGGGAACGCTGTGCAGATGTAAGTTTGGTAAATGAGATCCTTAAACCAAAAGGATTAAAGACAGACATCACTGTTAAAATCAAGATATCTGACCTCGCTGTCTGCCTCTGCTGCCAGAGCCTCTGCTTCACTCCCCAGCATCATGTCCTCCATCTGTGCTCCAGCACAGTGTGAAAGTGGGTTTGCAGTTTTCTCTGAGAGCCTCCTGGTAGCATGGATCCTCTGTGGGTGAAGTCTGCTCAGGGACATGTAGTAGAAGTTGTCCTGTTGTCCATTCAGGACATAGCCAGAGAATGACATTCTATGGAACTCCTGCAGGATCAGACGTTATCCAATCATACATCACAATTTTACACTTTTCTGTATGTGTCAAAGCACTGATACAAACACTAAATATTCACATTCTGTGTGATTCTGTGTCAAAGATAGTTTTTTTAGGAAGGGGAAATAAGCCAACATTTAGTGAGTGAATGCAGCATCAGTATGGACTGTACATAAAATAAATACTGAAAAATGAAATGTCACACTCATCACTCAAGGGAATTGAACACCTTCAGATTTTTCAGAGGGTGCAATGGTGTTTTCCAAAACCATTTAACACAAGTAGTTTCTGTGCACCCTTTGAATCTTTTCTATTCATATTCATAGTTGACAATATGTTGGTTATTATCTTTCATTATAATGAATGAGAATTATATTTGGACATTGGGGTTTTTCTGTACACCATATATTATGTAATGAATTGTGACAATTAAGCTGTCTTTGTTTAAAATAAATTTAAAAAATATATTTCCTGCTGTATCAAAACTATACAGATAATCATGACCCCAAAAGTGTGATATGAACCAAACTGCAGTTTTGTGTGTTTTTTTTCCTCTGTCGGACTGTGTGTGTGTGTGCGTGCCTGCGTGCACGTGTGCGTGCATGTCCTTGCCTCTTTGAATTTTTCCAGGGACTGCTCTGGCCCAAAGACAAACTGAAGTGGGACATCTTCACATTGACAGTGTGGTCGGCCACTGGAGCGCAAAACATGTTCCGCTACTTTCTGTAGAGTGGCCGAGCTGATGACCCGTGTGTGACGCAGAGCAGAAACAATCTCATCCTCCAATAGCCAATGGATCTAAACAGACAAGATAAGTTCATCACTGCTGTGTTTACTGACAGCAAAAGAATGGATGTCACTCTTTTCTTCCCTCCAAAAGCAGAATGCATTCTAGTAGATCCTAAAGGCTGTGTTTTTTATATAATTAAATCCTGTGTGTAAGTTTGCCCCTTGGTTACTGAACAAAAACTAGGAATTAATGCATGTCAAATAGTTTGTGCCAAATTATAAGAAACTCCCTCAAGGTACTGAGATGTGGTGTTCATGAGTAAATGGTAAATGGCTTTGTATTTATATAGCGCTTTTCTAGTCTCTATGACCACTCAAAGCGCTTTACAGTACAGTTCTACATTCACCCATTCACACACACACATTCATACAGTGCATCTATTCGCAGCACTTAGTTATTCTATGGGGGGCCATTCGGGGTTCAGCATCTTGCCCAAGGACACTTCGGCATGCAGATGGGTCAGACTGGGGATCAAACTGCTGACCTTCAGGTTGGAGGACGACCACTCCACCCCCTCAGCCACAGCCGCCCAATGAGTGACAGACAAACAACCTTAAATCATAATGCTTGAAGCCATGGCTGTTGATCAACAACATTGCAAGATAAGAGTGGACATTTAACATTAAAACATTTTTATGTTTTTTGCGCATTGGTTATAATAATGTCTGAGCCATCGGACATAGGCAGAGCCAGGGTCCATTACAGTTTAGGTGTAACCTGAGCGGTAAATGATCTAAATTAATCGATGAGATCTATGCTGTGCTTGAGATCCTGTTAGCCAATCAGGTCGTTGTCGCATTGAGGGGGCTGCGAGAGCATCTTCACCTGCACCACAGAGGATCAGTCAGCACAGGTGAGAGCTGTTAGCTGATTGATCTTCATGCTTAAAAAGCAGCGTCTGAGCTGCCTCAGGCTCTCAGGACACAATTAAGAACACACAAGTAATACTGATGGTATATCTGTGTGTGTGTGTGTGTGTGTGTGTCTGTGTGTGTGTGTGTGTGTGTGTGTGTGTGTGTGTGTCTGTGTGTGTGTGTGTGTGTGTGTGTGTGTGTGTGTGTGTTAGGGCTGCTTGATTAATCAAAATTTTATCGTGATTTAGATTATTTGGTCAAACGATCTCCAAACTACTATAATCGAGTTGAAACGATTATTTTGCATTTTTTTCGATGCCAAATAATCGCATGGGCAATTCAGTCCATCATTAGGGTTTGAATAACCGGGCACCGATATCCTGGTTTCACGGAGGGATAAGACACGCAGCCGTCACCGGTTTTTACCTGAACCGGAAGTTATTCACTTTATAGCACACGCTCCAGTCATTTAAAGAATAAAGTATAGACTTCAGAATAAGGGCACATATTAATAATCGTTTGAATAATCGTGATTTCAATATTGTCCAAAATAATCGTGATCATGATTTTTCCAATAATCGAGCAGCCCTAGTGTGCGTGTGTGTGTGGTGATTGAATAATACATGCTTAAGAGCAACAGTTCTGTCTCTGGCTGTGTGTGGGAGAGCCCTGTGGCGTGGTCAACTGCCACAGTCATTTATAAGAAAGTGGTTCCACAGTCAGTCAGTTTCGCTTAGTCAGTTGATTGAAATATCCATGTTAAGAAGAGCAGCTGATGATATCAATCAAGTTTGCTAAACAAACTTCCTGAACTTTCAATGCAGAATTGGCCAGGATTATTGACTGGAAATTAGTGAAACGGGATGAAACGAAGGAGAGTTAACCCATGAGTTATGATCCAAGTTATGATCAGTAATCATCATCCTGCCAGTGTGGTAGGATAAGGCAGCTAAACTTTTCACCCACATTCCAATTTGCCTTGATCCACACATACACTTGGCCCAGCACTTACACCCACAAATCTCTGCCTAAGAATATGTATTTGGTGTTGTGTATTATAAAATATTCTTTTGTGCATATTTTCAAATGAATTGTGGACAATGGTATTATTGAATATTAGCATTGGTGCACTGAATTGAAACTTAAAATGAAACTTAAATTTAACTTATAATCTATAATAATAATCAATAACAAAGTTCTGAAGGTCTATATTTGTTTATCCCACTAGGTAACATAATTCGCACACATGGTGTATCCTTCCTCTGTTATACTGACAACACACAGCTCTAGGCTCACTTGCCTCCCTAAGCTGAGTTCTTCACAGGAGTACATTGTGGATGTAAGAAACTGGATGTCTAAGTATTTTCTTCAGTTAAACTAATCGAAAATAGAAATAGTTTTTCTTAGCTCTGGTAACATAAACAGTCAAATGCAGCCATCTACTGGAAACCAGTCTACAAAAATTAAAAAGGCCTTAATTTTGCACTATTCTGTGGTTAATTTGAGGTGTTCGTACCCCTGAGACGATAAATCAGTTTCAAGTCGGAAATAAACCTACTGCAATGTGTATTTGTGTATAATATTTGAGAATCATTAACACCCTGAGGCTGTAATAAAACAACAGAAAAACCATAACATGTCCACCTAACGTCCGTTAGCTTAGACACTTCTGTGGACTTTTAGCCTTAAAATTTGGTGTAAATGACCTCGTTTGGAGTCGACACCACAGGAATGGAACAAGTTCTTGCACTCATTTTATTTTGGAGAGACTGTAAAAGACAGATTATCAGTTCAGACTGGACTATATTTTTTGTTGGAATAATGCCTTGCAGTGCACATTTTGATATATATAATATGAATGAGACAAGTTTTTAATATTATTTTTGATTAATTATATTAATCAGGTAATATAAAAATATGGTAAGATTAATGAACAAAAAAATACTCCTGATCCTCAAATGTGTATTAATAGTAAAAGCGCAGAAAAGTTAATTTTCACAATATGGGGCCTTTAAGGGTATATCTGGATGATACACTTTTGGAGCCCATCAGTCAGTGGTGGGGATGTGGTGGACAACACTCCTGCAATACAGAAATGTATGCCTGTTGCTTGAGGTGCTCAGTCAAAGCAGTATCCACCAAATTTTTGTTGAATCCTGCCTGTATTTATGGATGGCCACCAACATGGACAAGATTATTCTTGGCAGAAGGTTTTAAGGGGGATGTTTCATTTGGTAATTTTGGTTCAGGGAATTGCTCACCTGTCTTCCCTTCAAATCACCATCTTGGTAAAGATCATAGGGAAGGCTGTCCACTCCTGATTTTGTATTAATTATTTGAGTATGACAGCGTTACTTCTTTTATAGCTCACACTAATGATTATAGCTGTTCTAGGTTTGTAGCCTCATCGTTCAATGCACTTATTGTAAGTTGCTTTGGATAAAAGCATCAGAAAAATTGAATCAAATGTTATGTAATAGTGAGACTCACCTGATCCATTGTGGCCAGAATTGCTAACTTGTGAGCACCTGGGAGTTTGGATAAAGGATCACCAGAGACCCTGTTGGTAGAAAAACTGAAATTTAATTGACAGAATTAAACTAAATCTTCAAATTAGAGAGCATACAGCTCGCTATTGTCCTGTAGAATAAACTCACCCATCAATTTCAGAACCCCTGAGACTGTCCAAAACTACCATCAGCTCCTCATCAGAGCGATAAGAGGACGGCTGTCCTGGTGAACGATTCAGGGACACACTGCTTTCTGAGGTGTACCTGCACTCACAGAAGAAATCTAACGTGATGTTTGCTGAGGAAGACATTTACAGCGTTGAGTCAAATTCTAATTATTGCATATCTAAAGAAGTTTAGGTCCAGGGAGTGCAACGGTTATTGTACAAGATGAGATATTTCACAGAAACAGGTGAGATCCTGCTTATTCAGACATTTAGTTTACTATGGCATAATGTAAACCTGATAATTGCCGACATTTCTGACTGAAAAATGAATTAAACAATTAATTTTCAAAGTAGTTGGGCAATTACTTTAATAGACTGATTGATTTACATATTTTTCACTGATTGGGTGAACTAAAGTTCTATAAATGCCCTAAAGAAACAGTAAAATAAATGCATCCAACACAATTTGTCAGCCTTCAGTGATGTACACAATGCATTTTATACTTTTGTTCACTTGCAAGGAAACTATACAGATGAACTTTAACAGTGGAGGGTGATTAAGAATCCAGATAAACCATTTATTAACTAGATTAAAATCATAGCCTGTATATAAAAAATGGTCATTGTCCATGACGATACCTTGTGAGATCAGGCTAAGGAGCTAGGCTAGATGCTATCCTGTGTTTCTAACCAGCAAGCGCTGCAGTCTTGTTTTGTCTGGATAGTGCAGTCATTCAATTGAATGTAGTTACAGGTACAGTAAGTTACCCTGAGCCTATTGAACAAAACCTGAAGTAGTAATTGATTTGGTAGCATGATAATAATACTTATGCTTAAATGATTCAAGTCGTTTTTAAATGTCTAACTCTGATATTTTACATTGTGTAAGTTTAATGTATTTGTGTAAAGTTTAAATAACTTTAGTTAAGAGTTGTGTATTTGGTTGTCACTTGATTGTAATTTTAGTAAATGTTAATAAACGGTATGTGTAAGTTGCATGTGATATGAAACTATCTAAACAAAAATAATAATCGCTGTTGTAAACAATGCGCATAACTATATATTCTGACACTAATAGAAGTCGAGGAACCTGAAGTGGAGTGCTCTCAAGAGCACTGTTAGAGATCGTCAACTTAAATATTTCAGATGAGATGGACATTTTATATATTCATTAAAACATGTTTATTTATTCTTTTAGTACAGTTCCTGCTGTGGCATGTGAGGCTTCCACCTGCTACACACAGATTAAACTATTAGTACCTGTATTTATAGCAAACTTTTCTTCATTATATGAAGCATTTATCACATATATATATATACATGTATTTATTTATCTCCTCTTACAGTCACAATATTGATTGCAGTAATCTCTGATGTGGTGCCCAAAGAGCTGCAGAGACCATGGCATGGTTGACATTTGCGTCTATTGGTTTGGTGGTAGTATGCTTCGCCCTCTTTACCTACTGCCTGCAAGGATGAACAGCATTCTATGTCCTCAGCATCCACTGTGTCAGCAGTGGATGGGGAGGTCGATCAACATTAGGGCAACTTGCACCAGTTTCACCTGCACTTCATGTTATCTTCTCTAAACTAAAGATGTACTTTAACTGATTACAGTTAGTAGTATCACTGATAAGTGTCATGGATATTTTTTTTAGAACATAATACAAGATATAGAATATTCCTTGTACGTTTGAAGGTCTTCTGCCTAAATTAATAAAAAGCATGTGACCAGCTCAGTAGATCAAACATTATTACCACTAGGAATTCTTAATGTGAACAGTGTCCCAATTTTAGAACATTTATACAAGATGGACAATATCCCTTGTATATACTGCCGCACAAATTCATGCCTACCACCAGTTGATGTTAGCAGATGTTAGTGACCACCTTATGGACATATCTTCAGTTCTGTATTTTAGTGTCCTCAGGTGTTTTGTCATTTTAATCACAAGACACCCTCTTCTAAGACAGATCCATCACAGGTTGATCAGACCTGTATGCATGTCCCTAGAATCTTGGGGCCCAGTGAGGATTTTTTCTCCTGAAACAGCCATTGTCTGCAGTGTATGATGCTTTTATGGTCTGGCGCAGGGCTTTTCCGTGGATCCCAAGATCTCTGAGTGACCATGAAACCCCTGACACAAACCTCCACAGTGCAAACTTTTGATTTCCAGCCAAGTTGTTCTGCCCTAAATGCCATGTCTGCATACTGCAACCTTTTCTTCTCATTCGCTTCATCAACAGCATCCTCCCAGGGTACTGTCAATTCTACAAATCAGACAGCGTGAAGGGTGTAGGACTAGAGTCCAGGTCAGGGGTCGGATTTATAAAGGATTGCGTAGGATTCTTACTAAAAGTGTGCGTACGCACAAAAGCCGGAAATGGCGTTGGCCAAAGCTAATTGCGATTTATAAAAAACGTGCGTACGCACACCTGAACGCAATGTTCACAGTCCACTTGGAAACATTCGTACCTGGATCCGCCTCCAAATCCGCCGTCCACACGACCACCGTCAACCATGAATGGTCAATGCAAAGCACGGCACGAACATTAAATGATGCCGCTGACCAATGGGTTTCCATAAAATTCCAAGGGGGAGCTTATAATTGAACCTAGACCTCCCCATGATGTCATGTGATTTCAGACACATGATGTCAATAATAAAAGCAAGGGTTCTTATTTATTGTTATTACAATTAACATTGGTGTTGACAAGATGAGGATATCGACAGGATAAGTATTCGTACACTTTTTTATCTTGACATGATTGTTGTTATTCCTATTCTTATTATTGTTATATTATAATTTGTATTATTGACATATATATATATATATATATATATATGTTTGTACATATATACACATACACAAAATGTATACAGAAAAAACACAGAATAATCCACATTAAAAAACAGAGATCACACAAATTTAGTCGATTCTTTTTGGTGTGTGACTGACCTGTTGTGATGGAAATCATCCATTACATCTATCTCCAGAGGTAATGTCAGGACAAAAATATCCAAAGTGACAGAGAGCTCATTCAAATCCACAGACTGTAAATCCTCAGCATTCTCAAGGCAGGAAATAATCTCACCTGCAACCGAACAACTAGAATCAGCATTACAATAAAAGCATTTGTCTCAGTGTCTCTCATATTCATTTTATGATTGGTGTTATTTAACATGTTGCACCCCTATTCTGAAGAAGTGAGGAGACAACCAAGGCTGTACTCACCTAGGCAGGTAGGCAGTGTCTGTATGGGCATAGAGCCATGGCAGCTTTTCATATTAACAGAACATGTGATATGAAGAAACAGTGGTGGCATGTCCAGCTGTGGACCCTCAGGCTGGAGCAGATAGTCTCCCTCCAGGATGCTGAAGGAGTCCTGGTCCTGATTGACAGTGTTGGAGTCTGAGAGGGACTGATCTTCACTCTCTCCGCAGGAGCTTGTTCCTGGATGAAGCTCATACTCCACCACCAAATCTGTGTCACTCTCTGTGGCAAAGCATCCTGGTATATTTTCTACACACACAATAAATTGGTCATTATCATATCACTATAACACAACCAGATTTTGAAGATTTGAAATTCCAAAAAAAAAAAAATCAAACATAGAAATAAAATGAAGAAGAATAAACAATAATTGGAGGTAGGACGTGGGAGTGAGCTTTCTCTTTGCCTATTTTTATGGCAAAATGAAAACTCATAAAATCAGCCACAGTGCCTTGTAGTAACATATGACAGGTCTGTGCCCTCTGCTGGACATCACTAAAATACAAGAGCCCTATGCACTTTGAATCTCTGTTATTGATTCAATTTGATTGTAGCATGGAAATAAGACCATCCAGCTATTAAAGACAAAAGTCAGATTAACAGATTAAACAAATTGATCATTTAATCATGACCAAGTAAATACATCTATATAAAGCTAATACACATAACAGTGTAAAATAATCTTAAAAGCAGTACAAGACTTTTGTGACTATTTTTACATAAATGTAACTGTTTTACTTTTATTTTTATTTTCCCCAGGAGACACAGAAGTCTCGTTTTGTTGGTGTTTATTTTAGCACACCGACGGCTTGGTTTGGTGCAACTGCTCCTTGCTTGCACTGGGTCAGTTGGTTCACTTAACCACATCCCAAGGTAAGGGGGAGGGGGGAGGGTACGTGAGGCTGTCTTGTTCGGGATGACGGATATGGCAGAATTCTTTATTTTTCATGTATGTCTGTGTTTTTTTACAAGTAAGGATAAGCTTGAATACTACTGGGTGATATTATTAGCGCTGCCCGGCGGTCCTTGCGCTTCAGCGTCCGGTGTGAACAGCCAAGCGCCGGCGCGATAGGGATTAGCGCGGCGCGTCCGCTGTCGATGTCTCCTAAAACAGACTCAATGGCAGCATCTACACATCTCAGCTCTCCAGCGGCAGGCATGTTTGTGGAAAACAAAGTCAACCCAAGCGCTCTTTGATGACGTAGTTGATTACGTAACTGCTGATCACATATCTATAGTTGATCATCTGTCCATCATCGTATAAAGCCCGCCCTGACAATGCGATTGGTCCAAACAGCTTCTGTTCGGAGCATAATTTCTCCCCAATGGAGCGACTCCAGACCGAACTTCCCGACCGAAAATGTTGTGGGTGGGGCTAAGTTCGTCTGGCATCCAGGCTAGGTCTGCATAGTTGAGGGCTGCAATGTTTTGGTTTTCTAAAGAGGATGCTCAGCCCTGGTTACATATTGAAATGTTGTCTTCAAAAGGGTTTGACGCTGGATAGTAGGGTTGTGCAATTAATACATTTTTGGGTCAAACAATTTCCAAACTACTATATTCGGAAAAAAAATCCAAAGAGACGCGCATGCGCAATTCAGTCCTTCCCCCGAAGCATTCAACGCGGGCCTGCTCTTGGAGAGTTGTGCGTGTGGTGACCGGCGGTATTTAAAAAACAGCGCGAGTGGAGATGGCAGAGGGAGGGCAGCTCCGTTTGTTCGACAAAAAGGGTAGAAAAAGTTCTCTTGAATGGGAACACTTCCGATTCGAAGAATCCGATGAGGAGCAGCACCAGACAATGTGCAAGATTTGCTACAAGGTGATATCTGCGCCACTTGGCAACACTACAAATCTATTCAACCATCTGACACTAAGAGTTTATTGATGACACTCACCTCAATGAACCAGATAACTCCCAGTTTACACCGGGCACTGAAGCGTCATTCTCAAGCACGCAGCTGCTTGGCTGTTCCCACCTGACACGCATTTCTCCGCGCTGGTCAGCCCACGATTCTCCGCTTGTTTTGTATGTTACTCGTTCAATTTAGGGGTTCAGGGATAAATGATGATCTTTCTCTCTCTGTCTGTCTGCTTGTGTGCTTATAGTGGGGGGGCAGATGGGGACATTTAATAATGAGAGGAAAATTTGATCATTTCTATAGTATAAAATATGTTATTATTATCGTTTGAATTCCTTTTCAGAGTGTTTCCTGGTGCGATTCTCAGTTACAAATTGTTTTTTTGGAGGGAAATACTGAATAAATGCATCATGTTTTCAACCTCAAAAATAATTGTTTGAATAATCGTGATTTCAATATTGTCCAAAAATATTCGTGATTATGATTTTAACCATAATCGACCAGTTCTACTGGATAGATTTTTATACTCTGCTCCCCTTAAGAAACTAAGAAAAAACGCAGTTAGACCCTTTGTGAAAAACACTATTGTTGTCTGGCATGAACAGCATAAATATCTTGGAGAATTCCCAGTGTTGTCCTGTTTTTCACCTATCTGTGTGAGAATGACATGGGGTTTAAAGCGTGGTTAAGCAAGGGCATAGTTAAACTACTAGATCTCTATAAGGACAACACTCTAATGTTGTTTGACGAGCTGAAAGCAAAATACGACGTACCACAGAAATACTTCTTTAAGCATTTACAACTTAGAAGTTTTATTCTGGTATGCTTAAAGAATTCAGTGCAACAACCCCCAATGTCCAAACTGGAGATACTTTCTCCTAAAACTTGTTTCAGCAAAGGGCTTGTTACTCAATTATATAACATTATGGTGGAAAACCATAAAGACAAATCTGAAAGTAAGAGACAGCAGTGGATAGGGGACCTACAAGAGGACATTTTACTGGAAGATTGGGGTATAATATGTTCAAAGGTACATACACAAACCATTAACACACGACCGAGATTAATACAATATAATTGGATAATGAGAACGTACATCACCCATGTGAAGTTAAACAAATTTGATCCTAATATTCCTGACCGATGCTATAAGTGCAATATTCATCAAGGTACTTTATATCACTTTTTGTGGGAATGTGTGGAGATTCAAAGACTTTGGATTTCGGTGATACCATATATCTATCAATTTACCTCTTCTCCAGTATCTCTAAGTCCTAAGCTCTGTATATTAAGCATCTATCCAGACAATTGTTCTTTTTCTAATAGAGAAAGAAAAATGGTTGACCTATGTCTACTACAGGCCAGGCACTCAATTGCTCTGTCATGGAAGAATGTTCGTTGCACCTCTAGGCCACTGGATAAAAAACTTAACATCGAGTCTGGCTCTTGAGAAATTAACATATATAGTTAGGAAGAAAGCTTCTAAATTTTACAGTATCTGGGAGATGTTTTTGGACTTTGTTAAAAATGGTGACATTGAAGAGGCATTGGTAGTGGGCAGTGACTTATCTGTTGTGAGGAATGTGTGCTGTACTCTGCTCCATGTTTGTGACTGTAATTTATTTTATTTGTTTAATTTATTTGTTTAAACCAAATAAGTATATTCATTGTAATTTTTGAATTTATGTTTTAATTATAACCTAGCCATTTATGTGATATTTGTTTTATTTATTGTTATTTTATATACTGCCTTATGTTCAGTTTGGGGGTAGGTTCAGGTATGTATATAAATTGATTTAAATGTATAAAACCTATAAATATATGTTACAACCCAAAAAAAAACCAGGGAAGCTGTGCATAAACAGGAAGATAATCTTTGTTTATGTTTCAAATTTTTATTTCTTGTCTGGGATTCGTTTTTTGACATCAACTTTGATTTTCTGATTTGTGCCACGGTCCTAACCTCAGGGGACATTCACCGCCTCAGTTACTGAAGCCCATGCTTTTTTAAACATCGTCACTCCTGAGTACATACTAGAGAAAAATTTGCCTTTTATTTCAGTTTCTGCTTTTGTGGAATTCTTCTGTATTTTAACTTTTGGGGCCATCTCTTATAACTTCAACTTCTCTGTTCAGCACTAAGCTTTCATCATGATACACCAAACAGAGTCCTTATATGGAGAAATAATGAATTGGTAGTATGCTAATTGCAAAGAGCGGTCACGCGCCTGTCAATATAGAATGATTCTGGTTCACAAACATACACACGTTAGGAGATTAAAATTGGCTGGTGCACACGTTTCATGACTCCAGGTGTGTTTCTGTGCACGCACTTATTATGTCCGCAGGGTAAGGACATTTCTGCGCCCTTATTACTGAATGAGGCCCATTTTGAATGTGCTTCAATATTTGACCTGCCTCTGTTTTAAACTGAATTAATAAAGATTACTGAGAGATGTACACAAAATAATGCATTAAAAATCTTGGAATTCTATTGTCCTTAAAAAAGCACAGTACAAGCTGACTTTTCTTACCAGTTAGAACAATTCGAATAAACCACGCTGTTAATTCCTATGCAAAAGCCAACGGGTGATTTCAGGTTTGAAGTTCAGAAATGACAGAAATCCTAATGAATCTTATTTTTTTAATAATCCTCACCGTCCTCTGTAGCCAGCTCAGCTTCTGACACCAACTCCTCAGCGGGTCTACTCTCTATTTCATCATCCTCTGAGTCCTCCTGAGAAGACAATTGATCCACTCAAATGAGCAGCAACATTCACATGGGGAAATGAGTTTCTCCTTCCATACCAAAGCTAATGGATGTGATTTTGATAGATTTTCCTGTATATCACATACACATTCATCAAGATTTTCAATTGGTTCAAGGTTAACACAATGTGTGCAAATTGTGTGCAAATGCAATGTATCAACTCACCTCTCTCTTTGATGAAGGTGGGCAGTAGTAGAAGTAGTGTGGATTGGATGGCACAGTTTTGAAATACCGAGACACAATCTCCATGAATTTATCCTGTCAAATTATTTATTTCACATTTGAATATCTGTTTGACATTGTCATTGGAAATAATGAACTAACTCACAACTGAGTCTGCAACTAAAAATAATTACAGTTATTTGGAGACTGCAGACAATACCTGTATTATTTTGTGAAGATCAGGATAGACTTCACACTTGGGTTGTGTCTGAAGCAGTGTCAGTGGGAACTCTGGGATCTTCGTAGTCTTGAATTCATGCATAATCAATGGAGATGGACCAGACACCTTCCCGACACAATCAGCTCCACTGGCAACCACCATTTCAACATTCCTGCAAAGGTTTACAGTTATTCTTGAGGGTTTTGTGTTCATTCAGGCAGTTGGTTTTTCACCATAAACCCAAGACAAACTACAAATACCGCACTGTGGTTGTAATCTCTTTGCCAATTAGTGCTTTTTCTGTCTACAGAATCTGTTCCAGATTTATATAACGACAAAGTGACCTGTACCTTGCACCAAGAAAATCCAATCAGTTAATCAAGGGGTCTTCAACATTTTTCAGGCCAAGGACCCCCAAATTGATGGAGCTGGGGGTCCTTGCATAAAAAATTGCATAAAATTGTGTTTTATATTAAACTGGGCCTAGTGCAATGTATAAACATAGCTACCCTGTTATTGTGCATTCAATACTAAGCTATTCAAATAATACACAGGTATTCATGTTTTTATTATTGTGTGTTGCTGAATGTGTGCATTGCTGATTGAGAGATAACGTCTTCTGCCTCCATTTATCCGTTCGCTATAATATGTTGGATTCATGTCAATGTGCATTTAAAGACATTTAAAGTTGTGGCAAAAAATTGGTTTGACGTAAAGAATATTCCAACCAACCAAAAATGTTACGACCCCCCTGCAGTACCTCTGCAAACCCCCTAGGGGTCGTGGACCCCCTGTTGAAGACCTCTATGTTAATCCATGATTTCCTTTACCTTTGACCACCAAGATCAAATCAGTTAATCTGTGTGTCCAAGGCTCAATTTCATTGACAAGGAGCAGATAAAGGTCTATAGTTCATTTCAAGTGTGGTATTTGTTAGGGATGAGCGAGTACAGCATTATCTGTATCTGTATCTGTTAGCCATATGAATTATCTGTATCCGTATCCGTACTCGGAGTGAGCGGGGCCTAACCCGGAAGTGGGTGTGATTTAACCAGGAAGTGGGTGTGATTTAACCCGGAAGTAGGCCGGTTTGTCTTGAAAGAATGCAATTGATATGGGTTGATCAGAAATTGTTATATTTATTGCTGATTAGAAAACTATTACAGGACAGCATCAGCATTGAGCTTCAGATCATTGATTTTGATCACAATAGCAAACGAACTATTTACAGAACAAGTTTTGCAACAATGAATACAACACATGCTGTTGCAATTATGAAGTGAAATGTGATATAATATAATATAATATATATAATATATAATGTGTGTGTGTAGCTTAATTTGTAATATTTTTTATACCACTACTACCTAGAAAGTGTCAGACACTCAGTGCGTGAAGTAAAATAAAACTGGTTAGAGCCAACTGACGGTTTAAAAAAAAACAAAAAACTCCAACGACCGGCAGAGAGAGGGAGAGAGAGAGAGAGAGAGAGAGAGTAGCCAGACGCTAGAGAGTAATCAGACACTCAATGCGTGAAGTAAAAAAAATAAACAGGCAGAGACGCAACGCGAGTCGCTTTCTACCAGCACCACGTCTGAACGAACCCACGTTTAACAGAACTCTACTGGTTAATAAGTAAGTACAAACTGAAATAAAAACAAACTTCAAGCTGAAGAAACCCTAAACGTTAACGGAAAGATCCGCGAACCTGAGTGACTGAGAGACAGAGAGCTGTTCTGTGAGTGAGTGAGCAGAGCGGCGTGTGAAGGGGAGGAGCGCTGTGACGCTGTGTGAGTATTTTCATTCAGTCCGAGCACAGATATTGACTCGTATTACTCGTATAATACTCGTGCTCTGCAAAAGTGCTTTATCCGTACCGGATACTCGTTTCAGCCGAGTATCCGGCTCATCTCTAGTATTTGTGTTTGGAATCTGTTGCTGTCAACTCTCAATATGAAGTCCAAAGATCTGTCACTATCAGTGAAGCAAGCCATCATTAGGCTGAAAAACCTAAACAAACCTATCAGAGAGATAGCAAAAACATTAGGTGTGGCCAAATTAACTGTTTGGTACATTCTTAAAAAGAAAGAACGCACTGGTGAGCTCAGCAACACTAAAAGACCCGGAAGCACACGGAAAACAACTGTTGTGGATGACAAAATAATTATTTCCCTGGTGAAGAAAAACCCATTCACAACAGTTGGCCAGATCAAGAACACTTTCCAGGAGGGAGGCGTATCTGTGTCAAAGTCAACAATCAAGAGAAGACTTCACCAGAGTAAATACAGAGGGTTCACCACAAGATGTAAACCATTGGTGAGCCTCTTAAACAGGAAAACCGGATTAGAGTTAGCCAAAAAACATCTAAAAGAGCCTGTACAGTTCTGGAACAACATCCTATGGACAGATGAGACAAAGATCAACTTGTACCAGAATGATGGGAAGAGAAGAGTATGGAGAAGGGAAGGAACTGCTCATGATCAAAAGCATACCACCTCATCAGTGAAGCATGGTGGAGGTAGTGTTAAGGAGTGGGCATGTATGGCTGCCAATGGAGCTGGTTCCCTTGTATTTATTGATGATGTGACTGCTGTCAAAAGCAGTAGGATGATTTCTGAAGCGTTTCGGGCAATATTATCTACTCATATTCAGCCAAATGCTTCAGAACTCATTGGACGGCGCTTCACAGTGCAGATGGACAATGACCCGAAGCATACTGTGAAAGCAACCAAAGAGTTGTTTAGGGCAATGAAGTGGAATGTTCTGCAATGGCCAAGTCAATCACCTGACCTGAATCCAATTGAGCATGCATTTCACTTGCTAGAGAAAAGCTAGTCAAAAGCTAGACAAAACTGAATGGAAAATGCCCCAAGAACAAGCAGGAACTGAAGACAGTTGCAGTAAAGGCCTGGCAGAGCAACACCAGGGACGAAACCCAGCGTCTGGTGATGTCTATAGGTTCCAGACTTCAGGCTGTCATTGACTGCAAAGGATTTGCAACCAAGTATTAAAAGTGACAATTACATTTATGTCCAATTACTTTTGGCCAGGGGGGGCCACATATAAAATGTGTTTTAATTCCTACACCGTTCACCTGATTTGGATGTAAATACCCTCAAATTAAAGCTGAAAGTTTGCACTTAACGCAAATCTTAATTGTTTTATTTAAAATCCATTGTGGTGGTGTACAGAGGCAAAATTATGAAAATATTGTCAATGTCCAAATATTTATGGACCTAAATGTAGATCAAGATCTACGCGAGGGCAGCTTACTCAGAGCATTGGAGACTTCCCTGCAGTGTGGCCAGCTCAAGGTGATCCGGGGGTGTCCAAGGCGGCGAAGTTAGCTGATCCCAGCCGCTATGTCATCGCATCAGCAGATCCGCCGCTGCCTCGGACATCCCCGGGAATCAAACCGTGTCATCGCCGCTTCCCCCGTCGCTCCTATGCTCCCAGTGAGCTGCCCTCGCGTGGATCTCAATCTAAGTTGCTGCAAGCTAGCGTTAGCTTGTTGCTGGCTCATGAACCAGCAACAAGCTAACAAAGGAACAGCAGTCAAAACAGGTAAATCTGAGGAGGTCTGTTTTAGACAGGGTAAAAAGGGTGCTGTTTTAAATGATCCTTGTGGTATTTTGACCAAAATATGTTATAGACATTTCATTAAGACCCAAGGGAACCATATCAACTTGTGGTTAAATGGGCATAATATGTCCCCTTTAATGTTGAATCAAGACTGAGTTGAGACAGAGCTTCTCACAAGGCACTTACAACAACCTTTGGAATGTAGTGTCTTACAACAGAACTAGACCTAGACCCTGTGAAGCTGGTGTTAAATGGAGGGAACTGGGTCTTTCATGATCAATTGTTGCAAGCTCTTCAGAATGACAGGGATCCGGCTAGAGGCCGTTAGTCATTTAGGCAAAACCCAGCTTTGCTTTTGTGATGGCTTAGGAGAGATCAGCTCTTGCCGACCTGAGGGCTATCTGTTTCCCAATCTGAAGAAAGCATCCTTTATTTCTAGCCTTTTTCCGAACCTTATGGGGTCTAACCAGAGCTTTCTGCATTCCAGAGGGATGTTAGCCCGTCGAACTGGATTGCTACGTCAGAGACACTAGTTGTGCAGCCAGGTTTCAGTCAAAATAAAAGGTAATCTTGCCATCTTGCTGTGTTTTTAGTTGCAACAGAAGATAACCCAGTTTATTCACCAGGAAGCGGACATTGGCTAGTAAAATGTATAAAAGCATTGGGATGGCCGGTCTGTTTGGATTGGCTGTTAGCTTTGCACAGACACCAGATCACTTTCACCGCTTTCGTCTTCTCGCACACCGCTTCCTGTGTGTTGTTACCCAGACAGTTCTCCCATGCTCCACCTCATTGATAAGAAGTCCATAGCATTCCAGTTTTTTCGAGATTATGCTTAATGGTTGACAATGTCTCACAATAGTACCTTAATTTCAGCTGCTCAGGATAATCACAGCAATCCATATCATGTGACCATACTGTCCTTTGTTTGTAAGTATTATGGTTATCATTCACTCACACTACTCTGCTCCTCCGCTCCCTTCACTGGTTACCAGTGGCAGCCCGGATCCGTTTCTAAACATTAGTACTTGCGTACCGTGCTGCGAACGGATAGGGTCCAGTCTACATCCAGGACATGGTCAAACATTACACCCCAGCCCGTTCACTCCGCTCTACTTCTTCCAAACGGCCTGTTGCTCCCTAATTGCGAGCTAAAAACTCATCAAAATAGCGATTGCTCGCTGTCCTGGCTCCTAAATGGTGGAATGAGCTCCCCATTGACATCGTGATTGCAGAAAGTCTACACATGTTACGCTGCAAACTAAAAACACACATCTTCCGACTACACATTGAATACTATAACTATAGTAGCACTTAAATGGCACGTACTTATAGCACTTATTGTAGTTTAGTTTTTTTTTGAAGAAATTTACTTTCTTTATACTTGTTGTTCTGGGTTTGTACCCTTATGGTTGAATGCACCTATGTAAGTCGCTTTGGATAAAAGCGTCAGCTAAATGAAATATAATGTAATGTAATCACATTAGCCTTAAATGAGTATGTGTTTATGTGCTGCAATGTCACAGTAATTTGTATAATGCATGTTAACAACAAGTTACAACTACAGGGTTTGTTTACAATACCTACCCTTACAGTATGCACTTGTCTATGATGTGATACAATGTTTTAACTATTGATATTGTAGCAAATGCTAAATATTTTTGTGATTATTTCCATGTTATCTTTAGCTCTCTACAGCTACATTCTGCTTGTCCGGTGAGATGAGGTAGAACGATTTAATTTACAGTTGTACCTGCAGTAAGGCCTGAACCGCTGTAGATTGGGTTAGGATGACAGATCTCCTCCAGAGATGTTTCCCACTGATTGATCACCAATATGAAGGTGTTTGGTCGGGAATTTGTGCCAACTAAATACACTGGTTTGTGTAATGTAATGTTTTTTTAGGGCAGCACGATATAACGAAAATCTCTCGTCAGACGTATTGCAAAAGAAGGGGAAAATTGCATCCTCGTTAGCAGATGCAGCCTGTAACATGTAAAAATTCCTGTGGCAGGTAATGGGGTCTCATGCTTACCGCTATCAGTTCAATGTCCAAAAAGCAGTTCTGCTCCTTAGTAATGATTTGCCCAGAGTTACACAATCTATAATTCACAAACGCTATTTGGAGTTGAGGGGGCTAGGAAAATTGTCGGCACTTACAGCCATAAAACCGAGGATAGATAAACTGTGTAGGAGTCATTAAGCCCACCCTTCCCACTTGTGAGGGATCAGGTATACACACAGAGACAAACATTCTAAATGACAAGCACTTTGTATAACAGAACAGAGACACTGAATGTAATGAATAACTAACAAAATAAAAAAACTAGAATATATGTATATATACACAGTATATGTTTACAGTTAATATTTACAATTATTAACTACATTGACTTTGGAAAAAATTATATCAGTCAGTATTTATCAGTTAATAATTTCCCTGAGGTGGCTCAGAGCACATGTATTTTGAAGCATTGCATTATTTTGCCTGAAAATTTTAAAAAAAGTATTGACACATAGAGCTGTTCAGGCTTGGACTCTGATCATAAGACAGAAGTTTGGTGGTGATAGAAAAATGCACAGTGGAGTTATGACAGCTTCGTCTCCTTTGGCGATTCATGGTCCATGTATGTCCGCGATACAGAACATTGTGTTTAATGGCGTGTAATCAAACTTTGACGCCACACCACGGTCACCTGAATAATAATAATAACAAGATATAAATATTCCTATGATCTTTGAACACTGCAGGAGTGGAGTTGTTTGTTTACGGCTCAGCATCAGAGGATTCATGGTTCAGAAAATCATGTTTTAATGACGTGTAATAAAACTTTGACGCCACGCCACGGTCACACGGTGTGATGAAAAATCGATCTTTGAATAAGTTTTAATCTTCATCTTGTTGTGATGACACTCAACTAAATTTTATGTTGATCTGATGAAAGCTCTACAACAAGTACATCAAGTAAAAGTGTGGAATACGGCAAAAATGGCCATCAAATCCAAAATGGCGAGCTTCCTGTTGCGTTTCCGTAGGTGGCGCTGTTGAGCTATTTTGCTGCGCCCATTTCCAAAGACTCCAGAATACGTACATTTTCACCAATTTCTAATTTACTGCAATCTTTAGAAACGTTTTGAGCACGTTGAAGCCTTCAAAAAGCCCATGTACTACGCTCAGAATAATCCTTTCAATTTCAATAGGGCCTCCCACCGTTCGGTAGCCTGGATGCCAGACGAACTTAGCCCCGCCCACAACATTTTGGTCGGGCAGTTCGGTCTGGAGTCGCTCCATTGGGAAAAAATTATGGGGCGTGTTTCAACTGACCAGGAAGTAAAATTCCTCTTCGCTCAATTGGATAGACCTACAACCAATCAGAGCAACGTAGTATGTGACGTATGCTAAGCAACGCATTGTGAGTTATTTACTGGGTTCACACCGGACGCTTCAGCGCAGCGCCAAGCCTTAAATAACAGCTGGCTCCCATCCACTCCCATGTTAAAACTTTGTGCCGGTCACACCGGAGGCTGAAGCACCGCGAGGCAGCCTTGGCGCAGCGCGGTGCTTCAGCCTCCGGTGTGACCGGCACAAAGCTGTGCAGCGATCTACTGGATCAACGGGTGATATTATTAGCGCTGCCCGGCGGTTCAGCGTCGCTTCAGTGTCCGGTGTGAACAGCCAAGCGCCGGGGCGATAGGGATTAGCGCGGTGCTCTGGCGTCGCCTCCACGTTCTGTGTTCCTCTTTCAAAATGAATGCGCTGTCGATGTCTTCTAAAACAGACTCAATGGCAGCATCTACACATCTCAGCTCGCCAGCGGCAGGCATGTTTGTTGAAAACGAATTCAACCCGAGGGCACTGTGATGACGTGGTTGATTACGTTACCGTTGATCATCTGTCAATCATCGTATAAAGCCCGCCCTGACAATCTGATTGGCCCGGTCCGGCCATAATTTTTTCCCAATGGAGCGACCCCAGACCGAACTGCCCGACCAAATCTGTTGTGGGCGGGGCTAAGTTCGTCTGGCATCCAGGCTAACCGTTCGGTGCTTGGGCCCTAATAATAGAAAAAATCATTTCAATTGGGCCTCCCATCGTTCGGTGCTCAGGCCTTAATAATCATTACTATTTCAATAGGGCCTCCCACCGTTTCGGTGCTCGGGCCCTAATAATCCTTTCAATTTCAATAGGGGCCTCCCACTGTCAGTGCTAGGGCACTAATAAATTCGTTACACGCTTAGAAGACACTGACGAGGTGTCAAGAGAATTGGTATTAACAGTTGATGAGAGTGTGTGGGTGTTGTAAACATGATAACGTGATCTCTGCATCTGAGTAAATGAATCGCTTCCGGCCTCTTTCTGCTGCACAAGGCTGCTCAGGCTCTTGCTTCAATAATGCAGAGAGTAAACTTCGTAGTCAATTCTCCAGATTTTACCCACAAGTCCTGTCTGAAAATTGCTTTAGAGATTGGCACAACATGTAGGGATTAAAGGAACAGCACTAGGCTGGCTTAAGTCGGTCTTATCAGATACATTCTACTTTGGTAAATATGAGCATATGAATACAGCAACTCAAACTATTAGGAGCAGATTATGGGATTTCTAAATTGAATTGGCTTCTTGGAAAATAAAACTAGCTGCAGGTGCTTTTCTTAGAACTTGGGCCTGAGAAAATCCATCTTCCCTAGACTGGTAATTTGGAGTAGCAATATATTTACCTCTGTTGTGTGAATATCCTACATCAAAGACACTGGATTTTTAACCTCTGGATGAGTCTAAATTCCAAAACTGAATCTCAGTTTGTGCCAGGGTGTTCTTAAAGTAAAAGTGATTTCATACCACAAAATGATATGACAGGTACATGACCTTATAACTGTCTGCTCCGTGGCTGTGTGTGTGTGTGTGTGTGTGTGTGTGTGTGTGTGTGTGTGTGTGTGTGTGTGTGTGTGTGTGTGTGTGTGTGTGTGTGTGTGTGTGTGAATTAATGAATGAATTCTGATTAGTTTGGCATGTGAGAGTGTTTGTGAGATTTGCATGGCAGATCTGGGCATGGGTGTGGCTTTTACATGCAGGTCCCTGGCACCCCTGCAGCTTATTTGATGGCAGCTGTCTCGCCTTGTTATGCTTTCTAAAAGTGAATTGCTGGCAGCTATTTGGACAGGGTGTGGATCTTTTGTGTGACTCTTGGTTGGTATATACTGTATCAGTCAGTTTTCACATCATCTACACAAATCTCATATGTCCTTGTTCAATCAAGCCTCTTGGCACTGAGTCGAAACACACATATATATATATATAGCTTATTTAATGTATATATTATATTATATAAGCTGTTTATACTACTGTGTATATAGTTACACTTACGAACAATCTTTTAATTCCATACAAAAAATGTTTAAATTCTGTTTTAGCTAAATAAACAATCCTCATTCAGTTTCCTGACCAAGTAATCTGATCCCGTGAATCCTTGGTCTTACCTTGAGATGAACGCCATGGCAGCCCTGTCATCTGGTTGCTCCTCAACATCACCAATGATGAAGTTGGCAGTTGTCTTTGAAAGTTGTGGATTCCCTCCCCATCCTGGAGTCCCACCATGTTCACGGAAGACCCTAATGTGTCCACAGAGGGTATGTAGAAATGTGGTGACGTCGATCTCCTGAAGGGATTCTTCACAGTAGTCCATGGCTGTCAGGACATCCTGAGAGCTGATGCTGTAGGACTGCTGCAGACTGCTGTACACACCTGAGGAACAGGGGGGGAAAGCAATGACTGGTGCAAATCAAAGTTGTACAGCAGGCAAAAATTTCATTCATTTATTTTTAATCAATGGTAATCTGTGTTAATTAGTAAAACTAGATTGATCAAGAAGCTCTGCTTGGGATTCAAAAGTAAATTTCATATTATTCAATATTTTACTTGGATAAAGAACAAAAGAAATTAAAAAGCTCAATCACAGCTTTTAAAAGGTTCACTTTGTACATTTACTTCCCCTGGTACTTGAAATTTCCTTTCACTTCAATGATCTAAAGAATAACAAAATAGTATATCCTCAGACAACACCTACCAGGTAACTAATTTGCTCTTGACAGGTTTTAACAATCGGATCATAGTGTAGTTACTGGACTCATTTTTACACCGCAACAGTAAAGAATAATAATCAGTTTAAATGTTTGATTTTTAAATTTATAAAAAAAAATATTAATAATTCTGAGGAGGAAGGTCACCTTTGACATAGCTCTGGTGGTAATACTCATGCAACAGGCTGCAGTAGTTGGCCAGCTCCTTGTGTTTGTGCGGATGAGCCAGGAGGTCTGTCCAAAGGGATGGAATGCTGCGGTCCTGAGACAGTGACCTGATAGAGGGAAATGACACAGCAAAGACAAGCAGGCAGGAAACAAGAGAGGTTATATTAAGGATCTGCAAATTTTCCTGTGGATACGTGTTCATCCACATAACTAACCCTTAACTCTTAAATAACCATCTTAAAAGACAGCTGCATTGCATTTAAATGGTGTGACTATTGGTCCACAAAATTTCGGCGGTTAAGGGATAAACAGTGTTGCAGCCAAATCCAGTACAATAAAAGTATATGGGGACCGATTCTTTAAATGTAAAAAAAGTAAAAAGCCTCCATAACACCTGTGTTATGCCATCCAAGTGTCCGTCAAATTCTACATAAAAAGGAGGTCATTTACACCAAGTATTTAGCATAAATAACTTAAGGGAGGGAGAGAACAGCTACAGTAGGAAGATGGAGGACCAGCTGCAGCAGAACAATGTCAGTGGTGTCTGGAGAGGCCTGAAAACCATCTGCCCCTTCTCCCATCCTCCCAGTCCAGCTGCAACCTCCCTCGTCTGCTCCCCAGGTAAACCACCACACCTCCTCCTACACAGCACTCAGCTCTCAGCCACTAATCACCACCAGCCCAGCCCCACAACTCTACTTATCAGATATATTTCAATTAGTTAATGTTGGTAGGGGAGGGGAGGTTGAGTGAGTGAGTGAGTCAGTCAGTCAACCAACGCTCTGTTATTATTTACATAATAACCAGTCTGAAAAACAAATATGACAGTTACACAATTGTTCTCCCTCATTACTCCCCTCTTAACTGTATCATGGCAATTATTAATAAAATGTACATATATGACACTTTGCAGAAAGTTGCTGGATTTTAGTACTGTGCTGTCCCTTGTGTTGTGTTTTGCTACATTAAACATTGGGGTCGCTGCCGTTTTAATGGCATGATATTCATGTAAGTATGGAATCCTGTTTCTTTTGGAATAAAACTGTCTTTATCCAAATGTTTGATATTATCCTCATGTTTAACTCCATTTTAATTTTCTTGACAAGCAATGGAGGGAACTCGTCGCGGTCCACTTTGATTAATTTGTTTTGTTACATTACATTAACTCGCAACTCTTCCCTTTTTTTATTTACATCCTGAAAAAGATAACATTAAGTACTCTTCAGTTTCATATTTTTTTTATCTTTAAATATGACTTTAAGCCAAAGTCATGTTGAAATTCTCTTTCATACAATACACCACTGGCTGAAAAGATTTGTAGTGACCCCAAATTTGGGTTGTGTTCAAGAACAGCACAGTGTTTCAAGTTTTCTTCTGTAAAAAATGAACTTGCAATTGTAGGACAATAATAATAATAAAAGCTAAGCAGCACCTCAGTATAGTTGGAAGGGTGCAAAAAACAGAAGCAAGCATTTCTACCTAAACTCCATCTGCTGATAAAACTCCTAGGTCTCAGCATATTAAGCTCACACACACACACACACACACACACACACACACACACACACACACACACACACACACACACACACACACACACACACACACACACACACACACACACACACACACACACACACACACACACACACACACACACAACTGTACTGTATACGTTCTGACAAAAACCAAAGGTCGGTAATATCGTACACTGATGTCAACATTATTCAACTAAACAATAATCTACATTTATTCCAACTTGGTTCTTCTTTATGTAGTTTTTTCCATCATTACACTGTACTCACCAGAGTAATTACTGAAATATATAAACAGCGATGTTAGCTGACAAGAGCCTGTACTACTTGCATGAACATGAACATCTTTTTGTTGAATTATCTCTACCACAGGCATTTGATGTTCTAAAAATATCTGGTAAATTGAGAAGAAGTCAAAAGCACAGAGCTGTGGACAAACAAACTGAAGGTGAGACATCAAATACAACTTACAATATTAGTTTTAATTCTTAACCTCGATCTTGAACTTCTGTTTGGTACAGTTCAAGTCAGGTTACCCCCAGAATCTGAACCAAATTAGGACCAATTACATAACTTTTGTGTGACTACAATATCAACAACAATCATGTTTATATGATGAAAAACACTGAGAAGACTGTTCAAAGAAAATCCCTAAATTTGCATCTATAAATTTCTGCCATTACTTTCTACTTTCTATGCATTTCAACGTTTACATATTATGTAGTCCTCATGAATCCTGTCCAGCATGTCTTCTTTCAAGTAATGTCACTGTAGTCTCATAACTAACCTCAGTGAGTATCATTATTATTACAGTTTGGAAGGACAGTTATAACTACAACTGCTGTAATAAACTCTGTAATTAGCCTTTTATTGCACCATCTAACGCTTGTGCTAAATCAATTTCTTAATTATTTAGGAATTAGCTGACTGTCAGGATATCTTGTTCATGTACAAGTCACTGGATCTCAAAGTGCTGTGTGGAATTGTTTATGAAGTGAGTGTGGCTCTGCTGCAGAACATGACCACTGTGTGAAAGACATGCTGAAAGGAAAGTTAAAAGCTGTACAGCATTAATCAAAAATCTATTAGCCTAATAACTACTACCAGTGGTCTGCATCAGTACCTGAAGATGTCTCTGGGCTGGGGAGTGAAGTGGGTGTGTAACAGTTGGTCCTTCAGTTGCTCCAGAGAGCAGTTGTAGACGTAGACTGGACACTTTAACTGGCTGCTATAACTGGTGCTCTGCTGGGAACCATGTCTGTCGAAGCTGAAATCTGCTTTCTGTGGTTCAGAGAACTGGACCTCTTTTTCTCCCACATCTGGAAAAATTGGAAAAGTAGATGCTATTTTCATTTATTTCATTCAAAAGTATATTATGGTAACAGTAAGAGTTAAGTGTTGCAATATAAGTGTTTTTATACAGGTCCAGGCTGGTTTGAGTGGCCATCACGTCCAACCTTGAAATGGACAATCTACAGCAGCAGAAGACCACGTCAGGACCCAATCCTATCAGCCAAGAACAGAAATCTGAGGCTGCAGTGACACTTAAAGACTAGTGAGGATGATGTGTATGAATAAGGTGTATCTTTTCTTGACACACTTTGTTCACTAAATACCAATCAATCATGGTTTGAATGCCACAGCCTACAGCTGGTCACATTCATTCATTAACTCAGCCCGTCTCTCGTACCGATACACTTACTCAAACACACAAACAGTAAGATTGGACACATGTTAACTCAGACTGGGTAAAAACAACAGAACTGTTAACAATGTATGGAGAACCGGAGGAGATTGTGGGGCGCATTTAGTTTGGCTCCTACCGCTGGCAGTCAGAGGAGCAGTAAATTACTAACAGAGCCGGTAAAACCTGTAAAAAATAATTTTTTACACATTTGTATAAGAACGAGTCTGTCCCTAGTCTTTTGATCCATATAAATGGTTGATTACAGTATCAGTGAACACTAGAAGCGGTTTCCACTGAATACAGTCTTGAACAGGTCTTTCCCTGAACAGTGTTGCGTTAATATTTTTCGTGAACGAGGAACTGTACGAATTCTAAATCATATCAGGGCATCATGTGATAAACCAGGAGCAAAAGAAAACGTGGGTGTTTGTGTGTGCTCCCAGACAGCGCACACACACAGGCCCTGGGGATCTTTCCCCCACACCCACTCACTCACTCGCTCACAGCGACACACGCAGTCAGATCAGAGCTTGTTCAGGTGAAGCAGCCGGTCAGTGACTTTGTTGAAGAACAGTGGAAACAGTGAAAACACAGAGTTTCTCTGGTCACAGGTGATCAGTGATCAGAGCAGAAGCTGCAGTTGGTTTCACCAAGCTTGAGTTCCTGTTTCCTCTTCCACTTTGACCTGCTCTCACTTTAACTGATAAACACTCATCACTAGTTATCAGGACCTGATTATCACATGAAGTAACTTAGTGTGTTTGATTCGCTCCAGAGTTTATTTTGAAACTACATTTAAGCATTTTGTGCTCAGTACAAGACGAGACATGACGCTCACAGTCAGGACTCAGTGTTAAAATTAGCTGAGCGACCACATTGTTTCATAACTAAACACATGAATGCAAGTTTGTCACCAAAATCATTCCAATCAAAAAACAGAACAAATGAACTTGAAGTTCATTTTTGGAATCGTTAACATAGATGAATTTCTTTTTTCCATTAACTATGAACGTGAACTAGTTTATTTTCATCGGCATGAACTAAACTATGAACTAGTGCAAGTGTGAACTTGCACAACACTGAGTATAACTATATATTAAACTTTATAAGCTGTGTTATCAAATATGGTTGCAGCCCCAGACAAATTTTATTTGGTGGAAGAGGGCAAAATGGCTCTTTTGATGGTAAAGGTTGCCGACCCCTGATCTAGAAGCACACCAGACCGTCTGATGTAGTTTGTCTCCTGATCCAGCAGAGGGCGATCACTGTCAGCTTGAACTATTGCCTGCCCTCTTGACCTATCAGTAAAGTAAGCCAGGAATGTGTCTGTTGCCAAGCTATGGAAATGGTGGACGCTAGCAAGCAAAGCCTTCCCGAGTGAACAATCATGACACGAGAGCATCTGAAAAGCCACATATGGAAGTAATTTTTTTTTTTTTTTGCAGAGGACACCCAGCTGTATGGATCAATGAAGCCAGATGAAAAAGTAAGAAACCAATCAGATAGTTACACATGATAAATGTCTGAGAAACATAAAGGCCTGGAAGGCCCATAAGTCATTGAGCCTAATTGACCAACCATTCTTCTTTCTTCTTAAAACCCACTTGTGTTATTCACCCATGTTTTCCTATTCGGGATTTGAACATTATCTACACACACTTAAGAGTACTCATACGCATACAAGTATGCTGGTATGCTTGTGCAAAATATTCTCTTTTCTTTCATCTACAGTTATATGGTAAGATTTCAATTACCTTAGTATTTTATAATTTCCCCCAAAAAAGAAAGTTTTCAAGGCATATTATTATTTTTGCAAATTAGTATTAATTTCTTAACTAGGTTGTTTTTTCTGCAATTGCCCCAAAAGTCCTCTTTGATACTAGGGGTGTGCAGGAGGTCGGAATATCCGAGTTGCCCTGAACGCAGCACAGCGAGGATGTTAGCAGCTGGAGGAAGCAGCCCGGAGCTAGCCTCCGCTGCTCGGCTTCATGTCCGCACACGGACCCTCAGTCCACGGGGAAGGGAACCTGGACAGACCCGGGTCTGGGTGAGGGGTTCCGTGAGTGAGGGCGTGACAACAACCGGACTGAGAGGTCGAGAACCGTCAAATCCAGCTAGCTCTCAGCGGCTAGCTGCTCTCTCAGCGGGGCTTAAGAGTACAGCAGCACATATTTAGGGCCCGAGCACCAAATGGTGAGAGGCCCTATTGAAATTGTAGGCATTATTCTTATTATTAGGGCCCGAGCACCTCTGGTGAGAGGCCCTATTGAAATTGAAATGATTATTAGGGCCCGAGCACCAAAATCGGTGGGAGGCCCTATTGAAATTGAAAGGATTATTAGGGCCCGAGCACCGAATGGTGAGAGGCCCTATTGAATCTGTAAGGTTTTTTCTTATTAGGGCCCGAGCACCTATGGTGGGAGGCCCTATTGAAATTGTAAGTATTATTCTGAGCGTTTTAAAAGTTTGCAGTATATTAGAAAGTGGTGAAAATGTATGTATTCTGGAGTATTTGGAAACGGGCATGGCAAAATGGCTCAACTGCGCCACCTACGGAAAAGCCCCTCATTTAGCCTTCACTGATCCTCACGAAAGTGAGGATAGTTGTGTATCATGACCAGATGCACAAAAAAGCCTCAAGAAGCATTATGAAAAACACAACAGTAAGCTCGCCATTTTAGATTTAGTGGCCAGTGTCATCACAACAAGATGGAGGTCTAATATTATTGAAAGTTCGATTTTTCGTCACACCGTGTGACCGTGGCGGGGCGTCAAAGTTTGATTACACGCCATCAAAACACGGGCTTCTGTATCTTGGACATATTTGGTCCAATCGAGTCCAAACTAGACAAGTAAGACAAGAGTCGCGACCTGAAGACATCTATACAGAAATCATGACTTAAAATGACAGCGCCCCCTGGTGGCTGCAGGAAGTGAAGCGTTTATTCTTGCCGCAGTGCGCAAACGCATGAAACGCTGTGACGAGCGCTTGGTCATCGAACGCTCTTTCTTCACCGACCGCAACAGACTTAAAATTGCCTGTGCTCGGGCCCGTTAGTGCTACAACGTAGCCCTAGTTATTATTTCCCTTTAGGGGGCTTTTTGAGGGTCTAGACATGCTCAAAAAGTTATGAAACTTTGCAGGAAACTCAAGGTCTACGGATATTTTAGTATTCTGGAATAATTTGAATTGGGCGTGGCAAAATGGCTCAACAGCGCCCCTGGAACACAGCCCCTAGGTTTCGCTTTGTCCGATCTTCACAAAAATCGTGGCCTACGTGTATCATGACCAGACACACAAAAAACTCTCAAGGGGCATTATGAAAAACGCAACAGGAAGCCAGCCATTTTTAATTTAGTGGCCATTTTGGCCATATTCCACATTTTTACTTTGACGTACTTGTCCCAGGGCTTTCATCTGATCAACTTCAAATGCAGATGAGTGTCATCACAACAAGATTGAGAAAAAAAACAATTTAGGGATTTATTTTTCGTCACACCGTGTGACCGTGGCGTGGCGTCAAAGTATTGTTACACGCCATCAAAACACGAGCATCTGTATCTCGGACATACTTGGTCCAATCAAGTCCAAACTAGACATGTAAGACAAGGGTCCTGGCATGATGACATCTACACAGAAATTATGACTTGAAATCACAGCGCCCCCTGGTGGCACCAGGAAATGTCTTGTTTTTTGCTTGTCTTACACTTGGATGTATTCCTCGTCATCCACTGACCTCAACCATGTCAAACTGTGTCAAATGGGTCTCAAGACATTGATAATGAAGACTTAAGATTAATGTGACTTTTCGTCAAACGCCATATTAATGGTGTGGCATTAAAGTTCATCAACACGCCACGAAACACGAAATTGCTGTAACTTCAGTGTTCATGGTTCTATCTCACTCAAACTACATGTGTGCAACAACATCCCCCCCCTGAAGATATTCATATGGTTTTAAGGAATGGGCGTGGCAAAATAACTGACTAGCGCCCCCTAACGGGCAGCCCCAGCACTACGATTGGCCGGCATGTACAAAAATCGATTTGGGCATGTGTCTTTTTATAACAAACAAATAAGTCTCTTGGATAGATATGCTAGACTAAACAGGAAGCCCGCCATTTTGGATTTAGTGGCCATTTTCGTCATATTCCATATTTTTACTTTGATGTACTTGTCGTAGAGCTTTCATCAAATCAACTTAAAATGTAGACGAGTGTCATCACCTCAAGATTCAGATAAAAAGTGATTTAGGGATTTATTTTGCGTCACACCGTGTGACCGTGGCGTGGCGTCAAAGTTTGATTAAACGCCATCAAAACACGAGGTTCTGTATCTTAGACATAAACGGTCCAATCGAGTCCAAACCAGACATGTAAGACAAGAGTCCCAGCCTGATGACATCTACACAGAAATTATTACTTGATATCACAGCGCCCCCTGGTGGCTACAGGAAGTGACATGTTTTATACTTGATGAACTGCTCCTGGCTGCTTTACGATATACAGCTCAAAAGAACTCAGTCAAGTCATTGGATCATAGTCAGAATTGTGACTTTTCCACAAACCGCGTAAACATTGATGTGCGGCGAAGGATTTTCCTTCGCCAAACGACACAATGTTGTCATAACTCCAGTGTTCATTGTCCTATCACTACCAAACTTCTGTCACATTATTAGAGTACAAGCCTGAACAGCTTTAAGTGTCAATATTTCCTCAGTATCATAGCACCACCTACTGATTTTCCATGAAACAGGAAGTACTTTGTTAATCCACTCTGCCTTATCCAACCGGCTCCAAACTTCTGACCTATGGTCACAATCGTGACCTGAACAGCTCCATATGTAAACATTAGTTCAGGGTCATAGCGCCACCTAATGATCAGTGTGAAAATTACGTTGTGGTAAAATTGTCCAATCGACACAAAATTGCTCACGCTACATCAGAGCGGCTACTTGAACAGATCTCTATGTCTGTGTGTAATAATAGTGATGGCACCACCTACTGGCAAACCTACTGCCGCAGAGCGCAAAATGGATGCAACGCGGAGACATGCGCCTCGTCTCCACCGGCTCGGGCCCGCCAGTGCTACAACGTAGCCCTAGTTTCAAGTGTAACCATTGAACGGATCACGTTTAACTGCCACAAGAGCTGTTCATCTTGTAATAAAGACCTCAATGAGGAAACACGCTGTGTTTTTTCTATTTTTACTGCATTTTAATACAGCATATAAAGAGTGAATTTTAATATAAAAATATTAATGATTAATCGAAAATCGATCGTAAATTCTCCCAACGATCGATTAAGACAATTTAATCGAATTCCCATCCCTATTTGGTACCATAAATAACTTTTTTACTCCTGCATCTCCTGACATACCAGTTTTTTCCACAAATGACTGCAACAACTTTGTCTCTTTCTTTGTGGATAAGATTAGAGTTGTCAGGGCTAGTATCATACCTTCTGTTGTTCCTTTCTAAACTCATTCAACTTACCGTCCTCTATTATTAAGGACTTCTGGGATCTGTGGTTCCATGTCTGGACATTATAAATGGCTACTTACAGAACATTTGGGTCACAGATCATATTAAGTTTTACTCTTTTGTGGACTCAAACACTTCACACACCAATCCATCGGCATAGTGGTGAGTAGATAATGAGGGAATTTTTGTGTGAACTATCCCTTAAAATCTTTGATCAGTGCCTACTGGTTGTCCCTCACAATTATCTGGCAACAAAAGTTGATCGTACTTTTGAGATGGTAGCTTCGACTTTGTGGAAAATTATTCCTATGGACATACATTTTGAGTCTCTGTTGACATATTTAAAAAGCGGTTAAAGACTCATCTTTAAAACTTGACTTTTGACTAGTGCTTGTGACTGATCTGTGAAAGGTGCTATATTAAATAAACTTTACTTAACATACTTATTTTTTTAATTTTGTCTCAGTGTCGATGTACAGCACCTTAAATCTTCCTCTGTGTACGAAGCATTCTATATAAATCAAATTGCATTGCCTTGCCTGAACCATCCCTTAGGTCCGCTGTTATAGACAGAAAGCTGGTTGAACTCCCAATATGCGCCAAGTACCTCTCTCTCTTTATCGCTGATCCCCAGTATATTTGTATCATATTACAACTTCTAACTTTGTTTTATCTCTCTCACCTTGTCTCTCTGTCTATCTCTAATCGTTTTCATTTTAACAACCAGTCGAGCTAAATATAACATAATATAACTCTATACATGAATGTCTGTACACCCAGGAAGAAAGAGATCCGTCTTCTGCTGTACTTCTTGATGTTGCTTAAATTTTGTCACTTTTGGAAGAATTTATAGATCCAAGAACCATTTAATTTGATATTGGCCTATGTAAATTTAGATTTTGGACTGTATTATGCCAAGGTGGTTTGAATAGAATCCCAGACAAGAGTGTTAGACTGACCTGAGTTTAGGGTCCCATTCTCTATCTCTGTTACCATATGGTCCCAGCTGTCTTGGTCCAGCATCAGTGAGTCAGTAGGCCATGTCTGGCCTTCGGACTGAGGTGAGAGCACAGGGGATCTGGCGGAATAATGTCCATTGCGGGGCTTCCTTTGTGGTTCACTGGCCAAACTGAGGCCGCACTCAGACTTCTCCAGCTCACTGATGGAACCAGATAGAGTGTCAACCTGAGATTTGTTGCTGGGAGTCATCAAAGTGTCATCATCCTGCATGCTGATGTTACTCTGAGGCTCTGTCTCTAGCCCTGTAGCCATTAACATCAGAACATCTGCAAAATAATTAACATCAACATTAAAATTGTATGCATCATTAGAATGTGGATCAGACGGAAGTCAAGAAGTACCTGTGAAAGAAACAGGAAGGAAAGTGAGGAGAATCTGCTGAGGGCTGATATACTTGGCGTAGCACCTCCACTGTGGCACAGAGCAGCTGCTATCCAACAGCAACGGTTCATCATCCACAAGGTCTGCATTACTGAAACTCTGACAAAGGCAGATGGGAAACAAGTGGAATGCAATGCTTATAAATGTGGGAGATATAAAAAAACATAAATAAAACTGGAATAAAAACTAATATATAAAATTCTAAACAGAATATGTACCGTGTGAACATATTTACAATGAAATGGATTTTACATTAGCCAGAGTTTCACATACAGAAAGTATATTGCACAGTGTTATGGCTGTAGCTGTCTCATGTCTGTTTGTCTGTCTTTCATTATTCATTGGAGTCCCCAGATGCTCCTCCTTCTTCCTGGCAGGTGTTGGAGGCAAAGATGGAGATCCTGATTGGAGCTACATCTTTCCTTAGCATCCAATCAGTATGAAGCACTTTGGGCTGACAGTATAAATTATGCCCAGCTGTGTCAGTTGTGCAGCTGTATGTCCTGTGGGAATAGCTCGCCAAACTAGCTCATGCATCACATTTGTATTAAGAGATAAAATTCTTATTGTCTGAGAGTCAGACTAGCTGTTGTATTGTTATTAGAGAATTTGTCTTTTGTTTGAACTAGTTGTGTAGTTGTTTTATGAGCAGTGCCCTTGTAATTTGGTTTGAAATAAGGTTTGCGTTGCTCTTTTTAAGAGTCCTCTTTTTGTTATATTTGTTCTCTTCGTTGAACAAGCACCCTTTTGCTTGCTTTTCTGTTAAGCGTATGTTACTTGTATTGTCCTACGACATCAAAACCAAGCTTAAACTAAATAAACAACTGCAAATTTACAAAAAAACGCCTGGTTTTATGTTGCCACCTCATTCGTATTGAGCCGGGTCAGTACATAATTGGGGGCTTGTCCGGGATTATGCCTCTTAAAAAGATTCCCGGAGCAAAAACATTTTAAAAGCTGAGAAACTAGCTTGCTTGGGACACTGCTGAATTCATTAGAGATGTCGACGTTTGTATCTGAACAATTTTTGTCGAACTAGTCTCTTAGTCATTTTGACAAATGCCGTAAAGATGGTTTGGCACAAATAGCGAATCACTTTGGTATCACATACCCCAAACAGCTGCTTAAGGAGATCAAGGCTCCAATTGTTGATAGGTTGGTAGAATTAGAGATTATTGTGTTTATGAAAACCGAAGTAAATTTATAATTTGCTGCATTTTAACGGATCGCTACAGCTCTGCAGTGGCCATCTGAAGTTTGGCCTATTTTGTTACAGTTCAAAATTCACGGGAAAGCCCAAGAAGCTGTAGCTGCGCTTCCTGTTGAGGACAGTGTTAATTATCACTCTGTTAAATTTGCAATCTTACAAGCATACAAAGTAGGTTCTGAGGCTTACCGACAATAATTTCGTAACCTTAACAAAAATCGGAATCAGACTTACATGGAGTACAGCAGAGAAAAGGGGAAGTTGTTCGATAAATGGAGTACAACATGCCAAGCAGATGATTTTGGTTCACTTAGAGAGTTGATGTTGCTGGAAGAGTTAAGTTAAGTTTGCTTACCTGATCGTATTGTGTTGCACAATAATGAGCTAAGACATCGGGTTAATTAAAGTTGTATCGCGCAATAACAGTATACGTGACAAAGGTGAAGCCCCTGATGTCTGTTTCGAGCCATTCATATTCGACGGGTTAGTGTCCTTAACAGGCCAGTCTGGTGATCAGAGTCCGTTGCGTATTTTTCAGAGACACCGGAAGCTCCCAGTCTGAGATTCGTTCTGGTGCGTTGCGGTTTTCAAAGCTGTGGACTTGTGGTTATGGCGTTGCACTGTCTGGTATTAAGATGGGTTACACAACTCGTCTAGTACATCGCATATACTTGAGTAAAAATGTATCACAGGTTTCTTTCCCGTCACTGTTTGTCCCAGGTTACCAGTCAGTAGTATTGTCCTTTTACTGGGATCGATGTCGCCAGTGGTAAAGTATCTCCTTCGGTGATGCTCAGTCAAAATTGGGCGTATTTTCGGCGAGCGTAGCCACTCATGCACAATCAGTTAAACACAATGATATTTCTCTGTCAGACAGTTTGCTTACGCCAGCCTTTTCATGTGAGAAGTGAACCCTCTTTTAAAAAGCCCAAAACCTGAGTTAAAGTGCAAAAGTCCATAGAAGTTACTTTAGTCTACTGGGAGCAAAGCTCATTGTACAGTCTAACAGCTGCAGGAAGAAACAACCTGTGATACGTCTCCTTCAGACACTTAGGTCAATCTCTCGCTGGAGAAGCTGCCCAGTGCTGTGATGGTGGCGTGCATGATCGGAACTGCTTGTCCATCAGATATGACCGCTTCACCATCATCCTACTCTGTCCCACCATCTCCAGTGAGTCAAGCAGGTATCAGAGGACGATGAGCAGTTGATAAAAAGGTCTTCAGGAGTCCCCCCTGTACTCCAAAATACCTAAGCCTCCTGAGCAGATACAGTCTGCTCTGGCCATCCTTATAAAATGCAGTGGTATGATCAGTCCAGTCCAGTATTTTGTTCAGGTGAACGGCCAGGTCCTTATAAGAAATCCCTATCTCAATGTCATTCCCTGGATACTCACTGGTGTCAGTTGTCCGATATCCAGGAAGTGAGATTGAGATCCACTGAGAAGTGCGGTTTGAATGGTGTTGACTTGATCATCACAGTACTCTGAGGCTTCTCACGGTGAGAACGCTCTGTGTTGGAGGTAGATTATGAAGAAAAACACCCCAATGCCAGCCTGTTCATTAATGGTCTCACCACGGGGTGGAGATAGTTGATGACAAGCTGGTTCAGGTCCTTCATCATGTGGGATGTTACTGTCACCAGCCTATAGCTGCTGAAGTCCTTGGCACCTGTACCGCGCCGGAGGTCTTCCAGACCTGTGGTACTCCCCCTAGCATCAGGCTCATATTGAAGATATGCTCCATGACCCTGCACAGCTGGTCTCACCTGGATTGTTGTGAGGAACAGATTGCAGCAGGGAGGGGTGTGGTGGATGGATTGGGAGGGGTTGGTGGGTGACAGAAATGAGTGCTGTGGGATGGGGGCTGGTGGAGGGTATGGGGCAGTGTACCATACCAGGGATGCAGATGAGGGGGGTTGCAGCAGGGCTGGCAGTCATGGAGGGAGGGATAGGTACCTGACCAAACCTGTTGAATAACAGGTTCAGATCATTTGCCCACTTCTCATCCCCTGCAGCCTGGAACTCAGATTTCTTGCAGCCAGAGATGGTTTGCAGGCCTCTCCAGACACCGCTGGTGTTGTTAGGATTCAGATGGTCCTCTATCTACCTCCCGTAGCTGTTCTTCCCCTCCCTAATGTTCATCCTCAGCTGCTTCTGAACAGCCTTGTTCTCCTCCTTGTCTCTTTACCTAAAAGCCCTCTTTTCCCCCTTGAGGACGGCCTCTATGTCACACATATTTCATTTGTGTTCCCGAAGACCAAACCGAGTCAGAGTATACAGTTGTGTCCAATGACAATGTCAAATATTGAATTTTTCGATAATACTTAGGTTGATAAAAAAAAAGCACTATTGAAGGAAATGAAGGAAACACAGATAACAGGTCTCCAACACGCGCACAAGATGGCGTGTGCATTTTAAACTTCTGGGCTATCTTCCTACTGGACTTCTTGAATTCAAGCTAGGTATATTCTATAAATAAGCTTCTCTGCTAAATTACTATTGTTTCTGCTGTCTTAGGTTAACTAGATTGATAGTTTCAACTGTTTGGTCTCACCTTGAATTGTATTAGACAGGAGCTTGTTAGTTTATTAATTCTGTTCACTGCTTCTAGTTTCACTCAGGTGATTGAGAGTTAAAATAGGATCCAGCTAAGGTTAAATTACTTGCTTTTTATTCCAATTCTGTTAAGGACTAAATTGTATTTGACTTTCTATCTCTTGAGGTAAATAGCCTTTGTCCAGAAACAGTTTCTGGCCAAATACGAGATTTGGGGAAACTCACTGATTAAAGGGACAAGTTTCTTTTGTTATTAAACTCTGTTGAGTTTCTGCTGCTGGGCCATTAACACCAGGTGGCTGATTGGCTCATGAGCAGGGGGAGTGGTCAGCACAGCTGTAGCCAACCATCGTCAACTCTGGTTTAAAACCAGGAAATGCCTGGAGCGTCAGCTTAAGCGTCTGTGAAGACTCATCGTGTGAAGACTCGGAGGATAAAGACAAAGGAGTCTTTCGTTGGAGGCTTCGGAGGAGGCTTCGGGGAGGCTGAGTATTAAGCTGCATTTTATTTTTTGAATATGTGTAAACTTTCCGTGCGAATTTCTACTCGTAGATACTATAGGCCTTGCACTCGTTCACACCAACACCGTAACCTTTCCTCTCTTATCTATCCAGCCCGTTCAACACATACCAAACACCTTGTCACAGTGGGCCTATGGAACTCTCAGTCAGCTACCCGCAAGGCAGACTTCATCTCTGGCTTTGCTACACAGCAATCGCTTGACTTCCTTGCTCTCACTGAGACCTGGATTACACCGGACAACACATCCACCCCAGCTGCTCTCTCCACTGCCTTCTCTTTCACCCACACACCAAGACCCACTGGTAGGGGTGGCGGTAAAGGTTTACTCATTTCGCACAAATGGGGTTTTCCTCTCTTCTCGCCTCCACTATTTACCCCAACATCTTTTGAATTTCATGCTGTGACAGTTACTCAACCGGTACAATTAACTATTGTTGTTCTCTACTGTCTTAGACGTCCTCCTGTCAAACTTCCCAGAAAATGGCCCTGCACTTAATCTTCTGGGTGACTTTAACATCCAGACAGACAAGTCATCTGACCTTTTATTTCTACTGTCTTCTTTTGCTCTCTCACTCAGTCCTTCCCCTCCTACACACAAAGCCGGTAACCACCTGGACTATATTTTCACCAGAAACTGCTACAACCATCTAACATCTAACCTCACTGTAACCCCTCTTCATGTCTCTGACCACTTCTTCATCTCTTACTCTCTCCCACTATCTCAAACCAACAACCCTACCACATCCACAGTCTGCACCTGTCCGTCGCAACATTCGTTCACTCTCTCCTGCCTCTCTAGCCTCCTCTGTTTTATCAGCCCTCCCTTCCACTGATTCTTTCTCACTCATGCATCCTAACTCTGCCACAGACATTCTCCTTTCTACTCTGTCCTCCTCTCTTAACTCTCTCTGTCCTCTTACGTCACGACAGGTCCGCAAGTTCTCCCCAGCTCCTTGGTTGTCTGACTTGGTGAGTGCCGACAGAGCAACTATGCGAGCATCAGAAAGGAAATGGCGGAAATCTAAACACCTGGACGACCTGCTCGCTTATCAGTCTCTTCTCTCCTCTTTTTCTGCCTCTATTTCCACAGCCAAAAGCACTTTTTACCAAACTGCAATTCAATCCTCATTTTCTAACCCCAAGGAACTCTTATCCATCTTTTCCAGCCTCCTCGACCCCCCCAGTCCCCCTCCTCCTTCCTCCCTTCTACCAAGCCACTTTGTCAACTACTTTACAAAAAAGATAGATGACATACGCTCTTCATTTTCGGATCCTCCTTCTATAAACACACTTTCATCAACTTCATCTTCATCACCTTCGCTTTCCTCTTTCACTCCCCTGTCTCCCAATCAAGTTCTGACCTTGGTAACCTCCGCCCGCCCGACCACCTGCCCCCTTGACCCCATCCCTTCTCACATTCTCCAGTCTATTGCTCCTGACCTTCCTTTTCTTACCCAACTTATCAACACTTGCCTGTCAACTGGCTGTTTCCCTAATTCTCTGAAGGAGGCAAAAGTAAATCCTCTCCTGAAGAAACCCACCCTTGACCCGTCTGAAGTAAATAACTACAGACCTGTCTCTCTTCTTCCCTTTGTTTCCAAAACTCTTGAGCGCGCTATCTTTAATCAACTCTCCTCCAATCTTAACCACAATAATCTTCTTGACCCTCACCAGTCTGGTTTCAAGGCAGGTCACTCAACTGAGACTGCCCTCCTTGCTGTCTCTGAGCAGCTTCACACTGCTAGAGCAGCCTCTCTCTCCTCTGTCCTCATCCTTCTAGACCTCTCTGCTGCATTTGACACAGTGAACCACCAGTTCCTTATTTCCTCCCTTCAGGACCTGGGTGTGTCAGGCTCTGCTCTCTCCCTGCTCTCTTCCTACCTCAATGAACGCACTTATAGGGTAACTTGGAGAGGATCTGTGTCTGAACCTTGTCCTCTCACTACTGGGGTCCCTCAAGGTTCAGTTCCTGGTCCTCTCCTCTTCTCTTTGTACACCAACTCTCTCGGCTCTGTCATTCACTCACATGGCTTTTCCTACCATAGCTATGCTGGTGACACCCAACTAATTCTGTCTTTTCCCCGATCTGAAACACAGGTAGCAGCACGAATCTCTGCCTGTCTGACCGACATCTCTCAGTGGATGTCTGCACACCATCTAAAGATTAACCTTGACAAGACTGAACTACTTTTCCTTCCAGGGAAAGACTCTCCCATCCACGACCTGAGAATTAACTTTGACAACTCCGTGTTAACCCCCACTTAGACTGCTAGGAACCTGGGTGTGACACTCGATAGCCAACTCTCCCTTACCGCCAACATTACTGCAACAACACGGCCCTGTAGATTCATGCTTTACAACATCAGGAGAATACGCCCCCTTCTCACTCAGAAGGCAGTGCAGGTTCTGGTCCAGGCTCTGGTCATCTCACGCCTACATTACTGCAACTCCCTCCTGGCAGGTCTACCTGCTACTGCCATCCGACCTTTGCAGCTCATCCAGAATGCAGCAGCTCGACTGGTTTTTAACCAACCTAAATTCACTCACACTACTCCGCTCCCTTCACTGGCTAACAGTGGCTGCTCGCATCCGCTTCAAAACACTAGTACTTGCGTACCATGCTGTGAACGGATCAGGTCCAGTCTACATCCAGGACATGGTCAAACGTTACACCCCAGCGTTCCCTCCGCTCTGCTTCGGCTAATCGACTCGTTGCTCCCTCACTTCAAGCTAAACACTCATCAAAATCACAACTGTTTGCTGTCCTGGCTCCTAGATGGTGGAATGAACTCCCCATCGACATCCGGACATCTGAAAGTCTACAAATCTTCGGCCGAAAACTAAAAACACACTTCTTCCGACTTTACCTTGAATAATAATAAAAAAAAACTAACAACTCTTTGAAACTAACACTTTAGGCGCACTTACAATGGCACTTACTTATAGCACTTTGTAGTTTTGCTTTATTTTGAAGAAATTGTACTTTCTTGATTCTTGTCGTCCTGGGTCTGTACCCTTGGGGTTGATGCACTTATTGTAAGTCGCGTTGGATAAAAGCGTCAGCTAAATGAAATGTAATGTAATTTAAAAGATGGCGGAGTTAATGCCAACTCTCAGCCAGACGACACGGCAAGGATAAATAAAGTTTGGAAGAGATACAGGACATTCGCAGAGACACAAAACATCAGCTAAATGACACTTTCTCCTAACTGTCCAATGTTAATAAAAAATTTGAGGCAGAGACACACATTAGAAGGGTGGAGGATCGAGTCCAAAACTTGGAGGAGGTGCTAAGCAAGATCATAAAAGCGATGGATCAACAAGAAATGAATTACCCGACAAAGAACGGAGATCCCGTCGGGAGAGAATGAGGGTATTAAATGTTCCCGAAGGAGCGGAGGGATAGTCTATTATGGAGTTTGTGGAAAGGTTAATATAGGACACACTGGAGATCCCCCCCAGCTACGGACGTTAGCATTGAGAAAGAGAAGACAAGCCACGGTCAATAATATTCAAATTCCACCTATAAAAAACAAAGACGAGATTCTGCGCAAGGCCTGGGTAGACGAAAGAGTGCTTTTGAACGATGGACTAATATATTTTGATCAAGATTATCACCTAACAGTCCTGTAGAAACGTAAGGAATAGTATGAGTCAGGGTTCATACAACAATGAGAGGGGGGCGGGGCACTCCAAACAGGTCAATCTGAGGAGGGCTCAATGAGATTAAGACCGAAAAATACATCATAGTCTCGCTATATGGCCTTGGACCACCCCCAACCATAATCTCACCGGCTCCGGGGAGAGACGGCCCGGCTTCCTCGGCTACACCGCAGGGAAGTCTCCAATGCTCCCAGTGAGCTGCCCTTGCGTAGATCTTGATCTAAAGTGAGAGGGGGGCGGGGCACTCAAAACAGGTCAATCTGAGGAGGGCTGTTTTAAACAGGGTAAAAAGGGTGCTGTTTTAAATGATCCTTGTGGTATTTTGACCAAAATATGTTACAAACATTTCATTAAGTCCCCAAGGAACCATATCAACTGTGGTAAAATGGGCATACGATGGGTCCATTAATATATACTGCCCAAACTACTAAAATGGGATAAGATTCTTCTAGGTATATTTGGTGAGGTAAAAGACCCCGGGTTCAACTCAAAACCTTACAACTACCTAAAGAAAAGGGGTGATGGGGCCTCTCTTCTCTTTATTATTATTATTATTATTTTGCATTACAGATGAGGACAGCGATATGTTTTGAGCAACCCATTGTTTAAGGCCCAATGGAAAAATATTGAAGAGAAAATACCTTCCACCCCCATATACAGGCAATAGCTGATAACAATCTACAAAGTCACATACATACTACTGATAACCCATAGGGGAAGTGGACGCGTGAAGTATGGATAACCATTGTAAGAGAACATAAAGTAACATAATGGTTAGCTTATGATTCTGACTTCACACCAAATAAATTGGATAGATTAACAGATTGGACAGCTAAAGGAATAACAGCCATATGCAATACAATGAGAGAAGGCACACTGCTCAGTTTTGAAAGCATTAAAGAGAAACACTTACTAGGAAAACAAGACTTCTATCAATACTTGCAGAAGCAACATTATGTTAATATGAAGATGAAAAATATGACAGAGACAAGTACATATCTGATAGAACTGTTTAGAAAAGCATATATTTATCTATATATCTATAGATAAATAGATCAAGCCCGGGTTATATATAGTTTTTCTTCTTTTTTCTCTTTGTTCTATGTGAGTATACCTAAAATAGGCATCATCTGAAGATCTGTATATAAAGTGTAGATTGTCTGAAAGACATCTGTAAAGGTCTGATTGATGCCAACTATCAATAAAAAAAGGTATAAATCATTATGAGTTGATCAGTGTTGATATCGTGGCAGTGTCCAGAAACAAATCAACGTATGGTCACTGATAAGCATAAAAATATGATTGATTCATTGTGAAACTCTAGCGGGTTTGAGGAGCACAGCTAAGTAGGCGGTCTTTCACATGAATCCAAGACCACTCTGATGTGGTCTGAGTGATTTTTTTTCAGGACACATTGAAGAGGTTTAGTTTCCCAGGGTCCTTCACCTTTTTACTCCTGAGTGGGAAGTCTGCCCCTGGATTCAACTTCCAAAAACTATCAAAAGTTCATATCTGAAACCAGCTTCCATCTTCCCAGGGAAGAAGACAACTTTGCTCTCAGGAACTCCTGACCTCCACACATGCCCGCTAGACCACTACACTACACTACCAGTACCAGTGTTGCCACAGTTACTTTGAAAAAGTAACTTAGTTACTTTACAGATTACTTAATTTTAAAAGTAACTAAGTTAGATTACAAGTTACTTTATTAGTTATATTCAGCAGCTGCCGACAACACCCCCGCCGCCTCAACATAAAAATGACAACCGGTTTTGCCAACACTCACTTTATTAGAAACTGCCAGAGGGGACCCCCCACACGAACGGAGGGTTCCCCCAGCGGGCGCCGTAACTGAGGTGATCCGCGAGAAGGGCCCGACACGCGCCCAGAGCCGCTGACCACCGTACCCTGTCCCCTCCAACCGGTCCCCGCCTTCCGCACCGCCGACGGACACCGCCCAGCAGCCCCGCGGACGATATCCGGCCGATACATCAGTGCAACACTAGATATTAGATATTTCCCACGGCACACCTGACGATCTATCACGGCACACTAGTGTGCCGCTGGACGCTGGTTGAAAATCACTAGGCTACATGACTTCACTCCCAGAGACGCAAGAAGAAATCAAATATATATTTTACCATTTATGACAAAATAGTAACGCACAGTGACTTGGACAAGTAACTTTAATCTGATTACTGGTTTGGAAATAGTAACGCGTTACATTACTCGTTACTGAAAAATAGTGGTCAGATTAGAGTAATGCATTACTAAGTAACGCCTGCCTAAGGATCACCCAAAAAAGTGGGATTTAATAACAGCAGCCACGACACAGACTCTAGCCAGCTGATGTTTTATGCAAGAGGAGCAACAAAGCAGAGTAAATGTCCATAACTAATTATTAGGCTCAGAGGGTAGAGTAGATTGTCCTCAGGCAAGATACTTAACCCCTCTCCCGATGGTTGAGTTGACCATGTGTGACATGGTGTCTTACTCTCTAATTCTCCTTTTAGATTTCCACAAAACTACAGATCTATAATACTTCACAGTTAACAGTGCACTTCCTTGGGTTGTCAACATATACATGTACGTAAATTGTTATGTATGCGTTATTATATATATATATATATATATATATATATATATTTATATATTATTATAATTAATTCATGTTTTTATGGAATTACCTGTAAAGTGCTGGTAGATCCCATCACCTCTTTGCTGCTGCCAGTGGTGTGAAACGAATTCATAGTGTCTTGTCTGTCTGGAGTCTTTATACACTCCCCTGACACGATGCAAAACATAACAAGGCAGAAATTAGACTAGACGATACAGTAACTCATCAGGGGGACTATCTATGTATATGAAAATCCTGGACAGCACAACCTACAGCAAATGTCCTCACCTCAAAGCTTGTCAGGTCTATAATGAGGAAGTAAACCTTTTACAAAGTCACACTAGGAACAGCTGCAATGATATACAGACAAACTGACCTTTGATAATAGGAAAGGAAAATGGAGCGGAGTGGCCGTTTCGTTCTCGCTCTAAGATGTGCTGCATGAAGGCGACATGATCACTGTCAGCCAACAGGATCTCTCTGTCATTTTGCTCATGCTCCAGCCTGCTGTGGAAGAGGCTGAGCAGGAGCTCGTTTGGCAGACAGGGGGAGCCGTGATTCTGTTTTGTGTTCTCCATCACTGAGGACAAAAAGGACAAGGAGCATTCATTATATTTTTGTTAAAAGGAAATATTTTCTGCCTGGTATTATTTGACTATCAAGAATGTTATATACGTTTTTTTATTTAATTATAAAGAGCTATTTTTAAATGATTTATTATGTGAGGGATTTTTTTTATTTACATTTTTGAAGTAGAGTTTAGTACCTGTACTGAAAGTGTGGAAGAGGAGTTCAACCTGCTGGCATTTTGGAAGCAGCTGAATAAGGTCAAACTGAAAAGGAATCATGTGAACATTGTCCTCAGAGGCCACAGCACCTCCTGCATACACAGGAAAAACACACTTTGTTAGGCTACTGTGAATGAAACCCAACACTTCATGTTAATATATCCCATTCCACGCCTGATTCCATAGGAAAATCTGATGCGATGGAAAAAAAATTGTGTATATACAGACAACTTTAATGAAACCTAAACAAATTGACAATATTGGTTATGTTTACTGGTCATATTGTTTATTTATTTATACATACATATATATATATATATATATATATATATATATATATATACATACATATATTTATAGAACATGCTAAATGTTTGGATGTCTCCTGTTTTAAATAAAGGTTTTGGGTTCTCTGCCGTTGTCTTCTTATGCATTCTTATACATTTATTCTTATACTACCCAACAGTGATACAGTTGAAAAACGTCCAAAGTTAAATCCTTTGTATATGCACTGATATGTAAATTAATGCACATCAGTTAATAATAATAATAATAATAATAATAAACTTGTATTACTACTCATACTCAACAACTCTCATAATGTCAACAATGAAAACATTTACTTCAGATATATCAAGCACATTATGCTAATGATTTCCCCACTTAGCAAACTCGAATTTCAAGTATTCATATTGAGTGGTAATCCTGCTTTTTCTTGACTAAAGCATCTGTATGTTTCTACACCACCCCTGGACAGAATTTATGAAAATTCAGTATCTGCAGGGCAGTCTCATAAACTATATATAAAGATAGACAACATGACTGCTTCCCAAATCTGATAACGAAGTGCCTTGATTGCCAGCTAGTGGCTACCTGCAGCATACATTATAAACCCTGCCTCCTCCAATTAAGCAGATGTGAAAACGGCCAAACTAAAACAAACAATTCTGGTCAAATAGTAGTTATTATAACATTGATGTATGTATACGTTTTAATTACTTATTTGACATTATAAGAATGTGCTGGAATGTCATGATTGACTGCTCAGACTGACTCGCAAATAGTTGAGCGTGGGTATCAGAGAGACCTCACAGCTCTACCTCCAAAGGATATTAACTTTGCTTCATTTCCAGATAGTTGGAGGAAGTAGATATGTGTTGTCCATATTTATATACAGTGCTTGGTAAGTGTTGTATCACCTCTCACATCCTTGAGTCCAACTGGTAGTGAGCAGATCTGGTCCTTATTCTGACACAATAGGCTCAAATACTCAAAGGTCATCATGGTAGATATACAAGTCAGATCCCTTGGGAAAATCTAAAATAAGGCAGTAGGTTGTCATTAAATAAACATGCAAATAATCTTACATACAGGGCAGTAAGCTGGGTTCTTTGTATGTTAAAGGTTTACACTATAGCACAAAAAAACTCTTGAACAATCTGCAGTAGAATCTAGTTATACACACTGCTTGAGGGATTTCCTGGTAACTGAGGCCCTGGAAGTGGCGATGCTGGTCCATGCAGTTCATCACCACGCCACTCTGAGGTTCTACCCAGCACTCTGTCACCAGGCTCAGTTCTGTGTCCATGTCTACAGCCTCCACTTCTGTGTCATTATCATCATCGGTGGAGAAGCTGCAGTCCCATGAAAGACAAAAGGTAAGTTAAGTAATTTGACCATAAACTTAAAAATGTCTGAAATGACGTGTGTCTAGGGTATAAGTCATGGTTAAGTTTCACAAGGAGCTCAGTCACTATATAAAGTCAGTGTATAGTTGGTGTCAGTATTCATGAGGCGGATTCTGTTTAAATGACAAGAGACTGAACCCCAGCAAGGCAGCTGGACCAGACGCTGTCTCCCCCTCCACACTAAGGCACTGTGCGGATCAGCTGTCTCCAGTGTTCCCGGACATCTTCAACACCTCACTGGCTGAATGTGTTGTACCCGCCCTGCCTCAAAACATCCACCATCATCCCCGTTCCCAAGAAGCAGAGGATCACAGGCCTTAATGACTACAGACCAGTCGCCCTGACCTCTGTAGTAATGAAGACCTTTGAGCGCCTCGTGATGACCCACCTCAAGGCCACCACCAACCACCTCCTCGACCCACTGCAGTTTTCCTACAGAGCCAACAGGTCCGTAGACGACGCAGTCAACATGGGACTCCACTTCATCCTCCAGCACCTCGACTCCCCCGGCACTTACGCCAGGATCCTGTTTTTGGACATCAGCTCCGCATTCAATACCATCGCCCCAGCTCTTCTCCGTGACAAGCTGACACAGTTGAGCGTGTCAGCTGCAGGTGGTTCACTAACTTCCTGACCGACAGGAAGGAGCACGTGAGGCTTGGCAAGCTTGTCTCTGAGCCCCGGACCATCAGCACTGGAGCCCCACAAGGTTGTATGCTCTCCCCTCTACTCTTCTCCCTCTACACCAACAACTGCACCTCCAGCCACCCCTCTGTCAAACTCGGTTGTGTCGTTTGCTGATGACACAACCCTAATTGGATTAATCTCCAATGGGGACGAGGCCGCCTACAGAGAGGAAGTTAACAGCCTGGCTTCCTGGTGCAGCCAGAACCACCTGGAGCTGAACGCTTTGAAAACTGTAGAGATGGTAGCAGACTTCAGGAGGAGCCCAGCCCAAACAGCCCCCCTCACCATGTGCGACTCCCCAGTTAAAACAGTAGAGTCTTTCAGATTCCTGGGGACTATAATTGCACAGGACCTGAGGTGGACGGAGAACAACACCACCACCATCAAGAAGGCCCAGCAGAGGATGTTCTTCCTGCGGCAACTGAAGAAATTCAAATGCTGCGGAAAGTGATGGTTGAGTTCTACACAGCCATCATTGAGTCCATCATCACCTCATCAATCACCGTCTGGATTGCTGCCTTCACTGCCAAGGACAAGGGCAGACTGCAGCGGATCATTCGGTCAGCCGAAAAGGTCATCGGCTGTGACCTGCCGGCTCTCCTAGACCTGTTCCACTCCAGGACCAGTAGGAGAGCACGCAAGATCATTGCTGATCCTTCCCATCCCGGTCACCATCTATTCTAGAGACTCCCATCCGGAAAAAGGTTCCGGGCCATCAGGACTAAGACCATGCGCCATCTGAACAATTTTTTCCCCATGGCAGTGGGGCTCACAAACAAGACCCCTGCATCACACTGACTCTGCTGCACCCCCCCCTTGCACATAATTTATAATTGATATATTATTGGCACTATCAGCAATCTCTGCACCGTAGCACCACACATGCCCATAACTCTGTTACTGTATATGTTTTGTTCTATATTGTTGTTTTTATATTGTTGTTTTATGATGAGTACACTAACGAACGACACCAAGGCAATTTCCTGTATGTGCAAACATACTTGGCAAATAAAATAATTCTGATTCATAGCTATAGTAGTGGAGCCATGTGAGTGAATGACAGAGCTGAGTCTGAAACACAGGTAGCAGCACAAATCACTGCCTGTCTGACTTACATCTCTCAGTGGATGTCCGCACACCACCTGGAAATTAACATTGATAAGACTGAAATACTTTTCCTTCCAGGGAAAGTCTCTCCCACCCATGACCTGACTATTACTTTTGACCACCCAGACTGCTAGGAACCTGGTTGTGAGAAAGGTTCCGGTCCCGGCTCTGGTCATTTAATGCCTAGACTATGGCAACTCCCTCCTGGCAGATCTACCTGCAAGTGCCAACCGACCTCTAAAGCTCATCCTGAAAGCAGCATCTGGACTGTTTTTTAACCAACCTAAGTTCACTCTGCCTACTCCGCTCCCTTCACTGGTTACCAGTGGCTGCCCACATCCGTTTCAAAACATTAGTACTTGCGTACTGTGCTGCGTACCGATCGGGTCCAGTCTACATCAAGGACATGGTCAAACCTTACATCCCAGGTCGTTAACTCCACTCTGCATCTGCCAATCGGCTTGTTGCTCCTTCACTGCTAGCTAAACACTCATCAAAATCACAACTGTTTGCTGTCTTGGCTCCTAAATGATGTAACGTGCTCCGCTACAACATCAGGACAGCAGAAAGTCGACACATCTTCTGCCGCAAACTAAAAACACATCTCTTCCGACTATACCTTGAATTTAAAAAAAGGTAGAGATTTAGTCGCACTTATATGGCACTTAGCTGTAGTAGTTTGGCTTTCTTGAAGAAATTTGTACTTTCTTGATTGTTGTTGTTCAGGGTTTGTACCCTCATGGTTGAATGCACTTATTGTAGGTCACTTTGGATAAAAGCGTCAGTTAAATGAAATGGGATGTAATATTCCAATATTGCTAGATAATTACTTACACTGTGTGCAAAATTGGCTGAGGGACACCCCATTGACCTCTGTATTTATCTCAGGGAATCCATTTAAATGTGTTAATTTTTCTATTAACTCAATATTTATTTATTATCAATAACATTTCATAGCAGTTTTGTGTGTTGTGCATCAATAATTTCCCTGCAACGATAAGTTAAGATTTTCTGTGTCTGATTAAGGATAAAAGTCCCAAAAATAACAGCCGTTCTGGAACATTAAATTGACAAATACAAAGTCCAATTCAATCCTCATATCAGGCAGATAAATGCATGCGGACACAGTTCATGATGACCAATTTTTTTAATTAAAGTGTTTTATGCAAATAATCACTCCCTGTCTTACCTGTCCTTTGTTGAAGCAGAGTGGGGTGGAAACAGGATGTACTGAACAATACAAGAGTGACTCTCTTTGTTCATGTCTCCTGACATCCCCTGAAAATTGAAATTTGATTTATTAGAGTCTAATAACAAGTAATACCACCTAGAGAAGAACATACATATGAGAATGCTGAATATAAAACAATCCAAATGAAACAGATGCAAAATTTCAACATTTAGTATCCTAAAAGAGAGTTTATTTGCTAATGTTCTCTACCTTCATTGGCAGTTCGATCACCATGTTTACGATTCCCTCTCCACTGGCAGCAAAGTGGAAGCCTTCCGATATACGGATGCTACACAGAGATTAGGAGAGTTTTTTAGGCAACAAATTATAAAAAGCTGCTTAGCTCACATAAAACCAACACAGCTGTATTTATTTGGGCTTTTATGTGCCAAACAATATCAATTCTGAATAAGCAATGGAACAGTGCTCTGTAGCAGCGGGGGCTAGTACTTAGCCCCCATACAAGCACTTAAAGTGAAACCACCAGGTTTTTTGTCAAGACAGGCAGGAACACAGCACATCCCCATAAATCCTGTTTATTTTATGTGTATTATGTTTATTTGTGTATTTGTTTAAATTTTCAAAACTTTTGTTCAGCCCAAGTTCAGCCCAAGTAATTATATACTCACCAATGAATAGTTACAATGTTTAAGTATTTTATAACCAGCAACGCCAGACTGAGCAAACGGCCCATGCCAAACATGTTTAAAACAGGCACTGCAATAGTAATCTTAAATGTCATACTGTATACTGCTTTCAGACACTAGTCAACTAAAATAAACCCTTTCTCTACCCTAAGAGGTCCACTCAACATCCCTGTTAGAGGTATATACAATATATTATACAGCTAACAATACATTTTTTGTGTATATTGACTTTTTTAGCCACAGCAAGCGATCCTCTGCAGGATTCACTGTGAGCAAGTGTGTGTGTTCATTTTATATCATGCGACTAAAACAAAAACAAAAGAAGAAAAATAACTTTGCGATGAAGATGTCTAGAAAGCTTCTGGTGATGAGGGCCGACACTGCTGGTTTTTGCTGTAAACAAAAACCATGAGGTCTACCACAGCGGTTGTAATACGATACATCCTGAATCTGCCTGCTGCATCGTCCCTCACCTGAACACTCTGGAGATAAATGTGTAGTTGTGAATGCATATAAGAGGAGAACCTCCTGTTTGTTGACCCAATTCTGTGGACATCCCCCGGAGTTCATGGACACACAAAATTAACACTTCCTGAGAAAAATAAAGTGCTTGAACTCACTCAGAGAGCATCGACAGGATGTGAGCAACAGCTTGCATTGCCACAGCTGATCCTTGGCTGCTCTGCACGGCCCACACCCAGCGCTGGTGCAGGAAGTAACGGGACAGGGAGGCCAGGTTAGAGGAGGCTGTTCGGTTGGCTGCCATGCTTAGTGGCACAGCTCTGCTGGAAGGCTGGAAGTTCTCCATGTTTAAAATGAAGGGGGTCTTAAAGTCTACCGGCAGCTTCTCATACCTGCGAAGCATAAACAATTCAAGCCTCCCTCATGCAGAGAATACATTATCATGGCTTTTTGTCTGAGCTGTACTCATTCCATCTTGCAGCCATTCTTAACTAATACTTTTAATTCAAGAACTCTAACAATACATGAGCTGAAAAAGAGAGAAAGAGAAAGAGCACAAACTCTGACTGACAATATATTTAATGTATTGTACAGGACCTTTATTTGTTCATATTTCATGTGTATTATGAATTCCAACCACAGTCACTGACCTTATGAGAAGCTTCTCAAGGGGCTTGTTCAAGACTACCACACATGGTCTGTCTGACAGCACAGGCTTGGAAGCAGGAATGGAAGATTTAGATGGAGATTGATTCCTTTTGGTCTTGGGGTTGGCCTCTTTGTTTTGAACACGGTGAGGAAAGCGAAGTTTGAGGATCTGTTCTCGAAGCTCATCGACAATCTAATGACAGACACGAACAGTGACGTACCATTCTTTGAATTATAAATGGAAACCCATTAAAAAAAGCATTTACATTAAATGCACCTGATGTTGAGTCTAAAGGTTCACGCTTAAAAAATGTACTCAAGGTGCACTTATTAACTCTTCAACAAGCTTTCATTCTTATTTAATTTCCAACTCACAACATGCATGTCTGCTGCTTTATTTTCTACACTGGTATTTAAAACACTAATGACATATGTCTGGTAAATGTGACATTATCAAGCCTGAGAAGCACATGTGTAGATTGCAACCCACAATACAGTAACTACTAGGCGTGCTTGATTATGGAAAAAATCATAATCACGATTATTTGGGACAATATCAAAATCACGATTATTCAAACGATTATTAATATGTGCCCATATTCTGAAGTCTATGCTTTATTTTTTTAATCACTTCCGGTTCCGGTAAACACAGAGGACGGCTGCGTGTCTTATTCCTCCGTGAAACAGTGATATCGGTGCCCGGTTATTCAAACCCTTAATGATGGCAACCCTAACACTCTATGACCGGCTGACCGGCGCGGAGAAATGCGGGTCCGGTCTGACCGGTCTGAACAGCCAGGCGGGAGCGCGCTTGAGAATAGCGGTGCGCTGCGCAGCCGCTACATGGTCTGCTGCTGCCCTCCCTGCTTTTCCACTCGCGCTGTTTTTTTCACCGCAGGTCACCACACACACAACTCGACTCCTTCACTTTACTGCTGCTTGAGAGTGAGTGCCATTCAGCTGGGCCGCTGAATGCTTTGGGGGAAGGACTGAATTGCGCATGCGCGTCTCTTTCGAAAAAAAGGCCAAATAATCGTTTATAGATTATAGTAGTTTGGAGATCGTTTGACCCCATAATCGTAATCACGATTAAATTCCGATAAATCGAGCAGCCCTACTCTGTACAAGTTTTCTTAACACTTTATTCACTGGAGGTACCTTGTTTCGGACATGGGCAGGTGTACCAATTGGAAAGCCCAGACGAAGCACCATGCAAGGTGTCTTAGAGATCAGCCGGACCAGGTAGAAAGACGTGGGAGGATGGTCAGATGAACTGTGGAGACAATTCATTAAATGTTACTTTGTTTCAGTAAATACATTATTTTTATTGAATTTCTTATTTCAAAGAACAAAAATGATGTGGTCTTAGACTTGTGATCCGTTAAACAAGTTATCTACTAAATATCCTGACCTTAGCCTTACTGTTGACTGTGGACGTCATGCAAGAACATGCTCGTATTCTCATCCTGAATTTCTACTACATTTTTTGTTTTTTGGTGAATTTGTACAAACATGTAAGATTCAACAAACACTTCTATCTACATAGAAGTGTGTAAATGGCGAGCATTAACAGTCACCTTTGCGATTATTATTATTATTGATTTTATTATATGAATACTTGTTGCTGCCATCATGAATAACATCTTTATATCCATAATTATCACTAACTTATTGTTTTCATTATAACAACTAGTCTGTCAGAGCGATACAAATAATTTTTTTTTGAATTAGGGTTTTAGAAATGAGACCCAAGGTGCCTACAGTATGGCCTGTTTCCCCGACCGATGTGACCATTCAAAGAAGTAAGTCCTGATAACATGGAGACTGGTAACCTGGTCGAGCAACCTGCACGTTGTTTACTTCGTAGAATTGACAATACCCTCGGAAGATGCTGGTGTTTGGAAAAGCAATAGCAGTGTTGTGCCAATTTACATTTACAATTTAAAAATAACTAGTTTAAGTTTCAGTTCATACAGACGGAAATTAACTAGTTCACGTTCACTGTTAATTTTTTTAATTTTTTCACTAAGTTCACTGTTCCAAAAATGAAATAGTTGATTTGTTCAGTCTTTTTGGTGATGGTTATGATTAAAAGACAAACTTACGATATTTAATTTATATAATAATCAATGGTGTCGGATCATGAATCCGGATCGTCAGGTCACTTTAACACAGAGTCCAGAATGGGTGTGTCACGTATCATGTTGTACTGAGCACACACATTGTGTTTAAATGCAGCCTCATAAACTCTGAAGCGAATCAAACAAACTCTAAGTAAACTTCATTAATTGATCGGCTCCTAATAACTTGTGATGTGTTTATTACTTAAAGTGAGAGCAGGTCAGCAGGAGTGGGAAGGGAGGACACAGGAACCTCCAGCATGGTACAAACCAACCATCATCAGATTTATTTTTTATTTTAAATTGATCAAAACTAATACTGGTGTTTTTGCTGTCTCACCTGTATATGAGTTTAACATATGAGTAACCCTCCACAAGCACAAAGCTGCTCCAGTCCTTTAACAGTGATGTGAGGGCAGAGTGGGAGATTCGACACTGAATGGTGCTGTAACGTCCGTTATTTCCAGCTGTGTGCAGGTGCTTGGGGACAGGCCTTGAAGAACAAATGATTAATGTAATATGGCAGACAACAAGCTTTACACCATGAATCAGTACAACAGGTAGAAAGATAATGTCATACAAGTAGAAGACGAAGATGTCGAGAGTTTTTGGAAATAGGAGCCGATGGGGTGGTGTAAACATGATCATATGATCTCAGTGTAACAGAGTTAAGAATGTACTGTATTTATTTGTATTTATAATTTGTATTTGTGAATTTTATTATGTTATTTTATTTTGGTAACGCTACCTGCAGAAGTGATGTTGCTGTGCAACACCTTTTGTGCTCCCCGAAGTTCTTACTTCCTGTCGGCTCTTCCTTCCCTCAGTGCAGTTTTGTATCACTGAGGGTAAGTCACCTGTTGAAAAGCTCCGCGCTGTTTTATAGTTTTCCTTGAAGAAATGACCGTTGTAAATCGTATGTTGTATAAGTATATTGCGCTGTTGTTTTGAATGTTTATATGTTTTGGCGATGTTGTAATATAACATCTCCGGAGATGTATTTTATGTAATGCGGCCGCCATTTTGTTTTCGCGCCAAGGATTTCAGCAGCCTATGATGTAACTTTATTGTATTTTGTAGATTTTTGAACAGAAAAAAACGTCTTCACAGCGAATAGGTTGGTTTCTGCAGGTATGTGGGTTTCCTTTTTGATTTAATAACTGTTTGCCCAACAATGTGTTACTGTTATGTGTAGTTTTTATGTAATTGGTAAGGGTGTGTATACTGTGTTTTATATACTGGAAGAAAAGTATACAGTGCAGTTTTGTATCACTAAGGATTTTTGAACGGAGAAAAAGATTTTCACAGCGAAATTGTTGGTTTCAGCAGGTGTCTGCAGGTGAATATCGTGCAGGCTGATCGTAGTGGTAATGGCGGATCCTTTGTCGCGTTGGCAACAGCTAATGGTGGTGGACCAGGACCGAGTCGGCGGCTGATGATGGATCCTAATAAGCGGCAGCGGACAATGACTGTGGACTATAGTGGATCCGATCTTGAAGGATCATGATCTTGCTGGCTGCTGACCATACAGTGCCTTGCATAAGTATTCACCCCCTTTGGACTTTTCTACATTTTGTCATGGTATAACCACAGATTAAAATTGATTTCATCGTGAGTTTATGTAATGGACCAACACAAAATAGTGCATCATTTGGAAGTGGGGGGAAATATTACATGGATTTCACAATTATTTACAAATAAAAATCTGAAAAGTGTTAAGTGCATATGTATTCACCCCCTTTACTGTGAAACCCCTAACAAAGATCTGGTGCGACCAATTGCATTCACAAGTCACATTTGCAAGTCACATAATTAGTAAATAGGGTCCACCTGTCTGCAATTTAATCTCAGTATAAATACACCTGTTCTGTGACGGACTCAGAGTTTGTTGGAGATCATTACTGAACAAACAGCATCATGAAGACCAAGGAGCTCACCAAACAGGTCAGGGATAAAGTTGTGGAGAAATATGAAGCAGGGTTAGGTTATAAAAAAATATCCAGAGCTTTGAACATCTCTCTGAGCACCATAAAATCCATCATAAGAAAATGGAAAGAATATGGCACAACCGCAAACCTACCAAGAGGAGGCCGTCCACCCAAACTGAAGAGTCGGACAAGGAGAAAATTAATCAGAGAAGCAACCAGGAGGCCCATGGTTACTCTGGAGGAGTTGCAGAGATCCACAGCTGAGGTGGGAGAATCTGTCCACAGGACAACTATTAGTCGTCTACTCCACAAATCTGGCCTTTATGGAAGAGTGGCAAGAAGAAAGCCATTGTTGAAAGGGATCCATAAAAAATCCCGTTTGGAGTTTGCCAGAAGCCATGTGGGAGACACAGCAAACATGTGGAAGAAGGTGCTCTGGTCAGATGAGACCAAAATTGAACTTTTTGGCCTCAATGCAAAACGCTATGTGTGGCGAAAACCCAACACTGCCCATCACCCTGAGCACACCATCCCAACAGTGAAACATGGTGGTGGTAGCATGATGCTGTGGGGATGCTTCTCTTCAGCAGGTACAGGGAAACTGGTCAGAATAGAGGGAAAGATGGATGGAGCCAAATACAGGGAAATCCTTGAAGAAAATCTGATGCAGTCTGCAAAAGACTTGAGACTGGGGCGGAGGTTCATCTTCCAGCAGGACAATGACCCTAAACATACAGCCAGAGCTACAAAGGAATGGTTTGGATTAAAGAATGTTAATGTCTTAAAATGGCCCAGTCAAAGCCCAGACCTCAATCCAATAGAGAATCTATGGCAAGACTTGAAGATTGCGGTTCACAGACGGTCTCCATCCAATCTGACTGAGCTTCATCTTTTTTGCCAAGAAGAATGGACAAACCTTTCCATCTCTAGATGTGCAAAGCTGGTAGAGACATACCCTAAAGACTTGCAGCTGTAATTGCAGCGAAAGGGGGTTCTACCAAGTATTGACACAGGGGGGTGAATACTTATGCACCCAACAGATGTCAACTTTTTTGTTCTCATTATTGTTTGTGTCACAATAAAATTTATTTTGCACCTCCAAAGTACTATGCATGTTTTGTTGATCAAACGGGAAAAAGTTTATTTAAGTCTATTTGAATTCCAGTTAATAACAGTACATAATGGGAAAAAGTCCAAGGGGGGTGAATACTTATGCAAGGCACTGTAGACTATGATTGCAGCAGGACTGCTTGACTTATAGTATTGAAGCTGCCCTTCAAAATGTTAACCCTCATCAATGCTGCTAAAAACTTTAATCTTGATGATGTTTTCCTACACTTGACATCTATTGCATGTCTGTCCGTCCTGGGAGAGGGATCCCTCACATGTGGCTCTCTCTGAGGTTTCTACGTATTTTTACCCTGTTAAAAGGGATTTAGTAGTTTTTCCTTACTCTTGCTGAGGGTTAAGAACAGAGGATGTCACACCATGTTAAAGCCTTATGAGACAAATTGTAATTTGTGAATATGGGCTATACAAATAAAATTTGATTGATTGATTGAATAAAGAACCTAAAACCAAGTCCTGAGTCACGTGTCAACATCCATTACATCAGCAGCGGAGTTAATACAGTGTATCCAGCATCGCCTGCTGCCCCCGGCGGCTCCACCTCTCGCCTGAATAATGCGGAGGATTTAATGCAGTTGTCTGTGCAGAGAACCTCCCGCTGTGTTGTGCATGTGTGAATGGCAGATTATGGGTAAACACTGTAGCCAATTCTCCTAGTTTAACCCGTAGGTCATGTCTGGGAAAAAAGGGCTTATTTCTCACATGTCATGTTCAAGGATGATGGTGATGCGATGCATATGGAGCCATCTCTGCCAGAAGTTGGCATCCATGGAGAGGATGGGTTTCCAGTAGGAAGCAAACTTGGACTGAGGGGAGTCTTTTGATCCACTGTGCTGCAGGGACAGAACCTGTGAAAAGAGATAAGTCCGTTGCAGGAAGTGTGAAAATAGAGTAGAGAGGTTACAAGGATAAAGGCCAAACCTCATCACCACAAAGTAGCCGCAAGTAACACAAATTTCACTTTTTAGATGAATAAAACATTTATTTGGGTTTCTGAAATCAAAAAATCTCATCATGTCAGTTGTATTCCAGAGGCAGCCTACATCTAAAAGGTGAGCTGTTTAAAATTCGAGCCCCCCTTGTCAAGTAGGGAAGGTAATTAAAATAAATGGTAAATGGTTTTGTATCTATATAGCGCTTTTCTAGTCTTGATGACCACTCAAAGCGCTTTACAGTACAGTTTTACATTCACACACACATTCATACAGTGCATCTATTCACAGCACTTTGTTATTCTATGGGGGGCCATTCAGGGTTCTGCATCTTGCCCAAGGACACTTCGGCATGCAGATGGGTCAGACTGGGGATCGAACTGCCGACCTTCAGGTTGGAGGATGACCACTCTACCCTTCAGCCACAGCCGCATAGACCTACCCCCTCACCAAGTAGCCATCCATAAATCCAGAATTATAGTCAGCAAGTGCTGGTTCTGTAAGAATATGTTAAAGCAAGCCAGGCATGCATGATGCACTTTTGTTGGCTGCACAGAGGAGCATGCCTCTTTACTGACCCCCAGCCTCAGGTTATAGTTAAATGGATTGAGTTTATTTATCGTAGTACCTTTGTCCACTATCACTACCTGAGCCCTGCCTCTAACAGGAAACTCGCCCTAAATACTGTCATTTCTGCCTATGTTCACTGTAGCCCTAGAAACCATGCAAATCGCATTAGTCGTACTTTAAATGACTGCATATACTCTCGAAAGGGCCTTTGCTCCATAATATTGGACAAAGTCAGCACTTCAGAGACACCGATGCCCGCTCAAGCTACTGCTTTACTCTCTTAACTTGCTTTACTAATACTACTCGGTTACTACTGAATCAGCAAGGTTTAACAAAAACACAAACTGTACTGTTTGTAAAGCTGCTTAAGGCTAACAACACAAGCATCATATGAGCCTAGACTCCACAGATAACATTATCTTTCTTGTATTTCCGTGACCAATAATCACTGAACTAGCAGCAAATAAAACATATAAAAATAGCCATGTACATAAATAAACCCTTACCTTTGCCCTTTTCTCAACATGGATTGCATCTTTTTAGTATGAAACGGTCCCAAACCTTTTGTCTCCGGGCTTTGCTCCTGACTATTTTTCCCTGTTTTTCCATTGCGGCATTACCTCAGGTCTTATCATGTCATGTAAGCAGGTGACAGCCTATGTACTTTGCGTAAGCATGTTTGACAGTTACACAGTTCTGTGGGAAACACTTTGACCACTGAGCAGTAATCTGTTATAGTGCTGCGAAAACTAATCGACAGCTCAAGTTACTTTTGTACCGAAACCAATTAGTTAGTCTAATTTGTGGTCATTTTGACCAGACTGGATAGGTCCTATTATTGCATAGTACCGGAGTAGTAGAGCCAGGGGGGATGTAGAACAGAGGAACTCCATTTTTGGTGCTTTCAGGAATCATGAAGTTCTCAGGAACTGAGTTGAATGACTGGAGGTGCACCAACATCTGATCAGTCTGGTTGATGCTGAAAGAACACGAGTGCACAGGTGGTTAGTAGATTTATATAATGTGTAATAATTATTTCAAGTTCTATATATTGGAGAAAATGAGCAGACTTTACATTTGTTCTTTTTATAGACTGGAAATTATACTTTCCTCTTCCAGTGACAGATGTTGTACCTCTGCAGTGTGTTCCAAAAGCGGCGGATGACAGAGGTCCGGTACGGGCTGGTGATGGGTTTCCTCTGGGTGCAGCTGATGTCATGTAGAATGTCATAGCTTCCCTCCATCGTCACCTCCACCTTTGTGGTTCTCATGGTTGGGTCCAGTGGCCAGGAAGCTGCTGCCAGGTACTCGATATGCATGTTGTGTTTCCATAACAGCACCAGTTTCACCTCCAATTGAGTTCCACCTAAACAAGTCAGGAGGTCAGGAGCCACATTTTCAACAAGGATTAAAAGTTCAAGAAATGCATCTAGGAGCAAAATACTGGCAAAGGAATTTTCACTGCTGTGGGGCAGAATGATTACTTGGTTCAAAAATATAACTTCAACAAAAGGAAGCACGAAGACTCTTTGATGAACACCACACACAACTAAGCCAAGTGAAAGATAAAATCAAGTGGCAACCAGGTCATTGCTAAGGTTAGACATCACAGTATCTTTGCAACAGACTGAGCTTTGGACTTTGGAGAGCTGCTATGAGTAGTAATTTCTGTTTGCATAATGTGAGGACCTATTTGATAAAAAATCCAGAATATCCAGTGCTAATACTGAAGCTAGATGTCTGAACAATACTTTACTGCATGAACCTGAACCTGGGTGTAGTGTGACAGTGTTTAATGGTAATTTAAATTGTGTGCACACATAATGGGTAAAAACCCAATGCTTTGGTAACCAATGACAGATAATAGACTTTGCGTGGACTGTTTGTTGCTGTGAATTATTGTTTAATTGCTTGATTCATCGTAGAGATGTACACTGCCGACCCAGACAAAGCTACAGTGCGAAATACTGATAAAGCTCAAAGAATTAATTTAAGTAGTGGTGTTGAAATACACAACAGATATGTAACAAACTGATTGAAAAGCTAACCCTAACCCCCTAAAAAGGCAACCAGTATAAGAAAATAAATCCAAGGTTTAATGGTAAAGAAGGATAAAACACTGTTACAAAATAATCTGGCAGAAAATGTGAATCTCTGTTTGCTCTATTGCCATGTGGGGAAAAAGGGAAAACCATCAAGTATGGTATACAGCAAAAAGGATGATTAATCATGGGTGCATTACTGAGCCATAACTGTTTACTGCAATGAAGAGCATAAACATTGGAAGTGGGAGCTCCCAAGCTGCATCTGATTAAGCGATATGTCCTTGGGACTTTCTCCTTAATCTTGATTTTGCTACATAAAGATATTTACCTTTGGTGAGGCTGATTTCTCTGATGGTGTAGCCCTCTCTCAGTCGCACAGACACTACACTGATTAAATGAGCATGGACTTCCTTCTCTGTGTGCTTCTTCCTCCTCATGACCAGGGCGGGGTTACCACTGGCTGACACCAGATGCTCATTAAACAGTTTGTGCTGAGAAACTACAACACAGTGAAAAATATAATACAAGATAATATGTTATCGTCATTATCAGTACCAATTAAAATATGTTATGCTTTTTTATGAAGATAATGAATGAGTGAACCCTACAAGACAGACACAGACAATTTCTTAAAACATAAATCTGACAGGAACTAGAAGAGAGAACATTCCTCAGTAAAGTAGGAGTCCCTTTATGACCACATTTACATTTCATTTAGATATGTAATTTAACATTGATCATGAACATTTAATTTCACTTGATGCACATATGTGCTGTGGCCGAGGTGGTGGAGCTGTCATACTCTAACCAGAAGGTTGGCAGTTCATCCAGTCTTCCCCAGCTGCATGACATGATACTGAATCTAAAAGTTACCCCAATATAAAAAAAGTGCTGCCCATGATGCACTGTATGAATTAAGACAATCCCTGCCACTAGCACACCCAGTATATCTCAGTCCATCCCTAGACCCAGATGCACAAGGCACATCTTGTCACCAGAACCCCACGTGCGCACTGGCATGCTCCATGTGCACTGGATATTTAATCGCATTTACACACAAAAATAGAGCCGCTCTGATGGAAAAAGTTTAAAGTCAGAGCCCATAAAGTTTTTTTTAAAGTCTCCTAATGGAAACATTTCACCTCACATCAAAGATGCTACTTCACTTCAGTTTGCTCATTGGGTAAGGAACAGATTCATATCTTGTGGCTAAGGCAATAATAAGACATTACCATAATTTAGTTTTCTCATGGCCACAAGTTAATCATCTCATTACCACGCCTTATTAACTTGGGGCCATACAATCATTCTTTTCCCACCAATGTCACCAGAAGGGCTATATATTACAGAGATACGAGAACCATTTCTCTGTGACTTATATTACAAAGTCTGGCCATATCTAGAGTCCACCCAAAACGCTCAAACTTCATTAGCCCAAATCTCCCTTTAATTGCAATCTGAGGCGCAGAAAATGTTGGTGCCACGGCTTGTTATATGACCAGATTAGTAGGCCAAAGTATATTTCTATCAATGATGTTGCATCCTGTGAGGATGTGATGTATTGATTTGATAATGGAAAAACCCATGTGTCTCACCACAGTAGTACTCTGAATTCATTGACTCTGGGGTCTTGAGGAAGGAATAGGTTAAGAAGGCCTTGTGGTAGGCATTCATATATTGGCTGGTCAGGTCAATTTCAGGGCAGCTGGGCAGGTATGAGCCAAAGGTAGCTAATGAGATGAACTTCATCAGCTCTACATTAGGTATGTATCCAAAGCTGCAGTCATAGGAGTATGCACCACCAACCTGAAGCAGAACAAATGCAGTCAAAAGAAGAGCAGCCCAACTTTTCAGTGCAATAGTTGTTTTATGTCTCCTCCATTCTGGATCAAGATTACAGAATAATTTTCATCACATAGTCCTACATATAAAAATAGTGTTAATGATTAAGTACATTGCTAGGAATTCTAGCGTTATTTTCATCATACTCAGATAGTGTTTGTGTGAAGGCAGACCATATTTATGATCATGGTAGTTATAATTCTTTACTGTCATACCTGTACCATCACCACTACAATTTAAACTAGAATATTTGTCTGTCTTTAAACAAGGAGTTGCCACATCGACAAAACACTATTTCTGGCATTGCACTTGGAAATTTAAGCTACCTCATTAACAAATAGCATAACTGCAAACATTGTGATGCTGTCATGATCATATTAACCTGTACAAAAGAGCAAGCAATGGTTCCACTTCTGAGCTGGTTCAGCAAGGTTTCGCACACTGCTACATCAGGGACACTTGTCACTCCATCTGTAATTATAATGATACCTGGAAAACACAGCCACACACAATTAGTTTTTTCGCCACCTTCGTTCACCTGATTTGGATGTAAACACCCTCAAATTAAAGCTGAAAGTCTGCACTTAACGTGCATCTGGATTGTTTCATTTCAAATCCATTGTGGTGGTGTACAGAGCCAAAATAATGAAAATTGTGTCTATGTCCAAATATTTATGGACCTAACTGTGTGTGTGTATATATATATATATATATATATATATATATAAATAAAAGTTGCTCTGAAAACAGCGGAGATGGTTGTGGACTTCAGAATGAACCCAGCCCCACCCACCCCCATCACCCTTAGAGACGCCCCAGTCATCACTGCGGAGTCTTTCCGCTTACTGGGCAACATCATCTCCCAGTAAGCGACAAAAGGAGGCTGCATCATCATCCGTTCTGCTGAGAAGGTGATCAGCTGCAATCTGCCATCTCTACAGGACCTGTTTGCCTCTAGGACCCTGAGGCGTGCAGGCAAGATTGTGGCTGATCCTTCCCACCCGGGTCACAAACTCTGAGGTTCTTCCCTCCGGCAGGAGGCTGCGGGCCATCAGGACCAAAACCTCCCGCCACAAGACCAGCTTCTTCACGGCTGCAACTGGCCTAATCGATAAGGCCCGGGACCCCCACCTGTCTTTGACTCTTATCCCGCCCCCACGCCTCAATTATGTGTTACATTAACACACACTACAGTATATTGCTTGTAATATTTTGTTTGTAATATGAATAGTTATTTCTTTCTTATGTGAAGTACTTATTGTGTTTTTGTAGTACTTTATGTGTTTTTATGTTATGTTCAATGTATGTACCTTTTTTTACCAAAGAAAATTCCAGGTAGGTGTAAATCTACTTGGCAATAAATCCTTTCTGATTCTGATATATATTTCTTATTCATATTGTTAGAGTAAACCGACCTGCACTGGAGTTTGGAGGCAGCAGCTGAAGGGCCAGGATGCCCTGGCGTACCATGCTGAGCAAACCCATATCAGCTGACACCATAGAAATGCCCTGCTTCCTGTGAGGCTGATTGTCCATGTTGTTCATATGAAGGCTTGGGTTTAGAACTGGCTCCAGAGACTAAAGGCAAAGGGAAAAATAAATGGTGTAAATTATTTCAGCTTTCAAGACTGTAGAATGCAATTTTAACATTGGCCGAATACAGTTAGATGCAAATCTATCAAATCACAAGATGGGTTGATTGCCCTATTAAAAAATGAATACAGTACACTATGCTTGTGTTGGCAATTCACACAGTGAAAATTCTGCAGATAACAGTAAAAAAAAGAGTGCTAAGCACAGCTCTTCAGTAAGGCAATGGCGCAGAGCAGATATATTTTACATTATTATCAGAAGTGATAAAACTTTTTGGATCAATATGAAGTTGTAGTGGGACAAATTAGACTACAGCTGGCTTCCTTAAATGATGCCTATAAAGCCTACAATATGAAAGAGCAAGGCTGTTAATCCTTCACAATACTTTGTCTTCCTGATTCAATTTTCAGCTCCAAGCCCGATGGATGTAACTGAATCAATTGGACAACTGTAGGGGCTGTAGAGCTGTGTCATATACAGTGCCTTGCATAAGTATTCACCCCCTTGGACTTTTTCCCATTATGTACTGTTACTAACTGGAATTCAAATAGACTTAAATAAACTTTTTCCCGTTTGATCAACAAAACATGCATAGTACTTTGGAGGTGCAAAATAAATTTTATTGTGACACAAACAATAATGAGAACAAAAAAGTTGACATCTGTTGGGTGCATAAGTATTCACCCCCCTGTGTCAATACTTGGTAGAACCCCCTTTCGCTGCAATTACAGCTGCAAGTCTTTTGGGGTATGTCTCTACCAGCTTTGCACATCTAGAGATGGAAAGGTTTGTCCATTCTTCTTGGCAAAAAAGATGAAGCTCAGTCAGATTGGATGGAGACCGTCTGTGAACCGCAATCTTCAAGTCTTGCCATAGATTCTCTATTGGATTGAGGTCTGGGCTTTGACTGGGCCATTTTAAGACATTAACATTCTTTAATCCAAACCATTCCTTTGTAGCTCTGGCTGTATGTTTAGGGTCATTGTCCTGCTGGAAGATGAACCTCCGCCCCAGTCTCAAGTCTTTTGCAGACTGCATCAGATTTTCTTCAAGGATTTCCCTGTATTTGGCTCCATCCATCTTTCCCTCTATTCTGACCAGTTTCCCTGTACCTGCTGAAGAGAAGCATCCCCACAGCATGATGCTACCACCACCATGTTTCACTGTTGGGATGGTGTGCTCAGGGTGATGGGCAGTGTTGGGTTTTCGCCACACATAGCGTTTTGCATTGAGGCCAAAAAGTTTAATTTTGGTCTCATCTGACCAGAGCACCTTCTTCCACATGTTTGCTGTGTCTCCCACATGGCTTCTGGCAAACTCCAAACGGGATTTTTTATGGATCCCTTTCAACAATGGCTTTCTTCTTGCCACTCTTCCATAAAGGCCAGATTTGTGGAGTAGACGACTAATAGTTGTCCTGTGGACAGATTCTCCCACCTCAGCTGTGGATCTCTGCAACTCCTCCAGAGTAACCATGGGCCTCCTGGTTGCTTCTCTGATTAATTTTCTCCTTGTCCGACTCTTCAGTTTGGGTGGACGGCCTCCTCTTTGTAGGTTTGCGGTTGTGCCATATTCTTTCCATTTTCTTATGATGGATTTTATGGTGCTCAGAGAGATGTTCAAAGCTCTGGATATTTTTTTATAAACTAACCCTGCTTCATATTTCTCCACAACTTTATCCCTGACCTGTTTGGTGAGCTCCTTGGTCTTCATGATGCTGTTTGTTCAGTAATGATCTCCAACAAACTCTGAGTCCGTCACAGAACAGGTGTATTTATACTGAGATTAAATTGCAGACAGGTGGACCCTATTTACTAATTATGTGACTTGCAAATGTGACTTGTGAATGCAATTGGTCGCACCAGATCTTTGTTAGGGGTTTCACAGTAAAGGGGGTGAATACATATGCACTCAACACTTTTCAGATTTTTATTTGTAAATAATTGTGAAATCCATGTAATATTTCCCCCCACTTCCAAATGATGCACTATTTTGTGTTGGTCCATTACATAAACTCACGATGAAATCTATTTTAATCTGTGGTTATACCATGACAAAATGTAGAAAAGTCCAAAGGGGGTGAATACTTATGCAAGGCACTGTATAACCACAGTGTATGTGCTCCTGGTAATGAAGGAACATATCACTCAGGGTATTGATCAAAGACTACATTGTACCACTGTATAAGAATTACGGCAAAATATCTCAACATGTGAACATGAATGCAATTAAAGTGTACATTTCACATTAGTGTGATAAGAAATACTTAAATGATAGAAGTCCTATTTGGAAAAACAACATTTTGACTGATGTACTTTGACTCTTTAGTTTGGTAAATGGTACACAGATGTTAAATGTTTCTATGAAGGCCGCCTCACTCTTGTTCTCTTTCAACATTCGTTTCGGTATCTCACTATGGGACACGCCCTCCGCGCTGTCCCCCAGAAGCAATTTACACTCTGCCAGTCCTGACTGGCAGGCAGATGTGAAGCCTGTCACTAGAGGAGGGACCTCCTACTCTATATAAGACCGGTTGTCACGTCAACGCCTTCAGTCTAAAACCTCTTCTCGCTCCTAGAAGCATTATCTCAGACGGCAGGTGTAGCTAAAAGGCTAACAAAACGGTTCACAGAGCGAGCTAACCACTCGGTCGGCGAGCGTTAGCTGAAACACTACATAGCTGTCTGGGGTTAGTAGATAGTCACCATACTAGTTACTCAACGCTTCTAATTTATCGGAAGAGATGGCAACCATGGACCCAGCTCCAGTCCTCACCATAGGCAAGAGCAAGGTACCACCGAGGTTGTGCACATAAGGAAACAAAATATCGGGGGCAGAAACCCACTCTGTGTTTTCGGCGTGCCTCGGGCTGGAACACGCCCGAGAATCACTAACAACCCCGGACACCTGTGAGCGCTGTGCACGCCTTTCCACAAAAACACACCGACGCAGGCTAGCACGCCAAGCTAGTTTGTCCGAGGTGGATCCTTTGATTGGGGTTACCGTCCCCAGTACACAGGATAGTGCGGAAGACACCCAGGGAAACACCTTTTCCGCAGGTGCCAGCTGGGGCGATCAGCTTGATGCCCTGGCACCGCTACATGACTCCGACGAGCCCGATACCGACCTAATGTCCGGTCAGGGCGGAACCGTCGGAGGTGTATCCAAATCACTGGAGTCTATCAGCCTCGGCTCCGAGGACGACGAGGTGGAAGTGGAATCCGCGTTCATCCCACCAGCCGCGAGGCTAGCTTCCGAGGATGGTACATGCGGCCCACCGGCTTCCAGCATGGACCTGCACGAGGTCTGTAAGAAAGCGGCCGTTAAATTGGGAATTGCGTGGCCTGAAGCCCTCACCGGGACCACCATGTCCCAATATCCACGGATGATGCCATCACCCTGACAACACACACCACCCTCTCCCACCTGAAAAAGGCCAACACATATGTGAGGATGCTGTTCGTGGACTACAGCTCAGCGTTCAACACAATTGTGCCTGCCAAGCTCGTCCCTAAGCTCAGGAGCCTGGGTCTTAAAACCCCCCTGTGCAACTGGATCTTGGACTTCCTGACGAGCAGACCCCAGGTGGTGAGAATGGGTAACCACACCTCCTCCTCAATGACCCTGATTACTGGGGACCCTCAGGGCTGCGTACTCAGCCCCCTCCTGTACTCCCTGTACATGTGGACTGTGTGGCAACACACAGTTCCAACATCATCCTGAAATTTGCAGACGACACCACCATCCTGGGTCTCATCTCTAACATCGATGAGACCGCCTATATAGAAGAGGTCAGGGGCTTGGCAACATGGTGCCAAGAGAACAACCTGTCTCTCAACGTCTGCAAGACCAAGGAGATGGTCGTGGACTTCAGGAAGCTGTAGAGGGGGGGGGTCACGATCCGATCCAAATCGATGGAGCTGTATTGGAGAGAGTCCAGAGCTCAAATTCCTCGGTGTATTCATCACAGATGACCTTACCTGGTCCAAACAAGCGGACTCGGTGGTCAAAACTGCATAAAAGCGCCTATACTTCTTGAGGAGACTCAAGAAGTTTGGCATGGCTGCAAAAACACTTACAAACTTTAACAGGTGCACCATTGAGAGCATCCTCTCAGGCTGCACTGCTGCTTGGTATGGTAGCTGCTGCATCATCGGTTGCCATCTCCCTTCCGTGCAAGGCATCTACAACACAAGATGCCTGAGAAGACAAGGACAAGGACCACAGCCACCCAGGCTGTGGTATTCTCACACTGCTGCCGTCTGGCAGACGTTACCGGAGCATTTGAGCACGGACTACCAGATCCAAAAACAGCTTTTTCCCCACAGGCCGTAAGGCTTCTGAACAATCAACACTGACCCTCTGAACAGCCACCATGTACATGCTGCTCCCCCCCCCCCATACAAATACACTTACTTCACATATATTCATATTACTTAATTTAATATTCCACACTCCTTCACCCTGTAAACTGCTGCTTAATTTTACTATGTTATATGTTACGATTTTATACGTTATGTTATATAGTACGTTATTTTTCTATTTTGTAAAGTCGTCTACTGCGTAGATGTTGCCTGCCAGGTCACAAGAATTTCACTCCTATGATGACGCTGTCATTGGTGCATGTGACAATAAACTTTGATTTGATTTGATTTATGAGTTTAAAAGGCTGCCCAGAGCAAAAGCTTCCACCAAACAGCTTCTGCCTGCGTTTCACGAGTGCCTGGAAGACACGGTCCTTGAGTAATCCACTTTCCGCCAAGAACCCCGTCCAGGGAGGGGCGATGTTGGATTGGGCGGATATGGAGGGGAAAGGTTTATATGGAGGGGAAAGGTTTCACCCACCTGCCCCCGGTCGAACCTTTACTGGCGACTCACCTCCAACCGGCACGGAGGTCCACCATGACCTCAGCCACGTTCAGAGCGTGTCCTTCTGCGGAAAGGAGAAAAGCTTTCCAAGCTTGTCTGGCACTTTTTCGCAGGGGGGCGTTGCTAAAATTCTGGTCATGCCTAAGACTTTTAGGGCTGCTGGCCTCAGTTCTGGTGGTCATTACACTGGGTCCTTTACACATGAGACCAGTTCAGCGCTGGGTAGCGACGCACCAGCGTTATCGCCAGGTATTTTCTCCATGGTCTGCGTCCATGCGCTGCACCCATGGAGATGCACGGGTTTTCTGACCAAAGGCGTTGCCATGGGAACGGTCATGGCACGAAGGGTTATAACAACAGATGCCTCTCTTGCGGGCTGGGGGGCCACGAACGGGGAGAGGACAGTGAGCGGGACATGGAGATTACTACTGCAGTCCGCTCACATAAACTGTCTGGAACTATTGGCTGTATTGTTGGCACTGAAAAAGGTTCTGCCCCTTCTCGGAGGGCAGCATGTTCTGGTCAGACAGCGGGGCTGCGCTCATGTAATCTTCACACATTGGCACACAGACTAATAGTGTGGAGCAGTTCTCACCTGTTATCCCTCAGGACGACACATGTGCCGGGCACACGGAACTGGGGAGCGGATTTTCTCTCCAGGGGCAGCCCTCGCTACAAGGATTGGAAACTCCACGGCGAGGTGATAACGCAGATATGGAGACAATTTGGCCTGGTTCAGGTAGATCTCTTCGCGTTGGAAGAAAACGCACAGTGCCCTATGTTTTACTCCCTGACCGGCCATATAACATGCATTTATTCGTCCCAAACACATGCACAGTCATGCAAAGGCACACTCATGCAGGTAGGGAAATTTAATCTCTGCTTTTGACCCATCTTGTGCAGTACACACAGAGCAGTGAGCAGCCGCGTACGGCGCTCGGGGAGCAGATGTTGGGGGAGTAAGGTGCCTTGCTCAGGGGCACTAGACAGGGTAGGGAGACTCTTGGATTTTTGGACAGATCAATCCAGGTTCGTCTTTTGTTGTCTCTCCGTAGAGTCGAATCAGAGACGAACCAGAGACCTTCTCTGCCCATAGTCCAAGTTTCTGCCACTAGACCACCGCCTCTCTTAATATGATGGCATATTGCGTGCGTTTGAGGATTGGTGCGCAAAAGCAGGTGTGGAGGCTTTTCAGAGCCCTACATCTGGCATTTTGACATTCCTACAGGAACTTTTGGACAAGGGGCTGGCGTTCTCCACGGTCAAAGTGTACTAAGCTGCCTGGAGCGAGGGAGAGGTGTGCTTATTTTTTTGACTAAAGGCGAGGTCACAACATCCGGTCTTATATAGAGTAGGAGGTCCCTCCTCTAGTGACAGACCGTCTGCCTGCCAGTCAGGACTGGCGGAGTGTAAAATTGCTTCTGGGGGACAGCGCTGAGGCGTGTCCCATAGTGAGATACTTCAATCATGTTTCAGTGAACAGGGGTTAACTCCTTAACCTCATGTTCTGCACATGATTTTATGTGTGTGTAAGTCAAAAGTGGTACCTACAGATGCTGCCACCTTCATGGAACAAAGTTTGTAGATTCACTCATTAATGGGCTCAGTTTCGCATCATGCATCAGGTTAAATAAAAAAAAATTGCCAAATAGGCACTACTCCACAGAGCGATGTGCCTTTGCAACTTTTGCTGACGCGATATGCTCGCGGCAAGCGGAAAAAAAAGACTCAACGCCGAAACCATCGGTGCAGGGCGCGAGGCGCCCTTGGCGCAGCGCAGCGCAGCCCAGCCGATGTGCACTGCACAAAGGTTTAACAGGGGGGTGGATAGGAGGCGCTTGGCTTTCCTTGGCGCTGCACTGCGCGGCGCGGACCGCAGCTTCGGCGTCCGGTGTAAACCCGGCGTTAGACAGCATCTCTCCTCAGGAGAAGGAAAACATTCCGTGACGTTTTAGCTACACCTCAGATAATATGAACGTGTTCACCATTCAAATTCATTATTTGTCATTGAGTTGCGTTCAGTTCATCGTTCTCATAAAAACGAACACGTTCTTTTGAACTCGTTCATGCACAACACTGACTGCCAAGCAGACACTTTTTATCTGATGATGTATACCAGAGATATGAGAAATTTAAACAAATAAGTTTTAGGTCAACAAAAAGCTAAATAAATAGTGGGGAACTCCACAAATGTCTGCTTTTCTGTATGTGGAGAGCATATCTCGCAAACTGTTCATCTTATCTACTTAACACTTGGTATGTGTATTTGTAATGGCAGTGTCGACCTTTGTTCAATTAATACATTTTGAATAAACCGGTGACTCTGTATCAGTCAAACGGCAGAAGGCAATGTTGGGGCCTAAAGTCTGAGAACAAAGGCCAATAAACGGGGCCTCCAAGAGCCAGGCCTAAATTACCTCGGGGGAAGCCATGCTTGGGGGGGTTTTCTCCCACATTCCTCCAGGGTCATCACTGTAATTCGAGAGGTCCCTGGGGTTTCCTCAGAGATACCTAAGGAATTCACTGGGGAAAAACCGCGCCTGGGGCCCAAACCTGCCCAGTGAGGCCAGGTCCTGACATTCCATTGGCCGGTGGCCAAGTCTAGCCGGGGGGTCCACACCTCAAAGGGGAAGCGTCTAAAAGGTGCTTATAAGCAGAGATCCCTCCAAAAATAAGTTGCTTGTTCCAGGACCCTTGAAGATAGAGCTGAATTTCCCCAGTTTAGCTCCAGATGTTACAGAGGCCGATAGGAAGCAATTCTACAAACAGTTTGTTTTTTCTTAGTTGATCTTTAACCTTATAACTTTTTCCTTACTCATCTAAAAGCTTAAAGTTGATATTTTTCTAGATTATCTTTAACTTATCTTTTTCTAGTTTTATCTTAAGCTTAAAGTAACTTTTCATAGTTCATTTTATATTAAGATTACTTTTCTAGTACAGCCGTAAGCTTCCCTTTTTCTAGCTTATCTTAAAAAGGCTTTTAGGGGACTTCCGGTGGAGAGGGGAATGGAGTAGACGCACGTGTCGCGCTCTCCCGCACTGACTTCTAAAAACGTAACTTTTCACAACCCAAACCCGACCCGAATCCCTAGTAAAGAGGGAATAAAATCCTCCACGCTTCATGGCCTCCGGAACCAGGCTGGCTAAAGAGAGAGAAACCGCGAAAGACGACTCGTCCACCATGGCTAACCAGATTAGCATGCCTGCTCTGACTAGCTTGCTGGAGGAGCACCGCCAGTCCATATCGGCGGCGCTGTCCGCTGAGCTCAGGTCGGCGTTTGCCTCTCTCGAAGCTAAACTTGACACGGTGCAGGCCACAGTGACTGACTTTGGTGAAAGAATTGAGAGTCTGGAGTCCAACGATAATTTAACTGAGGAACGCATCCAAGCATCCAAACTCAAAAACAAAAACATCGATCTGGAGGGAAGAAGCCGACGCAACAACATCAGGATTGTCGGCCTGCCTGAGTCCATAGAAGGTCCCCGACCTACGTCCTTCTTCTCGGACGTCCTGATGGAGATACTCGGAGACCAGGTGCTACAAACCCCACCCGAACTGGACCGGGCCCACCGCTCCCTAGCTGCTAAGCCGCGACAGGCCCAGACCCGTGATTGTGTGCCTTCACCGGCACAAGAACAAGGAGCTTATTGTCTGGGAGGCCCGCAAACGGAGGAACGACCTGAAGTACCGCGACTCGCCGGTCCGCATCTACGAGGATTACTGCCCCGACGTTTTAGAGCAGCAGGCGGTCTACCGCGAGGTCATGGCCAAGTTGTACAACCTGGGCCTCCGGCCGGCTCTGCTCTACCCTGCAAAGCTTCAAATCACCAAGAAAGATGGCTCTAAGAAACATTTCTCCTCGGTTGAGGAGGCCGTTGCCTTCGCGGGGAACCAGTCCGCCTCCTGAGGCTGCATCACCGGATCGGCTCCGCAATCGTTGAACTGGCTAATCACTAGCGGCTAACGCTAACAACATAACCGACACGGGCCTCGGGATGACTTGCCCAGCCGGTAAGAGTGTCTCGAAACGATAACATTCAACACACAGTGACTGTGAACTCTTTCTAGTGTCTTAGGATGCTTTCTGAACACTGGGACTTTTTCACCATTTGTAAATCTCCACCTGATGCTGAGTATGGAGTCTACCTCGGTTTGTTTTGATTAGCCATGTCACAACCGTTAGTCACCGATTACACTTTTCATTTTACAGTAGGGGTAATATTAGTTAAACATTTAATACGGATAAATGTGTGGTTTATTTTTCTCTTTGGTTATATGAAGATGCAGCCTCGCTAACCTTGTTTTTTCCTCCCGGGTCATATCGTCCCCTACTGTTCTGTAGAGGCGACACAACAGGAAAACTTGCACGGCTTTTTCGATAATAGTGTGTGTTTTTTTTTTTTTTTTTTGTTATCTCTCTCTCCTTCTCTAAACGATCGTTTGTCTAAAACGCTCGTGTCCACGTGTGAGTAAATTGTTTTTATGCCTTATAACATGGGAGGCACTGAAACTTTTTTCAGTTAATGTTGGACCCTCTGTATTATCTGGGTTACATTTAATCCAGCGGGAGTGGAGAAGTTATGGGGATAAGTGAGTATAAAGAAACTGGAAGCTATACAGGGGTTTTGAATGTTTTCTTTTTTTTCTTTTCTTTTTCTTTTCATTTTTCTTTTTGTGTTTGTTTGTTTTGTTTTTTGTCCCCCCCCAAGGGCATCACCACCGTACATTTCCGCTTGACAAAGGGTGAGTAATGCATAATACAACTACTCCTCCAAATCATGGCTGCAGGTTGGTATCATGGAACGTTAGGGGAGTCAATGGAACAATCAAGAGGGGCAGAGAGATCTCACACTTGAAACAGCTCAAAGGGGATATTTATTTCATTCAAGAAACTCACCTTAAGACCTCTGAGATTTCATGTATTAAAAGACCTTGGATGAGTCACGTGTTTCATTCCAAATTTTCTGCGAGGGCGAGAGGTGCGGCCATCATTATAAGTAAAAATATAACGTTTGAACCAACAAAATCAGTTGAAGATCCCAATGGCCGTTTTGTGGCTGTTTCACATCCCAGTTATCTTAGTGAGTGTCTATGCCCCTGTGTGGGATGATGACAAATTTATAACCCATCTTTTCTCTTCGCTCCCGGACATGGACAGTCATTACCCTATTATAGGTGGCGATTTCAACCTTATTCAAGATCCTGTTCTAGATAAGTCCTCCGCTAGGCCCCTCACTTTGTCCAGTTCAGCTAATACATTGAAATCTTTTATGAACCAGCTTGGTCTGTGTGATTCTTGTAGATCTCTTAATCCAACCACTAAGGCCTTTACATTCTTCTCCCATGTCCATCGTACATATTCTAGAATCGATTTTTTTCTTGCCGATAACAGGCTACTGCATTGGGTCAACTCTGGCGAGTATCACAGTATAGTGATCTCGGACCATGCTCCTACGTCCGCTGTCATAAACTTTCCAAACCACCGTCCTCCATATTCTCAGTGGAAACTTTCTCACTTTTTATTGAATAACTACTTTTTTTCAGGCGAACGACACCCCAGACGTCACAAGAAGCACTCTTTGGGAGGCGTGTAAAGCTTATCTGAAGGGACAGGCGATCTCGTTTACCTCTCGGCAGAAAAAGCGGCTGGGAAAGGGTGGTCTGGCTCTCGGAGCAACTAGTTAGTATCGACACACAACATGCCGCCGCCCCTACTCCCTCCCTTTATGACCAACGTCTTAAACTCCAGGCTGAGTTTGACCTCCTGTCAACATCCAAGGTTGAAACACAATTGTTAAAAACAAAGCAACGCTATTTCAAAATGGGAGATAAGGCGGGCAAACTTCTTGCCCATCAAGCTAGAACCGCAGCTCTTTCGAGACTGATCCCTAGGATAAAATTACCATCGGGGTCGGCAGTCACCGACCCCAAATTGATAAATGATGCGTTTTTGAATTTCTATTCTGACCTGTATACTTCAGAGTACTCGCCTGAAATCTGGAAGAACCACAATCCTCTGGAGGATCTCTCATATTCCAAAGTTGATGGCAATCTGGCTGATAAACTGGGCGCTCCGATTGCAGCGGCGGAAGTGCGGGTGGCAATTGGGCAGCTACAGAACGGCAAATCCCCTGGCCCAGATGGGTTTGTAGTAGAATTCTACAAAACATATTCAACCCTAATAAACCCACATTTGGTTAATGTCTACAACGAATCCTTTAATAGTGGGAGATTGCCTCCAACCCTATCAGAAGCCAACATCTCTCTTTTATTAAAAACAGACAAGGACCCCCTTGAATGTAGTAACTATAGGCCCATCTCACTTTTAAATGTGGACCAAAAGATTCTTGCCAAGATTCTAGCCACTCGTCTGCAGCAAGCCCTACCTACCCTAATTTCTACAGACCAGACTGGGTTCATGGCCGGAAGGAACTCTTCGTCCAACACCAGGAGACTTCTCAACATTATTGGCTCCCCCAATCCTGTCACAGCTGAGGTGGTAATTTCTTTAGACGTTGAGAAAGCGTTTGACAGGGTTGAGTGGAAGTATCTGTACTGCGTCCTGTCTAAATTTGGTTTCGGCTCCGACTTTATTGCATGGGTTAGACTGCTTTATGACTCTCCAACTGCCCATATCCTTACAAACGGTTTGAGGTCGCCCCCTTTTGCCCTCTGTCGGGGCACTAGACAGGGATGCCCCCTCTCCCCCTTCCTATTTGCTCTGGCTATCGAACCGTTGGCGATCTGGCTTCGGGGGGGAGGGGCGAGTTAAGGGCATCACCAGAAATGATGTCACCCACAAGCTGTCCCTTTATGCCGACGATTTGTTATTATATGTGTCTAACCCAGCCTCATCCGTCCCTGTTATCTCAGACATTTTAACCCAATTTGGCAGAAACTCTGGTTACAAGTTAAATTTTAATAAAAGTGAACTTCTTCCAATAAATGAACTGTCTAAGAAGATGCCGCCATCCTCTTTCCCATTTAGAGTTGTTTCAGAGGGGTTTCGATATCTTGGCATATTTGTGACTGCATCTTTCAAGGACCTTTTTAATAAAAAATGTCGCCCTCTCCTTGACAAGTGCAAGCTAGATCTGACTCGTTGATCCTCCCTCCCTCCCTCTCTCCCTAACTGGCAGAGTTAATCTGGTTAAGATGGTGATTCTCCCCAAATTTCTTTATTTGTTCCAACACAATCCGATTTTTATTGGACGGTCCTTCTTTAAGCAACTGGACCAGACAATTTCGTCGTTTCTGTGGTTGAATAAGCCGCCCCGTACTAGAAAAGCTGTTCTACAACTCTCCAAAAAGCAGGGCGGTCTTGCACTGCCCAATCCTATCCAATACTATTGGGCATGCAATATTAATCAAATCGGTCATTGGCTTGACAGAGGAGCCGACGCAGGCCCATCATGGGCTCTGACAGAACTACGGTCCTCAAAGTTTTCCTTACCGTCCCTCCTTACCGCGCGGCTCCCCCTCAAGATCCATAACATCTCACAGAACCCTGTTGTTACCAACTCGCTGAAAATCTGGAATCAATTTCGTAAACATTATGGCTTGAATAAACCTTCAACTTTAGCCCCGGTTGTTAAAAACCATCTATTCCCTCCCTCCTACCTTTACTATATGGCAAAACAAAGGTTTATTATATGTTAAAGACCTTTACAAAGAAAATACATTTACTGATTTTACAGAGCTCGCAGCCATGTTTGAATTACCTCACTCTAATTTTTTTCGTTTCCTTCAAGTCAGGCATTTTGTCCAAACTGCCTATCCACACTTCCCCAACCACCCGCCCGGGTCTCTGATTGACTCTTTGCTTATTACAGTGTAAAGTTCTTTTCAGAGTGCACTACACTAACGTACGATTGGCGAGGATTTACCCAGGCAACAGTGACAGTCGCCTGCTAACCACACACATATGTTTTGGTCCTGTTCGATCCTCACCAGCTTTTGGTGCCAAATTTTTGATACGCTTTCAACAGTGCTTGAAGTGGATCTTAACCCTGAGCCTTACACGGCCCTGTTTGGCCTGCCTCCACTTATGACACTTTGCCTCCCTGCATCGAAACACCGGGTACTGGCCTTTACTACTCTACTGGCCAGACGCCTTATTTTGTTTAAATGGAAACAAGTTGCTCCACCTTCACATAATAGCTGGCTTAGGGATATCCTTATTTATATCAAACTTGAGAAGGTTAGATTCTCTCTGTCGGGTTCTGATAACGCTTTTAACAAAACCTGGCAGCCTTTCTTTGAGTACTTAAACAGCACTACTATTCACCCTGAAAGTGACTAGATGCCCCCCCCCCCCCAAACTCTGTACTATTTACTACTCTATTATTTCAACAACTATTTTCTTTTTTTTTCTTCTTTTTTCTTCTTTTTTATGTAATGTAAAGTATGTTTTGGTTTAATTATGTATTTATTTTGCTTTTTTCTTGTCAGTGGGTGGGAAGGGTCAAGGGTTAATTGTGGTTCATGGAGTCCGTTCTTGCTCAGTTTAAAGTCTTTGTTAATATCATACATCGTGTAGGACATCCTACTGCTATTTTCTACCTATAACACTGTATGTGTGAATTATTGCTGTATGTGAACGGAAAGAAAAACAATAAAAAGATGTATAAAAAAAAAGAAAAAAAGGCTTTTAGTCTGATAGACTCCTTTAGTGATTTTATTCTGAAAAGAGCGAGCAGTCCCCTCCTCGCTGGCCGTGCACAGAGACATTCTTCAGACGATCTTCAGACAATTCTGCCACGGTTGTTCTTCCTGCAGACGGACAAAACTTTGTCAAGGAGCAAGAGCAGAATTCGCTCCTGTCCTGTCCTGCGTTTTCCCGCTTCTGTCGATCGACTCTGCGGACATCGCCCCGAGACCACGAAATATTCATCCACTTCCTCCTTACGGAATCCACGCAACACTCGCGCATGAGAACCCCGCGGAGCAGCACGAAGTAGGAGGCATATGTCTGGGTAGAGTTTAGTTAATAGTTAAACGTGTCTTATTTCATTTGAATGCTTGTTTACAGACCGCCGTGTCTAAGTTACGACCGCTGTGTCGATTTTACTCTGAAAAGCGCCCGGTGACGAGCCGGCGTCTTCCTGTGTTACCTTGTTAACCGTCCGCACGATCTGCGGAGATTTGCACCCGTTAAAGGATACATCTCCCGTAGCTGGTTTTACCCGCTTTACCGCAAGATCGTCTCAGACAGTGTTTAAGATCGCCTCCGATCAATATTACTGCATGTTTATCTTTTTATCCATCTTTCTCTTCTCCCACATCCGCCTACACACACATTCTTGCCCTCACACACGTATTCACACCACATATATACATTACAAGACCTAGAAGGCCTGAACGCTCTCGAGCGCCGTTTGGAGCGCCAAACCCTCGAGCTAAAATCAGAGCTGCCTTTGTTCTCCATTCCCTTTGTCTCTCACACGTGTTAAGTCGGCCATTTTGGTCCTAAGTTTAGTGGCGATCAGGCCATAGTCGGTACTACATCACTAGGCCCGTCCGCCATCTTGGCTCTAACGTCTCTAAGGAAAATCCGCCATTTTGGCTCCAAATCTGGTGGACTACACCACCATCTTGGGCTTCACACTTCAGGGCGTTGGCCCCCTGTAACCTTGTGAATCCCTATCGACCCCCCTCCTTCCTTTCATCCAGACACACACGCATTGACACACATTCTCACACACACACAACCGTCCACACACATATAGACTTATCAGAAGCATTGCAGTGTGATAACTGTGGTGAATGTTGTTGCGGCTATCCTGGATAAAGTGGAGTTTGTTAACCAAATAATAATTTTTGAATAACTTCAATGTTATCTTTATCTTCTTAATAAATCCTTTAATAATTAAAGTTCCCGTATCTTGTGATTATTTGTGCATGTTATGTGAATACAGTTGGATTATCATGGCCTGTGCTCGAACTTAAAACCCTTCATTGTTTATTATAAAACCTTTAATATTAAATATTGAGATTATTAATATAACTTATATCATTTGAGACTGATATTTAAAGATTGAATTGTTGGTCCCTGTAACCAGGGTGGTGCCCCGCGACTAAAGTAATAGTTACAGATTGTTTCATTCTTAATTGATAATTTTATTGTTTTCATTAATTATTTAACTATTATTAATTGATAACCGTATCATTTCTAATTAATTATTTTACTATTCTTAATTGATAGCTTAATCATTTTAATTGTTTCAAATAAACAATTTTATTATTTTTAAATAAATAATTTTTAATATTTGTAATAATCATATTTTATGATTATTAATAATTAGCCAACGTCAAGTCTACTACTATTGCACAACAGCAATTATCAATATTGCGACTAGATTATATATAATTTGTTTCTTTTATGTCACCATATCGGACTGACAGACATTCTTAAGAGGGCTGATCTCTATCATCATAGCTTCATCTTCTCTTTATAATTGTTTCTACAAAGTAGAAGTATTTTGTCGATTTAAACAATTCGCCCAGCCCTCCATTGGCATAGTGATGAGTGAATTAAAAAAATTTGGTGAACCCCTTTACAGACCTCTGAAATAGCTGACTTGCAATGAACTGAATTCAGTAAATCATTCAAACTTAATTACAGGTTACACACATCTTTCATTTTCATTACATTACTTTTAATGAGAATCCTTTAATTTGTCATCTTAGAGATATTTTCATATTAAATTGTAAATATTGTTCATCTGCACTTACCTGTTCATGCTGCTGATGAAGGACTTCAGCAATGTTGCTCTCCACAGCTCTGAGCTGCTGATAGATGTGATGCAAAAACTCACTGAGGTCTGTTCTTTCAAGTTGACAGCCCTGAACCAAAACCTGCAGGAAAATCAAAGCTGTCAAAGGACTTCAGCAACACTGACAAAAAGTTCTGCATCACATGGAAAAATGTGAATATGTACAGAAGTCGGTATTAGGCATCTGCCATTAGAACCCAACATATACATACAATAATCAGAGCATGTTGCTACTGAAAAGTAAAGTTCAGAGGACTGACCCAAAAGACTATTACATTTTTGATGGATGGATGCACCTAGTTTCAAATTAGTCCAGTCAAAACACACACTCTATGTGACATCAATGCTGGTTTTAGTTACATGCGCAGAAAAGACTTCTGACCACTCTTAACCACAACCAACAGGGATATTGGCTGAGTTCAGGGATAAAACACAACAGCCCTCATAAAACTTACAACAAGACTGGACAGAAAAAAAACTCCTTTTACATCATAGTGTGGCTGATTTTCCTTTTAGGGACATTTGGAATCTTGTTAAACATTTGACATTTGGAATCTTGTAAACACCAGTAAAAAAACTGAAATGACATAAGCTGCTGTCTGATGACCTGATGGGAAGTGAGTCCGATGATTGATGAATACGCCAAGATGGTGATAAAGATCTTTGGCTTGAAAAGCTGATCAGTTCCAGGGATTGTGAATGGTTGGGCCAGACCAGCCAGGCACCTTGACAAGGCATGAAAAACTTCATCAAAGATCATCTCTCCTGTGCTGTCATCCTGCAGAACAGAAAACAAAAAAACGAGTACAGGTTAATGTATTCATTTACATACTTCTGTAGCTGTAAAAGAGATAACCCCATACTGCTCTGTCGTACATAGATGATGCAGATGTCTGCCTCTGCTTTGGTCTCTGCATCAGAAAACAATATCCAGACTCTCTTCATACAGTTGCATATTCAATATGTCCGGAGAGTGACTCACTGGGGCAGTTGGCATTGATATCTCTTTAAGACAGTGGCAGTTCAGTCAGGGGAGTACAGGCTGCAGACCACTACTTCCTTGGACCACTACTTCCTTGGACCAGGCTCTAGCAGCTTCGGGGTCTCTGTCCATGTCAGTACTTGGGAAAGCAGTTGCCTAGCAAGAACTGCGAAATTACAGATGTCTTGATCCCTACGATGCATGGCACTATGGCAATTCAGACCCAACTGACAGAAGCAGATGAGGCAGCTGGGAAAAGCCATAGCAGGACTCTGGGGATTCGGGCGCCACCGGTGGCTGTCGCAATCCATGCTGCAGAAAGAGGACAGGGTTTGTCTGCTCAGGTTTTCTGAGGACCCATCCACAACTTGAAGCTTTCAGTTGGCTTTGTGAGCACCCGTCAAGGAGGGGGATCCCCTCTAATGGCAAAATCCAGCCATTAGGGAGTTGCGGTGAAAAAACTGGCATGCACAAGGCTAACTGTGCTGAGAGAGAAGCAGGCTATCCTTGCATGTGACTGGTTTGTAACAGTCAACCTCAAAGATGCCCATTTTCAGGTTCCAACCAGATTGCTCAGGTTTGCCTTCAAGTGCAGAAGCTTAGAGTTCTGTGTTTTCCATTTCGGTATCTCACAAGCCCCACAGTGCTGGGGCCTCTACGAAAAGGGGATCTCAGGATATAGAACTACCTCGACGATTGGCTGGTATGTGCTCAAACGGGGGAGCAGTGTTGTCACCACATATCAGCGCTGTAAGGGAAATGTAACATGTGACCCGATATGATCATGTTTATTTCCCCCTTTGATTGATCATGATTGAATCTCATACAATGCAACCTTGATCATGCAGTATCCTGTACTACTGAATGAATCTTGGCCTGATTGCTTTAATTAGGCATTGTTGTTTACATGTGATCAGAAGATCCCAAGTAGAAGAGCAGTAAATTAGAAGAGCAGCGTAGCATGCATCACATTTCAATTGCAGGCATAATCACAGTTAATGTGTTGAGAGAAAAAACAACAACAACAAAGAAAAGAAAAAAAACAACAAAGAATGATAATAATATAATAATAATAATAACATGATTTTACCAATTTGTAAAATTTCAAATCTGTGGATATTGGAATTGCCACATTATACATCAAGTAAGTTGTCTCTTGTCTCAATCACACTTTCCAGTCCGTGACAGGTTTTAAGAATATGAGCTCACATCTGAGCTTTAAAACTGCAATGAACACTGACTTGATATCTATAAGATCTGCTGGAAATCTCCATCTTCATAATAAAATTACACACACAATAAGGCGCCGAGCTAGCAGAGTGGTAAAGACGATCACAACATGCAAGCCAACCGACCCTACTGTGCCTTCAGGCATCACCCCAAAGAGTGCAATGACAGGTTGAGGTTCAGTCTTCATGTCATAGATGTCACTAAGTGATGCAAATATTTTCTCCCAATATGTTTGGAGGCTCGAACATAGCCAAAACATATGTAGCCAGGTTGCAGTGTCACATGTGGGATCAGTATTAGGGTATATTCTTGCTAATTTGTCTTTGGTGAAATGGAGACGATGAACTATCTTAAACTGTATTGGACCGTGCCTAGCACAGGGGGACGAGGAGTGAACCCGGCCTAGGTTTGAAGCCCACTGACCATCAGCAAATGAAAGGCCTAGGTCTTGTTCCCAAATTGTCCTTAGGTTATTCAGAGACTGTGGGTTTATCATGTCAATCTCCCCATAAATCCAAGAGATGGTGCCCTTGAGACCAGCCTTAAATCCTAGGAGACTATCTAAGGGCTTGCTTGGGGGTTGCTCAGGGAAAGGGTGGTAAACCTTTTGTACAAAGTGCCTAATCTGTAGATATCGAAAGAAATGGGAACGGGGCAACGTACATTTCTCTGACAATTGATCAAATGAGGCAAACAACTTGTTAACATAAAGATCCTTAACAAGTCTAATCCCATTACCATGCCAGGCCCGAAAGGCCAGATCTAACTTGGAAGGGGTTAAAAGATGATTCGCCAGAAAAGGTGCCTGTATTGATGCACTCTGCAAGCCAAAATGCTTCCGAAATTGCACCCAGATCTTCACAGTGTGGGCAACTACAGGGTTTTTAAAAGAACCAGAGTTAAGAGGCAAGGGGGCTGTAACCAGTGAGTTGTAATTTAAAAGATTCCAATTTAACCCAAGCGGGAGTTTCCACATCTGCACCACTATTAGCCCACATTATGATCTTTTGAACATTGCAAACCCAGTAGTTTAGTAATAGTGAAAAAAATTAGGCATTGACATCCCTCCTAACTTTTTTGGCCTTTGTAAAAAAGTTCTGCGACTACGGGGGGTCTTGCTATCCCATATAAATGCAAAGAGTATTTGGTCGAGTTTAGAAAAGTGTTTTTTAGGAATGAAAATCGGAATACATTGATACAAATACAGAAACCTAGGAAGAATTTTCATCTTAATTAGATTGATCCGGCCAGCTAATGATAAAAGTAACGTGCGCCAGTGGTTTATGTCCTGCCTGCACTGATCCAATAATGGTGTGAAGTTTAATTTGTAAAACATGGGAAAAGATCGCGGCACCACCACCCCAAGGTATTTCAAATGGGAAAACACTCTCTTGAATGGGAAGGCTGGGGTTGGGATATCGAGAGCTGCTTTAAAAAAGTTCACTTTTTGTAACCTGAAAACTTTCCAAATCGTTCCAAAGTAGACAGGACGTGCGGCAAAGAAGATACTGGGTTAGCAATGTACAAAAGTAGATCATCGGCATAAAGCGATAGCTTATGTGTTGTGTCTCCTCGAGTTATTCCTTCAATTGCCTGGCATTGACGAATAGAAGCCGCAAGCGGTTCAATCGCCAGAGCAAAAAGCAGGGGACTCATAGGACAGCCCTGTCTCGTGCCTCTATGTATTGGGAAATATTTTGAGTGAGAGTCATTAGTATGTACAGAGGCTAAGGGAGAGGCATACAACAATTTAACCCAGGAGATAAATTCATCACCGAAGCCAAATTTCCTCATGATCATAAATAAATATTCCCACTCCACCCGGTCGAACGCCTTCTCTGCATCTAAGGAAATTACAAGTTCAGGATCCTCCGAAAAGGTGGTAGTATAAATAATATCGAAGAGCCTACGGATATTAGAATGGGAATTTCTGCCTCAGATAAATCCGGTTTGGTCAGGTAGCACCAGCTTGGGAAGAGTACTTTCAAGCCGCAGAGCAAGGGACTTAGCGAGAATTTTACAGTCCACATTTAGAAGGGAAATTGCTCTGTAAGACCCGCACAACAAGGGGTCTTTGCCCTTTTTAGGTAGGAGACAGATAGAGGTTTGGTTCAGGGTTTCAGGGAGATGACCAATTGAAAATGATTCATTAAACATAGATAGTAGTATTGGGGATAAGTCTTCTGTAAATTTCTTAAAGAACTCCACTGAGAACCCGTCTGGTCCAGGGGATTTGCCAGATTGCATATATTTAATGGCATCACAAACCTCCTCCAGCGTCAGGGGGGAATCAAGGGCATCTTTCTGGGAGTCCTGAAGGGTTGGTAGATTCAAATTTCGCAAAAACGACTCTGAGTCTGAAGCCTCATCCTCATATTCAGACGAGTATAAGTTTGTATAAAACGCTACAAAAGCATCATTAATCTCCTTGTGGTCTGTGGTCACTGAACCCGAGGTCTTAATTTGAGTTATCTGGCTTGAGGCTGCAGTTTCATAAAACGAATGTCGGGAGTTTAGTAACAGCTGCTCTGCTGCTGAGGTAGAGGCTAGATCAAACTCAGTCTGTAGATGAATCCGCTTTTGATAAAGCTTCGGAGTGAGCGCCGAGGCATACAGATTGTCCAGCTGTGAAATTTTTACATTTAGCCATCCTTGCCTTTTTGGTATTTGAGGCATAGTCAATGATTCGGCCTCGCAAGTATGCTTTCAGCGCTTCCCATATGGTGCTATGAGATACCTCCGGTGATGCATTGATTTCAATAAAAATTTGTTTGGTTTAGATGAATTTGACAAAAGCACTGTCAGACAGTGGAAGAGAGTTCAGGCGCCACTGTTTATATGGGAAAGGATGATCAGGAAAATTTTGATCAAAGGATAGGGGGGCGTGGTCTGATATAAATATACTATGATAAGTGGGAGGGCTAGAAAGGGGTATAAGCCTCGCATCTAGAATAAAATAATCAATCGTAGAAAATATATGGTGAACTGGTGAAAAGAAAGAAAAGGCCTTTCCTGTAGGGAAGGGAAAACGCCAGGGGTCAACCATTCCGTACTGCTCAATAAAGGTACTAATAGCTGTGGCCATTTTAGACCGTTTTGCATGTCTGGTAGATGACCGATCAAGACTGGGTCAAATAACACAGTTAAAGTTACCCCAACAATCAAGTGGTGTCTATTGACCCCAGGGACAGTAGAAAAAAAGGAGTTAATAAAAGCGCTGTCTTCCCAGTTTAGAGCGTATACACTGGCGAGAATAACAGGTTTGTTGAAAAGATGACCGGTGACTATGATGAACCGGCCATTAGTGTCTGCAATTATCTGATCACTATCAAAGGTGACACTTTTGTGTATAAGAATAGCTGCGCCCCTGGCCCTAGCGTTGAACTTGGAATGAAAGACTTTCCCCACCCAACTCCTCTGAATACCTAAAACATCTGCACTTCGTAAGTGTGTCTCTTGGAGGAAGGCTACCACTACACCAAGTTGACCTAAATGTGCCAGTACCTTGTTCCTCTTCACAGGGTGATTCATGGACTTCACATTCCAAGAGATGAGCTTCACTTTTCTACCATTATTCCGAACTGTACTCATACTTTACAGATTTGTGCTGTAATATAAGGCAAAAAGACAGTACATTGCTCTGTGTAGTATAAAGGGTGTCACAATAAAAAAGGATGGCCATAGATAATAAGAATAAGACATTCAAAAAACAAAAAGATGCGACATGTACATTACAAAAAGACAAAAAAGTAAAAAGGATGCTTTCCCCCCTCCCCCAGCTTTAACCCAACCTAAGTGCAATAATACCCTAAAGAAGATCCCAACCTTTGACTTTGTAACAACCCCAACCAACCAGAGTGGGAGGGGTTAGCCAAATGTATAAAGGCAAAGAACTGTTTCCCATCGTGGTATATATTACAAACTAAACCTTGTCGTATGCACCATGCTCGAGCATTAAAGGTGACAATACTGTATGAGAAATTTGTGTCTCGTTTCCTCGTTGGTAGAGTGGGATTGTAGAAATTGCCACGACAGCGCTCTTGACACATCTAAAGTATGGGGTTGCGCATCAACTCTGGGCCTGACCCGAGAGGGCCAGTCTGTTAGGCCCACTGCATGAAAAGAAGAGTTTTTGTCACTAAGTGTCGCAGGAAATTTTGGGAGAATTTTCGGTTAACGGCAGCACAGAAAACTGTAAGGGAATTGACGCGGGATACCAGTTTCTGGCAGTTTTACAAGCCTGAGAATGTTGGGAGGTGACACCCACCCCCTGCTCCTTGGCCTTGGGGAAGCTTTCACATGTGCAGAGTGGCATGATTACAGTTATTCTTTTACTTGTGTTGGTTAAATAAACAGTGGAAGTGTTAATCACACATCTACCAGCAATCTGCTCAACAGGAAGAAGTGATGCTGGGTATTATCAGTCTGTGCCATGTAAGCTCCAAACTTCTACTGGCTTTCCATAAAAATATCTGTCCTCGTAAAATACTTGCAAATACAGCACCATATTAAAATTGTCCATGGCAAACTAAGCTGTTTGCTTAGTTATAAAAGCGTATATAAAAGTACTATTTAAAAGCTGTTATAACCGCTGCTTTAAGATTTAAAGAACAATTTTACTATGAAAACCTAACGTCACTCGCTTTTGCGTCATCACCTCATGGGCTCGTCCAATCACAGCCTCGTGAATGCAGCGTCATGCAGCAGACATGAAGATTCTCTCGTGTTAAGCTTGTTCCGTACGAGTAACTCGGTTTTCGGGGTAAATAACTTGCTGAAGTCGACACAACACTGTTTCCCTGGAGGAGAAGATGAGTGCGTGGGAAAGTAAAGTCGCGGGCCCGGTGTGGAGGAGTCGAGGCGGAGAAGACGGGCGCACAGTCCCTAAATTAAGGTGAGACGCAGCTAGAGAGCGAAGCCATTGCTAACTGCTAACCTAACTCTTAGATCTGAAAAACGTGTGAACAACTGTGGGATTAGCGCGAAAGTTGCTAAAAGTAGAATAAAGAGTGCTTCAGCGGAACTAGTGCATGTTTAAATATGTATGAACTACATAAATCTAACAGTTTGTTCTCGTTAAATTTTTCCATAAACGTGACTTTTTCTCGGGTTGTATTTTTCTTCAAAGTTCTGATGTAAATGGCGGAGCAACGAACCGTAGCGAGGGTAAGATTAAGAAGAAATGTGCTGTTTAAAATACATCTTTTTCATCGTTGTGTTTTCACAGCCTGGTTCCTGCACACAACGAGGCGGTCACTGCACATTACGCCGAGACTCGCTGAAAGTACGGATTTTCAGTGTGGAAAAACGACGCCATTGTATGTAAGTATCTGTTTATGATTTTTTTTTTGCTGAGGATCTTCCAACGGTGATGCTGCAAGGCTATTTCCTTTCATTAATAATATACTCATGTTACTCTGGTTGTTTTTCAGCTGCCTGTACTATTACGGACCAAGACATACTATTAGCCAGTATGAAGGAGCTTCCAGTACATCCAACCGGACCTTGCATCAGCATTGTAGAGTTCAGGAGTCGTCGGAGAAGATAGAGGCTAAGGTTAGATTCATTCAATAATTTTTCAGTTACATACTTAGGTGTATGTTGTCATTGAACTGTGCTAATTGTACTGATTGTGTTTACAGCTGATTGAAGCGGTAGAGATGACATGGATCCATCTTTCCACAGCCAGGAGCTCACCGACCTGTGTGCCACACTTCAAATAAGACTAGAAGCTACACTGGATCTCACAGCTACACACCACAGACGTCTACACACTGGAGAAGATTAGGACAGAGTCCCACAAAGAACGTATGACCCAGAGGCTGCAAAAAGATATTTCAAGCTTCACCTGATCAGTTTTCACTGGCTAGGCCAGTTGTGTTTGTACAATATTTGTGCTCTACAATATGTTCTCATATAACATCAAGCATAACATGAATCAATGTATAGTTTTTATTAACCTCAGTGCGTTTGGTAACGGCTTACTAATAAATTATAATATATATTAATATATAAATTATTAGTTACAACTATATATACATTTTTAGTATTAATAGTGTGGGAGGGGTTTACCCAACGTGTGTACTGCAATGACCCAGGGTGACCAATGGCAACACTTCTACCAGCCAATCACGAGTGACTTTTTGTTTCAAGGGTCGGTGGTTTCCTCCAATGGTGAATCGAGAGAGGCTCTTACCAGCGGCTTCGCTCAGAGTCATATGCTAATTCGATCCCACCTTCTCTCCGCAGCTCCGCCGGGAGTGAGGGTGCACTAGGAGTATAACAACCTCCTGGGCTATGTGACAGGATGCCATCGTCTCGGAGATCTATGCAGCTGCTACATAATTTTGACCAGATTTTAGTGCTTGAATAGGGCTACAGGCACCTCCTTTGGAAACGTGTGCTAGGTGCCACTGCACAATAGTGGGTGCCGGTAGACCCAGTCTAGGGTACAGCCCTGGAACCTATCCTTGTAAGTCGGCCTTGCAGCGGGCAGTCCTTCATGAGCGGCTTCTATACTTCAACACCCAAACTAGGTATAGTGGGGAGTACTTGGGGAGCTGCCTCTCTGTCTCCTCAGCTTCCTCGCTGTGTTTCTTACAGAGTCCTCATACATATTGAATATGTTTGGAGAAAACTTTGGTTACATTGTAACCTTTGTTCTCTAAGGGAAGACACTATCTCTACAGGTCAAGACTGCTCGGAATCAGTGCCAATCAATGTTAACCAGTGAATGCACACACACCTTGGGGTTATAGAGCTGTGCATGGGCCAAGTCCTGGTGTATCTTAAAAAGATACACCGATGATGACACCACGTCATCATGTCCATCATGGCATTGACCTTTAGACCACGAAACTACAATCAGTTCATCCATGTGAATGTTTGTACAAAATGTTCTATGTTTCCACACTACTATCACTTTTCAGAGATGACCTCCGGAACATGTACAGAGAATTGAGTCCGGACTGTCTCCAGAGGTTGCCTTTCACACATGCATAATGCAGCAGGACATGTTAACAACAACACAGAAATCACAAATGTTTTTGTTTACAGCATATCAACACAGACAATTGCTCGTATCAGCAAAAGCTCTCAACATCTTTGTCAGTTAGGGCTGGACGATATGGCCTAAAACAAATACCGCAATATTTTTAGGCTATATCGCGATACAGGATTCGATATTTTTTTTAATCTCAAAATCTTAGGAAGTAGCTACACTAGCAGACGCTTTTACCGTCCGTGATGTGTTAAATTACTTTTCGCGACCATCAAGTAAAAACAGTCAAGCGAATGTTGACTCTCTTTGAGATTTGCTTCTCTCGCTTCTCTCTTCTCATGCCCCTCACATCAGACTGCTCACTTCCCCGAAAGAGAATTTCATGCTGATGGCTTAAAACATTCACATTTAAGACCTGAGGCATAAATTATCTTTTTAAATGCAGTTTGTGACCTGCACAATAATACTGTATATATACAAATTAAAACTGTACAACGTTCTGGCAGAAGAGGTCATGTAATTAACGTGAAACCGAGCAAGGCACCTTACTCCCCCAACATCTACTCCCTGGGCGCCGTACATGGTCGCTCACTGCTCTGTGTGTCCTGCACCAGATGGGTCAAAAGCAGAGGTTAAATTTCCCTACCTGCATGAGTGTGCCTGTGCATGTCTGTGCATGTGTTTGGGACTAATAAATGCATCTTAATCTTAAGACTTTCTTCAGAATATTCTTAAAATACTATAGATTAGGGCTGTGCAATTAATCGAATTTGAATCGCGATTTTGTTTATGGGGTCAAACGATCTCCAAACTACTATAATCGAGTTGAAACCATTATTTGGCATTTTTTCCGAAAGAGACGTGCATTCGCAATTCAGTCCTTCCCCCAAAGCATTCAACGCGGCCCTGCTGACTGGCACTCACTGTCATGCAGCCGTAAAGTGAAGGAGGCAAGTTGTGTGCGTGGTGACCAGCGGTATTTAAAAAGCAGCGCGAGTGGAAAATGGCCGAGGGAGGGCAGCCCCGTTTGATCGACAAAAAGGGTAGAAAAAGTTCTCTTGTATGGGAGCACTTCGGATTCGAAGAATCCGACGAGGAGCAGCACCACACAATGTAGCAGCCGTGCCGCGCCGCACGATTCGCAAGTGCGCAGCCGGCGGGCTTCTCACACCGAACCGCATTTCTCCGCTCTGGTCAGCCCGCGATTCTCCGCTTGTTGTTGTATGTAACCCGTTCAATGTAGGGGTTCGAGGGTAAATGATGATGGTCCTCGTAGCTATCCCTGACCCCTCTGTTTCTCTCTCTGTCTGTCTGCTTGTGTGCTTGTAGTTGGGGGGCAGATGGGGACATTTAATAATGAGAGGAAATTTCTAAGTGTTTTTTTTCGATATTTTTTCCATAATCGAGCAGCCCTACTATAGATAGAAAAACAAATATCTCTCTACTATGGGTCATGTGCTGTGTTTATTCAGGAAACAAGCGCCTAAACATTAAAATGTGCTTCTATCTTACCACAATCCCTGTGGAAGGGCTGAGATCCAGCTCGATGATGAATCTGTACCTCCGAGCCAGGAAGGTGGCCCGAGTGGAGGGCACCAACATGTAAGGGTACATGGTCGGAGAGAAATCTGGCTGCCATCCTTTCGGTAAGATGCTCAACAAGTCCAATTCATTCTCTGAGTTCAGCTGTGAATGCAGGCAAACATAACATCAGTGACTTATTATAAACAACATTTATGAGGCTCCGAAAAATTTGCTAATTATTAGTCAAATAGTCTTAAAGAATGGAATTCAGAGCTAACTTTTGCCTATCATCTTTTCATGCAACTACGTACTAATTCCACAAATGTCTGTCTGTCTGTATGTTGAAAGCATTTCTTGTGAACCATTAATCTAAACTTGGCATGTGTATTCTAAATGGGCGGGGGAGGTAGCGGCATGTTTTAAAGGGAAAGTAAACTCATCATTTACTCACCACTATACCAATGGATGGGTGGTTGAAGTGTTTGAGACCACAAAACACTTCTGGAGTTCTGGGGTAAACAACTTTGCATAAGAATCCAATACAATGAAGGTGACATTTCTTCATAGCAGAAAAACATAACATTCCTCCATACTGCTTGTGTGGTGTCATCCAAGTGTCCGTAAACCCAGACATTCAAATTCCGTATAGAATCGGCCTCATTCAAACCAGCGGCTTTAGCCTAAATGCTAACGTCGGCTAGCATTTTCCACTTCTGGTGGACTTCGAGACTTAAAACACGGTGTAAATGACCTTGGTTTGAGTCGAATATGAATATAGAGGCTTGCGGACATTTGGATGACACCACGAGAGCAGTACGGAAGCATGTTATGTCTTTGCTGTTGTTTTATCACGTCAGAAGATAGGGTCACTAATTACTGGATTCAACTGTGACACTGTTTACCCCTGACACTCCAGTGGTGTTTTGTGGACTCAAACACTTTACCCACCCCTCCATCGGCATTGTGGTGAGTAGATGAGTTAATTTTCATTTCTGGGTAAACTATACCTGTAACAGTTAGTCTGTGGGCCCAGTTGAATCTTCTTCTGATAAACTACAGCAGCACCAGACGCCAACTGTGTCAACTTGAGGTACAAAAATCGCTCCTAGATCGCTTTGATAAGTTTTTTTTAATTTCACCATATCGGATTGACAGTCACAGATACAGTAAGTGCTGAGCTCCATCATAGCAACAACAATCATAGAATTATTCCATGTTTGGCAATTAGTCTTCAGAGTCAAATTTTATTTTGTTGTTGCAATGCTAAACATCGATCTGAATTTGAGTTTTCTTTTTATTTTATTTTTTTAAAAAAGGGGTTTGATGTAAGGCTGCATGATATAAGAAAAATACTTTAATATTGCATTGACAATATAACTTAACATAAATAAACATAAAAACTCCTTGACTCCTTTCGTAGAGACCATGGACAGCTCAATAGCCGTGAGAAGGCGCACAGACGGGCCGCAGCGCCAAGTCGAGAGCAGACACCAGGGAGCCATACACAGCTTCACTAAGTCCACTTATAGTATTAATTTAGGGTCTTTTCATACATTTTGGACCATAATAATTTCTTTGACAATTTTTAGTGGCTCGCTCTGTGTTTTACTGCTCCTTAAGTGTCTATCATTCGCTGTGCACTGCGCCAACTGCATCAAACCAAACAGAGAGTGCTGCCATCTCCTCCACATACATTTATGTTTAGCAAAGTTAAGTTTTAGTTTACAAAGTCTGTTGTTTTTACCCAGACTGAGTTTATACATGTGTCCAATCACACTGTGTGAGTGAAAGAGTGAGAGTGAGAGTGAGGGTGAGAGTGATAGGAAACGAGCGAGCGGGAATGCTGTTAAGATTGTTAAGATGTGTTGAGATGTATCATCTGTAAAATTGGTTGAGACTTTTGAGTTAATGTGAAAAAGAAAAATTGAAATTTTTGCTTTTGCTCCCTATATTTTATTTTTCTGAAGTTATTACGCCCTTTATTTGAACATGCACAATTTTCCGTTTTTCGGTTCCAGGGATCCCAGTGCCTGCCCCATCAAATTGACCCACACACTTTTCTCAGGGGAAATATATTTTTCTCTGTTTATTTTGTTGTGAAACACAAGCTTTATCTGTCTATGTCCCAAACGTACCTATTTCCAACACTCCCCCAAACCCATTTCAAAGTAGTAGCACTCCAGTGTTTCACTTTCAGAATCTCTATATTTGTTCTGAGACCGGAAGATGTATGTCTTTATACCGTAGTGTCCTGGTGTTTAGTTTAGTACATATTCCGACTTGTATTGAAGTAAATGCAATAGATACACCAGCAGCTCCGCTGCCAGTAGCAGACACACTACCTGTGTGAACAAGACAAGCGGTACACAGCTGATCTGCAGCGCAACTGAAGCCATTGAGTCCAGAGTGTTTCAAGGATCGACAGTGAGGACTTTCGAGATCGACCAGTCGATCGAGAGGTTTGCGACCACTTCTCTACTACAACAGTGCAGCCAGTGTGGCCCTGGCTTAGGTCTCCCCCATGAGGACAGTAAATGCTGGCTTAACTCACCAGTTCAGGCTTTGAGGCTGGCCAGATGACTTGGTTAAGCTTACCAAGGAACCATGCCAGACGCACATTCCTAGAAATCCGATACTCCTCCTTCATCAATAAGTAGATTTGGTCAGCCTCCTCCACCTGATGAAAAGAAGCATATACAGTGGTTTCCGACAGTATTCCGATCCATTCCCTTTTTGCACTTGTGATTGTCTTGTAGGTTTCATTTTGAATTGAATAAATTGCAAATCATACCAATAAAACAAACCACATTATACATAACAGTAACCACAGTAGTCTGTTTGCCATTTCTTCCAACCACAAATAATATGTGGTCAGGGCCTGACTAGGACAATAATTCAGGCTGGGAATTTGACTCGTTTCCAGGCCACCCTTTCATCCAAGGCAACAGACCTCTAATTTTTTAAGCTAACCCTATTGGTTGATCTAACATTTACCTGGCTAGTCAAAAAGTAGGAAGAACAGAAACTCACTCTTTTTGTCAAGTGCCATAACAATCTCCTTCTCTATTGCCAAAACCAAGACAATTAAAATACGATATTTCCAATGGCTTTTACTTTGAAATTATACATGATTGTCCCGATATAGACTGTGAGATGGGGATCCATTTACTTTTATTTTGAAATCACTCAGTCGTTATTGTGTTTATGTGTCTCTGTTTTTCCGTGTTGTATATCTGTTTGTGTGTGTGTGTGTGTGTGTGTATGTGCGTGTGTGTTCAGATAAAGAAACAGGTGGAGCCCAGTGATTTGCTAATTCAAAAAGTGCTGCCTCTGGCATTCAACCAATTACGAGCAGAAGTGTTCTTCCTCTCCAACTGAAAACCACCTCTCTCTCTCGATCAACAAAGAGCCAACATATAACTGAAAGACAACTTGTTCTCTTTATCTCTCCCCACTTCCAAAAAAGAGCCAACATATGAATGTGTTTTTTGTTTAAGCTACGCTCTTGTATTTTGTGTTGTGAGATAAGAAGCCAGATCCACTAGTGAATGTGTGGATTTAGGAGTTACTGTGAGCTTGTTTATTGTCGTGTTTTAATTTGTATCCATATGACCTCACCACTTTGAGTAGCAGTGAGTAAGAGCGAGAAACTATTTTTGTTGTATGGATCTTTTTCCCTTGTTCATGTTTAAGGAGGCAGGCTATATTTTTGTAATTTCTTTAACTTTTGTTTTTGCCAGGGTAGTTTAGTTCTAATTTTAGTTTGCTGTTTTTGCTCCCCTCTGAGGCTTATAAACTGCTCATCTCTGCTGCTGGCCTTTTCTTGTCTAGGATTCCCCTAGGCCTAGCTCATGATTATAACACTTAGAAATAGGTCTGTAATGATTCTCGGACCAATACCCGAAGTTGGTTTGGCAGTCCAAGTTGCACTGGAATTAGACATTCATCAATTTAAAATGTTTGGAATTTTGAGATCTAGCATTTATTAGACTTTGAAGATGTCATATTACTCTTAAAAATAGTATCCCTCAGGCTTAACATTGTTTAACAAGGTTTAAATATCCAAATTATACTTTAACCATTTATGAGGCTATTTCATTAATTTATAATTGTTTTTGTCTTTGTTTGATTTAGAAAATAACTAAGTAGCCTGCAATCCGGCAGCCTCAGACAAATGTGGACTATTGCAAATGGATGATTCTTGACTTAATCCAGAAAGTAAGGTGGTGTAGAAATGCAGGAAATTCTTTAAATTACTGTATATTTGATTTCTGTCAATGAGGGCCACATGACACCCTGCCAATTATGTATCTTCCCCATACTAAACATGACCAGATGCTATGCACAGGTTTTGACCTTTTGCTGCTATCTAATAGGTTCATGTTGACCATGTTCATGAGTCCATGTGAACACCAAGTCTTTTTCTTTTCATGACCTTGGACCACAAGTTCATCAGTTGTGATGTTTTTGCTGACAATTTCAGAAAAAACAGTGGCCGTGGAATTTCATTTTTTGTCTAATGGTAAATTCATAAATTATCATTTGTCATATGGAGTTTTGCTTTGTAATTTTATAATACATCTGAGGATAAATGTCAATATTCCAAAAGTGTTATCTGTTCCCTCTGTCATTATGCCTTCTCATTTACTGCATTGTTATCTGAATGCTCGCCTGCAATGTAGCAGGCGAGCATTCTGTGGCTTCTAAACACTGACAATAATGTTGATGTTAACACACCAACAACTCCCACATAGTAACTATAAGCTCAATAGTTCCATTTGTAGACCACTCAAGTACAGTCAATTCACATAAGCACACCAACAAAGGGGACTGCAGGTTCATCCTAGTAATTAATAAAGCATTGAAAATAAAGAGAATACTTTGAGGATACAAAATATGTATCAAATAATAAATGGAGATTTGTAAATATAATATACCAGCTAAAACACGTGCTATTTTTATCAGCTATTTTGGTCCTAAATGAAAAATAATCTACAACTATCATTATCTGTATCTGCATTCATCTAAGTACTGTTCTCACAAGACATGCACACAGGGAATTGTCCAAACATTGATGTAACTATCGACTCGATCTAAGTCTTCACGTCAATAGCTTAGCAAATAATGCTTGCTAGTGAGCTAACGTGTCAACTACATTCAGGGACTTGTCCGGATAAATGCGCACAGCTCTTTGAGGAGACAGCTATTGTTAACGGGTCACCTTAAACAGCACTTTAACCAGTCCCCACTGTTAGAACAAATAACTAACTGGGAAATGTGCCGTCTCCCCCATTATGGCAGCCCCTGTGCTGCTTAGTTAAGATTGAAGCTATTATTTACCTCGTTGTCCTGTTTCTCCGCCATGCCTTGAAAAGCACATGGACTGTGTGAGTGTTAATGAGCTTCAGCGGACGAATATCGCTTTGATTTGCGCAAATAATCTGTTTTAATGTTTGTTTATCTGTCTTCTCTATTGGTTCGGGTGTCACGGGCAATTGTCAGGTTAGACAAGGTGACAGCGCTTGCACATCCGGTAAAAGCATTCAAAATAAAACTAAGCACATAAAAATACAGATAAAAACATCACTTATAAAGCATAAACTTATTATGCATGCACACAGTATATGTAATAAATTAACTGCAACATGTATTAAAAACCGCTACATATATAAACCTAACAAGTTATGTTTTCAGAGTAAATACAATATGGGAATAATAAAAGTAATAATGGCATAATTTAATTTAACTGCCTCAGTTCATTCTTCTCAACAGTGTTACAAAGTACAGTCTAAATAAATGCAAGTAGAAAAATAAAAGTAATGACAACAGTTTATATAAATGTAAACCAAATATTCCCGAAAGCTTTCGAAAATATGTATGAACAAGAAATGAGATGGCATTTTTGTTCACCTATGTGTGAAAAGTGGGTTAATCACAGAGGCAAACAGACTTCTAAAATGGAGAGCTGGAATTGTGAAAAACACATCAACTATGGTTATGTTAAACATCACACAACTTATTCCAGAGTGCCAGCATGCTTTGTAAAATCACACATATGTGCAGCAATATTCCTGCTTGTTTGGTCCAGGGTAAACAGGCAAACCAAGCATATTGAGTCTTCTTCAGTCTAATACAGAGATCTGTTAGTATAAAAGGAGATAATATGGGGAAGAAAACCAGGATGGCCTGAGCCTCAGCACTAAATGCTCTAATGCTATGCGCTGTAAAAAAAAAATGCTGAGTCTGTTGTTTGATAGGAATTGGAATCATTTTCAGCCAACAATACTAAAGAGTTACTATCATGTTTGTCAACAGCTTTTTTAATTTAAAATGTATAAATAAATTTTACACTTTTTATACAGCAAATCATGTTTTTTATTCTTATTTTCTTTTTTTGTTGAAAGGTTTTCGATTAATGTATCCACTTAGTTGGAACAATTTCTTTAAAATTCTTCATAGTTTTTATTTTGAAATCCATTTCAATAAACTTCCGTGGATATTGTTTTTGGGCGGCATGTGATAAGAGGCTTGGGGGGAAGTGGCTGAAGTACTTCTGCTTAAGTGAAAAAGGTCCAGCTTGAATTAGCTTCAACTTCCACTTGAGGTTTAAGCCATTTCACTAACACAATTCAGCCGGGTGTCATCAAGGCTAGACAGGCTGTAATGTGCTTGTGTTTGGCTCGTGCACGGACTACATAAACAGCTCAGTGTGGTCGAGTGTAGAAAACTTCTTCTGCTGTTTATTTGCGGTGGCAAATAACGTATGGGGTGCATTACCGCCACCGTCTGGAGAGGAGTGCGAGTCAGAATGGATATTTATCCATATTCTGTCATAGAGTCCTGTCACAGAGTTTTTAAGTGTCTGTCTCTGTCGATGGTTTTGTGGACAGACCTCCTCTGTTTTCTGCCAATTACAATTGGCACGTGTCCCTGTGTCAAAGCATGTTCATTATCTTCAGGTTGCTGTTTAAACATGTATGGCCAAACCTCATTCCTGATATTATCGTCTCTTCCTTTGTATCTCTGGTGGTTGTTCTCATTTCAGCCACTTTCTTCTGAATACTATGAAAGTGTCTGCCATTATTTCCTCTGTCCCACTCTTCCTGCCATCTCTTTTTCAGTCCTGATTTGATTATACTTTTGATCTCAGCCTTGCTATAATTGACTGCTATATCACTGTCTCAATCAACAAGGCAAACGAGATAGCATAGCAGAAAAAAGCTGACAGATTGAATGCGTACATTTACTATGACAGATAAGGATTGCTGCCACATTAAAAAGATTATAGTTATAATAAGTTATGTGTAGGAAGAGAACCTGCAGCCAGGGGAATGAATATGAAGATTATCTGTATTGATTTACAAAGAGAGATAAATGTGAGTTTTAGAGTTAAAATGTGCAAAAGATTATTACAAACTAGATTTTTCACATGGCATTAAACTTTCTCCACAGCATCTGTTTTTTTGCAGGGGATAATTGCACAGACAAATCACTAGATACAGTAAGCCTGTGGATATTATCAGTAAGCTAGGTAATATAAGATAAGTTAAAGAAATTATGGTGCAGGGATCTAACATCAGTACAGGACATTTACTTTTAATTAGACTGACAAGGTGAGGTATGTGTGAGGGCATAATCAGCTATTTCCAAAGTTGATCAGGGGCTCTAAGTCCGAGGTATTTGCTTCTTTTCATCAACAGGTATCAGTCTGTCATTGCAATTGGCTTCGCTAACACTAGCTCTTTATATTTCAGGGCGTGGATACACAATATTGCTTGTAGAGCCCTTTCACAAGATGCTGACTTTGTATATGACCCATGTAGGTTTTGTTTTACACAGCATCTAATGTTATTCATTCTTTCATTTTGAATTTTCTTTGCAAACTGCAGTGTTCTATTTGCAGGAAGATAGTGCCAGTATGACTGCAGTAGATGATTAAACCTTATCTGTAACTACAGAAATACAGGAAGAAAAGGTTTCTTTCATAGCCATCAGTCTCCGGATGCCAATCCATATTGAATCCTGCCATTTTGTCTCATGCCGAAAAAAGTTGCAAAATACGTCCCATCTTAGACCAAAAGTGGTTAAATGGCTTCATAAAGGTACTTCATTTCAAGATGCTGAACACGGTTCATATCTTAAAAATGAGTGGATCACCGCGAAAGATCTAAAAGAAAGCTACCATGTGACCATCTCCCTTTGAGTGTGTGAGACCACAGCTTGTCTGCTCGCTGCTCACAAACTGGAAACAGGATGTAAAAAATCTGGTCCAAAAATTTAAGTTGCAGGGGCCAAATCAAGATCATCTCTGTCTTTAACAAAATTTACAATCATACTCTTTTAATTTCCAGTGTCAAGCACACATTTCTGAAGCTTTAGGGTCGTTCAAGATGAAATTGTATTTTTCTTTAAATAGGAAAAAAAATGTATAACTACAACCTTACTGATAAATCAATACACAGTAAACCAGTCCCTTATTGCAGTTATATCAGTATACATGCATATGCTGGAAGACATAAAATGTGCACTGGACTACATCTTCTAGATGTCTACCTGATAGTGCTGTAGCTAAATTTAAGGAAATAATCCCAATTACATTTAAACCCGTACTAGCAGTAGATATAAACAACAAATTCTTTAAAACCCTGAGCTCCATTGAGATCTACCACCTCGTCGATAGCTCTGCAGACTCATTACGATTAACATTAGACTCAATAGCGCCTCTAAAAAAGAAAAATGTCAAACATAATAAATTAGCTCCGTGGTATAATTCCCAGACAAATGAGTTAAAACAATTATCAAGAAAACTAGAAAGGAAGTGGCGCTCCAGCAACAATGTTGAAAATCTAATAGACTGGAAGCATAGTGTTAAAGAATATAAAAAGGCTCTCCACAAAGCAAGAGCCGCCTACTATTCAAAACTAATAGAAGAGAATAAAAACAACCCCAGGTTTCTCTTCAGCACTGTAACCAGGCTGACAGAAAGTCACACCTCCACCGAACCCAGTATTCCTCGATCCCTAAATAGCAATATCTTTATGACCTTTTTTAATGATAAAATTCAAACTATTAGAAATAAAATCAACCATCTCCTGCCCTCAATTGGCACTAATACCCTCCTAACAACAGAGATCTCAGAAACGGCTGAGAATCCTACCCATTACTTAGACAGCTTCTCTCTGATCACCTGTGATCAGTTTACCAAATTAATCTCAGGTTCTAAACCAACAACCTGTATCTTAGATCCCATTCCTACCAAATTACTTAAAGAAATTCTGCCCCTAATTGATAGTTCGTTACTTAACATTATCAATCTGTCATTATCATCAGGTTATGTACCACAGCCTTTTAAAATAGCTGTCATCAAACCCCTACTCAAAAAACCCACCCTAGACCCAGAGGTTTTAGCCAATTACAAGCCAATATCTAATCTCCCCTTCATTTCTAAAATCTTAGAAAAAGTTGTTGCCAATCAGCTGTGTGAGTTTCTCCGGGAAAATAATATATATGAAGACTTTCAATCGGGGTTTAGAGCCAATCACAGTACAGAGACAGCCTTGGCCAAAGTCACTAATGACCTTTTAATAGCCTCAGATCAGGGACTTGTGTCTGTCCTCGTTCTGTTAGATCTCAGTGCAGCATTTGACACAATTGACATTACAAAGACTCAAACAGTTAATTAACATTAATGGAACCGCCCTTAACTGGTTTAAATCGTATTTTTCTGATCGCTCCCAATTTGTGCAAATTAATGATGAGTCATCTGTGCGCACCAAAGTTAACCATGGTGTTCCACAGGGCTCTGTGCTCGGCCCAATTTTATTCTCATTATATATGCTTCCACTAGGAAACATTATCAGGACACACTCGGTAAATTTCCACTGCTATGCGGATGACACCCAGTTATATTTGTCAATAAAACCTGAACAAAGTAATCAATTAACTAAACTTCGAACATGTCTCAAGGACATAAAAACCTGGATGACCCGCAATTTTCTCTTATTAAACTCAGACAAAACAGAGGTTATAATACTTGGCCCCAAACACCTTAGAGATGCATTATCTAATGATATAGCTGCGCTAGACGACATTGCCCTTGCTTCCAATGAAACAGTCAGGAACTTGGGAGTGATCTTCGATCCTGATTTAACCTTTAATAGTCACTTAAAACAAATTTCTAGGACCGCTTTTTTCCACTTGCGTAATATTTCAAAAATTAGACATGTCCTTTCCCAAAAAGATGCAGAAAAACTAGTCCACGCCTTTGTTACATCGAGACTGGACTATTGTAATTCATTATTATCTGGCTCCAGCAGTAAGTCGTTAAAGACTCTACAGCTTGTCCAAAATGCCGCAGCACGTGTCCTGACGAGAACAAAGAGAAGAGAGCACATTTCTCCAATATTAGCATCGCTACACTGGCTTCCAGTTAAATCTAGAATAGAATTTAAAATTCTCCTCCTCACCTTCAAGGCCCTTAATAATATAGCGCCTTTTTACCTTAAAGAGCTGTTAGTACCTTATAAACCCACTAGAGCACTCCGCTCCCAGAATTCAAGCCTACTTGTCGTCCCTAAATTCTCTAAAAGTAGAGTAGGAGCCAGAGCTTTTAGCCATCAAGCCCCTCGGCTGTGGAATAATCTACCACTTTCAGTTCGGGAGGCAGTCACCATCTTTTCGTTTAAAAGTAGGCTCAAAACCTTCCTTTTTGATAAAGCTTATAGTTAGAGCTAATTAGTGCGCCAGAACGTTACTTGTTCTATTTTATGACACATGACACACGGAGCTTCTCTTTCCAGCTTCTCCTTCCTCTTCTCCATCCCTATCCCCCTTCCCCGGAATCCCTTTTCTTTATCACCCGCAGATCCAGGGCCTCTGTGGCCGCACCATGGATTGCGGTTTGTGGATCGCGCACCGGGGGTCGCAGTGTTGGATCCAGTGTGGCGGATTCTGAGTTATGTGGGCTGATCCTGGTGCTGGTGGCGGACCCTGTGTCGCGTTGGCATTGGGCACGGGCGGTGGACCAGGACCGCGGTGGTGGCTTGTGATGGGTCCTGGTGGGCGGCGGTGGACGGTGACTGAGGACTGGAGTGGCGTCTGGTCTGGATGGTGGATCGTGGTATGGATGGTTGCTGAGCGTGGACTGTGATCGCAGCGGGACTGCTTGGCATGTCATGTTGGGGTTGTCCTTCGGGATGTCTACCCTCATCAAATGCTGCTAGAGACTTTGACTATTGATGATGTTCTCCTAAACGTGGCATCTATTGCACTTCTGTCCGTCCTGGGAGAGGGATCCCTCACATGTGGCTCTCTCTGAGGTTTCTACATATTTTTACCCTGTTAAAAGGGTTTTTAGTAGTTTTTCCTTACTCTTGCTGAGGGTTAAGGACAGAGGATGTCACACCCTGTTAAAGCCCTATGAGATGAATTGTAATTTGTGAATATGGGCTATACAAATAAAATTTGATTGATTGATTGATTGATTGATCTCAAGCAAAACTGCATCGGGTTAAGTTCACACTAAGCCATGGTTCAGGAACATGTGCCTCCCACACCCATTAACATTTCAATTAGGAGAGACCTTGATTTATCGGTTTAACAAACATTTATTGACATGCGGACATGGAAAATTATGTGAATGTTATACTTCTTTTGGCGATTTAGAACCTAGGTGATGCCATCAGGATTAGAAGGGGGTGGAGCAGAACGTAGGATAGGCATGCCCCCCAAAAAGAAAGAAAGTAAAGGAGTAGAATTGATTCTTAACCTGTTCTGGAGAAGTGAACTTGATAAGTTATTATTATTTTTGATTGATTGATCATTTATTTAAGCCTCGGAAAACACATTGAAGAATAAGACCCTCATTTAAAATGGTGCTGTAATATTTTGATATTCTATTTTATTCTATTTTCTACTATTTCTATTTTATTTTATTTTATCGGTTGTAATTACTTGAGCATTGCTAGAAGAGAGCCTGAGACTCAAGCATTTCACTGCCAGCGACTGCCTAATGTTATTGTTGTGCATTTGACAATAAAAAAATCTTGAATCTTGAACTGTTAAACCACTGTAGGCTCTTATGATCAAAGCCGATATGTGATAATTTGTTTAAAAGCAGATGGTGGTCAACTGTGTCAAAGGCCTTTGAGAGGTCCACAAATAGTGCGGCACAATGTTGCATATTGTCCAGGGCAGTAGTGAAATCATTCACTACAAGGGAGGCTGCAGAAATAGTGCTATGTCGGGCTGTAAAACCTGATTGAGATGGACTCAAGAAAGAGGATAGTGATAAAAATGATTTTAGCTGGGTATTAATGAAGGATTCAAGAATTTTTGAGAGACATGATAATTTTGAAATTGGCCTGTAATTGTTCATATTATTCGTGCTACCACCCTTGTGCAGTGGGAGAACATGGGCTGTTTTCCAGGTTGAAGGGATAACACCAGTTGTTATGGAGAGATTAAAGATGTGAGTAATATGTTAAAAAATTACAATAGCTGAGGTTTTCAGAAAGAAAGGGTCAAGCTTGTCATCACCAGTTGATTTCTTTGGATAAATTTTGATCAGGGCATTGCAGACCTGAACTGAATCTAATGTTGTTAGACTAAAGCTGCTCTCTGAAAGTGGAACTGACAAAGCGGGGGCTGTGCAGGGATCTGCTTGAAGATCAGTAGTATGTACAGTATTATCAAAAAGGTGCCCAGCTGCAGCAAAATGTCTGTTAAAAGCAGAGCAGATGTCAGAGGGTTCAGTTAAAACAGTGGAGTCTGCTAAAATGCTAGCAGGCAGGCATGAACTGCGCTCTCCTTTTAGACTTTTAATTGCTTTCCAGAAATCACCTGGTCTATTGGACGATTCAGTGAATTTTTGCAAATAAAAATCAGCTTTCCCTCTCCTGACAGCTGATGTGCATTTATTTCGCAATTGTATAAATTTAAGCCAGTGGGCGTGGTCATTTGTCTGCCTTGCTAGATTTCATGCCTTGTTCCTGGAACAATGCAGTTTTGCAAGTTCATTGCAGTACCAAGGGTTGACTGTGTTCTTAGTCCTGCATTTTTTATAGGGAACATGTTTGTCAACTATAAAGTTGAAAGCTGTGGTGAAGTGTTTTAGGGCCAGATCAACATCAGGTATTTTGACAGTATCTGCAGGGCCGGCCCTAGCACATTTGGAGCTCTAGGCAAGCTTCACTCTTTAACGTCAAAATATTGGTTGGAGATATATGTTATGGGTCCCAAAATTGATACCACAGCAACAAAGTATATCTGTAGAATACAGCATGAATGCAGCAGCAATAACGACACAGAGCCTTCAGTTTCTCATCCAGACTGCATCTTATTCAAATTAAACACAATTTCAAGTACAAGCATTTCTCTGAGTGTAACTGCATTTTAAAGTGCATAAAACATACATTCAATTATTATGTTGTCTCTTTCCTCCAAACATCCTAATATACATCATCACTCATAAAGCAATATAAACATTTACAATATAGACCTATTGAACATTAGCTTATAACTGGTCTTTATAAGGCACAATAACAATACATGAATTACAGAGTCTGTGTGTGTCGGACAGGGGTGGACTGGGACAAAAATTCCGCCCTGGCATTGTCTTTCCAGATCAGCCCACTACATTATCAGCGGACACCACATAGAAGTCCACAAATCTCGCGGTGTCTTCTCTCATGCATACTACTGTTACCACCTAGCTTAAAGATGGCAACAAGAAGGGAGGCCACACACAAACCTCTCAAGCCAAAAGTAAATTTATTTAACTCCAAATCAAGATAGCTCTAACTACGTAGTGGGATGTGTAAAATATGTTACGCGTCAGTGCTGTTAACAGTGTGTGGATGTGTGAAAATAAGGTGTGATGTATGTTGTAAGGTGCAGAAGCAAAGAAAAACAAAGGCTGAGGGCCCCATGCCCCTGGAAGCAGCCTTTAGATCTGCAGCTGAAACCCAGCCCAAAAGGGCAGGCCCAGGGTGACGCCCCTGCCAGCTCTACCTGTGTCTGGAAAACAACTCCTCAGGCGCTCACATGTCAAGTGGTCAACCTGAGAAGGACATGGATACATTATAGTGTCTCTAATCATCACAAATTAAGTATGATTTCATAAAACATAAAAAATGATAAACTCACCAGACTAGAGGAGACTCAACAGACAAACTTTGGTACAGTGAAGGCAGAGAGTGGAGGCAGACAGAGAGCAAGTCATCGAACATGGACAGAGGGGGAACAACTCCTCAGGCTCTCACATGTCAAGTGGTCAACCTGAGAAGGACATGATACATTCTAATGTCTGAAAAATAAAGAAAATGTTTTCCTCTGTCCTGCACCTAGAGTTGAGAACTTTTTGGATGTGTGTTTCTTTTAAAACCTTTTGAAAATTATTATAATTATGAAGTATGAACTTATACATTAAAAAATACATGATAAACTTACCAAATTATAACAGTGGTCCCAAATGTCCACATATAAAATAGAGGGAGAACGACTCCTCAAATATATCACAACAACCTGTAATGGAGAATAATTGATCATTTAGTGTACATGATCACACCATTAAGGATCAACACATAAGCACTCTCATCTCTATTTACAGCTCAGAAAGTTTACTGTTGCTATGGCAACAGTAAACGACGTTAGCAGCTCTTAGCTAGCTTACTGCAGTAAAGTGAGCCGTCATCTGGGAAGCCAGCCGCCACTCGGGTTTTTGTTGCGCGTCTAGTAGTGCCTCATACGGTAAAGCGGTATAGATAGTCGGAGCGCTTAAAAAAGAACGAAAAGACAACTACATCTTAGTTATAGTCTCTCATTTGATTTTTTTTTTTTTATCTTCATGACGTATCTGTTCATATAAATTATGTATTTTTACTGCAAATTGAAGGGCAAGTCTGTAAAAAAGGACCACTGTATTTTTAATGTAACAATATTTGGATGCTGATTAAAAATATTCCTTGAGAGGTTATAAGTTACTTCGAGTGGATTCCTGTTCATGCTGTCTCTGACTATGCTGACATACATTTTTGTTTATTTTTACTGTAGAATAACTGAGAAAATTAAAGGGCAAATCTGTAAAAAAGGACCAATGTATTCATAATGTCACCATATTTGGAAGCTTATAAAATGTTTTCCTTGAGACGTTATAAGTTAATTTGAGTGGATTCCTGTTCATGCTGTCTCTGACTATGCTCATCCAAATTTTTGTGTACTTTTACTGTAGAATAACTGAGAAAATTAAACGATCAATTATTCTCCATTACAGGTTGTTGTGATATATTTGAGGCATTCATAATGTTACCATATTTGGAAGCTTATAAAAAATATTCCTTGAGAGGTTATAATTCACTTCGCGTGGATTCCTGTTCACGGTGTCTCTGACTATGCTCATACAAATTGTTGTGTACTCTTACTGTAGAATAACTGAGAAAATTAAAGAGAAAATCTGGGAAGTGGTCCAATGCATTCATAATGTTACCATATTTGGAAGCTTTTAAAAAATATTCCTTGAGAGGTTATAAAAGACATCGAGTGAATTCCTGTTCATGGTGTCTCTGACTATGCTGATACAAATTTTTGTGTACTTTTACTGCAGAATAACTGAGAAAATTAAATAGCAAATCTGGGAAGTGGCCCAATTTATTCATAATGTTACCATATTTGGAAGCTTATAAAAAATATTCCTTGAGAGGTTATAAAAGACATCGAGTGAATTCCTGTTCATGGTGTCTCTGACTATGCTCATACAAATTTTTGGGTATTTTTACTGTAGAATAACTGAGAAAATTAAAGAGAAAATCTGGGAAGTGGTCCAATGCATTCATAATGTTACCATATTTGGAAGCTTTTAAAAAATATTCCTTGAGAGGTTATAAAAGACATCGAGTGAATTCCTGTTCATGGTGTCTCTGACTATGCTGATACAAATTTTTGTGTACTTTTACTGTAGAATAACTGAGAAAATTAAATAGCAAATCTGGGAAGTGGCCCAATGCATTCATAATGTTACCATATTTGGAAGCTTATAAAAAATATTCCTTGAGAGGTTATAAAAGACATCGAGTGAATTCCTGTTCATGGTGTCTCTGACTATGCTCATACAAATTTTTGGGTATTTTTACTGTAGAATAACTGAGAAAATCAAAGGGAAAATCTGGGAAGTGGCCCAATATTCATATTTGGATGAATTTGTAAGATATTCCTTAACAGGTTATGAGTATTTCCAGTGGATTCCTGTTCATAGAGCCTCTGACTATGCAATGTCCACATACAAATTTAGAAGAAACCTCCTGTTTTCACACTCATTCCACTTCAACATGATAGTAGACCATCTCTGAGTGTCAGTGACATTATATCAGTAAAGACTGAACTAAATTTTCAAAATGACTTTGTTTTATTTTTTAAACAATTAATTTAGTGTTACTTAATATCATTTTGGTGTCTAACCTTCCTCCATGTTGTTAGATGTACTCTCAAAAAAGCATTTCCAAATACACTTACAAGGATATGAGGTGGAGTGTGTCAACTTTACATATGTCAACTTTGATCAAATCAAACTTTATTGTCACATGCACCTATGACAGCGGCATCGGAGCAGTGAAATGATTGTGACATGGCAGGCAACATCTACGCAGTAGATGACTTTACAAAATAGAAAAATAACATAGCAAGTAACATAACATATAACATAACATCATAACATATAACAAAGTCAAGTGAAGCAGCCGTTCACAAGGTGAAGTAGTGTTGAATATTAAATTAAATAATATGAATATATGTATACATATAACATAGTCACATCAAAGTCAAATTAAGCAGCAGTTTACAGGGTGAAGGAATGGGGAAGAGAGTGAGAGAGCTCACAGTCACTTAGTACTAGAGAATTAATAAATCAAACAAAAATAGAGAGTAACCACAAAAGGTTTTAATGTTGCATGAAATAAGATTAGTTTAACAGAATGAATAATAATATAGAGTGTTCACACACTTGTATTAAACTACTGTCTTGGCAATAAAAGTTTCACATTGAACTAAAATAACTCAGATATGCAGTGACAATATTTCTTAGAATACAAGTAGAACATCAATACATTAGAAAACATACTAAACTAGGGCTACGTTGTAGCACTGGCGGGCCCGAGCACCCGCACGTTGAAGCCTGTTGCGGTCGGTGGAGAGAGCGATCGATGACATAGCGCATGTCTCCGCGTTGTATCCATTTTGCAACCTCTCAAGGAAAAATTTTAATAAGCTTCCAAATATGGCATCATTATAAATTCATTCGTCCTTTTTTACAGATTTTTCATTCAATTTTCTCAGTTATTCTACAGTAAAAATACAGAAAAGTTTGTATGAGCATAGTCAGAGACAGCATGAACAGGTGAAAAAAAAAAAAATTAGATTTCTTTTGCTCGGCGATAGTTTTTGGCGCACCCCCTCTCAGTGGCGCCCTAGGCCAGTGATTTTCAACCAGTGAGAGATCGTCAGGTGTGCCGTGGGAAATTATCTAATATCTAGTGTTGCACCGAAGTATCGGCCGAACATCGGTAGCGGCAGATATTTACCTCGTTTACCGACATCTGCACATCGGTAATAAACTTGACTTTCACCGATATCATTGGTATTTGTGGTTAAACCGCTGGGCAGGTGCCGCGGCTGGGGGAGCAGTCGCCCTCCTCTCCACGCCGCCGGAGACTCGGCGTGCGGCACGCCTCGACGTTTTTTTTGGGGGGGGGGTCCTATTCCGCTGTGCCTCACGGCGTCAGTGGTGCGGGGGGCTTTCTTTCTCTTGGACCGTGGGGTGGTGTCCGTCGCCGGTGCGGAAGGCGGGCCGTTGGAGGGGACCGGGTACGGCGGTCGGCGGCAGCGACTCTGGACGCGTGTCGGGCCCTTCTCGCGGATCACCTCAGCCACGGCGCCCGCTGGGGGAACCCTCCGTTCGCGCGGGGGGCCCCTTCCGGCGGTGCGCCTCGGCTGGCGCCTAGCAGCCAGAACTGGTGCGGACCAGGGGAATCCGACTGTTTAATTAAAACAAAGCATCGCGAAGGCCCACGGTGGGTGTTGACGCGATGTGATTTCTGCCCAGTGCTCTGAATGTCAAAGTGAAGAAATTCAATGAAGCGCGGGTAAACGGCGGGAGTAACTATTGGCACTCAAAACAGGTCAATCTGTTTTAGACAGGGTTAAAAGGTCCTGTTTTAAATGATCCTTGTGGTATTTTGATCAAAATATGTTACAGACATTTCAATAAGACTCCAAGGAACCATATCAAATGTGATAAAATGGGTATAATATGTCTCCGTTAAATAAAGTTTAGTTAAATCAAAGATTGTTGCATAAATCTGATTCAATTTGTGCTCATTAAAAGGTAAGAGTAAGAAAGGGCTGAAATAATTTAAAATAGTGCTTTTTAATACATTTAGAAATAATATTAGTAACTATATGTATTATATGTACTGTGTTAATCCATAGAGTGTCATTTTGGTTGGTGGTGTGCCCCAGGATTTTGTAAATGTAAAAAATGTGCCGCGGCTCAAAAAAGGTTGAAATTCACTGCCCCAGGCAACCGACTATGTCGCCTGTAGGAAAGACCGGCCCTGAGTATCTTCTATGTCACTATAAAAAAGGTCGTCTAAGAAGGCCTGCTCGTCAAAGAGCTTAAAATTCCTTTTCATAACTACCCAAGAACCACATTTCTGCAACCTCATGTCACGGATGCATATTATGGGACAATGATCACTGATCCCCAAGTCTAAAACCCCATTTGCAACATATTTTTCCGGTTTGTTGCAAAAAATTTGATCAATTAAAGTTGATTAAGAAAAGTCTTTCAGATTAGGACGAGTGGGCACAGAAATAAGCTGGGTAAAATACAGGTCAGAGGACAGCTCCTTAAGAGCTTTGGAGGCATCAGTTGACCAATCTAAATAAAAAATCACCCAACACAATTAGTTCTGAGTCAGAAAGAGGAATCAGAAGTTCTGCAATCTTGTTTAGGGCCATAGTCGGGGTATTAGGGGGTCTGTAAACTCCAATGACAATAATGGAATTTTTGTTACCAAGGTCAATTTTTAGGGAAATGAATTCAAAGCATTTTGGGATGGATACAGCGTTTAAAATAGTAGCAGCATAAGTGCTTTTAGCATAGACAGCTACACCACCACCCCTGCTGGCCCTATCAGATCTGTAAATATTATATCCCTGGATATATACTGTTTGGTCGTCTATATCTTTATGTAGCCATTTCTCCGATATGACCAATATGTCAGGCTTTGCTTGATTTACTAAAATATTAATGTGGTCAAGTTTGTGATGGCTCAAAAGACTTCTTACGTTTAAATGTAGGAAACCCACCCCTTTCCTGTTTCTAAATTCTTGGGGGTCACTTATAAAGGTATTGATATTTTGTTTGACAGTACATGTGTTGAGGGGTGGAGAAATGTCTTGTATCTGCAACAAGTCCCTGAGAGTTTGTGTTCTGAGACGTCGCTGCAAATGTAGTATTCTTAGAATAGCGATGACTGAATGAAGAATTTATATGTTAGTATGGACAAACAATAATTTAACATTTATCAGATAAACCATTTTTGGTGATATAACTCTTGTTAGAATGCAGCTGTAAGCCATGCGATAAAGTAGATTTGCTAAATAAAGGTCTAAGAGATGAAGTAGAGATCATAATTTAAATGAAATTAGGTTGAGTGCAAGTACAAAATATAATATTTGCAAACAATATATGGTTAATGAGAGGTCTTTAATGTGAAACATAATAAAGGGTCAGCAGGGACCAAACTAAAACAAAAGGTAATTCGACCGAAACAAAAATTTAGGTCGGAAGACCAAATATTATATATATTGCCAAAAGAATACACACACCGACTCCTGATGACAGAAGAGTTCCTCCCGCAGAAAATGACTTAACGCAGTGTTTTAACTTCATTGTTGCAGAAGAAGCGACGCCCCGTTAAAAGGAGTAAATTTCATAGTTTTTTTTATATATTTGGTCGATGCAATAGAAAATGAAATTGTTGCTTACTGCAGGGTGGTCATCAGAATATTATCTGTAGCTGAAGTGGGTGCATGTGTAACTTCTCAGCGGCGGGGGGGCTGGATTGTCCTTGGGATGGGATCCGCAATCAGGCTGAATCGAAAAGCAGGTTGCTTGAACCGCTAGCTCAAGGAGCCGAGAAGGAGGCCGACCTTGAGCTCGCATAATGCCACAATTTTGAAGCTGAGCGATGAGGAAATCAGCCTCGTCTGGAAGAGATTTGTTGTGTTAACTTGGCGAAGGCTCCTGTGCCGACCACCAGAAGAATTGGAGGCGATAGAGGCGATGCTTGGGCCTGAACATTGAGTCCGACATCGAGATTAAAAACGATGTGAAAATAAGCATGGTTAGCGAAAGATTTGCCTTATGCGCATTACTGAATAACGGCTTCAAGTTCCTGGGTGTCCACATCTCTGAGGACTACGGTGGCCCTGAAAGCTCAACGAACAGCAACTTAAGAAAACACATGCAACTTAAGAAAACACATGCAAGTTGACAAAACACAAGCAAAGTAAGAAAACATCTTCATCAATTTCAAAACACAACACAACACATTACAGAAACGCGCAGCAAATAGAGAAACGCGCTGAAAATAGAGAAACGCGCTGCAAATAGACAAACGCGCTGCAAGTAGAGGAGAAAACACAACGGAAGTGTTTCCAGAGGAAGGCTAAAAGTGATGGACACTGCTGCCACAAAAACGTCCAATACATCATATAAATTCGGTTCCACACAGAGGTCTGCCACCTGCGGCTCTGGAGCCGAACGCGGCTCTTCAGCCCCTCTGCAGTGGCTGTACAGTACAGTGTTGTGCATATTTTTTACGAACGCTGAACTTAACGAATCAGTTTTCATTTTATTAACGTAAACATAACGATGAACGTGAGTGAACGTCATGTTCCTTTTTTAAATCATCATCGTATCAGGCCATCATAAAATACCATGAGCGGCCAAGTGTGTGTGTGTGTGTGTCTCCCGGCGCTCCGACCCCGCCCACTCGCTCGGAGAGATCAACAGTGATCTCTGAGTAGGAAGATGGTCCGATCTAGAGACATGACGTCTTCTCCTGTTAAACTGAATAAACAGAGCTAACAAGCCCCTGTTTGTGAGGCAATGTATTGTCCATAGTGTGCAGGGGTAGGAAACCTTTACTATCAAATGAGCGAGTGGGCGGGGTCAGAGCCCCGGGACCCGGGACCGGAGCGTTCGCCACACACACACACACACTCGCCCGTTCCTGGTATTTCATGATGGCCTGATAGGATGATTATTAAACAAATGAACGTGACGTTCACTCACGTTCATCGTTATGTTCACGTTAATAATATGAAAGCTGATTCTTTAAGTTCAGCGTTCGCGATAAATATGCACAACACTGTACAGGGAGCCACTGCAGAGGGGCTGAAGAGCCGTGAACTCTGCACCACTACCTTATTCACTTTATCTTTCTCATTTTCATTTCACTTACTACACTTCATATCTACACTACCTACTTCTATTGCTGCTCGTCTTGAATCAATACTGTTAATATTCCATATCTATTTCTTACTGTACATATCTTATTTATTTACATATTCCACTTTACATATGCCCATACTCTGCACTTTTACTGCTTTCTTTGCACTTCTGGTTAGATGCTAAACTGCATTTCGTTGTCCAAGTACTTGTACTCTGTACAATGACAATAAAGTTTAATCTAATCTACAAAAAATCGAAAGAAGGGATTTCAAGTTTGACAGCTACCGCATAATTGGCTGGAAGAGACTGTGGCAAAATCTGATTGGCCTTTTATTAATTATTAATCAATTAATAAGCATAGAGAGGGAGAGAATTGAGGTTGATTGAATGGGTGAAGGTCTGAGCTTCAGTACTGAACTTTTTTTGAATAAAGAATTTAGCTCCATTGTCAGACTTCCTGCTTTTGAATTGTTACTATGTTATTAAAAATTGTTACTGTGCACTGCCAAGTGGTGCAGGCACTACTTGGCAGTGCATTGCATGGCGCAACGCACTACATATTACTATTCGGTGGTGTTTCTTATTCTTAGTTCCGCTGCCAAAAAGTTTGGCGCGCTTCTACTCCGACAAATTTTGTTTTTTGTGTTTAATAGGAATTTTGTCCACCGGTTCGCACAAAAATCGCAATAACGTGGCCGAAAACGTACAATGGGAGTCAAGCTCTTTTTACCAAAAGAGCGAGAGGCTGAAAATCTGTGTTTAAAGAGCCTTTTTTGTCAATAAAACTGCCCTCAAATCCCGAAACATAGGTCTTCAGACATGATTTTTAGAAATATTTTCTTTCGACATGTCACTCTCAAATCTCTCGGACCTGTGCTTATATCCACTACGAGAAATCGAGGAATTCTTTCCACCGTCTTCTCCCATTCGAGACCATTTAAATTTTGACCGAATTTCTGGAAAGACTAAAACTGAAGAAAAAAAACTGAAATCGCTCCCACGGCTCCATTTCTTTAGCCTGGACGCCAGACGAACTTAGCCCCGCCCACAACATTTGAGGTCAGGAAGTTCGGTCTGGCATTGCTCCGTTGGGGAGAAACTATGCCCGAACAAAAGCTGTTCGGACCAATCAAACTGTCAGGGCGGGCTTTATACGATGATGGACAGATGATCAACAGTAACGTAATCAACCACGTCACAAAAGAGCGCTTGGGTTGAATTCATTTTCAACAAACATGCCTGCCGCTGGAGAGCTGAGGTGTGTAGATGCTGCCATTGAGTCTGTCTAGTTTCTCCTTTGGTCGCACTCATGAAGGACCAAGTGAAAGAGGCGACCGAAATGGGCATCACAGCGATGCAACTCGGCGTGCACAACGAGGTGGACATTACCAGCGGTCGTTGCCAGCTCCTTTTTTGGAAGCCCGGAATCCTGGCTAATGAACAAGAAGTGGAGGGACATGCTAGGCTCCGATGTTTTTCAAGCCAACGTAATAGGTATCGTCGTGGATGAAGTTCATCTAACTTAGTAAATAACTCACAATGTCGTGATATGAATCAAATGTTGTAAACATAGTATCATAGGTGTAACTGACGGCTACACCTGCCACTTTATGCATACTATTTTATTCTGATATTTTGGGTTGGGCTTATTTTGTTTTACACGTAGCGACTCCCCTGCATAAATACCTGCAGTTTAACGCCGGGTTCACACCGGACGCGGAAGCGTGGGGTAAGCGCTAATCCATAGAGCGCCGGCGCTTGGCTGTTCACACCGGACGCGGTAGCGATGCCGAAGCATTACTGATAATATCACATACTGTTATCAGCCTGCAGTAAAAACGGCATTTAATCATTTTTTTCAAGCATATGCTTACTTGTTGCTCCAACATTAACTGCAACAGCATCCCAACATGTGTCTTTTTTGGTGTTGTCTTTATACAACGTATGCTGAGAATCATACAACTCAAGTTACTTCTCCACTTCAATTATTAATTTAATGTCATCCATGTTGAAGAAATTCTCCGCTGTTTGCTCCGTTAAATGTCGGATGTCGAGGGTAAACTACGTATTCTCCACTCATGCCTATGTGGAGAATACGTAGCCCCCCCCCCTTTTATCTTTATCACTGCTTGTGTGGCTGTAGTGGACGGGCAGATGGGGACATTTAATAATGTGGTTGGTAAAAGTGGTAAAATTAAAACTCCAAGACAACAGAAGGTGAATACAAAGTATGGGATGCATATTTGATCATTTATATGATATAAAATATCGTTTAAAATCATTTTTCAGTGTGTTTCCTGTGAAAATAGACTCGACGCCGAACGATCGCTTCACGGCGCTAGCCTGATTTTTAACTATATTTTATATGAGGGCAAGAGGACTTCCGGTATTGTGTGGTAGAGAGGAGCAGCGTGGCCAGCTAAACCAGCATAAAAAAAATATCAAACTATCCTCTTAACCCAACTTGGCAATGCCGAAGTCTGCAAGACAACAAAAAGTTGACCAGCTCCGGGATACGGCAGAAGATCCTGTTGACTCGAGTGAGGCTAACGCTAACACCGAGCATGCTGCTACCGCTAAAAGCAGGTCTTCTCCAGCTTCGAATCAATTCTGGAGGAAAAAGTTGACAGCATGCTGAAACGCATCGATAAGGTCGCGGCAGCTACCGACTCCCTCACTGCACATCAGACCGAATACGAGACCCGTGTCTCCGCCTTGGAGGACGACGTTACACCGCTGAAGAGGAAACTAACCGCGATGGAGAAAGTGACCCGGTTCGTTTCTTTGAAGGATTCATTCCCAAGGTGCTGGAGCTCCCGGTCCAATCCATCACTATCGACCGCGCACACAGAAGTCTCGGGCCGCCTTTGGAAGGTCGCCCTCGCCCTTTCATTGTCAAGATCCATCGCTCCAGAGATGTCTCCATGATATGGTCTGCAGCGAGACGCAAAGGAACCATCCAACATGAGGACCAGGCTATTCGCTTCGCTCCCGACATCCCTCCGCTGGTCCGGTCTGCACGCAGAGCCTTCAACCCTGTCTGCGCAGAGCTTATTAAGCGAAACATCCACTTCCAGATGATCTTCCCTGCCGTGCTGTCATTCAGGGTAAACGGGGTACAGAAGTCATTCAAGGATCCGGAGGATGCAAAGACATTATTGGGCGGTAACGTGTAATCGGTGACTTTTCCGTTATCTGCCTTTCATTGTACTGCTGTCAGCTGGTGAGTCACACACTTAACTTCAGTGACCTGCTACCCACACATCACATTAGTTAACCCTCCCTCCCCTTCTTTATTTTATATTATTTTATATTATCATTATTTTTTGCACCCCTTAACTTTCTGTGTGGTGGTGCGGTCACCTATGCAGCCATCAGTTGGCCACCTTTTGGTGATTTTTTTTTTTTTTATAATTAAGGAAGCCTTTTCATTTTCAAGCTAGAGAAAGTAGTGTCTTTGACACCTCCTTGTGGTTTTGAAGTCTCGGTGGAGACTAGCTTATTTTCCTTCCATAGGAGTTACAGACATGGGTGTTCTTGTCTTCTCCTTGTTTTGTGTTTATATTTGTATTGTTCAGATGTTCTTGAGTTATTGCAGGTCCAGAGGTTCTTCTTTCCCCCTTCGCTTCCCCTGTCCGAGATATATATCCATAGCCTTCAAATACGCTGCCCTCCTTTTGCCTCTGTTTTTACTTTGTAATGGGTGAGGGTTTTCAGTTGAAAGTCCTAAGCCTCAATACAAGGGGTTTAAATAATCAAGTGAAAAGAGTTGCTATTTTTTACCTCCTTCGCAAACAAGAAGCCCATTTTGCTATGCTACAAGAAACCCATATGGTTAGACGTGATGTGAACCGTTTATCTAATAGATTTTTTCGGATACTTGCTCATTCTTCTGCCACCAATAAAACCAAAGGTGTAGCAATTATCTGCCGTCGCAATCTGCACTTTAAATTGCTGGATACATGGTCTGACAATAAAGGCAGGATAACTATTGCCAAAATTCATATAGAAAATACAGACATTGCGCTGGTATCGCTTTACGCCCCTAATACTTTTGACTCACAATTTTATGAACAGATAACTAAAATTCTGCTTGATCTTCCTGACTTTAAGCTAATCATAGGTGCTGATTTTAATGCTGTATTGGACCACTCCTTTGATAGATCCGGTCAATCTGCAAACAAAGAACAAAAACAGAGTTCGGATGCCTTGCGCTCTTGGTCAAATAACACTGGTGTGGTAGATTTATGGCGTTTGATGAACCCTACTTCCAGAGATTTTACCCACCTCTCAGCAAGACACAAGTCCTTTTCGCGTATTGATTTTATTTTTGCCTCTAGAGGCTTGTTTAAAAAAATTATGGAGGTCACTCTCTTGCCAGTCACTCTTTCAGATCACAAGGCTGTAGTTGTTCTTGCCTTGATTCGCTCCACCCCATTGCGAGCTCCTAAATGGCGTTTTAATACTACCTTACTTCGTGACGAGTCATTCAGAACTCAGTTTATGGCTCAACTTAGTGAATTTATCAATATAAACAAGGGGTCAGTCAGTGACCCGAGAATACTCGGGGACGCTGTTAAAGGCTTTATTAGAAATAATGCTACTCTGTATGCATCTAATTTAAGAAAAGCCCGCTCCTCCAGGCTGACCTAGTTGGAGCGCAAACTTTCAACATTGGACAACTTATTACAACAAAATTTTGATGATCACGTTGCATTGCAGTACGACCTGGTGAAAAAAGACATTAATGCTATTCTCAAACGGCGTGCTGAATTCTTGATCCATAGAACACGCCAAACATATTATTTTAATGGAGCCAGACCCAGCCATTTACTCTCGTTGAGGCTGAAAGCTAATGAACATTTCGCTGACATCACCTCCATTAGATCAGAAGACGGGCATATGTTAACAGAACCCTCTGAAGTCAATGCTTCTTTTTGTAGTTTCTATGCTGACTTGTACAGCTCAGAGGTTTCTCATGACAAAGATTTATGCAACAAATTCTTGAGTTCCATTCAACTACCTAAAATGACAGACAATGGCTCCCAAAGTTTAAACGCCCCTATCACTTTAAATGAGCTTAAGGCTGCAGCTGATGATATGCACAAGGGCAAATCACATGGCCTGGACGGGATCCCCCCAGAATTTTACACAGCTTTCTGGGATAGTCTGGGGCCCTTATTTCTTGATATGATTCAGGCCTCCTTGGAGAGAGGTGCTTTCTCCAGAGATGTGAATGTAGCTATCATTTCATTGTTATTGAAAAAGGATAAGGATCCTTCTGAATGTGCCAATTATAGACCTTTATCCCTTTTAAATGCTGATATTAAAATTTACGCTAAGTTTCTTGCACGTAGGCTCCAACCCTTTATGACGAAACTCATTAATTGTGACCAAACAGGATTCATCAGATCCAGGCAGCCTGCGGACAATGTGAGGAGATTAATACATATAATACATGGGGCCTCCTCATTACAACTACCATCAGCTGTCTTTTCGTTAGACGCTATGAAAGCATTTGATCGTTTGGAGTGGCAGTTTCTCTGGTCAGTACTGGAGTTTTTGAGGTGGGTCCTCACTTCTTACATATGATTAAAGTCTTATATACCAATCCAACAGCTATGGTGCTTACGGGCAGGACTTGCTCGTCCCTATTTGACGTTACGAGGGGCTCCAGACAGGGATGCCCTTTGAGTCCCCTCCTGTTTGCACTCTCTCTGGAGCCTCTCGCTCAGTCAATCCGGATGTCTAAAGTGATCACTCCTATCACGGTGATTGGGACCACACATTACATATCTTTGTATGCGGATGACATCCTCTTATATCTAGGGAACGCGCAGCAGTCTCTGCCTGATGTTTTATCTATTTTCCAACGTTTAAGTGATCTATCTGGGTACAGAATAAATTGGACAAAGTCAGCTTTCTTACCTCTGAATGACCAAATGAGAAACATAACTTTACCTGCAAATACTCCAGTAGTCAACCACTTTAAGTATTTGGGCATTAAGATTAGCTCAACAGTATAGTCCATTGTCAAGTCCAATTATGAAGAAACTCTGTCCAACATAACCCGTGACCTTTGATAAATGGTCCGCGCTGCCAAATTCTCTTAGATCTCGTGTATCTATTATTAAAATGAATGTGCTTCCCCGGATTAACTTTGTGAGTGCGATGCTGCCTTTGCCACCACCCCCACATTTTTGGGACAAGGCCCAGCAGATAATTTCTAACTTTGTCTGGAACAGAAAACGTCCTCGTCTCAGATTATCCATGGCACAGAGAGATAGAGCTGACGGGGGTCTCTCACTGCCTAATCCTAAATGATATGACTGGGCCTTCACTCTGCGACCCCTGATCAGCTGGCTCGACGAGGGTATCGAGACTTCATGGCGAACACTGGAGGAGAATATGGTTTGTCCATTGAAACTAAATGAAATCTTATTTTCCAATGTTCCCCTAAAGAAATCTCAAGTCAGCTATGGCCCAATTGTCTCTCACGTATTAGCAGTCTGGAGGTCAGCAGAAAAATTGGAACCCGTATTCACCTATTTTTTATAATGATCGTTTGTTGATTGGTAAATCCCCAATTAAGTTTGGTTAGTGTCGCCGGTGGTATGACAAGGGGATTCACTCCCTTGGTGACATTTTTGGGGACAGGGGCCTATACTCTTTTGAAGAGCTCACATTTCGGTTCAACTTGCAACATTCCACTTTTTATTTCTACTTGCAGCTGAGAACAGCCATGAAAACATATGGTGTACCCTGGCAAGGTCCACTTGAGGAACACTCTTTGATCAAACTTTTTCGTCAGGCCCGGGAATCCAGAAAAATTTTATCTAAATTGTATCGTTATTTCCTAGAAAAATCTTATGTTACTCTGCCAGTGAATGCAGCTTGGCGGGCAGATATTCCTGACCTTGACCCCGACTTCAGCTGGGATGAGGTCTGGAATACAGTTAAACAGTCATCCAGAAACCCTGACCACCAACAGATTCATCTAAATTTCATTCACAGAACGTACATGACGCCTCGTAAACTTTACTGTATGAAAATTAAAGATAATCAAAACTGTACACTATGTACTACAGGCACTGTGGGCACCTTTTTCCACATGATTTGGGAATGCCCGGGGGTTGAAAATTTTTGGAAGATGGTGCAGAGTGAACTGTCATTGCTATTGTCCATTCCTATCCCCCTGTCCCCATCTGTTTTTATTTTAAATGATCTTTCGCAACCAAAACTCACGAAATCTTCAAAGCGCGTGTTTCTGGCTGGCCTAACTGCAGCTAAAAAGATGATCGCAACAAGGTGGAAACCGCCCCATATACTATCTCGGCGACAGTGGCTGCTCAACTTCATAGACGTTGCGCTTCTGGAATTGTCCACAGCACGCGTCCATGGTGCAAAGGAGGAAGTGTCATTGTACTGGGCTCGAACAGTGGAGGCTCTCAAAGGCCTTTTGGTGTGAACTGAGCCCCCCCCCTCTGGTCCTGTTTTCTTTGGTTCATGTTCCCTGTTTAGGTTTTATTGTGTACTGCAAATTGTGGACGGCATCTAACCATTTGATAGATCTAACTAGGTTACACTTCAATGGCACTTTTTTTTTCCTTTTGCATTTATGACATCTCATGTATGTTACTTAATTTTTTGCTATATATTTATCTTCAGTTATATATATATATATATTTTTTTTATTTTAATTTAATTTTTTAATTTTTTATTTTTATGTTTTCATTTTATTATTATCCGGTATGTGTGTATCTGTTTGTGTGAGTACTTGGGTATGCTTATGTTTGTATACGATAATTACTTTATTTATGTGCTTTTGAATGATGATGATTGTTGTCCTTCAAATCCCAATAAAAATTTGATCACAAAAAAACAACAACTATATTTTATATGATATAAATGATCAAATATGCATCCCATACTTTGTATTCACCTTCTGTTGTCTTGGAGTTTTAATTTTACCACTTTTACCAACCACATTATTAAATGTCCCCCTCTGCCCATCCACTACAGCCACACAAGCAGTCATAAAGATAAAAAAGAGAGAGGGGGGGCTACGTATTCTCCACATAGGCTTGAGTGGAGAATACGTAATTTACCCTCGACACCCGACATTTAACGGAGCAAACAGCGGAGAAGTTCTTCAACATGGATGACATTAAATTAATAATTGAAGTGGAGAAGTACAGTGAGTTGCATGATCCTTGGCACATGTTGTATAAAGACAACACCAAAAAAGACACATGTTGGGACGCTGTTGCTTACTGTCGGAGCAACAAGTAAGTATATGCTTGAAAAAATGATTAAATGCCGTTTTTACTGCAGGCTGATAACAGCAGAAGTATGTGATATTATTAGTAATGCGCGGCGCTTCGGTGTCGCTACCGCATCCGGTGTGAAGAGCCAAGCGCCGGCGCGCCAGGGATTAACGCTTATGCCACGCTTTGGCGTCGCTTCCGCGTTCGGTGTGAACCCGGCGTAACGCATCAGACTTGTTTCGTGGTGATTTGTTTGTTTATTATATTTTCTCCGCCGGGCCCGGGGAGCCGGTCGACCCTCCCGCGGTGCGGGCCTGTCCCTCCGGGGAGCCGGTCGTCGCGGGGCGGGCCGCCACATCCGAGCGGCCAGTAGCTGCTCCACGGGCTTCACCGCCAACATCTCCGCGGAGAAGCGAGGCTGTGACCGAGCCATTACACTGCGTTCAAGCCAGTCGACACTCGAGTCTCTGTGGTCAAATCAGCCGACACAGAAATTCTACTGCACCTATATACTGATATTTATGGTAAACGCATCCGAACCGCCCAGAACGGGAAACGGGATATTTCAAAGTACTATAAAAACAGTTTGCTCAATAATTCCAGAGAGACACTGATATGACTGTGTTCAGGACCTCTCAGGCTACCCACACACTGAATATCAGACATTTTTTACTGTACAAATTAAGATATTTTTCAAAGTAAAGTCAAACATGTGCCCAATCAAATTGGTTCATTTCTGGATATTTCAAAGTACTATAAAAAATACTTTGCCCAATAATTCCAGAGTGAGACTGATATGGCTGTGTTCAGGACCTCTCTGACTACCCACAAAATGAATATTGTACATTTTTACTGTATAGATTAAGAGATTTTTCAAAGTAAAGTGCAACATTTCTACTGTGTAATAGATCATTTCTGGATATTTCAAAGTACTATAAAAATACTTTTCCCAATAATTCCAGAGTGAGACTGATATGGCTGTGTTCAGGACCTCTCAGGCTACCCACACAATGAATATTAGACATTTTTACTGTATAGATTAAGAGATTTTTCAAAGTAAAGTGCAAGATTTCCCATGTGGAATACATCATTTCTGGATATTTCAAAGTACTATAAAAACTGTTTGCTCAATAATTCCAGAGTGAGACTGATATGGCTGTGTTCAGGACCTCTCAGGCTACCCACACACTGAATATTAGACATTTTTACTGTATAGATTAAGAGATTTTTCAAAGTAAAGTGCAAGATTTCTACTGTGTAATAGATCATTTCTGGATATTTCAAAGTACTATAAAAATACTTTTCCCAATAATTCCAGAGTGAGACTGATATGGCTGTGTTCAGGACCTCTCAGGCTACCCACACAATGAATATTAGACATTTTTACTGTATAGATTAAGAGATTTTTCTAAGTAAAGTGCAAGATTTCCCATGTGGAATACATCATTTCTGAATATTTCAAAGTACTATAAAAACTGTTTGCTCAATAATTCCAGAGTGAGACTGATATGGCTGTGTTCAGGACCTCTCAGGCTACCCACACACTGAATATTAGACATTTTTACTGTATAGATTAAGAGATTTTTCAAGTAAAGTGCAACATTTCTACTGTGTAATAGATCATTTCTGGATATTTCAAAGTACTATAAAAATACTTTTCCCAATAATTCCAGAGTGAGACTGATATGGCTGTGTTCAGGACCTCTCTGAGAACCCACACAATGAATATTATACATTTTTACTGTATAAATTAAGAGATTTTTCAAAGTAAAGTCAAACATGTGCCCAATCAAATTGGTTCATTTCTGGATATTTCAAAGTACTATAAAAAATACTTTGCCCAATAATTCCAGAGTGAGACTGATATGGCTGTGTTCAGGACCTCTCTGACTACCCACACAATGAATATTAGACATTTTTACTGTATAGATTAAGAGATTTTTCAAAGTAAAGTGCAACATTTCTACTGTGTAATAGATCATTTCTGGATATTTCAAAGTACTATAAAAATACTTTTCCCAATAATTCCAGAGTGAGACTGATATGGCTGTGTTCAGGACCTCTCAGGCTACCCACACACTGAATATCAGACATTTTTACTGTATAGATTAAGAGATTTTTCAAAGTAAAGTGCAACATTTCTACTGTGTAATAGATAATTTCTGGATATTTCAAAGTACTATAAAAAATACTTTTCCCAATAATTCCAGAGTGAGACTGATATGGCTGTGTTCAGGACCTCTCTGACTACCCACACAATGAATATTAGACATTTTTACTGTATAGATTAAGAGATTTTTCAAAGTAAAGTGCAACATTTCTACTGTGTAATAGATCATTTCTGGATATTTCAAAGTACTATAAAAATACTTCTCCCAATAATTCCAGAGTGAGACTGATATGGCTGTGTTCAGGACCTCTCAGGCTACCCAAACAATGAATATTAGACATTTTTACTGTATAGATTAAGAGATTTTTCAAAGTAAAGTGCAAGATTTCCCATGTGGAATACATCATTTCTGGATATTTCAAAGTACTATAAAAACTGTTTGCTCAATAATTTCAGAGAGAGACTGATATGGCTGTGTTCAGGACATCTCAGGCTACCCACACACTGAATATTAGACATTTTTACTGTATAGATTAAGAGATTTTTTAAAGTAAAGTGCAACATTTCTACTGTGTAATAGATCATTTCTGGATATTTCAAAGTACTATAAAAATACTTTTCCCAATAATTCCAGAGTGAGACTGATATGGCTGTGTTCAGGACCTCTCTGAGAACCCACACAATGAATATTAGACATTTTTACTCTATAAATTAAGAGATTTTTCAAAGTAAAGTTTAAGATTTCTCATGTGGAATACATCATTTCTGGATATTTCAAAGTACTATAAAAACTGTTTGCTCAATAATTCCACAGTGAGACTGATATGGCTGTGTTCAGGACCTCTCAGGCTACCCACACACTGAATATTAGACATTTTTACTGTATAAATTAAGAGATATTTCAAAGTAAAGTCCAACATTTCCACTGTGGAATACATCATTTCTGGATATTTGAAGTGCTAAGTGTTTAGTACATAATCCTAGTATTGAAGGAAATGCTGGAGATAACCCTGCAGCTCCGCCGTATAGCGGACACACAGCGAGTGTTAACAACAGAGAACCGACAGACAGCTGATCCGCGGCGCAACCGCATTCAGTGAGTCAGTCGGTTCCTAATTTAATTAACGAACAGTTTGAAGTTAAATTGACGGTCCAAAGCAGTTTTCTCAAGTCAAGGATGATATCTGTCTCTGCTTCCCGATGATAGCGGGGTTAAATTCACTTCTGAGGTGTCACAGCCAGGTTCGAATGGAAAGTGCAGATTCCATACATTTACACTTAGAGATTTAATTAAAAGACACTTCCTTTGACAACTGAGACATAAGTTACTGCGTTGACTCGTTCAATAAAAAAGGGAAAATCTAACAAATAAAAAACGTAATTTTTTTATTTACCTTAACCCTGATATCGAACTCAAATTTCCGCCGTTGTCTTAGTCATCATATATGCGACAAAGTAGAACACGTTTTCAGTGCCGACCTTCGACTCGTCCGACAACTTTTGCAAACTTTGCAACTTGTTCATTTTCGAATTTCGTTTCTGGTGAGAAACGTTGTCAGCGCATCCACAATCCAGAATGCCAGCAAGACGAGGGTAAGTACGCAACGATTTAATTGAAAATTACCTGACGGACACAGATACGTCTAAACTATAGTGGGGCTCAGCGCTGTCCCCGGGACTTAAATGGCGGAGGAGAGATAGACAGCCTCACTTCACAACAGCCTTGCTTGCGTTTCATCATATCATATATCATATCATCATCAACCAGTTTTATAATTGGTTGTCTAGGACATTACATCTTCCCTCTTGACAATCAACATTCATGTACAAACCGTAATACCACAGTACAAATACTTTTGTGCATCCTTATTCTTTTCTTAGTACAAAGTAATGCCAACTTTTTCAAATGTTCTGTTTATTTTAAAACAGTATGTCAGGACAAGCCTTGCTTGCTTACAAGGGACATTTTATTTTGTCATTATGCCATACTTTCACTGGGGTATTATTAAAAGGTTTGGTGAATTCACTTAAAAATAATTAATGTTAAGGACCAATATCGCCACAAGCATGAACTTAAATGTGTATTTATTTTACAATCAGTAGACACCAAATATATTCCAATGAGTCTTTATGTTCTTTCCCATTTTAGAGTCTTGGTTTTTCCTGCCTTTGGAAAGGTGAGTCCTTTACAAATTAAAAAAATATATATAAATGACCGAAAAATTGAACTTGTTATTTCAATTTAAGTCCAGAAGAGTTTCCATTACGGCAGAGGCTATTGTGTTGGTCATCGAAAAGCTTCAGGCCTCAGCTAAGCTTCATGCTAAGGCTGAAGAAAAGGATGACACCACTTTCTGGGGTGAGGCATGCCAGGATCTGGGAATTGCTAACAGCAATATCAATAGGAAGAGGCTTAAACATGCATATCATCGACAAAGAAAGGTAATAAAGGTTGTACTTTCACCATTTCAATATTTATTAGTATATTATGTCTTCGTAAAGAAATCCATTCATTCCTGAGCTAATTATTCATTTCAAGGTTTTCCTTTGATGTGAAGATGAAAATTCTGAGAATCACTCAAATTGTGTTTCAGATCGATGAAGCAGTGAGCCCTCCACAAAAAGCAGGGCCAGTTTCCCCACAGCCTGATTTTGATACTTCATGGCCAGTTTCCCCACAGCCTGATGACATTACTGTAGGGCCAGTGCACCAACAGCCCAATACACAAACATCGACAACTCCAGCGGAAACTGCAGAGGTAAATATTGCAATGTCAATAATGACATAATTGTTATGATATTGCAATGTCAATAATGACATAATTGGATGATCTGAATTTCCCTTGGGATTAATAAAGTATCCATCTATCCATCTATCTATCTATCTATGAAATACAGAATACTGTATCAGCGTTTTCAAATCATGGTGATAGAAAGTTCTACAAAAGAACTGTTAGGTATCCAGTAAATAATACCCTGTGACAACAATGGTTAACGTGCATCTACTGTTATTAGGCAACTTCACAACAACTTGTTCACTGATTTTACTGTGTTTTGCAGTTCCATTGTACAACCGGCAATGGCAATGGCTCCACAACATCGTCATCAGCGGATGAAAAAGAATATGAGGAACAATTCTTTTCTCATCCATTGCCTAAGCAACCCTGTTTTTTTTTTCTTACTGAAAATCAATGGAAAAAACTCAGGAGGACGCAGCGTAAACGGCGTTTCACAACACTGAACTGGACAGTTTTATTGCTAATGGAATCCGCAGCATTCATCCACATTGCAGTTTTGCATTCAAGCACCACAATGTCCAAACGATCGGGTCGACTAGAAATGCACCTGTATTTTATTGTTCAGGCTACTGTCTTTTTAAAGACTGCCCTGTTAAAGTTCAGGTGACAGTACAAGATGAGGCATCACTCAAGGCGGTTGTGACCTTTAGTGGAGACAGAGTGTGGCACCACAGCGAAGAACTGCAAAGACGTCCGGTGCGGGCAGATGAAAGGGATGCCATAGCGGATGTCCTCACCACCAAACTGCCAAGAACATTATATTTACAAAAGTTGGATAACCTGGAAGACAGTGTTGTGGAATCCGGATGTCGAGATGACGTTCCTACAACCGGTGTCATGAAAACGCTCTCATGCAATAGTCGGAAAAAAAACAGAAGACACAAAAACGAAATGATTAGTTTAGAAATTATGCGGGAGGAAGAGCAAGAGCAAGATTCAGAGGATGCAGTTATCCAAAAAATAATATTGCAGCCCAAAAGCATTATGCTCTGGTGTGACAAGACTCTCAACTTGTTTTATGAGCGGTGCAAATCTGACATTGTTTATTTGGATGCGACGGGCAGCATTGTGCACAAAGGAAAGGGGCAAACTGCCCCATTCTATGTGTACGAAATGGTGGTGAGACATCCATCAAAAGGATCCTCCCCTGTTCCTGTGGCCACTTATCTGACAAATGACCACACCACAACATCCGTGTCATATTTCCTGGGGTCCTTTGTGACGGACTTAAGAAGACTCCACGGACTGTGATGGCTCCATAGTCCTCCTGCAGGCACTCTCCTACAACTTCTGTGGATTGAGCCTTCAGGAACTGCTGTGCAAGTATTATGACATTACAACCGGTCAAGGGCAAGAGGACTCAATAGGGCTTCCGATTTTGCATCGCTGCTTGAGTCATGTGATGAAAAATGCAAAGGACCTATGCCGAAAACAGTGAGTGATTGCTGTATATGCTGAACATTTTCTAACATCATAACATGTGAAATATCTGTAAAACTTATTTTACAAGCTTTGTCCTTGCAGTGCCTCCCAACATTACCACCTGGCAATGCATGTGTTTGGCCTCATGACCCAGGCTAAAACACTTAAAGACATGGATGAAGTTGTCATCAGTGCTGCCATGGTGTTTTCCAGTTCCCACAGTGAGAGGAATGTTGAAAAACACTTCCAAAATCTCCAGAGGCTGTTGTTAAAAGCAGGACATACTGGCAGTGATGACACAAACATTGTGGAGCAAGACTTTGTGGTATGTGATCATTGTCTCAATTGCCATCCGTTTTATAGCAATAATTAATTGTTGTCTTTGTAAGGACAGTATTCATATCCATAATTATAGCAAAATGCAAATTGACTACAATCCTTAAGAAATGACGGTTTTCATTTGTTTCCAAGATCCAGCTCAAGAAAAAAAATGTAATTTCTTATTATTTTTTCTAGAATGATGTGGGACCAACACCGTTCCAACATCATTTTGAGGAAGTCATTCAGAGGGCAGAGCTTGAGAAAGATGGGGATCCGAATGTCTATTTCAGCCCAACATTCATCCCAACATTGCTGAAATACTTCCTTCCTCAGGCTGCTCTTTGGTCTGGCTTACTCCTGGGTTAGTCCTCTTCTATGGCATATGCTTTGATATATGTTTGTTTTTAATAGCTTATTCAGTAAATAAATTAAAATTGCATTATCTTTTGGCAGGTGACCTTGGACGCCACGAACGGGTCCTGTGTATGACAGGCTTACTCAGAAGTTCAAAATAACTGCCCGTAAACCCACACAGGTACTATAACACAAAAGATCTGTTAGAAAAATTGAAAAACATTGCATTATTCAATCCTGGATATTACAGATTTGAATGCAAATAAGGTGAATGAAGCAATTTGTATGTTATATAACGTACTGTACATGTTGAACTCCAGAATTACACCAAAGACAACAAAACACAAGGAATAATGGAAAAAAGCCAGTGGGACCTCAAAAAGATCCGCTTTCAACGGAGACGGCTAACCAGACTGGACGATTTTGTACATACATACAAGCTCACACTGAATGCCCTTCTAAGGGAATACAGTGACTCCATGAAGAAGAAGAGGAAGGTAAAAAATGTAAGCTCTGATATATAAACTATACATGAAACTGTACTTCAGCAGTGCAGTAGCTGAACTATTAACATTGATTTACTCTGTTTGATCAACTGTAGACACACCGTGTGGATCTGGAGCGGTGGAAACAACGACATCAGAAGAGGCGAGGAGTTTATGTGTCCCCTCTAATAAAGCCTTTTGTTTTCAAACAGCAGAAGAAAAAGGTAAACATTTTGTAGAGCTATCCATTATCATTCCATATGTTTAAATAGCTTAAAAATGTAATCGATAAAAAGTTTGTGTCATACAGAATCTTTTTGTGTTTCTCAGACAACACAGAAAACACACGGATTGTCAACAAGCAATCAGTGTCATGCTTCATCACAGGTAATCAATTGTGGCAAAGTTACACAAGGACAGGAAGCTAATCAAAAGGATTAATGTACAACAGCTGTAAATCAAAAGGTTTTTGCATTTTGTGCTTTAAACACTTCCGTGACTTAGTGAATTGCCATAACATGCAATTACCGAAACGTATTCACCATGTTGGTGGTATGAAAGCATATAATGAAAAGCTTCCAATAATATCTAACAATTTCTATATCTAGAAACCAACAGACAAGGTCACTACCAAAATCCAATCAGACATGACAGGCCATCATGAGGTGGATACAAAGGGAAGCATTGTTCAAAGTCCAGTGGATGCTCCATCTCAGGTGAACTTAGTGTTCAAGTGTTATCAATACATCCAATGCAATCAATGTATCTGGGATGTAAATTGTACATTTCATTAAGTGCATGTATTCATACAGGATGTGTTTAACTTATCATCTGTAAATTATTTATTTATCTACTCAAGCAAATAACTTGTATTATTTTTATGACCCTCAGCTCAAGGAATTGTGGAAAAGAAGTGACACAGAAGTGGTAGTGTCTGTGGTCCCCTCTCAAATCAGAGGGAACAGCTTCGTAATCCACCACAGTGAGCTACGGACACTTAGACCTCACCAGTGGCTTACGGGCGAGGTATGTAGTCCTATTAATATAATAAAACAAATTACCATAAAAAACGAAATGACCCAAATAAATCTCTCCACTATACATTAATCGAATACCTATGTCATACTCCTGACTATTATGTGGGTGTTTAAATATATCCCCAGTTAAAACATTTTTCCATAGTAATGTACTAATGTGTGAATTTGTGATTCTGAATGTCAAGTATGTGATTGCAAAGTATTATGTAGACCTGATTATTATGTAAGTCTTTTTTTTAAACAGTCACACATTAATTGTCATAATTATAAATCAATTTATGATGTTTGATTGACTATCTGTCTGTATCTCAACAATCTCTTAAGGTCATTGAGTGTCTTTTGCATCACTTTTCCAATGAGCTCCATTTGGAGAGAATGATTTATATTCTAAATCATTACACGGCTGGTGTGATCCTCTTTGGGAACAGAGAACAGATCAGGAGGAACACTTTGTCTAAGGTGACTTGTTTTTGTTTTGGGGATACATCCAGAAGTTTAATAACTGTCATATGTGAGCTGATGTTTGTGTGGCTTTGTGTACAGTATGATAAAGCAGATACAATTCAACAGATCTGTTGTAACTATAGGATATTTACAAACATTTCAATATAAAATGTTTTTATCAGGTTGTTCATTTTTGGATGTGTTACAGATCAACTTTGACAACTATAAAGCAATTGTGTCTTTTGTGAACATACACAATTCCCACTAGAAGCTTCTGGTTAGTAGTGATTATATTTATATTTATCTTGATTGTCTTTCATTTTCTTCTGGATGTTGTGAATAATCTTTGAATGATATTTAATGTGTTTCCAGTACATCAATGCAGCAGAAAAAAATGTGTATTTGGTTGACCCAGCACGCAGGTCCACAGAGCTGACAGACTCAGACCATGCTGCAAAAAGAATATGGTACTTACGCAATTTCAACCATTCAGCCTATATAAATTATGTCAATTTATTTCACAATTCTGGTACAGGTAGTAAAAGGAACGTTATCAAGGAGGCAATGGTTAGAAACAGGCTTACAGTATGAAGCAACATCCTTTTCTTATGAGAGCGTAACAGCTGGCTCACCAGTACATTCAAAATAATAACAGGCACGTGTTTAGCAATGCCAGCAAAAGCTTTGTTTTAAATTCATCTTGTCCAACATTAGAAATCAGAATGTGTTATATTGGTGTCTTAGCAGTGAAATCCATTTTCAAACTCATGTGTAATCACTGATGCTGAGTGAACAGAAGACATTCCTACTGAAAGCAAGGTTTGAGAGCAAAAACCATTGAGTGCTGATTATTCATTGCGGATATTTGAGGTTTCTTGAAAAGTTTAGAAAAGCTTTTCACGGTATGAGTATAACAATGGTCTGTATCATGTCACCTTCAATTTATCATGTCCCTGTTACTGAGTAAGAGGCAGGAGGCTGAAGAAGCATGTTAGGAGTTTAATTGTCATTGCAAAAACATACAAAAAACACTACAGCCAACAAGGCTTTCTAACTAAGTTACGAGGCAACCTTCAATCTATTATGTAGAAATAAAGAAATGAAAAGAGAAAAGAGGTAAGTGATGCATTTGTCTGGTACTCCCATGAAATAAGATACAAGATTTAGTAAACAAAACAGTAATGTGGCTTATACATAGGTTAGGAAACAGGTGAAGTCAATTATTAGACAAGGAAGTTATTGGTTCAAAGATTATAAATACCTCCCAAGCTGCTAACAGCTGCAGGATTAGTACCTTGGAGAGCGCTGCAGTGCGCTCCTCACAGATTTAAGCTCATGAATATATGATTGGACCCAAAACACCAACTTCATGGCTTGGGAGGGATCTTTAGGAACCATCAATTGGATAGCAGTTGCATTGACAAAAAAACTTTGAGTTGCAACTTTAAGGAGATACACTTTGGGGTTATGTTGTAACGAGGCTGACCAGGAGGAGGGAGGGAGGGAGGGAGAGAGAGAGAGAGAGAGAGAGAGAGAGAGAGAGAGAGAGAGAGGGAGAGGAGTTTTTTCTTATATTGTACATACATTATATGTGTATGTTTGTACATATAGTAGATTAATACTTTCATAAATTATTGTCACACAGTGAATACTTCAAACTGAGGAGGCCCTGCCACAGCAAGACTGACTGGGTGGACATCAAATTCAAAGGAGGTGTTCTGCAACACCCACTGCAGCAGGATGGAGATAGCTGTGGGGTACTTGTAATCATGGTAAGATGAATATTTATTGAAATGTTAAGATTTTCCAAAAGAACTGTATACATTTTGCATTTAGGATTTAATCTGTTTTACAGTATTTCCAACCACCACATTGGCAGACTTTGAACATTATCCAAAGTACATAACTTATTGTGTCATTGTTTAGATGGCAAACGCAGTCATGGAGGCCTTTCCGAAAATACCAAACATTGCATTTGGTACAACAAAGACAGAGATGGTACATCAGCGTAAACATTACGCTCTGCAAATACTTAAAGCCTCAGGCGGGTGAGGAGTGTTTTTAGTCATATTGTGATATTTTAGTACTCAACGTCTAAAATGTGTATTTGTATTTAAGTATTTGACATAGATAACAACTGTGCCATGTGCTCAGCGACAAAACCACCAGGTCCAGGGCCTTCCTTCACTGACTGGGTATGTTTAGTTTTTTTTACTCTTGTCATTGTTTGTTTGTGCATTTTGTACATTTTAGAGATGACAGGAAACGAGGGTAAAGAAAGATGGGGAATTACATGATACAAAGGTCTCTGGCCGAAAGTCATTCTCATAGACTTCATAAAAAGGTGGCTAAGTCAGCCTTGTATTTCACATTTATAATTTTCTGTTAACAACAGCAATGTAGCATTTGGTTAAAGCATGGTAAAGCTCGTACACATGAATAAAGCCTGCTAGTTTGGTGAAACATTTTAAATGATTACTAAGCAATGAACCTCTGTCTGTATTAAAGGTGGGAAATTTGAATTTTTACAGATTCAGTGTGACAGATGTAGCCGGTGGTTTCATGCCCAGTGCCTCCAGATGGACACAGCCCAGCTTCAAAATGTGCAAACCGCTGACTGGAAATGCTGTCTGTGTGATAAATAATTCCACAATCAGTATGTGCTATGTCTTTTTTTTTTTTATGTGACACTGTTTTCTACGTCTGTGTATGAAAGGGTCGCCTAAAACACATATTTTGCCTTTCATAGTATTACCAGCTGCAAAAGCAACACTGGTATTGTTTTCACTTTGTGAGTCTGTGTGCAAGTCCAGAGGTGTTTATATTGCTATCTCTGTGTACAGATTTTCTCATCCCGATAGCAACCGTGAACGATGCAGTCACAAAACTTTACAGGTGTTTATTTTTTATCAAAGTGAAGGCCGCGTTTGAAGATGGGTGTGGCCCAACAATGGCACCTGAATTACGAGGTTAAAAGGAAGGGGTTGATCAGGACTTTAAGCCCCTTAAACAATTTAGCATCATGGCCGTTTAGGTTTTCTAATTTTATTTTCGTTTTAATATCACAGTGGAGTGATGTTTTGTGTTTTTACATAAAGGTTTTAGGTTCCCATTTTATACAAAATGACATAAAAAAAAAGTTTTACCTTGTTATAAAGAACAAAGCTTTTGACAACTACTCCGGTGTTTTATTTATAAAAAGTATTTTTTTCCTCCATTGTTGGCGTTATGTATGTATTTTGTTATATAATACCTGTACTTACAAGTTTTGCAATAGTGAAATGGTGATAAATAATCAAGCTCGAAGGGAGCAAAGGAGCCACAGTTGGTGCCAATTCAAAAAATATTATAAAATACAACACTACTAATTGAACAGAGCATAATTCATAGGAAAACAAATTGTATTTGTAGTGTAAAGGTGTACCCACATCTAACCTAAGCATTATCCCTATAAAAGGATAAGATAATAAACAAAATGCTCAACATAATTAACTAATACAAAGAGAGTCTTTCACGCTGCGATCAAGAAATTAAAAAGACATCGCTTAGGCAAGATTGATTTTTACATATGGGTGCGGCTGAAAGAGAGGGTAGGACAGTTACAGATTCCAAGAAAAGGGACTAGTCATAGGAGTGGGAATAGAAGCATATCAGTCTCACTCTGGAATTATTGGGAAAAGTATTTTTATAGTACTTTGAAATATCCAGAAATGATCTATTACACAGTAGAAATGTTGCACTTTACTTTGAAAAATCTCTTAATCTATACAGTAAAAATGTCTAATATTCATTGTATGGGTTCTCAGAGAGGTCCTGAACACAGCCATATCAGTCTCACTCTGGAATTATTGAGCAAACAGTTTTTATAGTACTTTCAAATATCCAGAAATGATGTATTCCACATGGGAAATCTTGCACTTTACCTTGAAAAATCTCTTAATTTATACAGTAAAAATGTCTAATATTCATTGTGTGGGTAGCCTGAGAGGTCCTGAACACAGCCATATCAGTCTAACTCTGGAATTATTGAGCAAACTGTTTTTATAGTACTCTGAAATATCCAGAAATTATCTATTACACAGTAGAAATGTTGCACTTTACTTTGAAAAATCTCTTAATCTATACGGTAAAAATGTCTAATATTCATTGTGTGGGTTCTCAGAGAGGTCCTGAACACAGCCATATCAGTCTCACTCTGGAATTATTGAGCAAACAGTTTTTATAGTACTTTGAAATATCCAGAAATGATGTATTCCACATGGGAAATCTTGCACTTTACTTTGAAAAATCTCTTAATTTATACAGTAAAAATGTCTAATATTCATTGTGTGGGTTCTCAGAGAGGTCCTGAACACAGCCATATCAGTCTCACTCTGGAATTATTGAGCAAACAGTTTTTATAGTACTTTGAAATATCCAGAAATGATGTATTCCACATGGGAAATCTTGCACTTTACCTTGAAAAATCTCTTAATCTATACAGTAAAAATGTCTAATATTCATTGTGTGGGTAGCCTGAGAGGTCCTGAACACAGCGATATCAGTCTAACTCCGGAATTATTGAGCAAACTGTTTTTATAGTACTTTGAAATATCCCCGTTTCCGTTCTGGGCGGTTCGGATGCGTTTACCATAAATATCAGTATATGGGTGCAGTAGAATTTCTGTGTCGGCTGATTTGACCGAAGACACGCGAGGGTCGGCTGGCTTGACCGCAGTGCCATTACGAGGGGTGAGTTCAGTTAATACACCGGGTGTTGGGGGGGAAGTGTTGGTGGAGGAGGTTGTGGGTGAGGTAGAGGAATGGGAGGTGGGAGATAAAGGGGAAGAAGAGGGTGGTGTAGGTAATAAACAGGTGGAGGAGAGGACAGGTGAAGAAAAAAGCGTTGAGCAGGATGGAGGGGACAGTGGAAGGAGAGGAGGAGATGGAGGAAGAAGCAATACAAGCTAAAAAAAAACAGTAAAACGTAGGAGGTCAGCCAGGACAGTTTTAACTGAAGCAAAGAATAGTAAAGTACAAATGGACAGTGCTGTGAGTGAAAGTGAGTGTGTGTCTGATAGCAGCGACGTTCCGCTTTTTAACAGCAGTCAAAAAAAGAAAATGCTTACAGTAGATACATTTAAATCGTTTTTACATCACACAAAAAATCAGCACGGTCTTAAACTCGAAGACCATTTCCCAGATCTCAGTCTTTTTATTTCCTCAGCCAGACTCCACGTGAGCCAGAGGGAAGAGTCTGGCCTCACAGAGAAGGACATTTTTAGACTCATAAAACTGGTGCTCAAAGCAAAAAGACAACTGAGCAGTGATGGAAAGGACAGCAATGTGTGTATTAATTAATTTATTGTTTTCTGTTATTGTTTCTAACATTTTAAACAACCTGGATGTTTTTAAAATTGGGGTTTTAAACGTGAACGGTGCAAGAGATCAAAAGAAAATAACTTTTATTTATGAAACCATGAAAATGAAAAAAAATGATGTCAAGTTTTTACAAGAAATGCACAGTGATTTTAATAATGAGTCTGACTGGAGGAGGGAGTGGGGAGGGTAGGCCATTTTAAGTCACAACACTTCTCTGAGCGCAGGAGTGGGCTTCCTCTTCTCCACGGCTTTTAAACCGAACTTGCTGGAGGTCAAACATGTGATCCAGGGGAGGCTTCTTTTAGCCACAGCTCAGTTCGACCATTTTACTACTGTTTCTATTAACGTTTATGCTCCAACAACTGGTGCAGAGAGGAAGCAGTTTGTACTGAAAATAAGTGAGGTTCTTAATGATTGTGCCATGGTGGATTTTTTTATTCTTGGGTGGGGATTTTAACTGCACTGAAGATGCGATTTTAGCCTCTCAGCACGCCTTAAAGCAGCTGGTCCGTTCTCAAGGCCTGGTGGACGTGTGGAGGAGGATGCACCCAGACGGCAGACAGTATACCTGGTCCCACATCAGAGAGAGTAGGATCCCCTCAGACAGGCTAGACAGGATGTATTGTTTTAAACAGCACTTTAACATTTTTAAAAGCTGTGCTATCATGCCGGCTGGTTTTACTGATCATTCCCTGCTTTAATGTCATGTTTTTGTTAGGAATGTTTTACCGAAGAGCGCGTATTGGCATTTTAATTCTGTTTTAACATTCGATAAGAATTTTAAAGATGTCTTTACGTTTTTCTGGGGTGTTTTTATAAAGAGGAAGGGCAAGTTTAACAGTCTTAGGCAGTGGTGGGACCATGGCAAGACGCAAATACGCCTATTGTGTCAACAGCACACCCTCAATGTCACAAAAGACGCCACCCGATCTATGAAAGATCTAGAGACCGACATAGTGGAACTAGAACATTTAAGTGAGTCCACCGGAAATCAAGGTTATATTGAAAGCCTCAAAGGAAAAAAATGGCTTTAGCCGACCTGCTAGAAAGTAAAGTACAGGGCGCGTTAGTCAGGTCTCGGTTCCAGAACATCAGCGACATGGATGCTCCAACCAGCTATTTCTTCAGTCTGGAGAAAAAGAACGGGCAGAGGAAAGTAATCCACACCCTGCTTTCGGACACAGGGCAAGAGCTAATGGCACCACGCCAGATAAGAGAGCGGGCTGTGAGTTTTTATCAAGCACTGTACTCTTCTGAGGAAGAACAGACAGGCACAGAGGACTTCTGTAAAGATTTACCTCAGATCTCGGAAGAGTCCAACTTACAGCTCACTGCCCCCCTCCGGATGCAGGAGCTGCTGACCGCCCTGCAGGGCATGCAGTGACGGCGGGCTCCTTGCATTGATGGTCCAACCCAGTCTCATCAGAAAACGTTCAATGGCAACGTTGGTCCACTTGGAACGACGTTACCATCTCACAATCTGGCCTCTCAGATTGTGAGATGGTAACATTTAGTCCTCCCATTGTTTTGCATTGGCATGTTCTCACGTCACGTGACTCTCAAGCTCCCGTCTGCGGAGAGGAAAACATGGCGGAGATTCCTTGTTTTTTCAGATAAAAATATAATTTTGTAACTTAGTTTGGGCATAAAAATACATTCTGACACCATTTCTAGCGAGAAATGTGCTCTTTGCTTCCACAGTCTTCAGCCAGTTCGTGCTTAAGATAAATATTTTAATAGTTATCACGCATGTTTTTATCGTTGCTATGACGGTTGCCATGCCACCACGGCGCAGCTTGGTGTTTAAATCACAGTCCCTGCGTGGTGTCCTTCAGTGATCGTGAATGTTATTCATGTTATATAATAGTAATATTTGAGGCTAGATTACATCTCTAATGAGAAGGATCCTGCGAGTCTGTTCATACCGAGGCCGGCCCTAGTGCGCGACCGGACCGAGTGCGCGAGCGGACATGACGTGTGGCTGTCGTAAAAACCCTATTTGTAAACAACCAGTCCTTTAACTCAGCACTTCGTCATAAACACGGCGCGCTTGGAAGACCACGATGTCATTCTCCTTCTGTCAGGTAAGTAGTTTATTATTTTTAAAGATCGTTACGATCTAGGTTTACAGTCCGAGTGCGGAGAGAGTCCGTCAATCCACACTATGGACGCTGTTCATCAGCTAATACGCCATTGTTAGCCACATGCTTCAGCCCACGGTAGCCTGTGCTACCTGGGAGGTGAATACATGGTTGTTGAAACCAGTTCAAGACGCTTAGCTCATCATTGAGGGACGCTACAATATAAATATAAACATGAATTTGATTTATGAATGCTTTAGATTAATAAGGAGTGTATTTCTCTACTATTACTCCACAATATCAGGTCAATTTGGTTTAATGTATAGTATGCACTATGACAATAATGTTTCCATGTTATGGAGTTGCGATTCATTTTATAAAACAATTGCTATGTTCTGTTTTTTAATCAAGGAGGATCCAAGTGAAGCTACAGGAGTTTCATTAACGTCAATAACTTGGACCGAACAGTTTGTTTTGCTTGATGAAGAGCAGGAAGGGCAGCCTGGAGAGAAAGAGAAGCCGGGTTGAGCCCACTACCATCATCCATGTACCACAAGGAAGATGAGGGAGAGAAATGATCCTACCATTAAAGAGGTACTTTTAAGTTACATACCAGAAACACCATTTTATATAATGTGCTAAATATACATTTTTATTACATCCCCAAAGTACGCTTGCTGAAATACAAGTTAATATCACACTGAAAGAATTTTGATCAATCATGCTTCCCTGCTGTGATTGTTTAACTGGGAAAACAACTTTTTCCACAGGAAGGCAAGTAAATTTAAGGAATACATGTGCAAAGTTTTCCTCTGTTATGTATAATGATGACCCCCATCAAACATAATGTTAGCAATCTTTACACCTTTTAATTTATACTGATTATTTCTGTCTACATGTGTGAATTTGCCTTCATTAGTTTCAGAAAAGAGCGATGATGTATCGGTCAGTGGGCGGCAGCACGAGACTCCGCAAACTAGTCTGTAAGCAAAGCAGACGAAGGCATCGAGGTTGCGGCCTGCCATCATTGTTATTTTTGCTTAAGGGACTGAATATATTTCATGCAGGAATATTAGCATTTCCCTTATATCTACCAAAACTGCTTGTTTCACAGACTGCAGTTTTGTTTTGATCCGATGTGGTGTGCAAATACAACCGTATCTTCAATGGGTTGTGGGGCATTAACATTTGTAACTGTAATTTTGTTTTGACAGACTGTGAAAAGAACGTTGAGAACATCACCACTCTACAGGAAGACACAGTCCAGTAATGGGTGTCAGAATTTCAGTAGTGAACGACAGGTACTGTGGAAAAATGTGTGTCATTGTTGTACAATGTCCTTTGACTCTGTTTACACAAGGTTAACACAAAAAGGTTTGATTGTAAACTGATATTGGTATGAATTCATGTTATTCTCCTCTTCACAAGAAACAAACAATCCAAATTACCTGCAGAACACCCTTGATGGACGCTTCAGCTGCATCGTCAGACTGGCCAGACAGCAAGATGCCAACTTTAATGCCAATTTATTTGTGTAACATTCTGTGACCAAATGTATAGATAACTTTTTGTAGATTGTAAAAAAGATAAGCCATTTATTAAAAAAAAACTACACTAGAATTACCGCACTGCGTTGTATGACTCCGCTAACCAGTGCAGTGTCCGTCTACATATTTCTACATATTTTCTCTCGTATAAATGACACTGTGTCTCTTGACAACTGAAACCATAAGATGAGGTCAGTGTGGCCTTGACCTTTTGACTTTAACACAAATACACAGTTAGACAATCCGAAAACATACAGTTATGCCAAAATATATTTTGTTTCACATTCTAGATGGCATAAGCAGAGACATCAACTCAGGAAAAATATTTCTGTAGAAAAGAAAGCCCTGTACGTGTGTATGTATACATACGTACACACGTACAAACGCACTATTGAGACGTTTTGTTTTTTATCATATATTCTCAGGAAGGACTGATGCATTTACTGAGACGGGACGTGAGGGCCTACTCTGCGTGGTCAGAGTTCAAGCCCAGCAGGCTGCAGCGGTCCTGACATATTCTGGAACAGCAGCACAGTCTTTGGATGACTCCTCTGAAGATGAAAACATGGCGAGGTACTTCTCCACTGATGAAGAACTGTGAGAGCTGTGATTAGCTACACTCTCTTGCTACAAGGCTACTCTTGCTACTCCCTGGCAGCCTTAGGAAGGCATTAGCTTGCTGTTGGGTAGCTGTTAGCTTCAGCATTTATAGTTTTTAGCGGCCTGTGTGACGTTTATGTTTAAAACAAAAAAATCAGAGGGAACCATCTTCATATTTTAACACTATGGTTTGTTTGTGTCCTTCAGTTCTTCTCAAGAGAAGCAGTACAGGTGTGCCTCAGCTCCACGGTCCCTCCTGCAGCCTCCGCTCCTGATGCTAACCTCATGTCTCCATCACACCAAGCAGCAGACCTGGATTGACAGACCTTTCTCCAGAGCTGCCCCCTCCCTCTGAAACCCCCCTCTCCAAAACACTATTTGTGTAGTTTTTAAAGTATTTTTTGCATGAGAATTGTTGATCATAACATTTCCAGCAGATGCCTTAATGTAATGTTTGTGCACAATAAATGACATTGATCATAACATATTGCTATTTCCTTGCACTTCTACACCATGATATTGTCAGATAAGATGCTGATTACATTAAAGCAGTGAATGCTCTGCTTTAAGCAACATAAACACACAATGATCCAATGGATCTGAAGTAGAATGGGCACATTACATTCTGAGGTTCCAGTCATTTATAGTCACAGCAAAGCACACAGGTCTGGTTGTCTAAGTGGCTCCCATATCATATTGTTTAAGATGTGTAACATCAAGTTTGTGTATCAGTGCAAAATACATACCGTCATTAGTCAAGAGTTCACTCTCTTGTTTACACTAAATTTAGGTGACCCAGATGTTTCACAATGCATCTGATAAGGTCTTATGAGAAACATTCTTAACATTAAAGAAATCAACACAGAGGATAGCAGTAGATGTTTGACTTCAATCCGTAGCTGATAATCAGCGGCCTGACTTATTCAAACACATTAATACCACAATGAATGAGGCAGGGATTATCTATCAGAAATCAACTATATCATCACATTAGGTTTCTCTTGAGCTCATTGGAATTACCTTCACATTCCACTCACTGTCAACTGAACCATACTGTTGTTTTTGTATCTACAGTGACTTTTAGGAAAACATGTATAAAGCAATGTATAAACAATAATACATCCTATTTATATAGAGCTTTTCAAGAAGTGCAAGTACTTAACTGAGGGACAGCTTATACAAACAATATATATGTCTTAAATCCATGTGATGGGACAGCCTCTCACTTGGATGTAAACCAATTTTAAAACACATTTACTTATACTGGAGATCTTTTAAATTAATGTCCTAGAAATGATTTCTGATAGATAACCCCTGCCTCATTCATTGTAGTATTAATGTGTTTGAATAAGTCAGGCTGCTGATTATCAGCTACGGATTGAAGTCAAACATCTACTGCTATCCTCTGTGTTGATTTCTTTAATGTTAAGAATGTTTCTCATAAGACCTTATCAGATGCATTGTGAAACATCTGGGTCACCTAAATTTAGTGTAAACAAGAGAGTGAACTCTTGACTAATGACGGTATGTATTTTGCACTGATACACAAACTTGATGTTACACATCTTAAACAATATGATATGGGAGCCACTTAGACAACCAGACCTGTGTGCTTTGCTGTGACTATAAATGACTGGAACCTCAGATAAAGAAAGTTATTTTCTGACTTCAATTACTGAGGCATTCTCTACAGAATGTAATGTGCCCATTCTACTTCAGATCCATTGGATCATTGTGTGTTTATGTTGCTTAAAGCAGAGCATTCACTGCTTTAATGTAATCAGCATCTTATCTGACAATATCATGGTGTAGAAGTGCAAGGAAATAGCAATATGTTATGATCAATGTCATTTATTGTGCACAAACATTACATTAAGGCATCTGCTGGAAATGTTATGATCAACAATTCTCATGCAAAAAATACTTTAAAAACTACACAAATAGTGTTTTGGAGAGGGGGGTTTCAGAGGGAGGGGGCAGCTCTGGAGAAAGGTCTGTCAATCCAGGTCTGCTGCTTGGTGTGATGGAGACATGAGGTTAGCATCAGGAGCGGAGGCTGCAGGAGGGACCGTGGAGCTGAGGCACACCTGTACTGCTTCTCTTGAGAAGAACTGAAGGACACAAACAAACCATAGTGTTAAAATATGAAGATGGTTCCCTCTGATTTTTTTGTTTTAAACATAAACGTCACACAGGCCGCTAAAAACTATAAATGCTGAAGCTAACAGCTACCCAACAGCAAGCTAATGCCTTCCTAAGGCTGCCAGGGAGTAGCAAGAGTAGCCTTGTAGCAAGAGAGTGTAGCTAATCACAGCTCTCACAGTTCTTCATCAGTGGAGAAGTACCTCGCCATGTTTTCATCTTCAGAGGAGTCATCCAAAGACTGTGCTGCTGTTCCAGAATATGTCAGGACCGCTGCAGCCTGCTGGGCTTGAACTCTGACCACGCAGAGTAGGCCCTCACGTCCCGTCTCAGTAAATGCATCAGTCCTTCCTGAGAATATATGATAAAAAACAAAACGTCTCAATAGTGCGTTTGTACGTGTGTATGTATACATACGTACACACGTACAGGGCTTTCTTTTCTACAGAAATATTTTTCCTGAGTTGATGTCTCTGCTTATGCCATCTAGAATGTGAAACAAAATATATTTTGGCATAACTGTATGTTTTCGGATTGTCTAACTGTGTATTTGTGTTAAAGTCAAAAGGTCAAGGCCACACTGACCTCATCTTATGGTTTCAGTTGTCAAGAGACACAGTGTCATTTATACGAGAGAAAATATGTAGAAATATGTAGACGGACACTGCACTGGTTAGCGGAGTCATACAACGCAGTGCGGTAATTCTAGTGTAGTTTTTTTTTAATAAATGGGTTATCTTTTTTACAATCTACAAAAAGTTATCTATACATTTGGTCACAGAATGTTACACAAATAAATTGGCATTAAAGTTGGCATCTTGCTGTCTGGCCAGTCTGACGATGCAGCTGAAGCGTCCATCAAGGGTGTTCTGCAGGTAATTTGGATTGTTTGTTTCTTGTGAAGAGGAGAATAACATGAATTCATACCAATATCAGTTTACAATCAAACCTTTTTGTGTTAACCTTGTGTAAACAGAGTCAAAGGACATTGTACAACAATGACACACATTTTTCCACAGTACCTGTCGTTCACTACTGAAATTCTGACACCCATTACTGGACTGTGTCTTCCTGTAGAGTGGTGATGTTCTCAACGTTCTTTTCACAGTCTGTCAAAACAAAATTACAGTTACAAATGTTAATGCCCCACAACCCATTGAAGATACGGTTGTATTTGCACACCACATCGGATCAAAACAAAACTGCAGTCTGTGAAACAAGCAGTTTTGGTAGATATAAGGGAAATGCTAATATTCCTGCATGAAATATATTCAGTCCCTTAAGCAAAAATAACAATGATGGCAGGCCGCAACCTCGATGCCTTCGTCTGCTTTGCTTACAGACTAGTTTGCGGAGTCTCGTGCTGCCGCCCACTGACCGATACATCATCGCTCTTTTCTGAAACTAATGAAGGCAAATTCAAACATGTAGACAGAAATAATCAGTATAAATTAAAAGGTGTAAAGATTGCTAACATTATGTTTGATGGGGGTCATCATTATACATAACAGAGGAAAACTTTGCACATGTATTCCTTAAATTTACTTGCCTTCCTGTGGAAAAAGTTGTTTTCCCAGTTAAACAATCACAGCAGGGAAGCATGATTGATCAAAATTCTTTCAGTGTGATATTAACTTGTATTTCAGCAAGCGTACTTTGGGGATGTAATAAAAATGTATATTTAGCACATTATATAAAATGGTGTTTCTGGTATGTAACTTAAAAGTACCTCTTTAATGGTAGGATCATTTCTCTCCCTCATCTTCCTTGTGGTACATGGATGATGGTAGTGGGCTCAACCCGGCTTCTCTTTCTCTCCAGGCTGCCCTTCCTGCTCTTCATCAAGCAAAACAAACTGTTCGGTCCAAGTTATTGACGTTAATGAAACTCCTGTAGCTTCACTTGGATCCTCCTTGATTAAAAAACAGAACATAGCAATTGTTTTATAAAATGAATCGCAACTCCATAACATGGAAACATTATTGTCATAGTGCATACTATACATTAAACCAAATTGACCTGATATTGTGGAGTAATAGTAGAGAAATACACTCCTTATTAATCTAAAGCATTCATAAATCAAATTCATGTTTATATTTATATTGTAGCGTCCCTCAATGATGAGCTAAGCGTCTTGAACTGGTTTCAACAACCATGTATTCACCTCCCAGGTAGCACAGGCTACCGTGGGCTGAAGCATGTGGCTAACAATGGCGTATTAGCTGATGAACAGCGTCCATAGTGTGGATTGACGGACTCTCTCCGCACTCGGACTGTAAACCTAGATCGTAACGATCTTTAAAAATAATAAACTACTTACCTGACAGAAGGAGAATGACATCGTGGTCTTCCAAGCGCGCCGTGTTTATGACGAAGTGCTGAGTTAAAGGACTGGTTGTTTACAAATAGGGTTTTTACGACAGCCACACGTCATGTCCGCTCGCGCACTCGGTCCGGTCGCGCACTAGGGCCGGCCTCGGTATGAACAGACTCGCAGGATCCTTCTCATTAGAGATGTAATCTAGCCTCAAATATTACTATTATATAACATGAATAACATTCACGATCACTGAAGGACACCACGCAGGGACTGTGATTTAAACACCAAGCTGCGCCGTGGTGGCATGGCAACCGTCATAGCAACGATAAAAACATGCGTGATAACTATTAAAATATTTATCATAAGCACGAACTGGCTGAAGACTGTGGAAGCAAAGAGCACATTTCTCGCTAGAAATGGTGTCAGAATGTATTTTTATGCCCAAACTAAGTTACAAAATTATATTTTTATCTGAAAAAACAAGGAATCTCCGCCATGTTTTCCTCTCCGCAGACGGGAGCTTGAGAGTCACGTGACGTGAGAACACGCCAATGCAAAACAATGGGAGGACTAAATGTTACCATCTCACAATCTGAGAGGCCAGATTGTGAGATGGTAACGTCGTTCCAAGTGGACCAACGTTGCCATTGAACGTTTTCTGATGAGACTGGGTTGATCTGATCTCGAGTCTTTTAAAAGAATTTGGTGTTTTAACGACATACTTTGCACCGTCACCAACAATGAGCTTTTTTTTACATTAGCACTTTTGTTTTATTTATTGAATACTGTAAGCAACTGTTTATAAAATGAAAAAATATGTAAATAAAGTGTTTGTGGAAAAATCAAAATCTCGCGTTCTTGAATAAAGATTAAAGAAGGATAAGCAGAAGCAACGTTCTTGTGGTGATTCTGTTGTTGGTTGTGTTGTCTTTGTCTCCCTCTCCTGTTCTGTTCCTGTCCTGCAGGTGGTGTCTGTGGCAGGGGGTGTGGCTGGCTTCCTCACTTCAGCAAACAAGGCACACCTGCAATCACTCACCCATCATCCACTCCATAAAAGCCTGGTCCCGACTCCACTACTCTGCCAGATAATTCCGTCTTGTTCGACTCCTCGGTGTGCCTTGTTGCTGCTCCTCGGTTTTTTTCGCTTTCCCTCCTGCGTTTCCCCCCTGGATTATTCGGCCAGCCAGCACCCTGCCTCCACAGCCTGCCTGCTCTGTTTTCTGGTGTTAAAATAAACCTTACTCAACACTAGACTGCTCTCTGTGTCTGCTTTGGGGTCCAACCAAAGAACCACCCGTAACAGAATTATCTGGCCAAAATGGACCCCGCAGACGCAGATAAATTTAGACAGGCTCTTTCGAACCACGGAGTTCGCATGGGTCAGCACGAGACGGCTCTACAAGAGATTATGGAGACGCTCCAGAATCTCTCCTCTAATGTGGCACAAGTCGGTGGCCGCTTGGACCAGCTGTCTACTCACCTCACCACGACGGTTCCCGTCCACCTTCCAGCTCCGGTTCCAGCTCCTGCTCCTGTACCTCCAGCTCTTCCCATCGCTCATTCTGCACAACCCCGGGAACCCTTCATCCCCACGCCCGTCAGGTATTCAGGAGAATTAGGGTCATGTAGACAATTTCTTCACCAGTGCAGTCTCGTTTTTGATCAGCAGCCACTCACGTATTCCTCAGACCAGTCGCGGACCGCCTTTGTTATGAGTCTCCTGTCGGAGCGCGCCGCGGCTTGGTCTGTTGCCATATCACACGCTAACTCCCCCATCTGCGATTCCTTTCAGTCATTCTCCGCCGAATTTCTCAGGGTTTTCGACCATCCCCTACGTAGCAAGGAGGCCAGCAGTCGGCTCCTCTCGCTACGCCAAGGGCAAAATTCAGTAGCAACTCACTCCATAGATTTCCGCATTCTCGCAATCGAGAGCGGGTGGGATGAGCGGGCCCTACAGGCAGTTTTCCTCCGGGGTTTGCGGGAGGAGTTGAGAGACGAGTTAGCGGCACGGGACGAGACCACCTCTCTGGATGAGTTAATTTCTTTAGCTATTCGTTTAGATAGCCGGCTCCGTGAGAGACGTAGGGAGAGATCAGAGAGAGAGAGACACGCCCCTCCCGTGAGACAGACAATGAGCTCTCACTCTGAGCCTCTTCCTCAGCCCAAGGATGTGTTTGCCCTTGATGGTAGGCTCCTGGCTCGTGTCACTCACCGCACTGTTTCCATTTCGCTACTACTCTCCGGTAACCATCATGAATCCATATCCCTGTACATTATCCCATCTCCCACGTCTCCGCTAGTGTTAGGTCTCCCTTGGCTAAAGCTCCATAACCCACACATAGACTGGTCCACCTCCTCCATAAACAATTGGAGTCTTTTCTGTCACTCCCACTGTCTGCATTCTGCCATTCCCTCCAGGCCAGCCACCACACCATCTCCACCCAAACCGGTCGATCTCACCTCTGTTCCCTCTGTTTATCACCATCTCCAAGATGTGTTTAGCAAAGATCGTGCCTTGTCCCTTCCCCCCTCATAGACCCTATGATTGCTGCATCAATTTGCTTTCGGGCGCCCCCTATCCGTCCAGTAAATTGTACCATCTGTCCAAACCCGAGAGAGACGCCATGGAGGCTTATATCACAGACTCGCTCAAAACCGGCCTCATTCGACCCTCCTCTTCACCTATGGGAGCTGGCTTTTTCTTTGTAGCCAAGAAGGATAAGTCGCTCCGCCCCTGTATCGACTATAGAGGATTAAATGACATCACTATTAAGAATAAATATCCCCTTCCCCTGATTGACTCAGCCTTTGGGCCCCTACACGAAGCAACCATCTTCACCAAATTGGATCTTCGTAATGCCTATCATCTGGTCAGAGTCAAGGAAGGGGACGAGTGGAAAACCGGCTTCAACACTCCGTTAGGACATTTTGAATATCTTGTAATGCCTTTCGGTCTCACCAATGCACCTGCTGTTTTTCAAACACTTATTAATGATGTGCTTCGGGATATGTTGAATAGGTTTGTTTTTGTTTATCTAGATGACATTTTGATTTTTTCACGTAATTTCAAAGAACATGTTCATCACGTTTCACTGGTCCTTAAAAGACTTCTCGAGAACAAACTGTATGCTAAGGCTGAGAAATGTACGTTTCATGTTTCGTCTGTAAGTTTTCTGGGGTTTATTGTGGAGAAAGGGCAAATTAAGACCGACCCTGCCAAGGTTCCGGCAGTGGCCGAATGGCCCACTCCTACATCAAGGAAGCAACTACAGAGGTTTCTAGGATTCGCCAATTTCTACCGTAGGTTTATCCGTGACTATAGCAAAGTTGCCACACCTCTGACCAAGTTAACTTCATTTAAGATCCCCTTTGATTGGTCGCCGGCAGCAGAGGCGGCGTTTGCTAAACTAAAATTTTTGTTTTCCTCTGCACCAGTGCTTGTCCATCCTGACTCTGCTGTTCAGTTCGTGGTGGAGGTGGATGCTTCGGACTCCGGTGTGGGGGCGGTTCTTTCTCAGCGAACCGCCTCTGACCAGAAGCTCCACCCCTGCGCCTTTTTCTCCCGCCAGCTCTCCTCGGCGGAGAAGAACTACGATGTAGGAAACGGGGAGTTATTAGCGGTCGTCCTGGCCCTCCAGGAGTGGAGGCACTGGCTTGAGGGCTCTATTCACCCATTCATAGTCTGGTCTGACCATAAAAATCTCTCCTACCTTCGCTCTGCCCGTAGGCTGAACTCACGCCAGGCTCGGTGGGCCTTGTTCCTGGGACGCTTCAACTTCAGTCTAACCTTCAGACCCGGTACCAGGAACATCAAACCAGATGCTTTGTCCCGTCAGTTCGCCCCTCCGGTGGAGGATGCTGCGGGGAGTACCATCTTACGGAAGGTAAGATGGTACTCCCCGCAGCATCCTCCACTGTGTGGTTGGAGCAGCTGGGTGGGAGATCGAGGGAGTGGTCCAGGGAGCCCAGAAGGACCAACCAATTCCTCATGGGTGTCCACCTAACCGTCTGTTTGTTCCTCCAGCTGCCAGATCCGCAGTTCTCCAGTGGGGGCATTCCTCCAGGATTTCATGCCACCCTGGTTCCCACCGGACTTTGACTCTCATACAACAACGTTTTTGGTGGCCCTCGATGGCTGCAGACACTAAGCTGTTCGTTTCCGCCTGTTCTGTCTGCGCCCGGAGTAAGGGTTCCCATCAGGCTCCTGCCGGCCTGCTCCGTCCCCTGCCCATTCCCCACCGGCCGTGGTCCCACATCGCCGTCGACTTCATCACGGGCCTGCCGCCTTCGGAGGGAAACACGGTTATACTTACCATCGTTGACCGCTTCTCCAAGGCGGTACACTTCATCCCCCTGCCGAAGCTGCCATCCGCCCTCGAGACGGCCACTCTTCTGGTGCAGCATGTGTTCCGTCTCCATGGCATCCCGGTAGACATTGTATCAGACAGGGGTCCGCAGTTCTCCGCCCGTGTGTGGAGAGCCTTTTGCCAGGCGCTGGGGGCGTCGGTCAGCTTGTCGTCTGGTTACCACCCACAGACGAACGGCCAGACAGAACGGGCAAATCAGGACCTTGGGGCGGCTCTGCGTTGCGTCTCATCCCGCCATCCGGCTTCCTGGTCCACCCACCTCCCCTGGGTAGAATACGCCCACAACTCCCTGGTCTGCTCCGCCACAGGGATGTCCCCGTTCATGGCTGCCAACGGATACCAACCTCCACTCTTCCCAGCTCAGGAGACGGACGTGGCAGTACCCTCGGTGCAGGGGCATCTCCGGCGTGCTCGTCGAGTCTGGCGTGAGGCCCGGGCAGCCCTCATCCGTACCGCTGCTCGCAATCAGAGAATAGCGGACCGTCATCGTACCCCGGCTCCGGATTACCAACCCGGTCAGAGAGTATGGTTATCTTCCCGGGATTTATCACTCCAAACGGAATCCCGGAAACTCACACCCAAATTTATTGGCCCGTATGAAATTGACCGGGTTATTAACCCCTGTGTTATGAAGCTTAAGCTTCCCCCCTCTCTTAATATTCACCCAGCTTTCCATGTCTCTCGCCTCAAGCCAGTGTCTACCAGCCCGCTAAGCCCTCCGGCCGAGCCCCCGCCACCCACCCGGAGCATTGATGACCACCCTGCCTATACGGTTACTAAGATATTGGACGTACGTCGGCGAGGCAGGGGGTTTCAGTATCTGGTGGATTGGGAGGGTTATGGGCCGGAGGAGCGGCAGTGGATTTCTCGCTCCCTCATTCTCGACCACACACTCCTCCATGATTTTTATTCTGAGTTCCCGGACAAGCCGGGTAGGCCACCAGGAGGCGTCCCTTGAGGGGGGGGGGTACTGTGGTGATTCTGTTGTTGGTTGTGTTGTCTTTGTCTCCCTCTCCTGTTCTGTTCCTGTCCTGCAGGTGGTGTCTGTGGCAGGGGGTATGGCTGGCTTCCTCACTTCAGCAAACAAGGCACACCTGCAATCACTCACCCATCATCCACTCCATAAAAGCCTGGTCCCGACTCCACTACTCTGCCAGATAATTCCGTCTTGTTCGACTCCTCGGTGTGCCTTGTTGCTGCTCCTCGGTTTTTTTCGCTTTCCCTCCTGCGTTTCCCCCCTGGATTATTCGGCCAGCCAGCACCCTGCCTCCACAGCCTGCCTGCTCTGTTTTCTGGTGTTAAAATAAACCTTACTCAACACTAGACTGCTCTCTGTGTCTGCTTTGGGGTCCAACCAAAGAACCACCCGTAACAGTTCTGTGTGTGTGTCGAAGCGAGAGAAATTGTCGATGTAACAAAGTTTGTTACAATACATTTTCATGTGAAAGTTTGGAGTTAAGTTCAGCCTGTAGCTTGTCCAATTATTTCTCTTGTCCAAAACTTCAATTTATATTATATGCATTAGGGCAAAGTGCTTAATATGGTTTTTACTTGGCATTTTTCATACCAGCACCTTGCAGTATAACAGAAAAACAGCATCAGTCTGTGTAAAAAAAAAATACTTATTGTAATAAATAAAATATGTTTTGAATATGCCTTTATATGCAAGTAATGGAACTGTAGTGCAAGTAAAGCAGTAAACGTTCTGATGTCCGGATGTCGATGGGGAGCTTAGGGAGTGTTTAGCTCGCAGTGAGGGAGCAACAAGCCGATTGGGCGAAGCAGAGTGGAGTGAACGGGCCATGACCTGGATGTAGACTGGACCCGATCCGTTCGCAGCACGGCACTCAAGTACTAATGTTTTTCAAACGAATTTGGGCAGCCACGGGTAACCAGTGAAGGGAGCGGAGGAGCGGAGTAGTGTGAGTGAATTTAGGTAGGTTAAAAACCAGTCGAGCTGCTGCATTCTGAATGAGCTGCAGAGGTTGGATGGCACTAGCAGGTAGACCTGCCAGGAGGGAGTTACAATAGTCTAGGTGGGAGATGACCAGGGCCTTGACCAGAACCTGCACCGCCTTCTGAGTGAGAAGGGGGCGTATTCTCCTGATATTGTACAGCAAGAATCTGCGGGAACGTGTTGTTACAGTAATGTTGGCAGTAAGGGAGAGTTGAATGTCGATTATCACACCCAGGTTCCTAGCAGTCTGAATGGGGGTTAACATGGAGTGTGAAAGTTAATAGTCAGGTCGTGGGTGGGAGAGTCTTTCCTTGGGAGGAAAAGTAGTTCAGTCTTGTCAAGGTTAATTTTCAGGTGGTGTGCAAACATCCACTGAGATATGTCATTCAGACAGGCATAGATTCGTTGTGTTACCTGTGTTTCATATCGGGGGAAAGACAGGATTAGTTGAGTGTCATCAGCATAGCTATGGTAGGAAAAACCATGTGAGTGAATGACAGAGCCGAGAGAGATGGTGTACAGAGAGAAGAGGAGAGGACCCAGGACGGAACCTTGAGGGACCCCTGTAGTGAGAGGACAAGTTTCAGACACAGATCCTCTCCAAGTCACCCGATAAGTGCGGTCATTGAGGTAGGATGAGAGCAGGGAGAGAGCAGAGCCTGAGATACCCAGGTCCTGAAGGGAGGAAATAAGGATCTGATGGTTCACTGTGTCAAATGCAGCAGAGAGGTCTACAAGGATCAGGACAGAGGAGAGAGACAGCAGAGACAGCAAGGAGGGCAGTCTCAGTTAAGTGGCCTGCCTTCAAACCAGACTGCTGAGCGTCAAGAAGATTGTTATGGTGGAGATAGGAGGAGAGTTGATTAAAGATAGCTCGCTTGAGAGTTTTGTAAAGAAAGGGAAGAAGAGAGACAGGTCTGTAGTTGTTTACTTCAGACGGGTTGAGGGTGTGTTTCTTAAGGAGAGGATTTACTCTTGCCTCCTTCAGAGAGTTAGGGAAACAGCCAGTTGACAGGGAAATGTTAATAAGATGGGTGAGAAAAGGAAGAAGGTCAGGAGCGATAGCCTGGAAAATGTGAAATGGGATGGGGTCAAGGGGGCAGGTGGTTGGGTGGACGATGATTAAAAAGGTTATAAATCAATTGGGAGAGAGGGGGGTGAAAGAGGAAAGTTAAGGGGTATGAAGATGAATATGAAGTTGATGGAAATGTAGTTACAGAAGGTTGATTTGAAAATGAGTAGAGTGTCATCTTTCTTTTTTGTAAAGTAGTTGACAAAGTGGCTTGGTAGAAGGGTGGGAGGAGTAGGGGGAATGGGGGGATCAAGGAGGCTGGAAAAGATGGAGAAGAGTTTCTTGGGGTTCGAAAATGAGGATTTAATTCTAGTTTGGTAAAAAGAGCTCTTGGCTGCAGAAATAGAGGCAGAGAATGATGCCAGATCAATAGTTTCCAAACTTTTTCTGCCCAAGGCATAACGCAGGGCTAGCCAAAATCGCAAGGCACACCTGTATCCTTATTTAAGTGTATGTGAGTGCAGGTCCGCAGTGAGGAGTAGGACACTCAGAGACTCTGACACAATACAAAGCAACTGTTGTTTATGCTCTGATCCGGAAGCAGCGGCGCAAAATGTTTTAGAGCAATGGTCCATAATTGAAACCTTGTATTCACACTTTTCCCTGTTTAACAAACATCGCCCCATTCACCTACACTTCACTTAAATATGTGAGCTAGTGGGTACAGGGCAAGCCTGGGGCCTGTGTAAATTCCACAGAGGAGATGAGATGAGGAAGCTACACTACTCGATCAAATACAGAGACTCACCAGTGCAATGTTTGGTGCATCGGTGTAAAAAAGGAGCATTTTTAATCGCACTTCACAGATTAAAATGGATGCACTCTGGAGCCTCGTAATAGTATAGTAGTATTGGAATAAAATATTATACATTGCTCTCAAATTCCCATGGGACACCTGGACTTGCCTTGTTGCACACCAGTGTGTAGTGGCACACCATTTTGGAACCACTGTGCTAGATCATACTATGTAAAAAAAAAATCACTGTGCAGTGCAACGGCTACCAGTAGCTAATGAAAAACATTAAGGGAGAATGTTAAGATGATGCCTGTAACTCGAGGCAAATCACTTTAACTTAAATGTCAATATAACAATTTGACCATTTCTATCCTTTTTATTTGCTCTCTTTCATGTTTCTTTCTTGTTTTTACTTGCTCTATGTGCCCTTCGGCCAAATAAAGTTGTTTTGAAATGAATTGAATGACATATTCTTTAGATCTGGGGTTCTCAACCTTAATTACCTCAAGGCCCACCTTTTCATACATGTAGTGTTCCAGGGCCCATTAACATATAAATCCCTAATTGTTTTTGACTAATTGATTCTACTCTTTATTATATCTTAATTTTATTAAATATGTACAACAAAGCCAGTCCCTGCTTTACAGAAAAAAGCCATCGAATACAATGTATACATAAAAAACTGGTTCCCAACGATAGCAAACGAAACCCAACAGTAACGCTGGAGGAGATTAGCATTATAATTTTTTCTACTATAAATGGACTATAAATGGATTGCATTTATATATCCCTTTCTGCTCTAAGCAATCACTCAAAGTGCTTTTAAACTTTACGTCCTTCACTACGCATAAGGTCGCTAGTATTAATCTCTGACTCAACAGACTAAACCCAAAATTGTCCCTTTAGCATAGAAGTGTGCTTGTCAAACTGCCTTTGACTCCTTTATGAGATCAGGTTTCTTGGACATATTTTTATCAGACACGTGCACAGATATGCAATAGAAAATGACTTCAACAGACTTTTCTTCTTAAGTGTTAAGAGACACCAGTAACATGTAAATTAGCATATTGCACTGATTATCAACTCTGTGTAAGATGTTTGAGAGAGGATTGTTATAAAACTTGTACAGATTGTTTAGCTGTGTGCAATATATATGCGATTCAGGCTGTTTAACAGTACATAAACGCTCTATGTATCTCTTAACAGTTCTAATTTACATTACATTCAATAACATGTTCAATCAACTTTTATCCAAAGCAACTTACTCTCAGTGCATTCAACATCAATTTACATACATCTATTATCTAAGATTTCATGGTTTGACTTTGCCTTATTGCCTTGTGTTTGTGTCTGGCTCTCTCTCTACGTCTGTGTATCTGCACTTTAAATTCTAACGTTTAATTTAATTAGAAGGTCTATCAACCTGCTATTAAAATGTATTAAATATAAGTAAATAGTTGTGGGCACGGAGGTGAGTAGTAATATGTTGGTTTGAATGCGCATTTTTCCAAGCTGACGCTCAGAATCTCGGATTGTGTGGGCCTCAATAATGCTGCTGATGTTGAAAGTATGTCTACTGACACAGGACCTGGTGCTAAATTATTGAATGCAGCCCCTTGAAAAAGGAGATGTGACTGGGGATGTCTTATTACAGGGATACCTTCTGAATTAAAGAGCATGAGGGGAACAATGGCTATGTTTACTCAGCTAAATATCATGATGGAAGAGTTGCACTCTGTGTGAGTAGAAGTGGTTCTGTGGATAGTGAGACGTGAAGCATCTGTTTATCTAAAAAAAAAGATTGGAAAGTTAGTCAACCTTGATCAACCTGGTTTTCCAGAGATGCATCATGCAGTGCAATGGGCAAGCACTACAGGATCAGACATATATCGTATTGAAGCGGATAGTTTATAAAACAGGTGTGATGGGAATTCATCTTGAGATTTGAAATAATGAAATTCTCAGACTGGAGTTGCCATTGAGTCGTTTTAATAGTAAGCTCTGCAGAGTTTACACAACAAGCACGGGTGCTCAAAATGGAACAACTGGCCGCAAGCTCACAAAAGCCAGAACTTATACAAAGAGGCGTTTCATAAGACATGATATGAAAAAGAAGAAGACATGAAAGACATGAGATCATCCTCTATGTTATCTGCTGTGTCCTTCCCTCCGCGGTCTAGTTGGAAGAAAACATCACCAAATAAGGGTTCTATCCTGTTTATCAAGGTCATAGCAGTGAGACACCTAGTCAGGGGACTTCCACTACCAGACACTGATCAGTGGAATTTTCCATAACACAGGCAAACCCTGATCATAGGGTTGAGGATTGTATTGATCATGGACAGGATAAATGTTGCTATTGTGGTTGCCAACTCAGAGTTACATAGGTAAGATGTGAAGTCAGGAAGAGGGCTGTAGATAACAAGCTGGTCAGTATTTGAGAGCAGAGGCAAGTCAGTGAATGGACATCCCAGGACGTAATACACAGAGTGTGGACCGCCCACCGGATTGCCAGGCACTCTTTCTCGGCCGTTCTGTATCTTGACTCCCACTCTGACAATTTCCGGCTGAACGCCTCTCACCTGCTGGGACAAAACAGCCCCAGAAGCTCTGTTCAAAGCGTCAGTCTGCAAGATAAGGGGAGAGAAAAGTTAGGTGTTTGGAGAAGTGTCTACCAACAGAAGACCTGTTTTTACCCTCTCAAAGGCCTGCTGGCACTGCTACATCCACTGGACCGGATATGAGGCACCTTGTCGGGTCACATTAGTCAGGGGGCTGGTCAGGACGGCAAACGCGGGGATATACCACTTGTTTTAACCCACCAGCCCCAAGAACTGCCTCTTTTTTTTACTCGGGCCGCAGGCAACTTGCTTCAGCTGCGGTTTTGGTCACCTGAGGGTGCACCAGTCCTCCGCCCAAGTTGTACCCCAAATACCGCAGCTCCCTCCAACTGCACACATCTTCGGGTACCCAGGAGCCCAGCCTTCCTCAATGACTCAAGCATGGCAGCCACCCGCTGCACATGCTCTGCCCAAGTGTCACTTTGGATGATGACATCGTCCAGGTAGGCGGCGGCACCGAACAAGCCGAACGTAGGCATGACAAATTGGAACAACCCGCACAAAGTGAAGAAGGCTTTTTTCTCCTGAGACTCCTTTTTCTCCTTAGACTTTGCAGACATTGGTTAAATCCAGTGTGGTAAAAAAACATGAAGTGCCTAGCCAATCCAAGGGCTCATCGACCTGGGGTATTGGACATGTGTCAGACCATGACAAGCTGGTCTGTATAGATTGACCTGCGCAACACTTTTTTAAAAGATGGTGTGCAGCAGCCCTGCTTCGGGATATCACGTTGCATAATCCAATAGGATTTATACAAAGCTTTATTTGAAATGGCTCAATCAGGGTCCATACCAATGCGCTCGAATTGAACCTCCATTAATGGTAATAGCAAAATGGCGATCTGGGAATGGCTGGTTTGTTTACCAGTTGACATTCACAGTAGGACGCACACGAGCAGCGCCACGATTGCTATTCCAATAAAATCAGGTCATAATCTGGCTTTGTGTTTTTTCATACCCCTGTGACCAGCCATTGCCTCGGCTTAAAGGCACCAGCAACTGGGTGAGTTCTCCTCCTGTCTGAATGTTGCGACTCACTCTGTAGAGCCTGTACCTGATCAACGAAAAATGTTGGGATGTTTGCACCGCGTCAGGTCTGTCATGTGACCATACAATTTTTTTTAAATGTTAATATTAAAGGCCAAGTGTGGAGTGTCATCCCAAGACTGTTTGAGTGGAAAATCTTCCAGGGAGAGTAATCCGGGTACCAGCTTGTCCCTCAAAGGAAGGCGTCGCTGATTTGGGTTTATGAATATGTTTGTGTTTTGTGTGGTTCTCTCTCCCTGCCTGGGGGTAGAGCTGTTTCCCTTTCTCTGTGTTTTCCTGTGGCTGTGCTTCAGATCCGGCAGGTGATTGGAGGATAGGCTGACGGAGCTCACCCTAAAAAATCTCAAATCAAATTTGATTGATTGATTGTCCTGTTGGATCTTAGTGCAGCATTTGACACCATAGATCAGTGGTTGCCCACCCGTTGATCACAATCAACTGGTCGATCTCAACAGTCTTCACTGACGATCCCTGTAACGCTCTGGACTCACAGGCTGCGGTCGGGCCGCAGATCAGCTGTGTGTAGGTTGTCTCTTATTCACTCGTGCTGTGTGTCCGCTATTGATGGCAGAGCTGCTGGTTTATCTACTGCATTTCCTTCAATACAAGTTGGATTCCACGGTAAGTAGAGGAGCATCTTCCGGTCTGTTGATAACTAAATTAAAGCCCTGTTAGAACAAATTAATGGATTCAGAATTTGAAACGCTGGAGCACTTTTACTTTGAAACAGGTTCCATAAGTGATGGAAATATGTACGTTTGTGACATAGACTGATAAACCTTGTGGTTCACAGAAGAATAAACAGAGAAAATGATCTTTTAGCTGAGTTTTAATGTTTATCTGATGAATTTATGTCACAAACAAAAGGTTGCATAACTTTATGTATGTGTTTCAAAATAATAGCACTACAGCGTTTCTGTTTACCAAATCCATTCTTTTGTTTAAAAAAAAGGGGGATTTATTGTTAAACATTTGGATGAGCGGAAGACGCAACATTTCTTACTGTATAGTACTATTATTTAGTACACAGGACTACTTTTATACAAGGAAATAGTCATATTTATGACCATATTCAAGGCAAAGCCTATGTGAAAACATTATACTGCAGTAGCAACTCCTCTGCAGAATATATTGTTGAACTGAGAAGCAAAATATTATGCATGGAAAAGATTTTGTAAATATGAATTGATATTAATGTGAATATTGAGCAGTAAATAAATAAAGTTGCATAACTGTCTTTTTTGTATATTTATGCCAGTACATTCAGCCTTTAACAAAAATGACTAAAATAATAAATATGACCCTCCTAAGTGTTTTTTTTTGGGAAGATATCAGGGTGGTAGCTGTCGGCTTGCGCTTAGAATAAAAAAGTGTTCTTGGGCTCGAAATGTTGGTGACCACTGCTGTAGATCATACGATTTTGAACTGGAAAATGGAACAGGATGTAGGGATTAAAGGAGCTGCATTAGGCTGGTTTAAAGCATATTTATCATATATCAATTTTTTCAAAAATGACAAGGAGTTCCACAAGGAATGACAATGAGTTCCACAAGGCTCTGTCCTTGGACAGACACTCTTCACCTTATATATGCTCCTTTAGACAAAATCCTCACAAAGCACCACATACACGTCCATTGTTACGCAGACGACACCCAGCTCTACATATCTATGAAGCCTGATGAATTTAATCACTTAGTTCAACTTTAGGAATGTCTCAAGAAGATCAAGGCCTTGATAACCCATAACTTCATAATTTGAATTCTAATAATTCTGATTGTGAACAATAATACTTATTTCTAATTAATTCTTATATGAATTTTTGCTGCTATCATTATTAAAATCTTAACACTCTTATTGTTTTCATTATAACTAGTCATAGCTGAAACCTGATGTGCACAAGTTTTCCTGGTCGCTCTCTCCTCTATTTCCCCCTCTCCTCCCCCTCCCCCCTATCTCTCTCTCTTATCTCCTTTCTTTTAATGAGGGAGTTTTTTCTCTCCTCACTCACCTATCCTTGCTCCTTGTGGGAACTGTTGGTTTTCTCTATACATTGAGATAATGTATATTAGGATTTGGCGCTATACAAATAAAATTGAATTGAATTAACCCAACACAGGACAGTGGATAAGCTGATTCTGTTTATTGCGTGTGTGATAAATTTAACAGATTAAAAGAAAATAACTTTAAAGGGAGCTGAGAAATGTATGGGTATAAAGCAGGGGTCGGCAACCTGCGGCTCCGGAGCTGCATTCGGCTCTTCAGCCCCTCTGCAGTGGCTCCCTGTTCAGAACATGTTGTGCATATTTTTCGCGAATGGTGAACTTAACGAATCAGGTTTCATATGATGGACGTAAGTGAACGTCACGTTCATTTTCATCATCGTATCAGGCCGTCATGAAATACAGGGAGCGGGATAGTGTGTGTGTGTGTGTGTGTGTGTGTGTGTGTGTGTGTGTGTGTGTGTGCGCGCGCTCCCAGATAGCGGACACAAACACAGGCCCCGGGGCTCCGCCCACCGCCCCGCTCACTCCCTCAGAGACACGGTGAGATCAGAGCTCGTTCACGTGAAGCAGCCGCTCAGTGACTGATCGGCTGCTTCTTAACAGTGGATACAGTGACAACACCGAGTTTCTCTGGTCTCAGCTGCTCAGAGATCAGCGCCGCAGCTTCTTTATCAGAGCAGAAGCTGCATTTGGAGTGTACCGAGCTTCATTTTCTGTGTCCACCTCCAGTCTGACCTGCTCTCACGTTTTGTTAAAATTTTTCGTCAACTAAAACATGCGTCACATCCTATTACGTCTAGGGCTGGGTACCAAGAACCGGTTCCAATATGGTACCGGTTCCAATACAACCAGTACCTACCCGGACCGAAATGCAACGCAGATTTCGGTGCTTCATTTTGGTGCCTGAGCCAATTGAAGACTAAAGGCCAATGTATGCTTCTCCGTTTTGACGGACACGGACAGATAGGACCGCCTTCTCCAACGTGGAACGCCCTCTCCGGGCCTCTCCGCGGCTCCTCGGAGAGCTTTTCGGGCAGCTCTAATTTTTCTAACTACACGTCGAAATGGCGGACAGCCCACGGATAGCACTTGGCAACGTCATTTCCGGACCTCAAACTTCCTGTTTCATTCCCTAAATAAATAAACAATAAACCTAAATCACAACTACGACTCTATGATTAATGTGACAAGTGTGCTAAGCCAGCGGCGTTGTCCGGCTGACGGTGGCTGGTTAGAGCACTTACAGCAAGTGTGTACGGTCACATACGGTTATAACGAACTTTGATAACGGGGATAGCGGGCTAGCCACCATGCTAACTGCAGTGGGAACAGCGCAAAAACCCGCAGACTTTAATCCCACGGCTCTCATGACACTGTTTCTCAAACACCATCAGGTTAGAAGCAAACACTTGGTAGTAGCTAGTATCGGGTGTCCGTGCTGACTGTTTGTGGAAGCTGGGGGGGAAGACAGCTGCCTCCGTGTAGCTTCAAGCTGTTGCAGCTGTTGAATTAGCAACGCAGTTTGGAAACAAGACCGGGGAACCGCTGCGCTAAGACACGATAACATAAGCATTTTGACCCGCTGGGTGTCACTTTATTTCAGCAAGACTGTCGCGTCATCAACAGCCTTTTTCTGTTGTCATCGTTCACTGTGTGTGAGGAGCCGGGAGGACGTAAATAAACCAGCGTGGACTTCTTCTGTATACTTCATGAGGTAGGCTTCTCTAAGCTCGACTTCCGTTGCGCCAACTACTGTTCTGGCGGTGAATTGTTTTCGGAACAAAAAGGCTCGTAGAACTATAAATCAAAAAGTGTCCATCCGCTCCGTCCGTCCGTCCTTCCGCAACGGACTCGGAGAAGCATACAGAGGCCTTAAGGTCTTCGTTCCTCCCGCCTCCTCACACTTCCACTCCTTCCTTCACGGGAAGGGGCGCCTTCCGTCGGGCCCCCGTATGAGTCGGGCACGGCTTTCGGTGGACAAACTCTTGTCTCCGGGCTGCTCGCGTAAAAGCCTGCGTCAGGGCTTCTGTGCAGATGTGGGAGAATCTCCTCGCGGGACCTCTCCCCGGCGCTGCTTTGCCCCCGCCGGGTGCATTTCCTCCCTGGCGGTGCGCCGCGGCTGGCTCTGGGTCGGCATGGAAAGGCTGGGGGCGGGAGGATTGAAGACCACGTCGAAGGTTTCTCAAAAGCGTCTGCATTGGGGGGACAGAGGCGGCCAAAATGCCTGCGACAGCCCCAGCCGCGGAGACACGGGGGTCCCGAGGGATAGAAAAGCGACCCTCAGTCTTCAATTGGCTCAGGCACCAAAGTCAGAGTCAGGAGTCAGAGTGTGTGTGTTTTGTATTCATTTTTATTTATTTAAGTATAGTGTAAACTTTTGTTAACAGTTCATATATTATTCATAATTTTAAGTTAAAAAGTGTTTTGTATTTATTTATGTATTATCTATAATCTACTTTAAACAGTTCATGTATTTGGCATAAAAAAAAGCCTTTCTTAAATGTCGTCAAGCATCGTATTGTGCACTTTATTTTTTTTTAAGTATCAGTTCAGGCACCGTTTAGGCACCGGTATCGGTTAAGCACCGGTATCGGATAAAAACCAAACGATACCCATCCCTAATTACGTCCCGGCGCTCTTCCCTGCAGGTCGCTAATCTAGAGTTTCCGACCATCGGCCTCTGTAAACTAACCAGGGACAAATCCCATAAGAGAAAAGTCTGGGAGGAAAATAGAGTTTAATTCAGATTCATTTGCTTTCACTGCCAACGATGTTGGTTTACCTATATGCTTGATATGTGGCGAGGAATTAGCAACAAAAAAACATATAATGTTAAAGACATTTCCAGAGCAAGCACACAGCATCTCCTGAAACGTACCAAACTGGAGATGAGCAAAAAAAGCATTGTTCTGTGTTTCATTCATTTCAAAGTAGGCCTACACATGTATTTTGTTCTTCTCTTCATAAGAGTTTGGTGTTTTCCTTTTTTGTAACAGGTAAAATTGCAGTTAAATGTCACAGTTTTTTTTTTCTCGTTCTGTAATTTAATAAATGCCACAAACTATAGTTTTTATATATATTGTATAACTATATATATAACCTTAGAGCCTGTGTTATCAAATATGTTTTGCGGCTACCCCTGGTATAAAGGATGTATCTTGGGAGAATATTAATAAACGACTTAATTCAGATGGAAAGCCAGGAGGTCCAGGGGACAGGACAGTTTGACTGTGCGGTAGAGACAGCCGTGCCAGTCACCAACAGTTCCTTTGGCTGATCTTCGCCTTTGCTTCTTTCCTGCTGTTGGCTGATCGATCCTCTGGTACAAAAGGTAGCAGAGGAGCTGCCAGAGAGACAAGCGGAGAGACAAAGGCACAAGGGACATGAGCAAAGCTCAAAGAGGGACAGAGACATGCACATGAAAGACTGAGCTGAAAAGCTGGACGCCAGCAGAAAGTGCTGGTAAATTTAAGTTTTTGTGAATTTATAATTTAATAAAGATGCTGAAAGGCAACAGTTGTGTCTCTGGCTGTGTGTGGGAGACCGCGGTGGCATGGTCATTAGCCACAGAAACACTGCCATAATATGAGGCATTAAACACTGATAATTTTGCTGTAGATGCTGCTATTTCAATTTTAATTTCAAGTTGCTCCTTTTTCCCTCTTAGTTGTTCCACTTGCTCCTCCAAAACATGTATTTTCTGTAGAGCTGCAGCACTTGCCATGAGCACAGCCTTTTCTGCCTCTTCTTGAAGCAGTGCAGATGATAATGCAGACTTGCTGCTTCTTGAGACATTACTTTTTCGTCCTGAACCTTTAATGAAGGTATTAGACTGCATTAAATGGTAAATGGCTTTGTATTTATATAGCGCTTTTCTAGTCTTGATGACCACTCAAAGTGCTTTAAAGTACAGTTCTACATTCACCCATTCACACACACATTCATACAGTGCATCTATTCACAGCACTTTGTTATTCTATGGGGGGCCATTCGGGGTTCAGCATCTTGCCCAAGGACACTTCGGCATGCAGATGGGTCAGACTGGGGATCGAACTGCCGACCCTCAGGTTGGAGGATGACCATTCTACCCCTCAGCCACAGCCGCTCCATTAGGCTTCACATTAACCCCATCATTATGAATATTGACACTTTCAGCATAAAGGCAAATTGAATTGCAAGACAATAGTTTATTTACAGCAATCAGCAATAGTCATTGACACTGAATATTTTTTGTAGCTTTTTATGTAACAACCCCATCAAAATTCCATCTTTTTCTTTTGGTTCACTGCAGAGAACATACAATTTTTCATATGCACCTTTCTTTCTGCAGTTTGATCATTTTTTCCATTAGTAATGGTTATGTATTTATAGTGTTTTCTAGTCTTCATGATCACTGAAAGCACTTTACAGTACAGTTTTACATTCACACACAGATTCATACAGTGTATCTATTCGCAGCACTTTGTTATTCTATGGGGGGCCACTCAGGGTTCAGCATCTTGCCCAAGGACACTTTGGCATGCAGATGGGTCAGACTGGGGATCGAACTGCCGACCTTCAGGTTGGAGGAGGACCACTCTACCCCTCAGCCACAGCCGCCCATAAGTAATGTTACTCTCAATTTAACGGCCCGCTTTTCAGCTTTGGCTGAATGTGAGCTTGGTTTGTTTATATAGTCACCACCAATGCATTGGATTTTACACGTAAAGTTATGTGTGCACACATTTACAACAATGGCCATTCTTCATTGCAACCAGTACTTTAATGTTGGCATGTACTCTCCATTTTGCAGCCCTTGTGTTTTTTGTATATTCATGTACTACATAGTGTATTCTTTATCAAATACCACCAGTTAAATTCATGCCCTAAAACATCACATGTCAATAATGCAGCCTACTTTGCAAGTCAAGCTGCCATCAGTATAAATTATACTGCATGTATACGACGGCTTTTGTTTTTTACTAATACACACTAATTAAAAAGAGGAATGTCAGATGTTTTTACTGAGTGGTGTCTTTGGATGTGCATTTGATGGTTCTTCTTTTGGAGTTGTTAAAAAACCTGTTTTGTGCTTTGACAGCAATATTAGAGGGGCTGTGGAAGTATGATGTCCTCTTGCTGGAAGTGTTGTTGTTGCTGCAGTACTTTTCTTGGGTTCCTTAGTCGGAACCATCACAGTAATCAGTGGAGGAGTCTCTGTCACTTCAGTTCCTGCCATCAGAGCAGTAGCTAGAACTGATGCTGCCATCTGATTAATTGCTACAGATGTTGCTGCTACCATCGGAGCAGGTGAAGTCCTTTTTCTTTCAAGTGGTTAAGGAACCACTCCTTTCCAAGTACAGAGGCTATAGGGATCTATTTCTGTAATAACATACTTTGGAGGAAACATTTTTGGAGAGTAATAAATAATCATGTCACTTACAACAATCTATTTTTACATCAGAGGGTCCATGAAAACCTGAACTTTTGCAGTCATTGGGTGATAATCCTAATATTGTGCTATTAAACAAAATTTAGGATATTATTCAAAATTACTGGTGGTCAAAACCAGAAGATACATTTTTATTGAGAATGTGACTGCACAAAAATCAAGTATGGCCACAACATCTGATATAAAAGTAATAAACTCAAAAGATTTCCAAAGAAAAAGCACATTAATAATTAGGCTAATATATAAGGTATTTACACTTGATTCCTTGGAATGGAATATTTTACTTCAATTCAGCTTTTTATCTTTGCACTCACATTGCTTGTTACATTGGCCATAAATGCTGCATTGTTTGCTCAATTGACATTAGAAAAGCATTGTTTGGAAAGCATTGCTTTTAACATGCTCAAAATGAATGCCAATGGAACTGTGCAATGTGTCACCTGAGACTTGTGTGCGACCTTTTGGATTCTACACTAAACGTATACTTGGGAAAGTCCAATCTCTTCAAACAGCCTCATATTCCATCACCCTGATGGAATGTCACAGGGTAAAGAAAAGACGTGAAGGAGAAGCCATAAGGAGCTGGTAAAGGAGAACCATTGATCATAGAAAATCTTACATTTGTTGTTATTAAAAAACAATTATTCACTTGAATAAATTATTCATAACTGAAGAAACGCACAAAATGTACATTACTATGAGCTGTAGGGTGTGAGGTGAGTTATAATAAAGCTTCCTGCTCCCCTACCTTTTCAGTTCATACAGAGGGAACATTGAATCATCTACCCACCGGAAACAAAACAGATTTTATTTAAAATTAAAAAATATTTTTTTGAATGTTGTAATTATATAATAATGTGAGGAATATAGTCGGAGAAAACCTTGTATAAGTTGAGAGAAAAAAATATTGTGTCCATTCCACACTCAGGGGATTAAAAAAACTAGTTTATTTGTGTTTAGCTGTGATGATGCTATTGTGAAGGTCATCATATGTTTGTGACAAGATGGTAGTGACAGAGAAGAAATCATGACCTCAGACAATCTTGTGAGGATTCACATCAGATCATGTCAAGAGAATAAAACAGCTGTAATGTTTTTGTACGTGTTTGTGTTCAGGTGTAGCTACGAGGTTGTCACCTTAAATATTGCTGCTGTAATTAACTGTGGGGCAAAAAAAAATTCCTGTCCTTTCATCAAGGATGGTTCGATGTTTCCTTTGTTAAATGAGATGGGTTAGGAAACATTAAAGCTCCTTCCCTTAAGCTTTGAGCATTTGAACAGTTCTTATTATGGCAGCGGCTGGGTTACTTCCGGGTCATTTCATTCAGTTCGGGAAACTTCGCTAAGCAAAAATGGAAGATTTGAATGACCTTTATATAACAAGTTTATGGTTTGTTAATGTATCCACCAACAGGCTGGAAGAACCTTTGAGCATGGAGATTTATCACTGAGGAGGTGGAGGCACCACCTGCTGGAAACAAATGTAACTGGATTGTTTCAATTTTAGGAATATTATTGGGAAGTGGTTATTGTGAATGTGGTGCAGTGATACATGTTCAAACCTTTAAGAATTTTGTCGAATTGGATATAACATATGGATTTTTGACAGTTGTGGAAGTAGAAATTATAAAATTTGTAATTTTTCTAATAATAAAAAATGTTTTTGACTACATGTCAAAAATAATGTTTTTCATTTTTAAAACCCCAAGAATGTGATTTGTCACAAAGAATGATACATGTCTCTATGGTTACATCATCAAATCCTACTGCTTTGTTTCAAGAGGACAGCTTTATTGTAAAATCAGGAAAAAGTGCATGAGCAAGACTGTTCTGAAGACAGCACGTTTTTGTAAGGTTTCTTCTAGGTTTAAGGTTTGATAATCATTGAGAAATAAATGGATTACAAAGCTGACTCAAACATCAAAAACATCATTTATAATTGAGAAGCAAAGGATATCAAGTGCCATTTTCAATTATTAACTCAACGGTCATCACATAAAAAGGTAAAATATTGGGGACAAATAGGGTAGTACAATTTATCCCTAAATGTGATTTGTAAATGCAATAAAGTTTGTCAAAGAATGCTGATACATCTATAACTCATTGTTATAACTGCTTCTCCTTCGCATTAATGTCAGTTAGCAGAATAAATGCTTAAAATGCCTCAGTATGTTGAAAACAATGTGAAATGGATAAAAACCAATGTCTGAAGAGTTGAGTTGGGACTGGATCTCATAGTTTCTGTAGCTTTACAAAGACAATCTGCCAGACAGAAACCACTCCAAACTGTGATTGGTCAAGGGTGCACACGTGATACTAAGCATGTTTTGGTCGTGTCTGTCAAGCTTGATGTTTTCATCCTTAAAATAATTGATTGTCCTTTCTCCTATTAACAAGTGAGTGTACATTTTGAGAAAAATCTAGAAGGTAGATGGATGCAGCCAGGCTTATCAGCATGGATTAATTCGATTATATAAAGCAGATTGAGCCACAAGTTTTTGAATAAGCTTCTTAAATGGAAAACTCAACCAAAACTGATAATTTACTGATTATCTACTCACCGCTATGCTGATGAAAGGGCGGGTGATGTGTTTGAGTCAACCTCATGGAGTTTCAGGGCTAAACAGAATTGCAGCCGAATCCCATACAATTGAAGCAACTGGATTCAGACGTAATAAAACAGAAAAAAACTAACATGCCTCAATTCTACTCCTGTGGTGTCATCCAAGTCTCCGCAAGCCCCGATATTCATATTTTACTTGAAACAAGGTCATTTACAATGTGTTTTAGGCCTAAATCCCTCTGTCTTCTGATTAGGTGCATTCAGGGACCGTCAAATACTAGCCACTTGGTGGACCTTTAGGCTTAAAACTTACCTCGTTTCGAGTCGAATATGACTGTCAGGGCTTGCAGACACTTGGATGACCCCACACACAAGCAGTATGGAGGCATGGTAGTTTTTTTCCCGTTTTTTTTTACATCTGAAGCTGGGGTCACTAGTTACTTCCATTGTATTGGATCCTGCTGCAACACTGTTTACCCCTGAGACTCCTTAAGGGAGTCACTTCGCCCACCCCTCTGTCAGCTTTGTAGAGAGTATAATGAGTGAATTTTCTTTTCTGGGTGAATTGTCAGTTCAACACCTCTGATTTAAAAACCCTGTTGGTGTAATTTGATGATACAATCAGCATAATGACGGCTTAGTTTAAGGAACTGCAAATTTATTACAAAAAGCCTGCATTATAAATGTGACAGATGTGGACATTTAATAGCTATGGGGATTTTAAAGGAAACCTGTAAACATTTTATTTGTACTGCATAACAAGTGAACAAATTAGCTTCTACCAACATTACAATCATTTCAGCGAGTTGTTTAAAAATATGTACATGTATTGTATGATGAAATATTACATAACATGAATCATAATGTTATTACAGCTTGTGGGTTGTTTGGTTATTGTCAATCAAATCTGATCAAATCACACAAGCAGTCAAAATGAGGCACATTGCTTGAGTTTTTCCAGTGTGAATCTCGACAAAAATAGATGCATTGGACTTTGTTGCTGATGTACACACATACCTGGTGAGAGACCTCCAAATTTACGCAAGTGCAGAATCAAAACACTTAAGTAGCTCTTGATTGTTTTCCTATAAACACACCACCACAGATTCAAAAACTAGTTACAAATGGCACTTCTGTTGGACATTTTCTCATTTGACTCTTTACTCTGTTCTTCATTTATTTAACTGATTAGTTCATCAACACTCTCCTTAACCCCCTATCCCGTTTTCTCTATCTCATTCCCCCTAGCAGATGTAAGACTAACTCCTCATCTTCGGCCAGAGAGAGACCAGTGTCCAGAGTTATGTGTTCGTCATTTAGCTGTCTTACTTTCTTCCTCTTCCCTGCTATAAGCTCCTCATCACTGCTTTCCCTGCTTTGCCTTTTTTCTGATCTTCTTTGATCCTTTGGGCGTTCCTCCTCCAATGATCTCAAATTGTCAGGGTCCGGAAGAGCGCTGGGGTCAAACTCATCTTCGCCGTGCTTGGCAAGGTACGCTACCACCTCTTCTTCAAAATCTTCTTCAGACTGCTGTCCATGCTGCCTGCTGGCCTCCCTCCTAGCTGCGTTGGCCTTCAGCCTCTTCTCTCTGTGTTTAGCTTTCACTTTGCAGCTGTACTCCCGCTTGTCAAACACCTGGTCTTCATGTTTCAGCCTTTCCTTTGCCTTCTCCACATTGATTCCTGAAACCTCATCCTCATCCTCATCAGTCACTGCCCGTTGGACAGGTGGCCACAGCTGCACAGCATCTCCTTCTTCATTAAAGGTCACTTTGGTGTTGACATGGAAGTTTCTCTTAAGGACCTTTTTGGCATCTTTGAACTTTGTTTCTTTTCCAAATTCTTTTTTGGAGCTCATGGAGAGTTCCCCCTCATTTTCCTGCTCCTTTGTGAGACTGAAAACATTCTTTGTTTTGACTTTAAGTAGGTCCAAGTCTCTTAGGTCATCATCATCATCATCGTCACCCATAAGTCTTGTCTTCGGTTGATTCGCATTTTGTTCATCACCACTTTCCCCAGCCTCATCCGAGTCTTCTGACTGATAGTTTTGACCTTTCCCATGGGGAATACTTCCTCTCAGTTCAGCCTTAAAACTCCTCAGCTGATCATCTTCAGACTGCTGTTCCTCTTTCTGTTTATCTCCCTCAGCTGTCTGCGCCTGAACTTTATTTAAGAAGCGCACCCTTGGAGCCACAGCAAGGCCCAGAGAAACAGCAAACTCTTGAATCTGGAGTTTTAAAACATCAAACACCTCTTTGTTCTTCATCAGGTAGACAGAGCGCAAGTAGGAAACAAAACATCTCTGTGCTCTCTCCTTCTGCTCTTTCTCCTGGGCCAGGAAGGCAACAAGCTTGGGTTGGACAGTTTGCAGTTTTTCTGGGTTCACCTGGAATCAACCACACAATGAAATGAATTAATACCGATGTTAACTTTTCCTTTTAAGAGTTAATTATAACACTTGTAGCACTATTGGACAATATATTGATGGAGGGTCTCATATACAATGGTAAATATACAAAAGACAAAAACCGACACGTCTCTTAACATAAACAACTGGTTTCCTTTGTAGAAAATCCAGCATTTATATTGGTTATATTGCAACACCTGGGTTATTCACAGTCAAATCATCACACTTTCGGGACTCACAATCAGAGATATTAGTAACATTTTAAATGCTGATTTGATCATAAGGAACTAATATTTCCTTTTTATTTGGGATCTTACTCAAGGGGAATAAGGACTAATAAAGTTAAAACTTGTTGGGGGTGCTTTGACTGGCCTTTGCTATTCTCAATGTAAAATATAACATTATGAGGTCTAGGTTATGTGGAGATGCCAAAAGAATCCATACTTTTTAAAATTGGTCAAATTTTTACTAAAGTTTAGGAAATGTAATATTCCCCAAAACCCTCTTCTGTCTGACTATTTTTAATTACACTTAAATTTAGGATAATTAACCACACTGATTCTGCACAAAAATTATATTATAGTCAATTTGTATCAGAAGGTACTGTCAACAAATCTAAGGAAATAATTCATCTGACATTTACTTCACAGCCTGTACAATACAGAGTTATCAAAACTTCGCTGACATCTTTTATTAATCTATGTATCACAGGAAACGTTTTCAATTCAAGCATCTCACAACTATGGGTTATTGTTACTAATATACCAGCAGTGATATAGAAATTATAATAATTTAAAAATATGCCACAATTACGATTATTCCAATGTGCTTCATGTGTCCGTTTTTTAGGATGAGACAAAGCAATTTGAAGGACTTTTTCAACAAAAGGAGCCAAAATGCATGCATACCAAGGATATTCTGCTGAGGTTGGGGATGTTTATCAAGGACATGCTTAATGTATAGTGTACTATATTCCTTTTACCTGAGTGGAACAAGCTCTTATACCAATTTAAATTGGAGAGATTAGCAGTTCAGACTGGGCTATTTTTGTTGTGGAAGGATAAATTGCAGTGCATACTTAAAAAAAAAAGAAGATAATTGAATAAAATGTTGAAATATAGTTTTTCAAACGTATTTCGGATTAATTAATTAATATATAAATCGAGTAACAAAAAATAATTCGTTTAAATCGAGATTAATCAGTAAAATATTTCAAAAAGGGGCAGCCCTAAATACATATTATATTCCAAATTCTTATTGTAAAGATGGTTATGTTTAAAAAGAAAATTCTCGTCTAATTTATCTTATGCACTTACTTATTATAGGACAGAAAGCTGTATGAATGTTGCAATCCTGTATATTGACCGTTCAGTGTCTTGTCTTTGTTTGCATTAAACTGTTTACTGAAAATGAACACAAACAGCCTACACATAAGGTTGATTAGATATCTTTAGGATTATAATACATTTTACCCTGTTCCCTCCGTTTTGGTATAGCGTGATGGTGTATGACTGACGTCTCACCTGGATCTTGCTGATGGGAACCCTCTTCTCCTGCAATTGGCCGACCATGCCCCTCTCCTCTGAGGGGAGCAGAAGTAACAAGGCCTCTCCACCCTGCTTGTATCTGGCAGTCCTGCCCACCCTGTGGATGTAGGTGTCTGCATTCTCCGGACAGTCGAACTGCAGCACCCAGTTGACTGCGGGAAAGTCCAGACCTCTGGCAGCTATATCAGTGGCAAAGAGAACAGCATTCTGCTTTTTGATGAAGTCATTGTAGACATCCACCCTCTTCATCTGCTGTTGCTTGCCATGCAAAGCCAGGATGGGCATGCCGGGTCTTAGGCGACAGAAAACTCGGAACAGGTATTGTACTTCCTTGCAGCAAGCAAAGAAAACAATGATCTTCCTCTTCAAGTGACTCTTAATGAAAGAGTAGAGCATGTTAACCTTATGGTGGAGCTCACACACCACATAGCTCTGCTCCAGGGTGGCCGGCGTGCTGAACTTTGCTTTCTCGTGTACCCACACATACTCTGGGTCTTTCAGACTTAGCCGGGCTAAGTCTTTGACTGACTTAGTCTGTGTGGCGGAGAACAGCAGCGTCTGTCGGGACCTAGGAAGGTTCTCCAATATGGCGTTTAATGTATCGGCGAAGCCCATGTCCAGGATGCGGTCTGCCTCGTCCAGGACCAGCATGTGGAGGTCGGATGCGTGAAAAGTAGCCGTCTCGTCCATGTGCTGCAGTAGTCGGCCCGGGGTGCAGATAATGATGTTGGTGCGGTGGATTCTCTCCGACTCGCTCTTAAGCTCCTTCCCCCCGATGATGAGCCCCGCTGAAAACTCGTGGTTCTTGCCCACCTTACGCAGAACTTCGAAGGTCTGGTAGGCGAGTTCTCTGGTGGGGGAAATTATGAGCGCACCGAGGCCATCCATGGAGCTCCATTGCTGTCGGTACAGACACTCCAGCACCGGTATGATGAAGGCTAAAGTCTTCCCGGAACCAGTCTTCGCCGCACCGAGGACATCTTTACCTTGTAATGCGAAGCCGATGGTCTGTCTCTGGATCTCTGTGGGCTGTCTATACTGAGCTTCCTGTAGCCCTAGCAGGGTTTTCTTTGAAATGGGGAAATCTGAAAACCTGACAACGTCTTTGGTGTTGATCTGTCCGTACCTGCTTTCAAGTCTGTGGATATAATCCCGTTCGACCTGCCACTGGGGTTTCTTCTCCACTTTCTCTCGATTTACTCGTTCTTTCCTCTTATTGTATTTTTTCTTCCACTTCTCGAAGTTTTTCACCGGGTCAGCAATGTCCTTCATCTTCGTAGGTTTGGTTTTCCTCCCTAAATATTCGGAGCTTTCGGCTTCCATAATTTCAGCACCAGCGGTCACTCCACGCACACGTGGAAGCACCTTCTAATACGTTTTACTTGACGAATTCAGAGCTGTCCTCTTGCAACCGCTTTGCCAAAAATATATGCTAATGTAGGTCCGAACAGGCCCTGGTTCTTCGCGTTCCGCAATTTAAGACAACCAAACCCAGTTACCAAGATTGGAACCACTAAAACCACAATCCGACCCTTGAACAGCGTGGAAGAGGCAGTTCACCGGCGCTTTCAGCGTGACGTCATCAGGATGCGACACAAATCGCTCTCTGCTGTAGGGGTTGCCAGGTCCGCAGAGTATAAATGAAATAATTTAATTATTTCATCAAAATCACAAACTGTCTGAAATCCAGAGTTTTTATCTTAAAATTAGATACATTTATATTAATTTGATTACTTGTCTTGGCGATTTCAAACAAATGGAAATGTTGAAGAGGAGAACACTATTACACTCTACATGTTAAATATGTTACAGTTTTTCAGCCACAGCTTTGAATTTGTCCGTTTGTAGCCCTTTCATTATGTTAAATGAGCGGCCTTTCTGAATGAGACGGTAGATGCCCCAGGAAGTACAACCACTGTGCTACTATTCTATACAATGAATATATAGTGTGTGTGCGTGTGAGTGTGCACCTGTTTAATTTGTATTTAGGTTCAACCTGAGGTATAAATTGCTACTGGCAGCAACTGAAGTTGAAGGTATAATTTAATTACTAGGTGTTATGGAATTTTTCTGGAAGCTGTTGAAAGGAGAAGTAGGCAGCAGCTGATGTCTTATGCAGAAGATTTTAATGTAGACTTGATGCATCAAGGAGACCAAAAGGTGCAACAATATATCAATCAATCAATCAATCAAATTTTATTTGTATAGCCCATATTCACAAATTACAATTCGTCTCAAAGGGCTTTAACAGGGTGTGACATCCTCTGTCCTTAACCCTCAGCAAGAGTAAGGAAAAACTACTAAAAACACTTTTAACAGGGTAAAAATACGTAGAAACCTCAGAGAGAGCCACATGTGAGGGATCCCTCTCCCAGGACGGACAGAAGTGCAATAGATGCCACGTGCAGGAAAACATCATCAAGATTAAAGTCTTCAAGATTAAAGATTAAAGTCTCTAGCAGCATTTGATGAGGGTAAACATCCCGAAGGACAACCCCAACATGACATGCCAAGCAGTCCCGCTGCAATCACAGTCCATGGTCAGCAACCAGCAGGACCACGATCCACCATCCAGACCAGAACGCCACTCCAGTCACTGTCCACCGCCAGTGACCACGAGCCACCGCCGCGGTCCTGGTCCAATGCCCGTACCCGATGCAAACGCGACACAGGGTCCGCCACCACCACCACGATCAGCCCACACGACACAGAATCCGCCACACTGGGTCCACCAACACGACCCCCGGTGCGCGATCAACAAACCGCAATCCATGGTGCGGCCACAGAGGCCCTGCATCTGCGGGTGATAAAGCAAAGGGATTCCGGGGATGGAGAAGAGGAAGGAGAAGCTGGAAAAAGAAGCTCTGTGTGTCATGTGTCATAAAATAGAACAAGTAACGTTCTGCCGCACTAATTAGCTCTAGCTATAAGCTTTATCAAAAAGGAAGGTTTTGAGCCTACTCTTAAACGAACAGATGGTGTCTGCCTCCCGAACTGAAAGTGGTAGTTTATTCCACAGCAGAGGAGCTTGATGACTAAAAGCTCTGGCTCCTACTCTACTTCTGGAGACTTTAGGGACGACAAGTAGGCCTAAATTCTGGGAGCGGAGTGCTCTAGTGGGTTTATAAGGTACCAACAGCTCTTTAAGGTAAAAATGCGCTATATTATTAAGGGCCTTGAAGGTGAGGAGGAGAATTTTAAATTCTATTCTAGATTTAACTGGAAGCCAGTGTAGCGATGCTAATACTGGATAAATGTGCTCTCTTTTCTTTGTTCTCGTCAGGACAGGTGCTACGGCATTTTGGACAAGCTGTAGAGTCTTTAACGACTTACTGCTAGAGCCTGATAATAATGAATTACAATAGTCCAGTCTCGATGTAACAAAGGCGTGGACTAGTTTTTCTGCATCTTTTTGCGAAAGGACATGTCTGATTTTTGAGATATTACGCAAGTGGAAAAAGGCGGTTCTAGAAAAAAAATTTAAGTGACTATTAAAGGATAAATCAGGATCGAAGATCACTCCCAAGTTCCTGACTGTTTTGTTGGAAGTAAGGGCAATGTCGCCTAGCGCAGCTATATCATTGGATAATGTATGTCTAAGGTGTTTGGGGCCAAGTATTATAACCTCTGTTTTGTCTGAGTTTAATAAGAGAAAATTGCGGGTCATCCAGGTTTTTATGTCCTTGAGACATGCTCGAAGTTTAGTTAATTGATTACTTTGTCCAGGTTTTATTGTCATCCGCATAGCAGTGGAAATTCACAGAGTGTGTCCTGATAATGTTTCCTAGTGGAAGCATATATAATGAGAATAAAATTGGGCCGAGCACAGAGCCCTGGGGAACACCATGGTTTACTTTGGTGCGCACAGATGACTCATCATTAATTTGCACGAATTGGGAGCGATCAGAAAAGTACGATTTAAACCAGTTAAGGGCGGTTCCATTAATGTTAATTAACTGTTTGAGTCTTTGTAATAGAATTTGATGGTCAATTGTGTCGAATGCTGCACTGACATCTAACAGAACGAGGACAGACACAAGTCCCTGATCTGAGGCTATTAAAAGGTCATTAGTGACTTTTGCCAAGGCTCTCTCTGTACTGTGATTGGCTCTAAACCCCGACTGAAAGTTTTCATATTATTTTCCTTGAGAAACTCACACAGCTGATTGGCTACCACTTTTTCTAAGATTTTAGACATGAAGGGGAGTTTAGATATTGGTCTGTAATTGGCTAAAACCTCTGGGTCTAGAGTGGGTTTTTTGAGAAGGGGTTTGATTACTGCTATTTTAAAAGATTGTGGTACATAACCTGATGATAATGACAGATTGATTGTATTAAGTAACAAACTATCAATTAGGGGCAGAATTTCTTTAAGTAATTTTGTAGGAATGGGGTCTAAGACACAGGTTGTTGGTTTAGAACCTGAGATTATTTTGGTAAACTGATCACAGGTGACCAGAGAGAAGCTGTCTACGTCATGGGTAGGATTCTCAGCCGTTTCTGAGATCTCTGTTGTTGGGAGGGTATTAGTGCCAATTGAGGGCAGGAGATGGTTGATTTTATTTCTAATAGTTAGAATTTTATCATTAAAAAAGGTCATAAAGATATTGCTATTTAGGGATCAAGGAATACTGGGTTCGGTTGAGGTGTGACTCTGTCAGCCTGGCTACAGTGCTGAAGAGAAACCTGGGGTTGTTTTTATTCTCTTCTATTAGTTTTGAATAGTAGGCGGCTCTTGCTTTGTGGAGAGCCTTTTTATATTCTTTAACACTATTCTTCCAGTCTATGAGGTTTTCAACATGGTTGCTGGAGCGCCACTTCCTTTCTAGTTTTCTTGATAATTGTTTTAACTCATTTGTCTGGGAATTATACCACGGAGCTAATTTACTATGTTTGACATTTTTCTTTTTTAGAAGGGCTATTGAATCTAATGTTAATCGTAATGAGTCTGCAGAGCTATCGACGAGGTGGTCGATCTCAATGGAGCTCAGGTTTTTAAAGAATTTGTTCTTTATATCTACTGATAATACGGGTTTAAATGTAATTGGAATTATTTCCTTAAATTTAGCTACAGCACTATCAGGTAGACATCTGGAAAGAGTTTTTTATTAGTGGCATATATTCAGTTATTGAAAAATCGAAGGTTATTGAATTATGGTCTGATAGAGCTGGATTGCGCGGAAGTACTGTTAAATGTTCAATTCCGAAACCGTACGATAATATAAGGTCAAGTGTGTGGTTACAACAATGAGTAGGTTGGTGTACACACTGACTGAAACCAATTGAGTCTAGTATTGAACTAAATGCTACGCTACAGCCATCTTTCTTATTGTCAACATGTATATTAAAGTCACCAATAATAATAATTTTATCGGTCTTTAGGACTAAGTTTGATAAAAACTCAGGGAATTCCATTAAAAATTCGGCATAAGCCCTGGGAGCACGGTAAACTACAGCAAATATGATTGGCTGTTGGTGTTTCCTGGATTGGCGTGGAAGACTAAGAACCAGACATTCAAAAGATTTGTAGCTGAGTTTAGGTTTAGGATTAATTGATAGACTGGAGTTAAAAATAGCAGCAACTCCACCTCCTCATCCAAATTATCTGGGAACCTGTGAATTTATATGACTGGGGGGAGTAGATTCATTTAGACTGACATTACATTACATTACATTACATTTTATTTAGCTGACGCTTTTATCCAAAGAGACTTACAATAAGTTCATTCAAACCCGAGGGTACATACCAAGGACGACAAGAATCAAGAAAGTACAATTTCTTCAAATAAAGCAAAACTACAAAGTGCTTTAAGTAAGTGCCATTTAAGTGCTACTAAAGTGTTAGTTTAAAAAGTTGTTAGTTTTTTCTTAAATTTTTTTTATTCAAGGTAAAGTCGGAAGAGGTATGTTTTTAGTTTTCAGCGGAAGATGTGTAAACTTTCTGATGTCCGGATATCAATGGGGAGCTCATTCCACCATTTAGGAGCCAGGACGGCAAACAGTCGTGTTTTTGATGAGTGTTTAGCTCGCAGTGAGGGAGCAACGAGCCGATTAGCCGAAGCAGAGCGGAGTGAACGAGCTGGGATGTAACGTTTGACCATGTCCTGGATGTAGACTGGACCGGATCCGTTCACAGCATGGTACGTAAGTGCTAGTGTTTTGAACCGGATGCGAGCAGCCACTGGTAACCAGTGAAGGGAGCGGAGGAGAGGAGTAGTGTGAGTGAATTTAGGTTGGTTAAAAACCAGTCGAGCTGCTGCATTCTGGATGAGCTGCAAAGGTCGGATGGCAGTAGCAGGTAGACCTGCCAGGAGGGAGTTACAGTAATCTAGACGTGAGATGACCAGAGCCTGGACCAGAACCTGCACCGCCTTCTGAGTGAGAAGGGGGCGTATTCTCCTGATGTTGTACAGCATGAATCTACAGGACCGTGTTGTTGCAGTAATGTTGGCAGAGAGGGAGAGTTGGCTGTCGAGTGTCACACCCAGGTTCCGAGCCGTCTGAGTGGGGGTTAACACAGAGTTGTCAAAGTTAATAGTCAGGTCGTGGATGGGAGAGTCTTTCCCTGGAAGGAAAAGTAGTTCAGTCTTGTCAAGGTTAATCTTCAGGTGGTGTTGAGACATCCACTGAGAGATGTCGGTCAGACAGGCAGTGATTCGGACTGCTACCTGTGTTTCTGATCGGGGAAAAGACAGGATTAGTTGGGTGTCACCGGCATAGCTATGGTAGGAAAAGCCGTGTGAGTGAATGACAGAGCCGAGGGAGTTGGTGTACAATGAGAAGAGGAGAGGACCAAGGACAGAACCTTGAGGGACCCCAGTAGTGAGGGGACAAGGTTCAGACACAGATCCTCTCCAAGTTACCCTATAAGTGCGTTCATTGAGGTAGGAAGAGAGCAGGGAGAGAGCAGAGCCTGAGACACCGAGACATATTCATCAGGATGCAGCCACGTCTCAGTGAGGGATAATAAATCTATGTTGTAATCGGAGACTATTTCATTAACTAAAATAGCTTTTGATGACAGTGATCTAATGTTTAAATGACCACATTTAAAAGTTTTAGTTTCCTGTGTTGTTTCAGAGGTTGTTTTAATGTGTATTAGATTATTGTGTGGACTTCTCGCTCTGTTATACAGCTAATGGAGTTTCTAAGCTGCTGAGCCGAGCTTCTAAATTGCTAAGCCTCGTCTCCATCGCTACCAACACACTACATTTATTACAAGTACCTCTACTGTTAAGGGAGGCAGAGGAGTAAGTAAACATAAGACACTCGGAGCAAGAGACAGCAGTGGAGCAACAGGGAGAGAGAGAGAAGACATCGCTGCTATAGAGCTACGAGGGTGAGAACACAAAATCACTAAGCAAGATAGAGTATGGGTTATGTGTGGGTGTTTAACTACAGACCGGTGATTTTAGCCGTAGTGCTACAGAGAAACAGCTGTGTTTAGCGGAAGAGCTAATACAGAGAGCTACCACCGCCAGCAGCAAGAAAACAGGAAATCACGCAGCGCGCTTACCGTAATGACGTTAAAAGACAGTGACAAAAACAACTCCCTGTGAGCCACTGAGCATGTGGGACAATCAAAAGACAATAAATCAAATCAAAAGTATTTTTGTCTCTGCATGTTACAAACACTAACGGAGTAACATGAGCAATTGTCACCCCCAAGTATGACGATGTCTCCCACAGCATCCCCATATATCTTCCTCTACTTGCGTCACCCATTCTAACATCACACAGAATTAGTGTCACTCTCTATGTAACATGTAAGTGTTCGCATCCTATTGTATAGTTGCCTCAAGAATGCATAACTAAATCACATTGTGTCCTTGCACTAAAATGCATTGTTGGTTGGCCCTTTTTCTTTAACCTAGCCTTGGGTACTGCTTAGAGATAGAAGGGAGCATCTGTGGAATTTAGACAGGCATCAAATTCTTTTCTCGTATTGTTTCATATTGAACTTTCAATGATTACCTATATATGACCTACATTTCTGCTATTCACATTCTGCCTTTTATCATTTTGTTTAACATAGAGTTCATGTTTATCGGGTCATGGTGTAGATCAGTAAGGCAACCTCACCCTTTAGACATTAGGTTACAAAATTAAACCATGCAAAACCATTCTCCCCCAAAGTGAAGATCAGTGTGACCGTCTCTAGCGACACCCAAACTATTCAAAGAACGCTGGTTATGCTGAGTACAGGCCTGCACCGACAATCTCATTCAGTAACCCAGTACTTGAAGCGCCTGGAGAAGAGGGCTCACAGCCGCGACCCCTGGCATAGCCCCTCAGCTGAAAAACTGATATTGTCTCAAGGAGGAAACCTCATGGACCTGACGTGAAGGTTCACGTTGTTGAGGAATTTTTGACCATCCTCCCCCATTACTGTTTATGCCACTATATATTGTGTTTATTGTATATAACATTATATCTGTACAGGAGAATAATGCCTGTCTAATTCCAAAGATACTCCCTTCTCTCTTTAGGCAGTACCCAAGGTCAGGTTATAGGTAAAGGGCCAACCAACAGTACATTGTAATTTCTACGTTGAGGGACTGTCATATCTAATTCAGATGCGCCAGACAGAGAGGCACCAACTTCAACTCTCAACAACTTCCATTCTTTTGTGTATTTTATTAGTGGCAAGACGTAAGGACACAATGTGATTTAGGAATGCATGCTTTAGGCTTAATTATCCAGTAGGATGCGAACCCCTACCTGAAACATAGTGACAGCAATTCTAGCTATTGATGGATGTGCTGTTAGAATGGGTGACACAAGTAGAGAGAGATATATGGCGATGCTGTGGGAGACATCGTCAGACTCGGGGGTGACAATTGCTCATGTTACTCTGTCATGTTTGTATATTGTTGCATCTTCTGGTCTCCTTGATGCATCACGTCTCCATTAAAACTGAGACCTGATGCATCAGCTGCTGCTGCCTGTGTTCTCCTTTCAACAGCTTCAAGAAAACATCCATTTCACAAAGCACAGTGGAACTCATTCAATTAGGTTTTCGTCCATTAATTTGATACTATCATTGCCTGGGTTGATGTCTCTAACAGAATCACATCTCTACATTTACCTTCATTGATTCATTCTCTTATGTTGCCATTAACATTACCGCACTTTAAAATATCATCTTCCACCAGCTCACAAATGATCACCTTTCAATTTTTATAAATCCTTTTGCTCATTTATCCCATTATGCATATTCTCTGAATTATCATCCTTGTAAATAATCCCTTGTATACAATAAGAACCCTGTGGCAGTTGACCATGCCACAGAGCTTCAGCGAAGCAGCCAGAGACAAACCATTTTGGATTTTAACATTGTTTATTATCTCAAACACACAGGAACAAACATAAATAAGGTTTAACTAAAGGCAACTAGCCTCCAGCTCCGTCAGTCTCTTCCAGAATCTCTCCGTGTCCTGTGTGTTTCAGTCTCCTGAGTGTTCGGCGAGTGTCCCAGAGGCAGCGCAGAAGCGTGAGGACCAATAAGCTAACAGCTCTCACCTGTGCTGATTGATCCTCTGTGGTTCAGGTGAGGGTGCTCTCCCTAACCCTAAGTTAGTTTGTGTGTTTATACTTTTATTATTTTCATAATAAATGTTTTTCATAAACACACATGCTGTCTTTTTTAATGTTGCATACAGTCAGTGTGAATTTTGTCAACCTCTACACTGTCAGGAACTCCATATCCTTCAGCTTTGCTAGCTATTGATGTGGTAATTTTGGTTATTAATCAAATTTTTTCAGCGTTCCAAATTTGTAGTTACTACTTTCAAGAGACTTAATCGATTAATCCGCTATCTTTTCCCTTCATTTGAAGGGTTTTATCCCGAGGTAGCTTTAATGCAAATTTAAGTTATTTTTTATTTATTATTAATATTAAATATAATTAGGTATAATGGGGGTGTATTGTTATATATTGTAGAGCAGCACAGATGATGAAAGAGCTGAAGTGTGTGCAGACTTAATGATACAGGCATTTTAGCTCTGTATCAGGGATATTAACCATGGTAATGTCATGAGAGTCCTGCCACAATTAGGTGGCTTAAACACCTACACCTGTGTGAGTGGTGTGGCATTCTGGGAGCTGTAGTGTGTGCATCCTCGGCAATTTGTGGTGTGGCAGCCGATCTTGACTGGGAATGTAGCACCCCTCTCCTACCTGGCCCCGAGTGATGCCACCTGAAAACTTATATTACGGGACCTTTCTCATTCACACTGGGCACATATGTGCTTAAACAGCGAGCAAATTGTCTATTCTGCATCTAGTAGCTTAATTTAAACAAGAAAATACTGCAAACGAAGCACAACAATGGTGACGGGGAAAAGGATACATTTTTTGGGACTGACCAAGGTGAAACTAATTGTTTTTGGTTTGATTTGGTGTTCAAAAGGGTTAGCACATAAATAGACTTAAGTAAACAATTCTTAAGTCAAATCTAAATTAGCAGGATTTGTCCGCAAAGTTATCCAAAGTGTACTCTTAATGATTAATTGATATAAAGTGCTTTGAGTTGATAAAAAGTTTAGACAAGCACTGTATATTTACCATTTAGATCTGCCAGTAGAGGGCAGTAATTTAACTATTAATCAGAATTAGAAGTATATTTTAGTGCAGTCTTTGACAATCTACTACATGCAACAAATCATTGCTTGTTCTGTGAGTTTTCAGCATAAGGCTTACTTTCGTAAAATAGTAATGAATATACAGTATGTCATAACGGATAATAAGACTTTGCTAGGCTAAGAACCGTGCTCATGGCTCTGAGCTGCCTCTTTCAGTTGAGTTCAAAACAGCTTGAATCTTAAACTAAATCTTAAAGGCAATTCTCAGATATCTAATACCAGAAAGTAATAATTTAGGTAAATTTACTCAGTTTGCAAGACCATGTCAGAAAGAGAAAAACTTCAACACAATGTCAAATTGATTGGTGACTAGGGATGCAAAGTGAAAACGATTCCGACCATGTGCCGGGTACATGGTACTAGTGAAAAAAGTTAAATTTTGGTGGTGCTTATTTATTGCAAAAATGTATAAATTAATTTGTCTTTGCAAGGAAAGGCTACCTGCCAGGAGCTTTTTAATCAGTCTGTCTGCATCTCAGTCTGTCTGCATCTCAAATAAACTTAAAAGCTAGCGCTTTGAATGCACAAGTGAAATCCAAGCAGCAGGGTGAAAGATGGTTCACAGTCAACAGTAAAAAGTGTGGCAGTGACTTGACAAGAAAGTCACTTCACGGCTAGGTGCAGGGAATCCGGGGCGCTGATTAGCTGCAGGTTAGATTGCGCCTCAAAACTAGAAAAAAGTAAAAGCAGCCTGGCACTGATTTGGAGCAAGTGTTTAATCTTTAGCGCTTCCTCAGCTAAAGCCTGCGACAATGAGCCGCCGGGAGACACCAGATAAGTGTTGTACACGGAATTTACTTTAGTTCTCACTTTATGAAATAATTAATTTTATTATTACATCACTATGTCTTATAAAAAAAAAAGAGAAGCCACCAGTATCTTAAAATGTATATAATGTTATGTTTATGTTCAGTTAACCCTTTAGAGCCATTCTGTGTCTGATCATCAAGCTTTTGGGCCACACTGTCTCAGATATTAAATTATATTATTCATGCTACCTTGGTCCCATGAGAAACATAAGGAACCGACATTTCATGTGTTTTGGATCACAATTAAAGGAAATACAGGCCAATACATTTTGGGGGGATTCAGACTTTGGCCATATTGGTCCCAGCGAAATGTTTTTTTGGTCATTTTGAAGATCTTTTCCAGCTAAATATGTATCTGAACAGTATGCTATCCTCAATATAAAAAAAATTGTATTATGGATGGTAATAACAGTTAATGTCGAATTGCAAAATATATATTAATATTGGTTAAATTCTCTTAAATTGTCATCAGACCCCTGCAAAGTTCCTGCTGAGATATTTTTACTAAACTAACTAATGTTTTTTAAAAAGCAATTTGTGATAACTGCATAGTCAGGCAAATGCAAAATACCAATGCACTTCTTTGTTGAAGGGCTCCCAGGCCATTGTATATTGTGCAGAAAGAAATAAAACATGTGGATCATAATTTTTAAGCCAAATGTTAATTCAATTTATTGCATAACTACGTTTGAATCTTGAGACAGTAATAAAACTCAAAGAAGAAGTGGCCATTCTTTTATTAATGTGCATTCAGCCTTTTGATGTAAATATTTTGTATTTAAAAGTCGTAACCCATAAGAACCAGAATTAGTAAGGAGAATCAGAATCAGCTTTTCAGTCTAATCTGATCCATATACTACCACCATGGCCGCATCAAGAATTTTAGGAAAGGAAAGTAAGGTTTGGGGTAGGATTGACAAGCGATGTCCACTGTGATTTTAAGACAGCAATTCTTAAAAAGTTTGAAGTATCGGTTTGGTGGTGCTTTCAAATATAAAAACAATACATTTTAAACTGAAGGTAGATATTTAATATCTACCTTTAGAGATATTAAATATCTACCTTTACCTATCTATTATCTAATCTACAAAGCTCCTCAACTCTTTTTACACAATTTCTGCCTGTTAAAGACTTCAAAATATATGCAACTCCAAATGACATTTGTTATTAAAGCAAATAACCAAACCCGTTCTGTGAAAAGGGGCGCAAACTTAATACTTCTGGTCATGACACTTGTCTTGTTACACAGTGAGCTCAATCACAGCTTTGCTACTTAAATAGAAAACATTACATTTATATTACTCTATCTGCTGATAATTTTGTCCAGTCAATTATTTTGCCAATCCCAATTTTCCAAAGTGATTTCTTCAAATTACTTTTTTGTCTGACCAACCGCCAAAAAGCAATATATTTACTTTATTATCATAAAAGATATATACACATTTGAGGTGGGCTTCAATTAATAGACTGATCAAAGAACTGGTTCATCATTTAAAACAAAAATGTAATGCAAACAGAACAAAGTCATCTTCCAAAGATATTGTAATGTTAATTTAAAGTCATGAAATCCAATGAAAATTAAAGGATCATCGGACTTGAGGGGCGAGGGGGGGATTATTTCATTAATCTGGCCTCCTCCACTCCAGGTGTGGTGGGGGGTTAATGCAGATGCTCGTTGCTGCAGCTTTGAGATTGCTAAAAGTGTTCAATTACACTTACTTAAAAAGGTGCGGGTGAGGCCACACATTTACCCCTGTTCAGTTCAACCATATCTTCTTTTAGGCTTGAAGTTCCTTCCCTATCATTTTCCCCATTGTCATTCAGCTACTGTGGTGCTGAGGATATTTCAATCATTTAAGAGGATTTCCATCATCAATTATTTAAAAACATGTCAAACTTAATCTTCTCATGAAAATGTTTTACTACATGAGCTTAGCAAAAAAAGGTAACGCCACAGACCAGACACACGGGCCAGCCTCAAATGGCATGCTCAGTGCTTGGTACAGTACAAGGAGGAGCTTCTTACATTGTCCACCACAAAATTATTACAACATTTTTTGTAAAAATAATAATACATCTGAGACAGAAAAATATACATTAACACACACCCAAGACCATAAACCTGCAGTTAAGAATGTTGTGTGGACACACTTGTGCTTTAATGGCTAACCCTGCTCCCTGTAAAAAGTAATGGAGCAGAGACTAAGTCAGGCTCTCCCATTAAGGAGCAGCTTTACTTTTTCACAAAGTGCAACTCAAGGGGGGAAAAAAGCTAAATAATATACACAAATATACACATCTCCAGCTGAGGAAATAATGTGTAGTTTGAAATTAACACAATTTTGTAAATAAAATAAATAAGGCATGCAATATATATTGTTGAATCAGAAGATTTGGATACCTTTCTACTAGGAAAAAACCACTCACTCCTCAGAACGAAGGTAGCTGCCGAAATAAAATTCAATCCACTGGAATATCATTGAAATATGCCCGAGCATTTAAAGGCCCCCATTAACATATTGTGTTCTGTGTTCAAGCTTTAAGAGGCTACTATTAACATACATGTTCATGCGGATTCAACAGCAGTGCAGCAAAACAGCAAATTACATTGATTGACCTAGACGACATTTTCAAACATCCTGAATCAGAGAAAATAGTATGGATCAAAATAAAAAACACACATTGCAAATATTAAAGATGACTTTCCTCTGATCCCTCATCTTAAAAGACTATGTTTGCCTAACAACATGAAATGAAAAGAAAGTGAGACAAAAACCTGTCTTTTGGCTTGTATGGTGACGTTAATACATAAGAAGTGAAGTAGTGCTGAGCCTCCCAGAGGGAGCTGTGGTTTTGCCACATTAAGGCTTTGCAGTAAACATCAAGAGCTGAGTTGCTGCCGCTCTCCCTAACTTAAACCAACTTGTACGGTTCAGCCAATATTGACAAAGAGACATGCACTCAGACATGCACACGCACAAAAAAACAAACAAACTATGAGAGACTTGCTACTACCTCTCCTTTTTTCCAGTTTTCTTACTAGGTATTTTGGCCGCATTACATGGTGCATCTCCTCACCCCTCCCTGCCTATGTCCCCCCTGGTGCTAGGAGGCCAGACTTGAGCTGGGCAGGTTGGGGTGTGGAGTAGGGCTGGGCGGGGCAATTCAGTAGTCTTTGATAGGGACAAGCTCAGGGTTCAGGTCGACCGTGATGTTCTTGTAGAGGCTGCTGAGGGAGATGTGGGGGCTGTAATGAAGATTGTTGAGGCCGTCTAAGTGTTGCCGCTCTTTGGAATACCTCAGCAGTTTATACCTAAAAACACACAGTCATACAGTTCTTATATCAATATTTATCCACTTCTCCTGCCCTGCCTCTACTCTCCTTTAAGACACAGTTTACTGCTTTGAGGTGCAAATGTGTCTAGTATTGATCACATGCTGGATGAAAATAGAAGTGTAGAGTGATGTGTTTCCACTATTGAGGAAAGAACACATTAATACTATATAATGACATGTTGTAAAAATATTTTTTGAATATCTTTGCTAATTTATAGAAGAAAACATTTTAATTACAGTTTGACATAGTATCCCTCCCATTTCTCTTGACAATCTTTGTGATGTACACCTATCCACCTGATATGCTGCTTCATTGTGAATATTGTGCATAATTTCAAAACTGCTTCTTTTCATAACAGGTCAAATTTCTTTGAAAACATCAGCCCTGTTCAAGAGTGTTTATCCTGCTTATGTCTATTAAGATAATTTGTCAGCAATACACTTTCTGCTATTGTTTTTTCCTTTGAGACAATAGCCCTAACCTGACAGGAAATCATAGAAATTGCATTTTAACAAACTCCATTAACAGAATTTATCTGATTCACTTAAAAATTGGTCTGTGCAATTTGTGAGAAGATTAAGATGTATTTATTAGTTCCAAACACATGCACAGTTACACTCATGCAGGTAGGGAAATTTAACCTCTGCTTTTGACCCATCTGGTGCAGGACACACAGAGCCGGAGCAGATGTTGGGGGAGTAAGGTGCCTTGCTCAGGGGCACTAGACAGGGAAGGGAGAATCCTCTTAGATTTTTGGAAAGATCAATCCAGGTTCGTCTTTTTGTTGTTTCTCCGTGGAGTCGAACCAGAGACGAACCAGAGACCCTTTCTGCCCATAGTCCAAGTTTCTGCCACTAGTCCACCGCCTCTCCTAATCTCTTCTTTTTGATTAGATTGAATCAAGAGGAGGTTGGCATGCTAGTTACCGTCACAGTTAATGTGAATTACGACGCTAATCAAGAAAGCTAGTTAGCTGGTAACTTTAGCCTCAGGTAGGGCTGCACGATTAGGGCCAAAATCATAATCACGATTATTTTGATCAATATTGAGATCAGGATTATTTATCAGGATATTTATAAATTTTAGGGACAACATCTTTTTATTGCACTTTCACATTTAAATCAACAGAGCACTGCTTTCACTTAAATGTTGTGCTACATTCCAGCCAATGTACACGTCTTTGCTCAGTGCCTGGTCAATCGACTCTCCTGTGTGGTCTTGTGGGGAAAATGACGTCTGCAAGCACCGACTCTTCATTGCAAAATTACCGTCGATGTAGTGAATTTTCAGGGACCTGTACGGCTCCATTGCTCTCCTTGACCAAGGAAAAATACTCGACAGCTGGGAAATCCCTTTTTATTTCCCCCCGACGTTTTTCATAAAGTGCAGGTAATGCCTGTTTTGAGAATTAATTGCGTGTTGGGGATCACGTATCTCTTGTCAAGTGTCTTTACCATTTTTCTGAAGCCTTCATTGCTCACAGTATTTATTGGACACGTCTTTGACCAAATTAAATGCGATTGCATCCGTTATTTCAATCTGTCTTTGGGAGGTGGATGGATACGCTGTCGTGCTATGCAGGGTCACTGCTATGGTTTTCTGGGTTGACGTTGGACATGGACCGAGATTCAGTGAGGTAACATTAGCTTTTGCGTTAATGCTTTCGTCGTACTGTGGTTTATGGTTATTTTTCAGGTGGTTGAACAAGTTAGTTGTATTGCTATGCAGTGCAGACACAACTCTAACGGACTCTGTGTATATGATTTGTTCTTGGTTAACATCACTTGCCCTAAATCCAAGAAACTTCCAGACAACGGATGATGATACTTTTCGAGGGACTAGCTCCTCGCCTTCTGCTCCTGACATATGATTTACCTTTCACACGCGCATGACACCTCCAATCTCGTTCTCCCCCTGGTGGTTAGCTGAGTGTTAGTTGAGAAAGCGCTTGATTAGATATGTAGCAGAGCATGCATTTTAAACATCAATATCGCTGACGATTATGCTCATTTAATTGTGACAGCCAAAACCGTGATCGCGATTAAAATTTGATTAACTGTGCAGCCCTAGTCTCAGGGCTAACCTTTGTTAACCAGCTGTTAAAGTAAAGCTCGATAAAAAGGTAGATTTAAACAAATTAACATGACATGTTTGTTTTGTTTATTGATGATGTCAATAAACCAGCTCAAGTTCAGTGTCTTCTGATAGGGTGACAGTACAGCAGAACTTTATTTAGAATTCTCTCAGGTTCATTTTCTTGGCTTTTACTTCCTTAAACTATGCTCTTTTTAGAGCTGGTACTAACAATTTTAAAACATAATTTATAAACTATTAAACTAGAATTAGATGATGGATCAACTTCAGCAGTCACAACCTTGACAGGTAAGTGTCTACCAATGTGACGAGAAGAGTCTTCAATTGTAAACAGCTGGAACTGTCCAAACTGAAATTCGACTGGATAAAATGTGAATTATATGACAAATGTTTACTGCTGTTAACACTTTAAAGGTATTATTAGATATGGAAACTGTTAGGTGTTAACTTAAGCTCTGATATTCAAATGTTGAAACCACAGTTTATGTGATTGAACAGTTTGTGTTTAACACATTTACTTGCAACAAGTCATCATTTACATTTGATGGTCTACATATTGTACACAGCAATAAAATGCATGTTTGGTACATGCTCTCTCGCAACAACAAAGTGGAAACTGGTATTGTTGTGCAATATGTAATTCATTATGTCCACCGCAATGGACGCAAGCAAGAAATGACATCTTATTGCTTTGAGACTTTTCTCTAATGGTAGCAACAGCAGGCAGCTGTGTCAAGGATGTAGCCCCAAGATGAACAGGACTGTGAGGGCCCTTTGTCAGTAATTGTCATCAGATTTCAATTAGAGCAAAATTCCTAAGAAAGTTCCAGATTACACACTGAACCATAGCTTTAAGTCGCAACTTGCTTTTAGATCTCATGCCTTCTAGTGCTCTTTAGCTTCATCTTCTTGACTTAAGTGCTGACATTTAATGTGTAAATACGATAGGTTGAAAAGGCTTCATGAAAAGTTTTAATTTAACTAGCACCTCCCCTTATTTTCTTGTTAATAACTGAACTTATCTAGCATTCTTAAAATAGACTTCACTCATAGGTAATTAACTTCTACGTCAGTAGATGGCAGTCTCATGCTGTCATGGATCAACCAAGACAAGCTACGTGCCCTTCTCATGCCTAGCTCACAAATAAACAAGCTCTGGCCTGGGGAAGACACCAACTCTGGTCATCTCTTTGTTGATTCACAGGTAATGTAAACACCGGTTCTCTATCTTTAAGTCTGGTTTATGACACAACATTGGTAAGGACGTTTTCTGGAAGCTGGTGAAAGGAGAACTCAGGCTGCAGCGGATGTCTTTTGAAGAATATTTTAATGTAGAATTGATGTCTACAGCCCCCACTTAAAATTAAAGTTCTCACCATTTAAAAACCTGGAGACTATTCTTCCTATGATGGATGAAGTTGATGAACCAAATTTATATGCTTTTGGTTTTGATTTAAGTAAATGATACAGATAAGAGGTTGTCCAGTCCTTCCGTGATCCCCTTTGCCCACTGTTACTTGACACTTTTAGAGTTTCAGGGGTAAACGGTTGATTAGTGACCTATCTTCAGACATAATAAAACAACAGGAAAAGCATAACATGCCTCCATACTGCTTGTGTGGTGTCATCCAAGTGTCCGAAAGCCCGGACATTCATATTGGACTCAAACAAGGTAATTTTTAAGTTTAAGTCTAAAAGTCCACCAGAAGTGGTTAAACTAGTGGACGTTAGCATTTCCAACGGTCCCTGAATGCATTTCGTTGGAAGATATTAGCAGACATTAACACTGAAAACAAGGTGTAAATGATACTGTTTCGAGACAAATATGGAAATCTGGGCTTCCTGACTCTTGGATAAAACCACAGGAGCCATATCGAGGCATGATATGGTTTTTTTCTAGTTTTATTACAAACCACCAATGACTTCAATTATATTGGATTCTGCTCTAACAAAGGTTATCCCTGAGACTCAAGATGTGTTTTGTGGACTCAATCACTTCACCCACCCCTCATCGGAATAGGTATGAGTAGATAATGAGTGAATTTTCATTTTTGGATGAACTATCCCTTGGAGAAGCTGCCGTTAGCTATATATAGCTCAGGTCAGGAAACTATATAAGAAACACTGACCAAAACAATGATGACTACTGGTTTGAAGTGGCCACCCACATTTCTTATTGTGCTTTATGCCAATCAAAGCCCCCCTAGTGCAAGCCCACCTTTGACACCCCATAAAAAAACTCTGCTCTGAGTCTGGACTGATCGGTATATGAATGTAAATAAAACGACCTAATTAACTAAATCACTAAACTAAACTAGAAGATTACATGCTAATCAAATCTGGAAAATTGTCTCTATCTCATATAGATGAAAAGGTCTGTTTAAGGTGCTGTTAACATCCAGAACAGCCCTTAAGGTCCAAGGTAAAGGTAAATTAAATTCATCTTTCTGAGAAGACGATGGAGATAGCAGGACTGTACCCCTGTGGGTGGGGCTATCCATGTTTGTTTCTATCTGTAGACAAATCCCTAATGCTTTATATTATTTCTGTTACAAGTCTGATGTACAGTAATCAGACAGTGAATTCTTAGTCTAACAAACTTGTTTCTGTTAGTTTAATTCCTAGATAATTAAGACATTATAAATGATTGACAGGAATGTTACCTTCTTGTGATTAATCATATATAAAAAAAAATATTCAATTCAAATATTTCATTCCCAGTTTGACTTTCAGTTTGAGCTTGTCTTTTGTCTTAATTTTAGTGTTCCTATTTGATGTAATGTCTAAGTGTGTTTATCCCAAGGTTTTGAAGGTCTAAAGCTCCGGGTCAGTTGATAATTGTCCAAATAATTTTTTAATTGTACAATATGAGTGTTTGAATTTTATAGATTCAATTAAAGCATGGATGGGGAACGTCCATCAAGACTGTCTGATCCAGCCTGCAAGGCAATTCATAAATACAAAAACAAACACATAGGAAAAGCCGAAATGCTGACCTAATACATCCTATTCATTTTTACTGAGCTGTTAACATATATCCTGTGCCAATGTTTAATATGAATTCAGGATAATTTTTTGTTAGCAGGACTAAAGAGTCCATTTTATCTTTTGTTTTAGTTGCGAGTGATTTTCAAATTCAAAAATCAAATAAAATTGGTGCTGTTCAATAATATATCCTTAATTAAATAGATATTGAATCAAATCAAACTGAGACCTTGTGAATTGAAATTGATTAATAATAAAGAAATAATGAAACATTTTACTTTGACTAACTTTGTATCTAATTTAGAAATCTCTCAAAGTGAGATTTATTATTAAATGTGTGGTTGAATAAGGTATTTGTCTTTAAGTACAAATGGGTAATTTCTGTGTTTGTTTTGGTCTTTAGCTTATTTGATGATTCCAGGTTTTCATTGTGTAAAAAAAAAGAAGTACAATGAGTAAATTAATTAATCTGTTTGAAGCCTATCAAGATCATATTTCCTAGAAATGTTGTATCATGAAAGAAAAGAATTTAAAGTGGAAAATTTGTGAAAGCTGGAATGATAATCCTCTAAGTATGGATTCCATATCGCCATGCATTGTATGTTCTAGTAACCTCTGTATTGGTGGTGACCCTCAACATACGTAATGCACATGGGTTGAAGACTCTACAATGTGTTAATGATGGTTAATGTGATTCAGTTTGTTATATTATTTTATATTGTGTGTTTCAATATATGTAGAAGTTCTCTTTATGTATCACTGGTCCTTAATATATAATTAATACTTATCAATGATGACCATTCTGGAGCTAAGAAGAAAACAGGGTGGATCAATGAACAGCCCTGGCGGTGGCAAGACATAAGGACACAATGTGATTTAGGAATGCATACCTACTATCCAATCGGATGCGAACACCTACATGTAACATAGAGAGTGACAGTAATTCTAACCATTCATCGATGTGCTGTTAGAAGGGGTGACGCAAGTAAAGGAAGATATATGGGGATGCTGTGGAAGACATCTTCAGACTTGGGATGGAAAATTGCTCATGCTACTCTGTTAGCGTTTGTATATTGTTCCACCTTCTGGTATCCTTGATGCATCAAGTCTACATTAAAACCTGGCATGAGACATTAGTTGCTGACTGAGATTTCACCAGCTTCCAGAAAACTTCCATAACAAACATGAATTTAGCAGTGCTTTCTGATGAACATATTCAGCAAATTGTCTTGATGAGCAACATTTCCGAGTCTTTCTTTGTCTTGAATACCTGTGTTACACAGCAGCTTATCAGTATATTAAACATTGACAATCTGTAAAATGTGGAACTGTGTTCTTGTATGAGTTTTAACCAATCAGCAGTGAGAAAATTGTGACTAAAAGGTTCATATATTCAAGCTAGTTCACATTTCCAGTCACAAGCCGACATGCCGACCTATTGAGTGCTATGGTTAAGTGCAAGTGTTTGTATGAGTGTAGTGCATGTGAAAATTGTAGAAAGATTGAGTGTGATTTGTATTAATTTTGAATGAATGTTAGCTCGTATGTATGTTTTTATATGGAAGTTTCTGTAGGGGTGGATGGAACAGTAAATGTGTTTTTGAGTTAAGCCAATTTCGGGGTTATGAGGAATATGTCAAAATATTGTATTTTTCATGTGCAATTATTTTCCTTTAAACAGACAAATTAATATTGTTTATGTCTGTATGGTTTTGCATTTGTGTATGAAGTGTTGAAGCATAAGTTGTAACAATAAAAACACTTTTCAGAGATGATTAGATGCTCAAGAAATAAACAAGCTCTGACATAAGGAAGACGCTAACTCTGGTCCTATCTATGTTGATCCACCGAAAACCGTATTTTTTTTCATATTGGCTACACAGTGTTCTCTAGCCTGTGTAACCCTGGAGGCCAGTCCAGATTGCCCATAGGTCTGGTGTCTGTAACGTAAACATCATTGAGAAATATGTGCTTTTGTGATCTTGTGAAAGTATCATACTTTTTGGGGAAAAGTATTTCTTTGATTAAATTCATTATGTAAAAGATATAGCTCATGTGAAAGTAAAGACTTCATTCTTTAGAATGGAGACCTTGAAGGTGGAGGAGATGGCGGAGTGAGCAGTCACGTAGTTTTGGGCTCTCTTAACTCTGCGACGATAATCCCCTCAAAAATCAAAATTTGGACAAATGGATTCAATGTAATATAGGAGGGAGCTAATGAAGAGGACGAATATACAAAGAAAATCAAGTCAGAGGTGATAGAAAAGGAAGAAAATGGATTCAAATGCTGATGGTGGAACGTGGGGTGAGAGGAGCGGGGCATTTGCGGAGCCAGCTAGCCTAAATCAACTGATTGACTTGCTATCACCCATAGGCAAACAACTGGACGAGGTGAAAAAGGAGATTAAAGAAGTCAAACAAGGGATAAGCAATGTGAGGAGAGAGGTGAAGGAAGAATTCGAGAGGATCCGGAGAGAAACTGAAAGTAAATTCGAAGGGATTAATGCCGACATGAAAACACAGCATGACAACATGGAGGAAGCTCAAACGCGCATAGCGGAACTGGAGGAGTGGCAGACAGAAGCTAAGAGTGAGATGCTAACTATGATGGCCCAGACCCAAAGGATGAAGGAGAAAATGACGGACCTAACGTAATAACATACGCATTTTTGGCTTACCGGAGGGCATGGAGGAGAATTTGGCAGGCAAGTACCTGGAGCGCTTCCTAACCACCGAACTCGAATTACCTGGAGACATCCCACTCCAGATACAGAGAGCACACAGGGCCCTGGCACAGAGGCCGCCTCCGAACGCACCCCCAGATCACTGGTGGTTAACTTCCTACAATTCGAGACCAAGGAAATGGTGCTTAGTCATGCATGGAAGAGGAAGATTCACGTGGGAGAGAAGAGGATTTTTTTTTACCATGATTATGCAACTAAAGTGGTCCAGAAGAGAAAGGCGTACGGGGCCATAAAGAAGGAAGGATCCGCTTCCAGACCCCGCTATCGAAGATGCGCATTCACTGGGCAAGAGGAGCGAACACCTATGACAGCGCAGAGGACGTGGCGAGAGACATGGAGGAGAGAGGATACGAGGTGGGTCTCACGGGAGAAAGCACTGCGACCGCAAAGAGGGAGAAGACACGAGACCGGGCAGAATGGCAACAGGCGAAGCAAGACGGGGAGGACGGCGGCAGCTGCTGCCAGGGAGAAGCTGAGGGGCTTTCAAAGAAGGAAATGAGTCCGGCTCGCTGACCTGAATGGATGTTTTAAGGGGCATGGAACCCAGTCTGACGGCCTACAAGGTATGTTAACGGACCTCTACTAAATCCAACGTAACTGAAGCCAATTGAGAGAGACTGAAATGACAGAGTTGGACATATCTAGACGGAGGGGAAGCCTACGGAATGGGTTTGATTTCGGTTCTAGGGAGGGGCCCTTTCTGAGAGGAAGTATAACCCCTCAACCTACCAACGGGACTTGGGGGAGGCGACTTCCCCCTTTTTGAAAGAAGTTTGTATTTTGTTTTATTTCATATTATAATTTCATGTTATGTTTTATTGCACGTTTTTGCAATGTTAAAGGTTCCTTGTTTACTCAACCTACTGCTGTTCAGGTCGCTTAATAGGGATATTGATCTAGGACTAGATGGGCACGACTGTTAAGACTGGTGTCACTTAATGTTAATGGCTTGAATACCCCCAAGAAGAGGGACAGGGTTTTGACGAAACTGAAGAAGGACAGAGCCCAAATTATATATCTGCAGGAGACGCACCTTAACAAAGTAGAACATGACAAGCTAAAGAGATACGGTTATAGAAATCTGTACAGTAGTTCGTTTAAGGGAGGTCCAAGAAGAGGTGTGACGATTATGATATCAAACCAGGTACAATTCGAATACGACAAAGAGATAAGAGATAGGGAGGGAAGATATATTATTGTGAAAGGGAAGCTCGACAATGTGAAGGTTACTCTGGTGAATGTGTATGCGCCCCCAGACTGTGATAAAAAATGTTTTAGATTGCTATTCGATGTAATTGCAGCGGAAACAGAAGGGATTCTAATTTGTGGGGGGGATTTGAATGTAGTTTTGAATTATAACATGGACACAACGAGCATAAAAAAATCGAAAATACAAATATCAAAATACGTAAATACATTATTGAAGGAGATGGGGTTGGTCGATATATGGAGGAATCTATACCCGCTAGAGAAGGATTTCACACACTTTTCGGGGGTGCATAAAGTACATTCTAGAATAGATTATTTGTTTGTGGATCCAGGAAATGTTCACAGGGATAAAGATTGCCACATAGGGGGTGCAGATGTGTCTGATCATAACTCGTTGTACCTCGACTAGGCATCATTAACCGGAAAAGAATAACTAATTGGAGATTGAATGTGGGTCTACTGAATAATGAACAAAGGAAGGACAAATTCAAATTGGAAATACAAAACTATATTACAGAAAACGATAATGAGATGGTGGAGCCAACGATGGTATGGGATGCCTTGAAGGCAGTTATGAGAGGCAGATTAATCTCTGAATCGACCTACGCAAAAAAAATGAAATTAGAAATGTATACGAAAAATATAGAAAAACTGAGAGAGTTGGAAAGAGAATACCAGAATTCGGCTGACTTGGACACACAAAAGAAAATGACACTCGTAAAATTACAGATAGATAAACATCTAACAGAGGAGATAGAGCGGAAGACTCTTTTCTATAAGCAAAGCTATTATGAGATAGGTCCGAGAGCCACTAAATTATTGGCGAGACGGACCCGTAAGGAACTAGCGACTAGTCAAATCCATAAAATTAGGGACCCGATTACGAACCAATTGATAACAGAGCCAGAGGATATAGAAAGAACATTCCTGAGATATTATGAGGAGTTATATACACAGCCAGAGTCTGCACAAAGAGAGGAGATTAACTCTTTTTTAAACACACTAGACCTACCAAAGATAGGATAGACACAGAATTATACCCTAACGAGGGATATTTCAATCGAGGAGGTAGTGGAGGCAATAAACAGATAAAAAAATGGGAAATCACCAGGTAGTGATTACCCAGCGGAATGGTATAAGACACTCAAAGACAAACTGTCTCCACTGTTAGTTAAATCGTTTAATTGTACATTACAAAAAGGCAAATTACCACCAACATGGACAGAAGCAATAATAACGGTCATACTTGAACCGGGGAAAGATAGGGAATTATGCGGAAATAATCGAACAATATCGTTACTAAATTTGGTCTACAAGTTATATACATCTATTATTGCTAGATGATTATACACCTTTAAACAGGATTTGATTGACGAGGACCAAACAGGATTTGTGAGCGGGCGACAGATGCACGATAACATTAGGAGGACTCTGCACATTATAGACCAGGCAAACAAACAGAAAAGAGACACGATTCTGGTTAGTGTAGATGCCGAAAAGGCATTTGACAGGGTAAATTGGACTTTCCTATTCACTGTGTTAGAGAAGTTTGGATTCAACGATAAATCAATACAGATTATTCGGACTCTATATCAACGACCTACAGCTAGAATCAAATAAATGGAAGCCTATCTAACAAGTTCGATCTACAGAGATCAACCAGACAGGGATGCTGTTTGTCACCAACCCTGTTCGCATACTTTATTGAACCATTGGCCCAAGCCATACGCGAAAATAAACAAATTCAAGTGGTGACAGTGCGCGGAGTAGAACATAAGGTTGGCCTCTTCGCAGATGACATCATTGCATTCCTTGAACGGCCTAGTGGATCGTGGCCTGAATTGCTAGATCTCTTGAACGCATATGGACAGCTATCAGGATACAAGATAAATATCACTAAAACCCAAGTACTCACTATCAATTATACGCCACCAAAGGAGATCAGGGAAAAATACAATTTAAATTGGAATCTAAAGAAAATGTATTATTTAGGCGTAGAGGTGACTAGAAACTTATCAGGACTATATAGGGCAAATTATGATAGGATTAACCGAGAATTATTAAAAGATATACATAGGTGGACCACCCTAACATTGGATTTTAGCTCAAGGATTGAATTAATAAGAATGAATGTATTACCCAGACTTTTATATTTGTTCCAAGCATTATCAATAGAGATACCTCAAACACAATTCATATCATGGGACAGGATGATATCCAGATTCATATGGGGGGGGGGGGGGGGGGAGGCCAAGAGTGAGACTCAGAACTCTTCAGCTAAAGAGGGAGGGGGGGGGGCCTTAGTCTGCCGAACCTGAAAGAATACTTCCACGAGGGCCAGCTGAGATATGTGCATTGTTGGTGTAAACTGGATTATGAAGCAAAATGGAAAGAAATGGGAAAATCATTTGAAATGTGTCCGATACAGATTATTGGAGATAGGGAAACATTTAAGAAGGTAAGAAATCAAATGGATTCGATTACAAAATTTACCTAGGAATTATGGTTCAAATTTCTTAGACATAATAAGGCGGAGAAGGACACAAATTTATTGAAATGGGTGGCTTTTGATAGCAGATTTAAACCAGCTGGGCGCGGTGGGGGATTTGTATAGGGGGCGGATAAGGGCATTATGGCATGGTGCACGCTGATGGACAAGGGGAAGATAATGAGTTTTCAAGACTTGAAAACGAAACATGGCCTGGATTGGCGGGAAATATATGTTATGGAAAGACTGACACACAGGCTACGGCTGACAGGATCACAGATGGACAATAAATGGAGGAAGTGGACTCTATGGCAGTTGACACAGACTTGACATGACAGCAGGTTTTTTATTTTATTTTATTTTTTTATCTCTGGTTGTGGATGTTGTTGATGACATGTATTGGTGTACTTATTGTTGAATAAAAAGAAAAAGGTAAAAAAAAGAATGGAGACCTTATTACAGATTCTTACCTGCCAAGGAACTGCACCTCTCCCCTGTGGTGATGAGGAATAGACTTGTACTTGCCAATCTCTCCATCTGGACGTGTGACATTGAAACCCGAATAGTGAACCCTGGATAGAGAGCAGGCTGCGTTACTATTCCCAACATTAAACTAACATAAAAATACAGCCTACCTTAAACCAGTTGTGCCATATCATATAAATGAGGCTTTGTGCCTTGTTTATTTGTACAGTTCATTTAAACTATTAAAATGGTTGAACATTTACTAAAAAAACACATCTAAAAACATATGTAATTTGATGCACTGGGTGGTATAATTTGAGCTGTAGTCCCAGTCATGACCCGTTATGCCACTAACATTGTTAGCCTTGCTGTTTCCTTCAAAAGAACTTATCTCATTAGGCCAATCATTATTGGCTGATAAATGTGTGTGTCGTCACATGACAAAAACACAGAAGCACACAAGAGAGGGGTCTTGGGGGGGGGGGGGCAGTCACCTGTGAAGACCACAATCAGTCACCTGTGAAGACCACCATCATTTACCCTGAACCAAGATATACTTGAGGTCTTCCACGGCCCAAGAGCGTCTCAGTGGACTATCAGTGATAAGCATAAACCATGATGTGTCACAGAAAGTCTCACTTTATGAGGTCATTGATGACTTTGCCAAAAAGAAGTCAAGGCGCGTTCAGTTTGATACTTTTTGTGCCAATCTGAAATCTCGCCTAGGGCTCCAACATTGCCAGGGCCAGCCCTGGCTGATGACATTGAAACAAACCCAGCCTAATTGCTTTTGCTGACTCATTGGAGAACAGCAGTCATGTTTTCCAGTTTGTAGTTTGTGGCATGCCCACTTATATGGAGTGTGTGGGGATGCTGACACGCTTGAGGTTGAGGCTATTGCTTTATCTTAATTGAATAAGGGTATGCATGCATACTTGACTCGTGGTCTGGCAACAATCTGGGCCTCATTCAGTGGAGTTCCTAATCAGGACATTTGTCCGGCAGTGAGTTGTTCCTCGCCTCTCGGTTTTGTCCACTTCTACATATTGGATGTCTCAGCCCCGGTGATCTTAGAGTCCTAACTAGAACAGAGTGTCTCTCTTGCAGGTTAATGGATGCTAGATAAACTTGTCTGCAGTTTAGGTTCTAACACATTGTATGGAATATTATGAAAAACGGCAGGTGGCGCTACGGAATATGGTCAAACTTGATCATGATTGTGTAAGTGCTTTTGAGGGTCACAGCGGGGCTTGCTTGTATAGATATATATTATAGACATCTATAATAATGATACATTTTATTTCATTTCACCTTTTGTAACACCCAACACGTTACAATATATCATTAGTAAATACAAGGTGTAATCCAAGGTTAATTAAAGGAGGAGGAAGCAAAGAAAATCTTCTATCTACTAATTCCAGAAATATCATCAGGGCAACTCACAATGTGACTAAAGTGTCCTATATGCATGTGGTATCATCATGTGACATCAAGTGTCCATAGGCCCAGACAATCAAATTTGACACAAAACGACATCTTTTACACCAGGTTTTTTGCATAAATGTCCTCGGATATCCTCCTCTGTAGCCGAGTTTGCACGCACATGCTGCACAAAAGCTCTCGCCAAGGGGCTATAAGCAAGTTGCGCGGTAGCATCACTAGTTCCGGTAGCATTGCTACCTTCTATAGTGGAGATTTACGCACTATAGAAAAACAGTAATGTATATTTCCACAGGTAAACAGTGACACAGACATTTTTTTTACTTTATATAGTCAGTTACAGACTGTCATTCCATTCCAAAACACAGGAAGGCTATCAAGCTTTGATAGAAGTGTAAAAGTTACATCAAAAACACAAAATGAGTTTTTCTGACATGTCCATATCCCCAAATGTAGAAAACAATTTTAAAATAGTATAGGGGAGAGCGGGGTAATGCGAGACATCGGGTAATGTGAGACACCCCCTGTATCTAGGCAACGGAACACATTTGTGGTCATGTGACCATTATGTTTTAAAGCCCCTCCCATTCCCCCCTTGCCATGAAGGAGAAGTTGGTGCTGGTGCTGTGGTAATTATGTTTTTTTTAAAAAAAAGGGTTTTTTGCATGTAAAAGTACATTTTCTTGCTTTGAACTTAATCAACTGTTGTGTCAAAATAAATTGATTCAGGTAGAAAAAATTATATCATACATGTTGATGAACTTCCAACATATAAAACCATGTGATTGATGCTGGCTGAAGATTAGCCTGAATTGATAAGAGATGTTGTTTTTTATAAATGGTGGCTGCGGGGAAGTCAAATCAGTAGCCTGGGGTGCAGTAGCTGAGGCAAAGAGAATATTATCAGATGAGATGGAGGAGGAGCTGGCCAAACACTTGAAACAACTAGCTGACCATTTCCATGGCCTTGCTCCAGTTAAGTGCCGTGAACTGGCATTTTAATACGCAGAGAAAAAAAATATCCCTATCCCTGCCAGTTGGACAGAGAAACAATGTGCCGGTAAGCTAGGGTGTGCAAGAGATCACATGAATCATAATAATCATAAATGTGCTTAATTGACCAATCCCCATGATTCTGTTACTAGTCCGATATTAGTTTCGGAATGTGTGGTTGTCAATTTAGCTGTCAGGATTTTAACTTTTACAACATGTGTTATTATGGTAGTTTTAAAGTGGAAAAAGTAAGTGAATCACTTTACCCCCTTGATCTCCCTGGTCTGTCTCATTTTACCCCAACTTAGGGGTAAAGTCAGACACAAAATCTTTTTTCAAAAGACAATTATATTTTCACTGCCCTTTGTCCTGACGACATTCTGATCATTTCCATTGCTAGGAAACATCCTGAATTAATGGGAAATGTGTAAATTTTACTGGTATATCATTTTAGCTCGCCTAGAGGGGAGCAAATGTAAAAAATGTTTCACATTACCCCGCTCTCCCCTAATAGTATTCAGATATCAGATTAACATGCTACAGTCAGGGTATTTTACTACTAAACAACTACCTTACTTATCAGACCTCTGTTGTTTTTAGCCTGTTTGACTCAGTGCGCTCTCCATCATAAAACCTCACATATATGCACAGCTGGGCCATGTCGGTACAGTTGTCGATTCCTCCACAGCGATAGACCTTGCTTTTCGAAGGTTTTCCAAAAGCTTCCCTGCGACATCCGTTGCCAGTAGCTCCACTCTACGGAGAGTTGATGTGTCCGAGAGAGGCACTTTTTTAATGGACTAAGTTAAGCTTTCCTTTACTTTTTCTTCAACAACCATTTGATCAATAACTGCAAGCATGCAGTCTTTAACAGTCTCCGACTAGGTAAAGGGCCTCTTCTGTCTGGTTAGTGTCCAGGCTACGCGTAGAGATGCTATCATGGCTCTCTCTTGTTCAGTGCAAAAGCGACTAAGGGCACACTGACCTCATTGAAAAGATGCTAACAGTCCGTTTACTTTCCTCCGCCGTTCATCCGAGCCCTCGGGAAAACTTTCATGAAACGAGTCATGATTCGACTTGTTGGTGTCAGCTAGCACTCTTACCAAGCTAAACCAGTTTGCAGGCAGTCTTGCGGGTTATAGTTATTTTCTGTGAGCTAATTATTATTCCTAGAAAAACAATTACATTGTACCCAGAAAAAACTAGCCTTCCATCAAGGGAGATAAAACTATCCCAAATGCGGTTTAAAGACAAGGTCGAAAAATTTATGATGAGTCATCTGTGCGCACCAAAGTTAAACATGGTGTTCCACAGGGCTCTGTGCTCGGCCCAATTTTATTCTCATTATATATGCTTCCACTAGGAAACATAATCAGGACACACTTGGTAAATTTCCACTGCTATGCGGATGACACCCAGTTATACTTGTCAATAAAACCTGAACAAAGTAATCAATTAACTAAACTTCGAGCATGTCTCAAGGACATAAAAACCTGGAAGACCCGCAATTTTCTCTTATTAAACTAAGAGATAAAACAGAGGTTATAATACTTGGCCCTAAACACCTAAGAGATACATTATCTCAAGATATAGCTGCGCTAGACGACATAGCCCTTGCTTCCAATGAAACAGTCAGGAACTTGGGACTGATCTTTGATCCTGATTTGTCCTTTAACTTACACCTAAAACAAATTTCTAGGACAGCCTTTTTCCACTTGCGTAATATTTCAAAAATTAGACATGTCCTTTCGCAAAAAGATGCAGAAAAACTAGTCCACGCCTTTGTTACATCAAGACTGGACTATTGTAATTCATTACTATCAGGCCTCAGCAGTAAGTCGTTAAAGACTCCACAGCTTGTCCAAAATGCCGCAGCACGTGGCCTGATGAGAACCAAGAGAAGAGAGCACATTTCTCCAGTATTAGCATCGCTACACTAGCTTCCCGTTAAATATAGAATAGAATTTAAAATTCTCCTCCTCACCTTCAAGCCCTGAATAATATGGCACCTTTTTATCTTAAAGAGCTGTTAGTACCCTATCAACCCACTAGAGCACCCCGCTCCAAAAATTCAGGCTTACTAGTTGTCCCTAAAGTCTCTAAAAGTAGAGTAGGAGCAAGAGCTTTTAGCCATCACGCCCCTCGGCTGTGGAATAATCTACCACTTTCAGTTCGGGCAGACACCATCTGTTCGTTTAAAAGTAGGCTCAAAACCTTCCTTTTTGATAAAGCTTATAGTTATCTAACAAGCCAGAACGTTACTTGTCCTATGTTCTAAAATAGGAAGGGTTTAGTTTAAAAAGGCATAGAGGTATTGATGGCTGATCTACTGAGTTGGCCACATGTTTTTCATCGTACTACCATACAAACCAGTAGCCAGTCAGATTTACCTTGAGCCTCAGTGTACCCCCAAGTTCAGCCTGTATCATTGATTACAAGGCAAAAACCCCTGATGATGCTAAGACGCAAAGGGAATTTATGACACATGACACACGGAGCTTCTCTTTCCAGCTTCTCCTTCCTCTTCTCCATCCCTATCACATAGAAGTAAGTCATATCTCATCAGTAAATATTACTGACTTGACCCCTTCCCAGAGTCTCTTTGCTTTATCGCCCGCAGATCCGGGCCCGCTGTGGCCGCACCATGGATTACGATTTGTGGATCGTGCATCAGAGGTCGCAATGGTGGATCCAGTATGGCGGATTCTATATCGTGCTGGCTCATCGTAGTGGGAATGACTGATCCTTTGTCGCGTTGGAGTGAGATAATGGTGGTGGACCACGGCCGAGGCGCCGCTTGATGATGGATCTTAATAAGCGGCAGTGGTCAATAACTGTGGACTATAGTGGATCCGACCAGGATGACGGATCATTATCTTGCTGGCTGCTGACCATGGACTATGATTGCAGCTTGACTACTTGACATATCGTATTGAAGTTATCCTTCAAGATGTTTACCCTCATCAATGCTGCTAACATTTTTTTTTCTTGATTATGTTTTCCTGCACTTGACATCTAATGCACGTCTGTCCGTCCTGGGAGAGGGATCCCTCACATGTGGCTCTCTCTGAGGTTTCTATGTATTTTTATCCTGCTAACAAGGTTTTTAAGTAGTTTTTCCTTACTCTTGCTGAGGGTTAAGGACAGAGGACGTCTCACAATGTTAAAGCCCTATGAGACGAATTGTAATTTGTGAATATGGGCTATACAAATAAAATTTGATTGATTGATTGAGAGGATAAACTTGAGAATTGCAACTCTTGCTTTGTCTGGAGGGGGTTTAAATCTATGGTGGGAATTTGGGATAAGAAAATAGGGGGGTTAAATCCTAATGAATTTGACTGTCATGGCAGAGGACAAGTTTTATTTTGAGATTTTGAGGAGACTCATGGGCCTGACTGCATCAGCAGCCAGTTGCTTAAAAACTGTGCTTTGTTCTTGTGTGGCATCTTCACATCCACTTTCCAGCTTTCTTTGTCACTGAAATAAAGTTCCCATGTTGTGGGAAAAAAATATTTCTCTCAACATTCATGTTGGTGTCTTCTATGTCTATGGTTTTTCACAGAGAGATATTTGTTATCTTTTTCTTCTTTTTTCTTTACAGTAAACTTTTTACATTCACACATTCATACAATGCATCTAGAGGCAGTTTGGTGTTCAGTAACTTGCCCAAGGACACTTTGGCATACGGACTAGGGAAGACTGGGATTGAACTTCAGACTGTGTGGTTAGAGGACGACCGCTCTACCAGCTGCCACAGCTGCCCTGCCTATAATCAACTCACTGAAACCAGAAGGGGATCCCCTGCTGTGTTGAAACTGCTGTGTTGAAACTGCAGAGCATCTCACACATGCACCTCCGGAGAAAATACAGAGGAACCGTGAAGTCCAGAACATGTATGAAAACAGCTTTTCAGACATTTTTGGGTACTAGACAGTGTGAGAAAACCACCTGGTCTGCTCATTGCTATTCCATGGCCAGGACTGCGTGTTAGGTCACATTGTACCCTTTGTAGTAGACCTTTTTTAGTCAGATCACGTGGCCCCGCCGCCATGTCGCACGGCATTTTTGTCCTCCCCTCTTCCCCTCTTCCCCACCCACAGACAGACAGACAGACAGACAGACAGACAGACAGACAGACAGACACACAGACACACACACACACACATGCATGTAGGTACCGCATGTGTGTTCCCATTAATGTATTATGTATTAGTCCCTGATACCAGGGTGGCTCCATACACTTTAGTTACCGAATGTGTGTTGCAATTAATGGATAATGTATTGGTCGCTGATACCAGGGTGGTTCCCCGTAATTATTCATTTTCAATTATAATAATATAAAAATGAATAACCATGTTTGATTATTATTAATAATTAGCCAATAATCGGCTCCCTTCTATGCCCAACATTAATGTAAAAGTATGCTTGATGCTCTTTACCACCCTGGAGACAGTACCATATTTGCCCTATAAATAGGACCCTTACCCATACTTTTTCTTAAACTAAGTTTAGAAAATGGTCTTATATTTAAAGACGTATTGTGGGTTTTAAATGGAGCAAGTACCACAGTATAAAAAATCTTTAACAGAGTGTTACATTGTGGGTTATTTGTAGTCTTAATTTTGCTCGGCCAGTGACTGCATTTCACTTTTTACTTCACTTTTTATATCTTTTATCTATTATATATATTTTATTTAGATATGTTTATGTCTAAATAAATGTTACTTTGCATAAATATTAGAAAAAGGGAGTCAATAAGAAGTCAATAGGGAGTAAATATATATTGTTTCTTTTTGTGTGACGATTTATTGCCCTAAAAGTGATCTTTTAGTCTCATTTATTTTGGTCATCTCTGTCTATCTAGGTCAGGGGTAGGCAACCTTTACTAACAAAAGAGCCATTTTGTCCCGTCCTCTCCCAAATAAAGTTTTTCTGGAGCAGCAAACATATTTGATGAAACAGCTTATAAAGTTTTATATGTAGTTATACTATATATATATAAACTATAGTTTGTTGTATTTATGAAATTATAGAATAATAATAAAGAAAACTGTTGACATTTTATCGCTATTTTTATCTGTTACAACAAAAGAAAATACCAAATTCTTGTGAAGAGTAGAACAAAATACATTGGCATGTGTAGACCTACTTTGAAATAAATTAAACACAGAACTATGCTTTTTTGCTAATCTCCAGCTAGGTACTTTTCACTAAACTGTGTGCTTGTTCTGGAAATGTCTTTCAACCTTACCTTAAACTTGTTGTTTGCTAATTCTTCGCCACATATCAAGCATACAGGTAAGCAAACATCGTTGGGCAGTGAAAGCAAATTAATCTGTCCACGCAGAATTGAACTCTCCATTTTTCTCCGAGACTTTTCTTTTTGGGGATTTATCCATGGTTAGCTTACCGAGGCCGGGGGTCGGAAACTCAACATTTGCGACCTGTAGGAAAGAGCGCCAGGCCGTAGACGTAATAGGATGTGACTCATATTTTAGTTGACGAATTATTAAAACAAAAAGTGAGAGCAGGTCAGACTGGAGGCGGACACAGAAACTGAAGCTCAGTACAAACCAACTGCAGCTTCTGCTCTGATCAAGAAGCTGCGGCGCTGATCTCTGAGCAGATGTGACCAAAGAAACTCAGTGTTTCACTATTTCCACTGTTAAGAAGCAGCCGGTAAGTCACTGACTTGCTGCTTCAAGTGAACAAGCTCTGATCTCACTGTGTGTGTCTCTCTGAGCGAGTGAATGGGGGTGGAGCCCCGGGGCCTGTGTGTGTGCACTCTCTGGGAGCCGCATGCACACGCAGATTTGGTCAGTGCAATCTAAACACCATAATGATGAAAAGTTGTACTCTTGTAAGTTATTGTCAAACGATGTTGCCTTGTCAGGGTGTCAAATTTAATGTAAACAGCAGGTTGTAAATTTAGTGTACATTATCCAATCTTCACCAAACTTATGTTTTCAATAAGCGTCTCGGCCTGAACATATCTACATGCAAATATTTTGTCATAGTCATAGTGCCCCATACTGGGAGATGTGGTCAATCCTGTGCTTTTTCATTGAACTTATCACATTTTTGGGGGGGCTCACCTAATTCACAAAACTGTCTGGATAGCTTCCCCTGCAGCCGCACTGGCGGCAGGTTCCATCAACAGGTATGAAAATCGGTAAGTATACGTACGATACCTCACCATTTTAAATGTAATGTAAAAATATTGTTGTATTTTTGCCAGTTCCATGCATTGTACTTCAACAATCTCTTCCTAAAGGATGAATCCGACTTGCTTCATATTGGGTCACTGTAATCTAAACAACTTCAACATAAAATAATGTGGTCTTTATGAGGTTCTGTTGAGCGACGTGTATGTGAAGTGTCGTCAAACTTTCACATTTTGCCTTGAAAAAGGAAGCTTTTCCAACAAGACTATGCTGTACATTGTCCAATCCGCACCAAACTTAACATGTTTGATGATCATCTGTGACCCCATTTACATGCCAAAATTCATTTTAGCACCACCTACTAGCAACAGGATGCATGCCTTAACAGGATGTGACATTTAACTCCTCCATGCAGTGTGAAACACATAATGCAATGCCATATAAAGCAATTTCAAGCAACTATACTGAAGCCACAGCACACCCTGATGCACACTTGGATTGTAAGGGCCAAACCACAGCCGCTTGCAGCTTTAATTAGGGCCCCAGCAGGGACCGCTGCACGGACCTTATTGAAATTCAAGTAATAGTTTTTCCTAATAATGACTTTGTGGCCTAAACATGCATACGTTTTGCTGAAACTTTGCAAAAAATTCAGATGTACGAGAAAGTTGTGTGTCAAATGGTTTTTGCGCATGGGCATGCCCGATTGACCTGAGAGTCTGTCCCAACATTTGTGCGAAAAGTGGCGGATGCACAAAATGGGGTTTGAAAGATATGTACTCAATACAAAATGAGACATTGGTTTCACTACACTGGCTACCTAATTAAAAATCCTCCTCCTCACCTACAAGGCCCTTAATAAAATGGCAGCATCATACTTTAAAGAGCTGATATCATCATATCATCTCACTTTTTTTTAGAGACGGGCGTGGTGTTAAGTTTAACTGTATTCTTTAAGTTTCAACATTATGTTCCAACTGTATTGTATATTCTCTTTCAGACTCACAGAAAAGTGAAATGGCACAGTTTTCACTCACCATGTTCCCAGCAAAGCTGAAATGTTAACCCAGGGGTGTGTTTTTTTTGGTATAAGATTAGTAGTTTAAAGAGTTTTCTGCTGTGCTTTTGGCAGCTGTCTTGTTCCAATATTAGGGTGGGGGGTGGGTGTCCTCAGGGTTGTGCGGTCCTTTGGGTCTTCACAAGCCTTGGTTCTCTCCCGATTTAATACTTGCCTTACGTTTCCATGCCATGTCTTATGCCGGTGTAACAGGCCATAGTATACCCCTAGTCCGGACTATACCCGGGGTTAAAGGGGCCTAGGCTAGATTATACCCCGGGTATATTGTGGCCTAGGCCGATTTATACCCCTCGGGCCAGATTATACCCCCACGATATCAGGAGTGTTGAGTAATATACACAAGAATTACTTTTTCAACATTTTATTGGGGGTTCAGCTTTGTCAGGTAAATTAAGTAAGAAAGCTAACCGACTTAAATCTTAAAACTCTAAAACATAGACTTTTATTACTTGAACCAGAAAAACTGAAAAAATATTAGACTTCCATAAAGATCAGAGATTACAACACTTCTCAGTAGTGTTACACATTAAAATAAAAGCACATACCCAAAACATAATGCAATTGTAACATAATATAATAAAACTCATAATGTCCTGAAACGTCAACTTATCAGACTAGCAAGTCCTCGCAACAATTTAAATGTTCAGAGTTAAACAATGATAACATCAAAATGATCATGCTTGTTTTCAAGATAAAGTGCATGTTCTGTTGATGAATGCAGATTGAAGCTTGCGGGATAGGTCAACCAATCCATGGAGTCACAGACTTTTGTGTGGATGACGATGTCGCAACTCAACAGATTCGCTGTGGCCATGATCTCTGCATCAGTTGCCCAGACTCCATCACGAGAGATGCCAGAGGTGGTCACATATTCATTCACATTTTGGTTCAAGTAGGCCTGTAGATTTTCTATCAAGTCAGTGTTGATGTGGTGGATGACTTTATCTCTGAGAAGGGAGTGGTTGTCTTCTGATCCTGTCAAGATGTAGCTGATGGCCCGGAAGTAGCAGTTCCCATCACCTTCGACTTTATATGTACTGTGGGAGCCTGGCTTTGCACAAAACCGGAAAAAGAGCAGTCAGACGCAGGGGTTGTGGTGAATATAACATAAGGTTTATTTATAACTTGAGGGGAAAAGGAAGGAGGACGTCCAAAGGTAACTCAAAACTCTTCACCTGGTTGGCAGTTTGCATCTGGGGCTCCGTCGGGCTATTCCTAATCCAACAAGAGAGAGAGACAGCAATTATTCCTCTTCATGAGAGTAGACAGGCAGGCCGCTGGCCTCTTACCCTGATAGTGCTTGGCTGTAAGCGTCTGGGTCTCTTTCCTCTGCAGCTCTGCCTCTCACTCCTTTGTTTGGGTTTTTTAAGATGGCTCCTGATTGCCCGGCTGATTCCCTTCACCTGTGAGGGACAATCAGAGCCACCTGGGAGGGGAGGAGTTCCCTATGATGATCCTGTGGAGTAGTACCGCCCATCCAACACCACATCCCTTGATCTCTCTTGTCTGGCTGTCCTCAGCCATGTGGGGCACTGCTCACCAGCTGGACCCTCACAGTAGGCCGTGGTTGTCCAAGGTCCTTTGTACGTCCACAGTACACAACCTTATATAAAACGTAAGGCCAAGAGTGGTGCTAAGATACTACCGTCCTGAACTTGGAAGTGGGTTGAAAGTCTTGGTCTGCTTGTGTTTCTGTGCGATGTAGATGTCATCATTGTCTGGTTCTTCATGTGGTCTTTTGAGTGTCTTTTGCTTTGGGCTGTCATTGGCAGAGTTACTGGGAGAATCATCAGGTGACTGGGGTGGTGGAGAAGCCTCTTCATCCTGGTAAATCATAAGGTTGCTGGCGGGGTAAGTGTTCCTCAGTATCTTGTCAGTTTTATTGTTCTTAAGTTTTACTCGTCCCTTGGTCAAGGATTCCACAACTAAGTAGGGTCGAAACCAGTGTGGTTCCATCTTTGAACCCATGCGATTAATACGGCGCTGATTCTTGATATAAACGATGGAGCCAGCAGTGATTTTTTTTTTTGCTGTTGTGTCGGCGATTAAAGGCATGCTTCTGGTGTTCCTGGGCAGAGTGGATGTTGGTACTCACGGTTGAGTGGAGCTTTTTATGAATGGCTATCAGTGTATCCAGCACATCAGGATTGGCATCATCTGAAAGTGGCATGGGGTCCACAGTGTCATCTTCTGGGGGTTTGAGGTCCATAGGAAGCTTGGCCTTCCTTCCATACATGAACTCCAATGGAGTGCACTTGGTTGAGGCTTGCACAGAAGTGTGATAGGCAAACAGAGCACCAGGGATGAACTGGTCCCAGTTGTTTCTTTTGTCATTGACAAGCTTACTAAGAGATTCTTTGAGTTTAAGATTGTCCCGTTCCCGTTGGCCATTTGTCTGTGGGTGGTGGACAGATGAAATGCGTTGATCTGTTTGAAAATGCTCCATCAGGTTGTCGATGATCGAGTTCACAAACTCTCGTCCCTGGCCAATAATCAGAGTGTCCATACAGCCAAGGCGGCAAATAACAGTGTACAACAAATGTGCTACTGACTTGGCAGTCTTATCTTGAACAGCTGTTGCTTCAGTCCACTTGGAGTAATGATCAGTGGCAGCAACTATATATTTGTTGCCGTTTGATGTGTCCTGAAGAGAACCGATCATATCAATCCCGACTAAGCTCCATACTTTTCCAGGCACTGGTACACTGTTGAGTGGTGGAGCCTCCTCGCTGATTTTGGGATTTATGACAAAACATTTTTGACAAGCTCTGACATGTTGGTGAGCATCATTCTTCATTCCCCTCCAGTAATAACGGTCAGAGATTTTAGCTGAAGTTTTATCGCTGCCAAAATGGCCACCAGAAATTGGGTTGTCATGACAGGCTTTCAGGATTTTGGCAGTCGGCTTTTAGTGAGAACCTCCTTTTCCCCATGGTAAAGAATCCCTCCTTCTGTTCGATATGGCTTAGCTTTTTGTCTGAACTGGGACTTGGCTTTTACACGTTTTTCTGGAGGTAAATCGTAGAATCCCTGGAGATACTTTTGTTGTGTTGCAGTGTAGAATCTCAAAATCTGGTCATACAGTTGATCTTCCATTGTTGTCAAAATTGGTCAACTAAAGAGTTTGGTGTTAGATGAAGCAGCTATCCCACCTCCTTCAGCAAACTCTAATCCTCTGCTTGCATTAAGCATGGCTTATATAGGCAAGCTTCACCCCTGGCGCCTCCCCCCAAAAAAGAAAAGTTCAAAACTTCTTAACAGTTCTACAGTAAAGCACTGCACCTTTATTTATCACAAGAATGAGAGCTAAGAAGAAATGCAAAGTGCACACTAAAGAATAAAAACAAATGACAACTTAGCTAGCAAACAATAATAATTACAATAACAAGAAATTAAATATATGCAAGTTTGCTTTCAATTAAAATGATATATTGTAAAATATGTTACACGTATTTAATAATCAAAATGGAATACACAAAATAAACAAACAAATAAATAATAAATTTACATTCCACTCCCTAGCATCACCCTTCAAGGGTTAAAATGCAATCCTTCTGGCCTTCCTTGCTGCAAAGTCATCAGTTAAGACTGTTGCCATGGAAACACCAATGAGCGTGAACCACACAGGCCAAAGTTAACATTGGGAGATGGGGCACTTTCAGTTGTGCCCCACGAAATATGCCTAGCAACTCGACTCTAATAATGCGAAATGCGACTCCAGCTCCTAGCCTGTTGCCTGCTCGGCTTCACCTGAGCTAACACGCTAACAGGCTATCCCCCGTCAGTTAACACGACCTGAGTCTGTGGAGAGGTTTCACTCACATATCGGATGAATAATATGGTTTGATGTTCTGCTTGTTCTCCGGACAGAGAAGCTAAAGACGTCTGCGCTCCTGTTTCTGTGGTAAGTCAAGTTATTTTGTATTTATGTGTTAGTAGTGATGAGCAGGTATCGTTGTCTCTGTGCCTGGCTACATTTTTTTTACTTTGTTGCAATCATTTTACTTTAATGCTGTATTATAGGCAACATCTTTGTGTCGCGCTGAACGCAAAAGCATGTGAAATGTATTTGAAATAGGATTTCTGCTCCCTGCTGGCACTCAAAATGCAGCGCATAGTATATCTTACTGGTCTATATAGGCCTACTGCTTATAATAATCAGCTACCTCTATTTTTTGGACGGTGACATGACATCATACATTATTGCCCCACCAGAAATTTCAGGCTATAATCGCCACTGAAAGTCATCAATCACATCATCGTATGAAATCTGGCTACCAACCTCATGGTTAACCACTGAGGCGTTCTTGAGCCATGATTGACCTCGTTTTCAACAGTTTTAATTAGAAAAAACTCCTCTTGGCTGAAGCTACTGTTACTGGTAGCGTTGCACTGATCCGCAGAGTAATACACAAGTTGGGATATATTTCTGTGAGCTGCTTTGCATGTATGAAAGACTTGTCATGCTCTTTGGTGGCCAGTAAGGTAAAATGTCTAACTCCTGGGCCAGCTTATTTAGTTATTAAGCATTTTGGAATATTTGGACAGCCCGACATACTTTTTTCATTCCAAGATAGCTATTGATTAGTTAAATCAGGTCTGATTAAACTGTCTAGCTCGCTACAACAATACTAACGTTGTTATCACCAGTGTTAATTTTGGCAGCTATTTTAGATTTAGTCTTAGTCTTTAGACGAAAATGCATATTAGTTTTTGTCACATTTAGTTATTTTTATCCTTCTTACTTTTAGTCTAGTTTCCGTCGATGGAAACTCAGAACATTTATGAAAACTCATTAATTTTAGTCTAGTTTAAGTCACATTTATTAGCCACATTTCACTCATTTCCTTCCCTTCTAAGGCCCAGGGATCCCCTGTGTTGTGTCTACAACTGCAATATAGTCTAGTTTGCAGTACTTAAATTGTGGATACAATTAGTCTCTAACATATATAAAAATCTCCTAGTATATGCCTACAGCTGAATTCCAATTAATTCAGTGTAAATTATCATAATCTAACAGAATATCAAGTTAAATTTTGAAGATTCAAATGCCTTGATAGCACAATACAACTACTATGCCTACCTGACCTTAGAGCTAAATCAACCACATATCCACCATGTACAGCGCCTTGCATAAGTATTCACCCCCTTTGGACTTTTCTACATTTTGTCATGGTATAACCACAGATTAAAATTTATTTCATCGTGAGTTTATGTAATGGACCAACACAAAATAGTGCATCATTTGGAAGTGGGGGGAAATATTACATGGATTTCACAATTATTTACAAATAAAAATCTGAAAAGTGTTGAGTGCATATGTATTCACCCCCTTTACTGTGAAACCCCTAACAAAGATCTGGTGCGACCAATTGCATTCACAAGTCACATTTGCAAGTCACATAATTAGTAAATAGGGTCCACCTGTCTGCAATTTAATCTCAGTATAAATACACCTGTTCTGTGACGGACTCAGAGTTTGTTGGAGATCATTACTGAACAAACAGCATCATGAAGACCAAGGAGCTCACCAAACAGGTCAGGGATAAAGTTGTGGAGAAATATGAAGCAGGTTATAAAAAAATATCCAGAGCTTTGAACATCTCTCTGAGCACCATCAAATCCATCATAAGAAAATGGAAAGAATATGGCACAACCGCAAACCTACCAAGAGGAGGCCGTCCACCCAAACTGAAGAGTCGGACAAGGAGAAAATTAATCAGAGAAGCAACCAGGAGGCCCATGGTTACTCTGGAGGAGTTGCAGAGATCCACAGCTGAGGTGGGAGAATCTGTCCACAGGACAACTATTAGTCGTCTACTCCACAAATCTGGCCTTTATGGAAGAGTGGCAAGAAGAAAGCCATTGTTGAAAGGGATCCATAAAAAATCCCGTTTGGAGTTTGCCAGAAGCCATGTGGGAGACACAGCAAACATGTGGAAGAAGGTGATCTGGTCAGATGAGACCAAAATTGAACTTTTTGGCCTCAATGCAAAACGCTATGTGTGGCGAAAACCCAACACTGCCCATCACCCTGAGCACACCATCCCAACAGTGAAACATGGTGGTGGTAGCATCATGCTGTGGGGATGCTTCTCTTCAGCAGGTACAGGGAAACTGGTCAGAATAGAGGGAAAGATGGATGGAGCCAAATACAGGGAAATCCTTGAAGAAAATCTGATGCAGTCTGCAAAAGACTTGAGACTGGGGCGGAGGTTCATCTTCCAGCAGGACAATGACCCTAAACATACAGCCAGAGCTACAAAGGAATGGTTTGGATTAAAGAATGTTAATGTCTTAAAATGGCCCAGTCAAAGCCCAGACCTCAATCCAATAGAGAACCTATGGCAAGACTTGAAGATTGCGGTTCACAGACGGTCTCCATCCAATCTGACTGAGCTTCATCTTTTTTGCCAAGAAGAATGGACAAACCTTTCCATCTCTAGATGTGCAAAGCTGGTAGAGACATACCCCAAAAGACTTGCAGCTGTAATTGCAGCGAAAGGGGGTTCTACCAAGTATTGACACAGGGGGGTGAATACTTATGCACCCAACAGATGTCAACTTTTTTGTTCTCATTATTGTTTGTGTCACAATAAAATTTATTTTGCACCTCCAAAGTACTATGCATGTTTTGTTGATCAAACGGGAAAAAGTTTATTTAAGTCTATTTGAATTCCAGTTAGTAACAGTACATAATGGGAAAAAGTCCAAGGGGGGTGAATACTTATGCAAGGCACTGTATAGTTTGGCCTAGGGCAGTTTATCCCCTTGGGTATACTCTGGCCTGGAGGGGTATAGTATGGTCTAGGCTGTTTTACTCCCCCGGGTATAGTTTGGCCAAGGACAGTTTATCCCCGGGTTATTCTCTGGCCCGGGCCAAAGTATACCCGGGTTTAATCTGGGCGGGGGGTAATTTGGCCTGTTTACCAATCTACATTTTCAGTTAAGGAGAAGGATTAGCCTCCTAGATTTTTTCAGCTGGAACGTCAAGGGTTTTAACCACCCTATTAGGAGAGAAAGAAAGTGCTATCACACGTCGAGCAATTCTAAGTTTCTATTGCCTTTTTACAAGAAACTCTTATTTGTCGACCCTAACCTTCTGGTCGAACTTTTCAGCACCACCAGAGAGGTTGACCCACGTCTGACTCCAACCAAGGCTCGCACATTGTCCTTTGACTCCCTGCTGGCCAACTTATTATACAATTCAAAGAATGCGATATTCCCTCAGGCATGGCACTTGGGTTCGAAGTTGGGAGGGGATATGAGGTATTTGTGTTTAATGTGAAAACTTAATAAAAATAATTCTGAGAAAAAAAATGGTATGGGGAGGTCTACAGTATTGAAAGCAGACCTGATATTCAAAAGAACGAGGATGGATAATTTACCAGCATCTTCATGCAAAAGAAGGTCATTGCGTATTTTCAAAAGAGCAGTTTCTGTAATGTAGAGGGACCGAAAACCAGATTGGAATGCATCAAATTAAGACTGATATTTTGAAAGAGGGCTGTTATTATTGAGAGTGAAGAGGTCTAGGTTGGGTTTTTTGAGGAGTAGTTCAACTAGAGCAGTTTTGAAATTAGCAGGGTAGAAGGCAGATGTCAAGGAGCTATTTCTAATTGCTAGATTGAAAGGACTAAGAGTTACCATATCAGTCAGAGTTCAGGAAGAGTCACTGGTAAAAAAGGAGCTGAGGAATGGGATGTTAACTGGTCTAGAGGGCTCAAGGGCAGGAAGGCCATGGGGGTACTGTTAGTCATGGATCCCACAATTCGTTAAAGTGTTTTGAAAACTTTAGAGTTTGGAAAATTCTGATAGATGAAGTTGGAAAAGTAGTTTGCCCGTGCTTTTTCCATAGCAGCATTATATTTTTATATGAAGTCCTTCATGTGTTCTTAATTAACATAAAGTTTGCTGGCTTTCCATTTGAGCTCCACTTTACGCACCTTCCTCCTTAGAAGCGGGTGATGTCACTTAACCACAGTTCAGATTTGACACTAGTTCCGATTGGGGCGACTGCATCCAATGCTGCCAGTCAGAGATTATTAAAGGAGTTCACCAGGTGTTCAATGTCAGTTACTGTATGTGGGGCAGGGCCCAAGAGAGTCATAAGAATGCATATGAAAATTTGCCAGCTGTTGTTGAATTAATAATGTGAGAGCTAATGGGGGCCAGTTTAATTTCGGGCGGTGAGGGAGAATATAAATTATACGTAACACAAAAGAGATCATATACACAGGTATTAATAAGATCTTCAGGTCAAATGATATAACAAGATCGAGAGTATGGCCCTTGTCATGGGTTGGCCCAATGGGGTGTAAAACTAAAATAAGTGATTCTAAGGGGTAAGAAATTCCCCTGCCAGAGTATCACCTGCAAAACAATATTAAAATCACCAATAATGCAGATCCGGTCATAATTAGGCAGAAGTAGAGAGAGCTGAACTGAGTATTCAGAGAGAAAATTGCAATTTGGTTTGAGAGGCTGGTAGACTAGAAGTAATAAAAAAGGAGGATGCATGTAACACAAAATGTTAGGCTTTCAAATGAAGCAAATTCCCCGTAGGACAATGGTTTAAAGCAGAGGTCTTCAACAGGGGGTCCGCGACCCCTAGGGGGTCCGCGGAGGTATTGCAGGGGTGTCGCGAAATGTTTGGTTGATTAGACAATTTCTTATTTTTTTTATAATTTTAGATTTATTTTCTAAACAATTTTTTCCCCACAAATTTAAATGTCTTTAAATACACATCAACATGCATCCAACATATTGAAAGGCTGATTTGACCCTCTGCCTGACAACCTCCATCCGTCCAAGATTAGATAAGTTGTGTGCTACCCATCAGGGTCAAACATTTTACTGATGTCGGAGTATGTGTGCTATCCACAAATTGCTTGAGGATTCACTGTCTCTTCTGCATGTATGTTTAAAATAAAAACATGAATCTGTGAATTACTTTAACAGCTCAGTGTTGTATGCAAGATGTATGTTTATAAATGGCAGTGGCATGGCCACCCTGTACCTAGCACATGTTTAAATTAAAAACATGAATATATGAACCCGTGTTATATTTGAATAGCTTAGTATTGAATGCACAATAACAGGGTAGCTATGTTTATATATGGCACTAGGCCCAGCTTAATATAAAACACAATTTTTTACAATATATATAGTAGGGGGTCCCTGCTCCATCTCTCCATCAGTTTGGGGTCCTTGGCCTGAAAAACGTTGAAGACCCCTGGTTTAAAGGAAAACAGCCTCTCAATAAAATAGCGCCCCCTAATTACTCTAAGGATGTTTTTTAATGGCTAGGTACTGGAAAACTCATTAAACTTTGCAAATTTATCAAGATTGGCCCAACTTCATTTTTAAAATGGCTGTTGAGCATGGGTGTGGCCAAATGACTGAAGGGTGCCCCCGAGAATATTTCAATAAAAGAGCCCCTCGTTGTTTCACATACATGTGTGAAATTATTCTCAAAAATCGGATGAATGGGACTTAAGTACTCTAACCTAAAAGAGTGACAGTGGAGCAGTACAGAATTCCATCGACTTTTTTGTGCTTAAACTGCTCTAAAAGCCACAAATGGAGGTTATCATACATGATTTTTAGCTCAAAACTAAGGAAAACTGAGAAATGTCAGTATGAAATCAATCGGACTGAAACTTTTGGCTGTAACAATTTGGTTTAACTTTAAAGTTTCCAAGCCCTGTCCAAGCTCTGCATTTCTCACCTGTCTGCAGGAGTGAGTGTCTGCTGGTCTCTGTCGCACTTCACACAAACTGACAAGCACATTTTGTTATTTATCGATGATGTCGGATCATAACTCTGGATCGTTATTGTGAATTTAATTGTGATGTCCTGGCTGTGCACGTCACATTACATCTCATGGTGAAATGTTGGACATTTTGTACATGTCTTATAAACTCGAGAGTGAATCAAAGAAACACAAAGTAAACTTCAAGTACTGTTCAGGTCCTAATAACTTCTGATTAGTGTGCACTAAGGTTCAGGGGGATGGAGGAAGGAGGAAATGCGGCAGGGGTATACAGCACGGTACAAGGATACTGGGCATATTATGTGTGCCTACACAGCCCGACTTTTGATCAAGAAAATACAGTAGTTATAACAGAAACATCAGATTGCAGCGCTGCTGCAGACACACAGCAAAAACACTTCCAGTGTAAACAACAGACAACCGCAACAAATACACAGCACAACCGTGGTGTAGCGACGCAACTCTCACGGAGGCAGTGTGGCCAGAGCTTCATAAGGCACGACAAAAGGAGACCGTCATAGCAAAACAAAACGTGGGATAATAATTTGGTTTATGTCGATAACTTGGTTTTCATAATCGTTGTAAGCCATAATCGTAATTGAAATTCAATTAGTTGCCCTGCCCTACTCCATAGTGTTTTGAAAATCAGGCCCCCTCTCTGTTACACATTTAATACATACATATGTGTATATTATGTTATTCTTATCTGTGAACCCTCAAGAACAATAAATGACTAACTCAGGATTGAAGATTCAAGATTTATATTATCAAATGCACAACAATAACATTAAGCAGTCGCTGGCAGTGAAATGCTTGAGTCACAGGCTCTCTTCTAGCAATGCTCAAGTAATTACAACCTCTAAAATAAAATAGAAATAGTATAAAATAGAAATAAAGTATATATATCTAAATATATATATAAACAGCTGAAGAGAAAATAAAACAATAGTGCATTTATGTGCAATATGCAAATATGTCAGGGTGCTCGTCTGGTGGAATTATTGCAGTTCAGAGAAGTTAAAAAGTCTTATGGCCTGGGGGATGAAACTGTCTCTGAGCCTGGTGGTGCGGGCCCGGATGCTGCGGTCCGTCGGTCAGACGGCAGCAGGCAAAAATGTTTATGGATGGGGTGAAAGGGGTCTTTAATAATCCGGCTGCTCTTCTTCCTGCACCGCTGGGTGTAGAGGTCCTCTATGGATGGTAGCGCCGTCCTGGTGATGTGCTTGGCAGACTTCACCACCCTCTGTAGAGCCTTACGGTTCAGGGCGGTGCAGTTGCCATACCAGGCGGTGATGCAGCCAGTCAGGATGCTCTCTATTGTGCACCTGTAGAGGTTGCAGAGAATCCTGGAGTCCATGAGGAGCTTCCGCAGCCTGCGGAGGAAGAAGAGCCGCTGCCTGGCCGTCTTCCTGATGGAGTCTGTGTGATGGGTCCAGGTCAGGTCATCAGTGATGTGGACCCCGAGGAACTTGAAGCTGCTGACTCGCTCCACCGTGGTCCTGTTGATGGAGAGGGGGGCGTCTTCCACTCCTTGTCTCTTCCTGTAGTCCACGATCAGCTCCTTCGTTTTGCTGACGTTGAGATGGAGGTTGTTGTCCTGGCACCAAGATGTCAGGGCTCTGACCTCCTCTCTGTAGGCCTTCTCATCTTCGCCGGTGATCAGGCCTATGACAGTGGTGTCATCAGCAAACTTGACGATGGTGTTGGAGCTGTGGGTGGCCACACAGTCATGCGTGAACAGGGAGTACAGGAGAGGACTGAGCACGCAGCCCTGGGGCTTCAGGGGCACGATGGTGTTGAATGCTGAACTGTAGTCGATGAACAGCATACTCACATATGTGTCCCTCTGGTCCAGGTGGGAGAGGGCAGTGTGGAGGGTGAGGGAGATGGCATCTGCAGTCGACCTATTTGACCTGTAGGCGAACTGAAGAGGGTCCAGAGAGTCAGGGAGGGAGGAAGTGATGATTGGGTGGACCAGCCGCTCAAAGCACTTCATGATGATGGAAGTGAGTGCTACTGGGCGGTAGTTGTTCAGGCAGAGGATTTTTGTTTTTTGGGGAACAGGGACAATGATGGTCTTCTTGAAGCATGCAGGGACAACAGACTGGAGCAGTGACAGGTTGAAGATGTCTGTGAACACATCTGCCAGCTGATCTGCACACACCTTGAGAGCTCGGCCAGGGATGCCATCAGGTCCAGGTGCCTTTCGCGTGTTGATCCGGTTGAGAGATTTCCACACGTCTGCCCTACATATGACGAGGGGGGGGCAGCGGTCCTCCTGGGCCTCTGCTGCCCCGCTGAAATCCTTGTGGTCTGGACTATATACAAGTCTCAGGCCGTCTCAAATTACTTGCCAGACTTTCCAGCAGAGGGTACCCTCCTGCACCTTTTCTCTACTGTTGCTTTAAAATAAACTAATGTAGGTCAAAAAGTATGAAATAATTAAAACTTGTGTCAGTCTGTGTAGTGTTGTGCTGTTATACTGCAATAAGAAAAACTAGAAAATGCGGTATTGAAAAAACTTGAACCCTTTGGACTCCTACATAAATCTTCAAAGGGCTGAAGGTATCCACTCTACCTCCCCTTTTTTGGACACTAACCTGTTCCACAAGTCATCATCTTCTCCTCCCCAGCCCCAGAAGGCATTGGGAAAGCCATTAATCTTGCGGAACTGGTCCACAGTGAGTCCACTCACACCACCAAAGAATTCACTGTATGGAAGACTGGAAATAACAATAAACATGAGGTAAAAATGTCAAAATATCCACAGCAATCTTATATTTTTTTTATGATAACCAATGGAAACAGCTTATAGTGATCACCGATATAGGGATCAACTGTTTACAAGGATTAAAAAGCTTGGGAAAGAATAGTTCCTAAACAAATGCTGTTTAATAATTCAGTTAAAGTGATCAAGAAATGTGCTTATATGTTTGGCATCTAAAAAATATATTTTTATATTTAAGTTTTATCCAGCTCTGTCAGTAATTTACTGCCCCTCTGAGAGAGATTTGATTTTTTATATTGTCAAACCACTTTTATTTGCTCAAAAACAAACAAAACTTGTACATAAAATAAATTGAATGAAGCTTTACTTAACAATATGACCAGAAACCAACTCATCCTTCTCCAGAGAACACAACACTCGTTTGAGGCACTACGTCCTTAAAGTCTTCCACATTTGTCGAATGAAAAAATAAATAAAATAGTCTCTCTGTGTAAGGAAAAGACAAGCATCTTGAACATTGGAACTGATCACAGAAACAAAAGCATTAACAACCACAACACCATGAAGAACCCTCAGTGTAAATCTGGGAAAGAATTATTATAAACAGGCTGAATCAGTCCATGACAATAAGCAGCAGTAAGTAAGAGTCCAGAGCGAGTAAGCTATTGATTCGAGTCTCACAGCAGGAGGCAGATCACCCTGACTGACCTTGCGCCTCAGTCATCAGTCATATCTAATAACGTCATTTATAACCGTTGCGTATGCACACAAGGGGGTCGGAAAGATGTGTAAGTCACTTTTCACGCAAAGTTATGATCTAGAAAAATAAACTTCATGGGAGAATGTGTGCACTTGTACGTTAACACTTACACTTTTGGCAAAGGGAAAATGGCGATGCAGGTGTGAGGTGGTGAACTGAAGCCAGATTATTGATCCACTTCATCATTAACATTAAAACCAACTGCGTTATTTTTGCTCGTTCAATAAATAACTGTCCCTTCTATTGTGTTCATATACAATTAATCAGCAGAGTTGCGTCATTAATCATTTTGAATAATATCTTCTAACACTGTGCGTGTATCATCAAGTGCGACTTTAGTTTTATAGTGTGTGTGTGTCTGTATGTGTGTGTGTGTGCGTGCGTAAAATGTCTACAGTGAACGTGAATGTGCCATCATGTGAACAGAGCTCATTGGAGATCACTCTACGATTTCCAAATAATATCCCAGAGTGGAGGTTAGGATCCCACTGATGTGTGAAGTAATCTTTATATATATAATGCACTCACATGTACATGTATTTGTCCAGCTTGGCAGCAAAGTGGCGTGGCATCTGACCACAGCCGTAATAGTTTCGATCGTTCACAGGGATGTGGTCAACATCGTGAAAGATAAAGCAGTCCCAGTCCACGTCCTTCATGGCCTCTAGGAATCCCACGTTAAAGAGCATAGCTCTATTAAAGGGTTGGCTCCCACTCTAAACACATACATATGTGAAAGCATATACCATAAAATATACCATTTATTTTTGCTATGTATAATGAAAGTAAATAATCTAAAACCTTGTTCAATATCAGCAACTGCCTTCATTGCAACAAATGCCTTTTTTTACTTTTTTTTTAAACTTCTTTTGACTATAAATCATTTATACAGCATGAGCTTAAAACGTTTTCATTCAGCTGAATATCTGACTTTTATGCCTAGTGCACACTAGACGAATCGGGTCTAAAATTGGCCTGATTATCCTATAGTGTGCAGCAGCCCTAACTAAAACAAAAAATGCCTCACCATACACTGTAGTACACTCAGACATCAATACACTGCACCTGTTCAATGACGTAGAAGGCAAACTGCAGCCGCTGTCTCTGCAGCATTGGGATGAGGTGGTGGAAGAGGATGGGGAGATGTTCATGGCGGTTTCTAAATGGAATTAGGATGGCTACCTACAACACAAATATGTAAGTACGAATCAATATATGCTTATAATATGAATGCATTTTGTATAATGTAAATGGAGTGTACTTACAACTCACCCACTTGCACACAAATTCATGTATAAACTCAGACACTGATAGCTCCATCAGGCACAATTAGGGTTTCAGTATCTTGTCTAACAACAATTTGACATGGAATGGATGAGCCAGGGATCAAACCCCCAACATTCGGAGGCGTGAATCACCCACTCTCCCCAGCTGGTTTCAAAGTGGGCTGTATACAATTATAACGTTATTATAGGTGCTGGATTTTTTCACATCTTGCAAGTGTTGCTGTAACTTAATAATGAAATATGTTGTACTTCTTCGTTAATATATTTGGGTATTTCTGTGGTAATGCATGCATAATAATAATCATAATAAAACCAAAAAAACAGCAATTAAAAACTGATTTGGACATTCTTACAATGGCAACGGTCAAAGCTATGAAGCATTCTGGTAAGCCTTAAATTAAAAACAGTGTTATCTGTAAATGTAAAATCTAAAAACCAACCTTCCAGTGAGGTCTGCAGTCCTTTGGTTTCCAACGGCCTCCGAATTCAATGTCAAAAAACTTGGAGAACTTTAGTTCTAAAGCCTCCATAGGGATCTCTGTCATGTTCACTTCCATTAGGCCGTCTGTGAAGAGTTTTTGGTTCAAGGTTCCACAGATACATGAGCAACAATAAACAAAAAACAAATAAAAAAGAAATCACTACAGGAAAACACAAGACATTCATGTTTGAAGGAGTCTGTGGCTTTACCTGCCACTATAAATGTATCAATAAGATAATATAAACCACATCAATTATTATTATTTATCATGCATTAATAAGTGGTACTGTTAAAAGATTACAGCACTTCAAATTTTCACTGGCCAACCATATTATCTAGTGGATGGAGAGCTGGTATTATCATGATTGGATTAAGTAATGTCACCAAAAAGGATTAGCATATTTCCTGAGATAAGAGCACCTGCTTTCTAAAAGCTTTTTATTTTTTCCAAGCTAAACAATGATGCAGCAAAGCAGAGAGAGCAGTAACGGTCTTTTTAAATAAAAAACTTGAATGAATTAATTCATTGACCTCCTGAAACAACACTTTTCTGGTGCTGGGTACCAGTCTACTCACTCATAGAAGGCAATCGCTCAGGGCAGGGAAGGTTATTGTGATAGGTGAAGTTCTCGGGAAGATATGAAGTTGGCTGGACCAGGTATTCACTGGAGTTACTGCCATCAGGATAGTCTACAGAAAAGAAAAGAAAAACTCATGAGTCAAAACACTATATAACAAAAGATAAATAGTAAAACATTTGCTACGATGCTCAGGGAGTATTAAAGTACAGTTGGCCAGTATCCGAGTTTTGATATCATTAAATCTCTATTACATTTTTAAAAAAAAACTTGAATGAACAACAAAAGCAGCGGAAACAGAATCTGTGACAACATTTAAAGTATATTAGAAAAGTGATTAATTGTGTGAGAGGATTGAAGAATTGCCAGGTTGGTTCCGGTGTGTTTGTGTATGATCTGGTTCTTGTATGAGTTGATGCATTATCTACAGGTGGGGCTCTTTGGCTGAATCACTGGGTCCCCTCCCAAGGGCTGGTTTCATGGTCTTGGCTTTCAGCTGTGGCGGATCGTACTGTTACAGGCTAGGGTGGACACAGAAGATCTCAAGCTGGCCCCGATGTGAGTAGGCATATTGCCCTGCAACTGGGGCACACTGGCAGGGCGTGATGGCTGGGTTGCTAATCTGCTATGGGGGGCATCTGTTGTTCACACAAGGAGCATGCAGACATTCTGCTTGGGTTTATTGTATGACTATTGTATTTCCTCAGTTAAAAGAAGCCTTTGTACTCAACTGAATGTGAGGACACTATTGTATGATGTTATGCATCTTGTGGTCCTAAAACAATACAATAAAGATGATGTTAAGGCAAATTAATGCATTAAGTCCACAGAGAAGTCAGAGTTCTTTACTTGTGTGGGTGACATTTTGAAAGATATTGTTGCGCCCTCTGGTGGCTCGGAGTAGGACATAACAAATGCAACAGGTTTGGGGAAGTGAGGGTGCAGTCACACAAAATCCAGTACCCGATATAAAGCAAAGAAAGTATTTATTTACACAAAGCAATACAGGGATCAACAAGGACTGTCAGTCGCACCGAAGAATAGAACACAAAGAACCCCCCCCCCCCTTTACAGGTGCCTAGCACCAAAAAGTACAGCGGGTGTTGCTCACTCTAACCTGGGGTATTAATAAGAAGTAAACCTACGTGTGTGTTATATGTAGACCCCGGAGTATCTTACAAAGACAAAACAAAAGTAGGCTGCTAACAACTCAAATAATACAGGTAAAACTAAATCAATGCACCAGCAAACACCCAAGCTAAACCAAATCAAACAATCAGAGCTCTGCCACAGCTCTACCCAAAAACCTCCTCTCGCTAACAAAAAACAAAGGACTATTTAAAGGGGAAGGTCCGATGGGAGATCCGGAACAGGTGTGGTGATTTTATTATTGGAACCAGGTGAGATGAGCGGCCATGATGCTTCTTCCTCTTTGGCCACTTCACTGACGCGTCCTGCCCGGGAGCTCCCCTTTCCGGTCCCTGCAGGCATCACCAGTCAACCAGGAGGAGGAGACCAAACAACAACACAAAACAGATCACAATACATGTATACATATAAGACATACAGAACAGGCCCAGGCATTAGTGCCATCCTTTAAAGATGTGAGGTTAACTCGTACTTCAATGCTTTATTGAAATAACATGAGGTGTTCTGTTAAGGTGGTGTTCACTTAATATAGTAGGGAAGGCACAGAAGGTTTGTTTGACCTTATCCAATGAAAGCCAGAATTATGATGGTGATACAGTGCCTTGCATAAGTATTCACCCCCCTTGGACTTTTTCCCATTATGCACTGTTACTAACTGGAATTCAAATAGACTTAAATAAACTTTTTCCCGTTTGATCAACAAAACATGCATAGTACTTTGGAGGTGCAAAATAAATTTTATTGTGACACAAACAATAATGAGAACAAAAAAGTTGACATCTGTTGGGTGCATAAGTATTCACCCCCCTGTGTCAATACTTGGTAGAACCCCCTTTCGCTGCAATTACAGCTGCAAGTCTTTTGGGGTATGTCTCTACCAGCTTTGCACATCTAGAGATGGAAAGGTTTGTCCATTCTTCTTGGCAAAAAAGATGAAGCTCAGTCAGATTGGATGGAGACCGTCTGTGAACCGCAATCTTCAAGTCTTGCCATAGATTCTCTATTGGATTGAGGTCTGGGCTTTGACTGGGCCATTTTAAGACATTAACATTCTTTAATCCAAACCATTCCTTTGTAGCTCTGGCTGTATGTTTAGGGTCATTGTCCTGCTGGAAGATGAACCTCCGCCCCAGTCTCAAGTCTTTTGCAGACTGCATCAGATTTTCTTCAAGGATTTCCCTGTATTTGGCTCCATCCATCTTTCCCTCTATTCTGACCAGTTTCCCTGTACCTGCTGAAGAGAAGCATCCCCACAGCATGATGCTACCACCACCATGTTTCACTGTTGGGATGGTGTGCTCAGGGTGATGGGCAGTGTTGGGTTTTCGCCACACATAGCGTTTTGCATTGAGGCAAAAAAGTTCAATTTTGGTCTCATCTGACCAGAGCACCTTCTTCTACATGTTTGCTGTGTCTCCCACGTGGCTTCTGGCAAACTCCAAACGGGATTTTTTATGGATCCCTTTCAACAATGGCTTTCTTCTTGCCACTCTTCCATAAAGGCCAGATTTGTGGAGTAGACGACTAATAGTTGTCCTGTGAACAGATTCTCCCACCTCAGCTGTGGATCTCTGCAACTCCTCCAGAGTAACCATGGGCCTCCTGGTTGCTTCTCTGATTAATTTTCTCCTTGTCCGACTCTTCAGTTTGGGTGGACGGCCTCCTCTTGGTAGGTTTGCGGTTGTGCCATATTCTTTCCATTTTCTTATGATGGATTTTATGGTGCTCAGAGAGATGTTCAAAGCTCTGGATATTTTTTTATAACCTAACCCTGCTTCATATTTCTCCACAACTTTATCCCTGACCTGTTTGGTGAGCTCCTTGGTCTTCATGATGCTGTTTGTTCAGTAATGATCTCCAACAAACTCTGAGTCCGTCACAGAACAGGTGTATTTATACTGAGATTAAATTGCAGACAGGTGGACCCTATTTACTAATTATGTGACTTGCAAATGTGACTTGTGAATGCAATTAGTCGCACCAGATCTTTGTTAGGGGTTTCACAGTAAAGGGGGTGAATACATATGCACTCAACACTTTTCAGATTTTTATTTGTAAATAATTGTGAAATCCATGTAATATTTCCCCCCACTTCCAAATGATGCACTATTTTGTGTTGGTCCATTACATAAACTCACGATGAAATAAATTTTAATCTGTGGTTATACCATGACAAAATGTAGAAAAGTCCAAAGGGGGTGAATACTTATGCAAGGCACTGTATGTGGTCAAAGTTAGTTTTGCGTGCTTACAAGTTGGTTCTGGAGGCAGACAAGCCATTTAAGCTTCTTAATGCGGAGATGAAAGGAAAGTTAGAGGATGCAATCCGTTCACCGAGGGTGGACTTTATGGGCCACAGAGTCTTGCGTTACAATCACTACCCATTTTATTGACAACTAGAGGGAAATGCACTCCTTCATGCTATACACTAGGGCAATGGTCGCCAACCCGTCAAACTAAACACCAGGTCTCTACAGTACAAAGATGAGCATCTTCTGAGCTGTTTAACAACCAAAGCCCCGTGAGAACAAATTAATGGATTCAGGAAGTGAAAAGCTGAAGTGCCTTTACTTTGAAACAGTTTTGGGAAGTGTCGGAAATACGTTACTGACATGGACAGGTGTGGTTCACAGCACAATAAACAGAGAAAATTATCTTTCACCTTAGTTTAAATGTTTATCTTTTGCATTTATGTCAGAAACAAATTGTTGCAACACTTTCTGTAGGCATTTCAAAATAAAAGCACTAGCTTTTCTGTTGACCGAATCCATAATTTTGTTTAAAAAAGAAAAGGTGGTTAATTGTGAAATATTTGCAGGAGCAGAAGATGCATGCCTTTGTACTGATAGAACATGTATTTATTTAAGTAGACAGGACTACTTTTAAACAAGGAAATAGTCAGATTTATTGCCCTAATCAAGGCAAAGCCTTTATTAAAAACATTGTGCTGCAATAGCAGCTCCTCTAAACATATTATTGACCTGAGAAGCTAAATATTGAAAATTGAACAGATGCTGTAAATATGAATTGATATACAGTGTATATCAAAAGTCTACACACGCCTGTTAAAATAAGAGGTTTTTGTGATGTAAACAAATGAGACAGAGATAAATCCTGTCCAAACTTTTCCACCTTTAGAGTGACTTAAAACGTGAACAATTCAGTTGAAAAACAAACTGAAATCTTTTAGGCGGAAAAAAATGAACTAAAAAACTTACAATAACCTGGTTGCATAAGTGTGCACACCCTTGACCTAAAACTATGTTGAAGCACCTTTGGACTATATTACAGCACTCAGTCTTTTGGGGTAGGAATGTATAAGCATGGCACATCTTGACTTGGCAATATTTGCCCACTCTTCTTTGCAAAAGGGCTCCAAATCTGTCAGATTGCGAGGGCATCTCCTGTGCACAACCCTCTTCAGATCACCCCACAGGTGTTCAATTGGAATCAGGTTTTGGGTCTGGCTGGGCCATTCCAAAACATGAATCTTCGTCTGGTGAAGCCATGCTTTTGTTGATTTGGATGTCTGCTTTGGTTCGTTGCCATGCTGATAGGTACAATTCCTCTTCATCTTCAGCTTTCTAACGGAAGCCTGAAGGCTTTGTGCCTGGTATTTTTTAACTGCTCATAAGTCCCTCCACCTTGACTAAGGCCCCGGTTCCAGCTGAAGTAAAACAGCCCCAAAGCCTGATGCTGCCACCACCATGCTCCACTGATGGTACGGTGTCCTTTGAGTGATGTGCAGTGTTGTTTTGCGCCAAACATACCTTTTGGAATTATGGCCAAAAAGTTCAACTTTGGTTTCATCAGACCATAACACATTTTCCCACATACTTTTTGGAGACTTCATGTATGTTTTTGCACTCCGCAGACTTTTTCACTCAGTCCATTCAAAGAAATATGTTATTGAAACGTCTGGCACTCATCTCTCAGCCCCACCCAGCCGGTACCAGCCTCCGTACCCTGCACCCTGCTCTTTACACATTTGTACGTCCAAATCTCCCCATGTCTTAAAAACTTGTCAAGACAGTAGGATTCTTGGGATAAATGCAGATCATTTCATACACCTCTAGTTCGACTAACCACCGAAAATGGTACAGTCATGCTAACAATTTTGGTGTCCAATCAAACACCGGTTAACTTGTTAGAGAGAGATGTGACCTCAGGCCAATGATGAGAATCGCAGTGAAAACTGAATGGCAGAGAACTTGATTTTCTGGTCACTGGATGAGTACATGATCAAAATTGTCTGTAGGACAACCATGGTTGGAAAACCACAATAAGTTACACTTGCTTCACATAAAACACTTCTTCACTTGACTCAACTCTAAAATGCGAAAATGTTTTGTAGGGTTGTTGAAGTCAGCTAAACCAGTGAAAATTGAACTGGAACCAAACACTAGATTACTGAGACATGCTCAGTATCCTCTGAAAAATAAAGATGATGGATAAGTAAAACAATTGAAGGATTGTTGAATGCAGGAGTGCTGTTTTAGACACACTATTGAAAGCAGACGGATACAAATATCGGCTAGTACATGACCTTTGCGCAGTAAATGACGTGGTCTAAGACTGGTCGTCTGTGGTGCCAAATCCTTACACACTTTTCACTAATTTGCCACTTGAAGTTAAGTTTTTTAGGGTGATTTATTTTTGTTCAGATTCCTTAAGCTTTCCAGTGGCTGAAGAATTAAGACATTTATTTACATTCACATATAGAGGTAAGCAATATTGCTGCACTACAATGCTTCAGGGGTTGAAACATAGCCCACATGTATTTAACCACATTCTGGAACAAGAACAGTAAATTGATACAATATGTAGATGATTTGTTGATTTTGCTCACCAACATTATCAACAATAACAATGGGGTATACAGTTATCACATACACACACATCATATTATCGCTGAGTTGATTATCAAAGGAGATTTGTAGTAACTCAAGCAAGGTGCCTACAATCTACACATCTATAGAGTTTGTTTCCATGAGACTAAATGAGTGAATTTACTATATTTTGCCCCTTGGTAGTTTTATAATAATTTTTTACTTAATATCAATATTTTAGTATGAATATCTAAAAAAATCTGATTGCCAAATGTACTGTGAATTTATTGATGCTCAAGGCTCAACACAGTAGACAACTCATCACTGTACGTTATAAAACTGGACTACAATTAATGACAACATAAGACCATGACAAATGTTTAGAAAAAATTATTTGACAAACTGTAAAACTGATAAATATTTTACCCTTCTGACGGTGCCATTTTGTTTAAAGCAGACAATGATATCTCATGAATGTCAAATTGTGTATGTGCAGTTCTTGGAGAATGGAAGGCATTCACATTCCCTAAGAAAGTTGTATATCTTTTTAACAAAATGTATTTAAGTGGAACAAGTTCTAAATAGTATTTGAAACTTAAGTGTCTATTGGTTTTTGATAATTATGGATTTAATTTATTCATGTTTTCTTTCAGGGGTCTTGATGATCACTAAGGAAAGATAGGTGTGATTGTATAACTGAGTCAGGGTGCCAAATAAGCCGAACCCAGTGTAAACCAGATTGTTTTTTATTTGCAATTAGTTTACCCGTCTGGTGAGAAAATGTTTGTGTTACTGTGTGTGTGTGTGTGTGTGTGTGTGTGTGTGTGTGTGTGTGTGTGTGTTTGTGAGCGCATGCGTGCATAAAAGCAAAATGCATGGACGGATTTTTACTTTCAGTGAATATTCCTTAAGTGCTTGAGTGAGAGAGAGGGGGAGAAAAAGTGTATTGTGATAGAAAATTGTTGGAACTTGCAATACTCACGCATGAAATCTATGGTGGTGTGTGTAGTTTACGATGTCTTGCATCCAGTTTGGAAAACCTACCAATAGTGGCAAATCGAAACATCAATTATTAATTATTAATCCAATGTTTTGATTAAAATAGAAATGGGGAGTAAATTTTTCTGTACATTTTGCCACGCTCTTTGTGAACCGTGTAAGGGGCTGTCTACTTTACAATCCCATTGGAGAAGAACAATGTGATCCCCTCCCCTTCGCTACCTTTGGGTAAAAAAAAGAAGAAAAGGAGAACCAGGAACTTGAAGCAAACAATGCAAAGCCAAATCCAGGTGGCCTGCTTGAGAAGATCCGGACTTTGTTTGCTCAGAAGCAAGGTGATGACATGCAATTCCAGTTGGTGTTTAGCTTTACAGTTTAAACAGTGATCCAAATATTTTGTCTCATCATGACATAAAACACCTTTAGTTTTGAACCACTGGTATATTGTAGAGGTGTGTACAGCGCTGTTCAATCTCTCTTGCACTCACAAGTGCATTTTCACATCAAGCACAGACTAGTAATTTGTGAACTATCCCTTTGAAGATTTAAAAGAGAAAAGAACTGCTATTGTCCATGAATGATGACTTGATGCAGATCCACATGTAGGGGCCTTCAATGGATCAGATTGATCCCAGTCCTAATGTAGACCACAGGCTAACATTGAAGCAGGCCCGGTGACCTGATTCACAATAACCTGTGTAGAAGGGAGAGCCTGAAAGCCTGAAAAAAAGACGCCAATGCGGTGATGTTACACATCATGCCTCTAACACCGGAAAATTGGAAAACAAAAGTTTTAAATAAATTTTGGACAACATGTTGCGGCAGTTTGCAAGTTATGTCATAGGTTTGCTGAATATTGTGTATCATTTTGCCATATCATGACTAGAACATACAGTTCTCATTAGGCAATCAGAACTGTGTTGATATGTGCGTGTCCAAGGGGTGATCTCACTTGCAAATCAGAAATACTCAACCCCACCCCTGGTATCCACTACGATCTGATTTCTAATGGACTACAATTCTGCAGCATTTTAATTAAGAACTTCAGCTGCATCACAACTAAAACTTTTTCTATCAACCCATGACAACAGTGTTAGTGAATGCGATGCTAGCAGTGCAATACAGCATGTGAGACTTTTAATACTTTCCAACTGCACATGCATTGGCATACTTTGGATGGCCTCTTGCCAACCTGGGTTTGAGTGATGTCTGTTCATCTCATGTTAAATGCATAATGTTACATGTAGGCAGAGCTGGTAGCAGAAATCATTCAAGAAGCTGTAGACAGTACCATGTCGGCATACTACACTCTGTAAAGGTAGAGCAACTGGATTTAGCCAGGAAAGAGGTCAGGCAATAGAACATACAGTAAACATGAATAAGATTATCACTTACCTGTCCCATTGACTGTACTGTTCGTGTTGGTGTACACTCGAATCATCTGGCCAATGGTCCTTACATTGTCCCTCAACATGATGCCCTGAGCCTGCACCATGAAGAAGTATGTGTTGGCTGACAGAAAGATAGAAAAAAACCTTTTAGCCTCTTTGACTTATTGTTAATGTCTTTAAATATACTCAATTACTGTATCAACAGCTGTTACATGCCCTCACTTATTGTAAAACAAAACTTTACACATTGAACAGATGTTGTTTCAGTTACATCACATCTGATTCTTTAGTTGCAGGTAGAAACAATAATAGTAAATGCATAACTCATTCATCAAAACTACAACAGCAACCAAAATGAAATAAGACGTTGAAAAATGTAATCAAAACAATGAAATCAATGTGAAGAAAAAATATAAAAGTTATCATATACAGTGGATATAAAAAGTCTACACACCCTTGTTAAAATGCAAGGTTTTTGTGATGTAAACAAATGAGACCTTTAACTTGAACAATTCAATTGAAAAAACAAACTGAAATCTTTTTGGGGGAAAATAAAAACAAAAAACAAAAATAATGTAGTTGCATAAGTTTGCACAGCCTCTTATAATGGGGGATGTATCTGTATTCAAAATTAAACAATCACATACAAACTCATGTTAAATAGTAGTCAGTACAAACCTGCCATCATTTACAGTATTACTACAATAGTTGTTCTAGTAGGATTTTTCTGACATTCTCTTAGTTGCAACTAGCCATGGTCCGCAGAGAGCTTCCTAAGCATCAGAGGGATCTCATTGTTGAAAGGTATCAGTCAGGAGAAGGGTACAAAATAATTTCCAAGGCACTAGATATACCATGGAACACAGTGAAGACATCCATCATCAAGAGGAGAAAATATGGCACAACAGTGACATTACCAAGAACTGGACATCCCTCCAAAATTTATGAAAAGACAAGAAGAAAACTGGTCAGGGAGGCTTCCAAGAGGCCTACAGCAACATTAAAGGAGGTGCAGGAATTTCTGGCAAGGACTGGCTGTGTACTACTTGTGACAACAATCTTCCGTATTCTTCATATGTTTGGGCTATGGGGTAGGGTGGCAAGACAGAATCCTTTTCTTACCAAGAAAAAAATCCAAGCCTGGAAAAATTGAGCAAAAACATACATGAAGTCTCCAGAAAGCATGTTGGAAAATGTGTTAGGGTCTGATGAAACCAAGGTTGAACTTTTTGGCCATAATTCCAAAAGGTATGTTTGGCGCAAAAACAACACTGCACATCACCCAAAGAACACCATACCCGCAGTGAAGCATGGTGGTGGCAGCATCATGCTTTGGGGCTGTTTTACTTCAACTAGAACAGGGGAGTTAGTCAAGGTGGAGGGAATTATGAACAGTTAAAAAATACCAGTCAGTTTTGGCACAAAACCTTCAGGCTTCCGTTAGAAAGCTGAAGATGAAGGAATTTCACCTATCAGCATGACAACGACCAAAAGCATACATCCAAATCAACAAAAGCATGGCTTCACCAGAAGAAGATTCATGTTTTGGAATGACACAGCCAGAGCCCAGACCTGAATCCAATTGAACATCTGTGGGGTGATCTGAAAAGGTCTGTGCACAGGAGATGCCCTCACAATCTGACAGATTTGGTGCCCTTTTGCAAAGAAGAGTTGGCAAATATTGCCAAGTCAAGATGTGCCATGCTAAAAGACTCCTATCCCAAAAGACTGAGTGCTGTAATAAAATCAAAAGGTGCTTCAACATAGTTTTAGGTTAATGGTATGCACACTTATGCAACCAGGTTATTGTAAGTTTTTTATTTCATTTTTTTCCGCCTAAAAGATTTCAGTTTGTTTTTCAACTGAATTGTTCACGTTATAAGTCACATTAAAGGTGGAAAAAGTTCAGAAATTATTTATCTTTGTCTCATTTGTTTACATCACAAAAACCTTGCATTTTAACAGGGGTGTGTATACTTTTTATATCCACTGTATATTATCATATTATTATTATTTCCTTTTAAAACATCTGTATGACAATACAGTTCAGATTAAGATATGTTGGCTGAATATTGCACTTTGACCAGGCTACTCACAACCTTTGTTTACCTCATAAAATACTATCTGGTATTGTCACAGTGACTGCAGTACAGTATAATCTGGAGTATTTTTTTTTATACAGAATTAAAGAAACGATTTTTAATCAGAATGATTCAATTTTGTAACTGTGAACTTCGTTAAAAAATGTAAAAGAAGAACTATGAATTAGCTTATTTTCAACTGTATGAACTGAACTTTGAACTAGTGAGAACCGGCAAAACACTGGTTATGGTGTTAAACCATATTAGAGAGCCTGGGGATGAAAACAATGTTACCACAGCATTTCAGCATTTTATTTAAAGGCCACATGGCTCTTTAAGCCCTCGGGGAACTTTTCCCAGAACCCCAAAATAAAGGCAATACAGTAGACATTTGCTTTGAAATTATTTATTTTTAATGAATATATTCATAAAAATTTTTCAATTGAGTTTACACTGGAAGGAAAGGTGCAATAATAAAAAACACAAACAGATCTGCTGTATTTATTTTAGGTGTATGTATATATATATATATATATATACACACATAAGCAGTTGGTTCGTATGGAGGGTTTTGTTGGCCAAAACTATATCTATATATATATATAAATATAGAATTTGAAAACAGATATTTGACGTTGCTCCATCAAATCCCGCTCAGCCTCCTCCGACTAAATTCTACAGTGAAAAAATGTATTGATCACATATGTCCCGGATCAGATTCATCAATATGATTGGTTGATAATAAAAAAGAATCATGAAACTTATTTATGAACCCAGAACCTAAGGGAAGTAACAGCGCGTGCAACCACGTACGCCGTTGCTATCTGTGTGTGTGTGTGTCTCTCGCTCTCTCTCTCTCAACTGACATCTCTATATAATTATGTATTTATCATTTTATTTATGTATTTATATAATTATTTATGTATTTATATATATAGTTTTGGCCAAGAAAACCCTCCATAGGTTTGTACCGAGCTGGAGTTTCTGTTTCCTCCTCCACTCTGACCTGCTCTCATTTGAACTAATAAACACTAATCACTAGTTATCAGGACCTGATCAGTACATGAAGTCACTTAGTGTTTGTTTAATTCGCTCCAGAGTTTGTGAGGCTGCATTTAAACATCATGATAATGACTCATCCACATTTTGTGCTCAGTACAACACAAGATGTGACACTCACAGTCAAGACTCAGTGTTAAAATGACCTGAGCGACACGCAGACATGATCCGGCACCATCGATTCATAACTAAACACATGACCGTTTGAACTGGCACAACACTGTTTCTACAGATGGGCTCAGATTCACATTTCACATATAATTATGTAAAGGTTATGTTGTTTGTTTGATTCAAAAAAGAAAAAGTTGTATTCCACCATCCCATATTTGCCAAAAAAAAAAAAGAGAGCAAAGGCTAGTATGCCCCAATTGTTTAGGAAGAAGTTAAGTTTAAATTGGATAAAAAAGGGTTCTAAATAATATCTTCCTATGTTTGCTCAGAGGCATAGCAAAGAGACAGACAAATTTAAGTATGGTATGGTATTGTTTTGTTTGATTTAATTTTATATTTCAAACTTAATAACATCATTTTGACACTCATTTGTGATCATTAAAAAAACAAATGTTAAATTTATATATCCACATTCTGTCATTTATCTTTCCCACAACAATATAAAGAGAAAACGGGGATTTTTCGGGTATTTAGAAATGGGGATTAATCACAGCTACCTTGTGATGAATCTGATTAAAAATTGCACAAAGAAATAAACATGCAAAGATGAGCAGACAAGCAGGTTATGTTGTCAACCACGGTTCTTTGTCTGTTAGATAGCAGGGTTACGCAAAAGCATCTCATGTGCATAACCTTGTCAAACATCTTTGGGAAATCAATGCCATCTAGAGTTGCATTTATAAAAATTCCATACATTAGTTCAGAGTGGATGAAGGGAAAAACTCATTAATTGAAGAAAACAGAATTAAAATCAAAATAAATGGGAAAATCTACTAAAACATTAATGAACTATGGAAAACACAATGCATGCCTCTGGAGTTATAGGTGTACAATGTGTGGGTGCATGTATAGTTCTAGTTGCACTGAGTCTGGTTCTGCTAGAGGTTTCTCCAAGTTAAAAAGAGGGAGTTTTTCCTCTCCACAGTCGCCAATGTGCTTGCTCATTGTAGGAACTGCTGGGTTTCTCTATACATTTTAAGGTCTTGACCTTATTATGTTATGATTTGGCTATTAAAATTTAACTGAACTGAATACCTTTTATAATATGTCATTCTTCATTTTTCCATGGATGTTTGTGTAAAGCACTTTGTTACCTTGTTTTGATAAGTGCCATAAAAAAGTTATTTTTATCAATGTATTGATTAAAATATATATATATATATATATTTTTTTTTTTATTATTCATAATTTTTTCTTAAAATAGAAATGTTGGCATAGTTAGGAACTCCAGTAATGGCCATTGAACAAATATTTGGCTGGAAAAAAACACTCCAATCACATTTCTTATCTCTGTTCTCTCATTGATTAAGTTAATAGACTATTTAATATAAAATTATACTGATTGCACATATGGTTCGACAAAATGATGCTGTCTGACAAGTCTTTTAAGAGCATTATGACCCTAGAAAGGCTTGCATATAGCTTTGGACATATAGTTGTACAAACCCTTTACTGGGAAAATCTAAGAAAAAGACCATCATCACCAAGAGGTCACACATCTGTCCTACAGTAAACTATGGTACGTAGGTAGAGGAATCAAATTTACCCCAGTGGAGGGGATGAATAGCTTCTTAATGAAACTCATGTGTATATAAAATAATTAAGTGCTGTGACTGATGATGAAAGAAGTACAAATATAATACACAACCTTTTAAAGTCCTAAAGTCGTATTGCACAACTCAACATGCAACATAAAGCAGTATAATAAACCTGGGTAACAGTAAACTAGTGTATACAACAAGGTAATAGGTTACAATTCCAAAATGCTTTTTTACTTAATTATTATTATTGGGTTCTTCAATGACAGAGAATATTACTATGGACCGTGGATAATGTGCTATTCTGCAAAGGCGATCAGTGCTCAAATCATATGGTGGCGATCGGTGTTCGAATAGTCTGGTCAGCCTGTCATCTTCACTGAATGAGTGATCAATGTTCGATATTAGTTGTTGTGATATCCATGGGCGCTGTCATCAATACAACGACACTCTTTACACCGCCCAGTGTCAATGAGCACAGAAAGCGCTGTATTTACCCTACCATAAAAGCCGTAGTTTACACCGTTCTTTATTAAGAGCGCCATAAAAAAACGGCTTTTACTCGGTTAGGATAGCGCTTTTTACGCTGTCTTTTTTGCATGACGTAATTTAGGAGTGACAAATTTTGTCCAGGTTGGCTTGCCCTACTGTGGCAATATGGCGATCTAAGATAGCAATTATAAATTTACTATTTTATCACTCATACGATCAAATCAGTGACACTACTGTTTTTATTTTAGGATCACTACACACTTAGATATGAGGATTATATCCTGTTTTTGCAGAGAGCCATAGAGAAAGCTTACACAATGCCCCTTTAATATAATTCATATCTCAGCAATGACCCAAAAACCAAAGACCAAAAATTATGGCGGCCTTGATGACATTATAAGCTAACTTTGGTAAAGATTTTACAAATTTACAAATATAGTAGTGTTTTTGCAATTCAACTTTACCTGTTATTATTACTCTTAAATATATTATTTTCAAAGCTACATTCAGATATGTATCAAATTCCAGATAATTTACTAATATTTTCCAGAGGGACTTGAGAACTCAATTGTGAGAGTGAGAGGCTCTGATCTTATTAAGTCTCTTCTGCCAGCCCCCTTGTAAAACATCCAAGTGACTGGAAGTGAGAATACAGCAGAAGATCCTGGGGAGGATTCACCGCGACCTAATGAGCATGTTGATTACATGCAACAGATAATAAAACATTTTTTTTTAAAGAATAACAATATCTCATGATGAATAAGCAGTGCCATAAATGAAAAAGATGCGACAAAGACGTTAATAGAGTTTTTGCTGATAAAGGCTAGTGTGGACGTCCATTAAATATCAGTGGTGATCAGAGTTTAATCAATACATTACTGCCTTGCTCTGCATGCTGTGCCACCCCTCACCTGAGGGCTCCAGAGTTTTCCCCTATTGTGTGAACATGTCTGATTGGAGAATCTCATTAACTGTGACCTACCTTAGAAAATATAATCAGTCAAAGTCATAAAGTCCCCCCCAAGAAGCTCTACATTTCTTAGCCCATACCTAGACTCTTATTGCACTTTATAGCACAAGCCACGATCCCCAATGCACACACAGGTTCATCCGGCAGTGCAATAAGCTTCTTTAATCACACACAGGTGAAATCTGGTGTGGATGTAAGCAGATTGCAGAAAAATGTTGAGTGCACGGCAAATTTAAGATAGTGTGTATGTATGTATGTATGTATGTATAACATTAGCATCTGCAGTGATGCCCCACTTCATTCATAACAATGCTTTGAACTGTCATAACTTCAACACGATGGGCTATATTTAGACAATATAGCAATCCACTTGCCACTTGGAGAAGCAGTTCGCTATTTAATATCGCACGATAATGAAGGTTAGCCTGAAATCATGTCCTGGGGTGGACATTTCGGTGTGAAGTAGTTAGCCTGTAAGCTAATCGTAAGCAACTACAGCTAGTTGGGCAGCACAAATTAATTCACACGTAATAGCATTAAGAGTTACCTTGACTCGCGTCAGTGTAAACACCTGTTTACTTACCTATTCCAGGAGCCACATAAATGAAGTAGAGACAAGTGGTGGACATGGAGAAGAAGAATATGAAGGCCAGAAACGATCGGTTGGACATTCGTAGTAGCCGCCTCCAGTTCACCATTTTAGCTTCTCCTTTGCCGAAGTGAATCCCATAAAATACTTCTTGGTTTTGAGATGTCCAGGAAGGAATAGGTGCACAACAATGTCAACAGTAAGCCATGTAAAAGCCCAGGACTGCAGCACGGAGAAGGCTAACCCTAGCTGTGCCTGTCTGCTTTCCCCTGCCAAGTAATTTCTAGATGGAAAAAGCAGGCTATAACGTCAATAAAAGGCAACTCACAGCCTCTTGGGGCACTGCCGGTTGGGCATGTTGAAACCGTAACAGTACGGGCTGAAAGTTCGGCAGTAATCCTACTCAACGATAGTCGTGGTAGTCTTCTATGGTAACGATGACAACAGTGTGGATTTAATCGCTGTCAATGAAAGGTTGTCAATGCAGTGGACGGGACCGCCCTTGCTTATCGCATACAGTCGGCTCATTAATAATAAAAGGAATCCTTGCCACCAGGTACCACTGTACTGATTTCACACATTCAACATATATCTGTGCATGGTGGTATACATGAAAGAAATGCTCGTCTGTCTCCTTTTCATTTTCTGCTTGCTCTACTTCCGGTTGATGTAACACCGCCCATCCCCTGCGTCGCCGTGGAAACCTGTATCAGAATCAGAATCAGAAAGGATTTATTGCCAAGTTTGTTTACACCTACCTGGAATTTTCTTTGGTAAAAAAAGGTGCATACATTGAACATAAAACATAAAAACACAATAAGTACTTCAAAAACACAATAAGTACTTCACATAAGAGAGAAATAACTATATATAAAACAAAACAAAAATATATACAAGATATAAAAAGTTAAATAAAAGAAAATGCAAAACAGATGAGAAATTTGTGGATGTGCAATATACTGTTATGTGTGTTAATGTAACACAGAATTGAGGCGTCAGGGCGGAATAAGAGTCCAAGTCAGATGGGGGCCTTGTTGATATGCGCTGAGCAAGTGAAAAACATTTTATTTATTGAAAACTTGAATCGTACAAATATCAAGGCATTGAAACCATGATAGATAAAGATGAAGATTTCTTTTTTTTATCTCATAATTATGTCTCAGCATCTCATTGTTATGAGATACTATCTCATTATTATGACTTAGTATATCATAATTATGTCTTAGCATCTCATTATTATGACTTAGCATCTCATTATTATGAGATAGTATCTCAGAATTACGACTTAGCATCTCATAATTATGACTTAGCATCTCATAATTATGACGTAGTATCTCATTATTATGAGATACCATCTCATAATTATGACTTACTATCTCCTTATTATGAGATAGTATCTCATAATTATGACTAAGCATCTCATTGTTATGAGATACACATTATGTGTGTGTGTGTGTGTGTGTGTGTATGTGTGTGTGTGTGTATGCTTGTCTCTGTTCCTCTTCACTAAAACGGATAATCGGATGAATGCAGTGGTGTATAAAGTACTTGAAAGCCATACTTGAGTAAAAGTACAAGATATCTTACCTGAAAGCAGTGGTGTATAAAGTACTTGAAAGCCATACTTGAGTAAATGTACAGATATCTTACCTGAAATTACTTCGGTAAAAGTAAAACTCACCCGTCAGAAAATGACTTGAGTAAAAGTAGCTCATATTAAATCTACTTAAGTACCAAAAGTATCTGGTGTTGAAATGTACTTAAGTATTAAAAGTAAAAGTACAAGTACCAAACTTAAAAATGAAAGTGCCTTTTATAGTAGGCCTATACAGACACAAAACAACCCAAAATGTTTCTCCTCAAGATGTATTTCAACTGACTGCAAAATTATAACAACAATATACATATAATGCAGCCTGGATGCCAGACGAACTTAGTCCCGCCCACAACATTTGAGGTCGGGAAGTTCGGTCTGGAGTCGATCGTTGGGGAGAAATTATGCCCGAACAGAAAATGTTCGGACCAATCAGATTGTCAGGGCGGGCTTTATACGATGATGGACAGATGATCAACAGTAACATAATCAACCACGTCATCAAAGTGCACTTGGGTTGAATTAGTTTTCAACAAACATGCCTGCCGCTTGAGAGCTGAGATGTGTAGATGCTGCCATTGCGTCTGTTTTAGAAGACATCGCCAGCACATTCATTTTGAAAGAGGAACAGAGAACGAAGAGGCGAGGCGAAAGCGCCGCGCTCATCCCTATCGCGCCGGCGCTTGGCTGTTCACACCGGACGCTGAAGCAACGCCGAAGCGACGCCGATGCGACGCTGAACCGCCGGGCAGCGCTAATAATATCACCCGTTGATCCAGTAGTCATCAAGCATATACTTACTTGTTGCTCCAACATTAAGCAACAGCATCTCAACATTTGTCTTTTTTGGTGTCGTATTTATACAACATGTTTCGAGGATCATACTCAATAATTGAAGTACTTCTTCACTTCAATTATTAATTTGATGTCATCCATGTTGAAGAACTTCTCCGCTGTTTGCTCCGTTAATGTTGGGTGTCGAGGGTAAATTACGTATTCTCCACTCAAGCCTATGTGGAGAATACGTAGCCCTCCCCCCTCTCTTTCTTTTTATCTTTATCACTGCTTGTGTGGTTGTAGTGGATGAGCAGAGGGGGACATTTAATAATGTCATTGGTAAAATTAAAACTCCAGGACAACAGAAGGGGAATTCAAAGTATGGGATGCATATTTGATCATTTATATCGTATAAAATATGTCATCAATATTGACTCGACGCCAAACAATCGCTGCACGGAGCTAGGCAGCCTTGGTGCAGCGCGGCGCTTCAGCCTCCGGTGTGACCCGCACAAAGGTTTAACATGGGAGTCGATGGGAGCCAGCTGTTATTTAAGGCTTGGCGCTGCGCTTAAGCGTCGCTTTGGCGTCGCTTCAGCGTCCGGTGTGAACCGGACGCTCACAATGCATCAATGCATCGCTTAACATACTTGACGTACGTTGCTCTGATTGATTGTAGGTCTATCCAATTGAGACAAGAGGACTCACATTCTGACTAGAATTGTGAGTATGACAACGTCAGGCTATATATAATGTATACTTTTACAAATTTGGAACACTAGATACTGAGGTTCCAATAGTAATGGAATAGTGCATCTGAACTTTTAGAGACAACAAAGAATCAACTATAATCAAGTGCCTCTTGTGTCTGCCTAAGAACATTAATAAACCACAGTATAACCACTAAAGCATTCTGTACATATCACTAGACATGGAACTTTCATCAGTAGCAGGAATGATACACAATGCCCCTTTTGATAACTCAGCAAAGGGAAACAAGATCTAGGCACACTAAATAAGATAGTTTCTCTTTTGTTAGCATGCACTTAGTAGGGGTAGTACAGAGAAGAAAAAATCACTGGACAGTCTTGTTTTGCTGCCAAATTTCAGACAGAATACTAAAGACTGAACTGAACCGAGCTCCTGCATGAGCACCTGGATAATTCTAAAGGGAATAAATGGATGGGGAATGTGCTTGCGTTGACTAAGTCCCTCCCCTTTGTACACACATCGCTACTCCCGATTGGATGGTTTAGTGAGGTCCTCGGATAAGGATCAGCCCTGCAAGAGTCGGTCACGGCCCCGGGCGGAGCGCCGAGAAGACGATCAAACTGGATTATCTGGAGGAAGTCAAACTCTTAGCAAGCTTTCTGATGGTGAACATGCGGCAGGATCGTTACCAGAACAGCCTGCTCGACCCCGGTCGACCAAGGCAAACCGACCAACCTCCGGACGCTTAAGGCCGATTTATATTTGGATTTTACGCAGGCACGCAATACTTTTTTCTAACTATACAACAAAGCTCAGCAAGCCTCACGCAGCCCGCAAGGCTGTGATTGGTCTGCTAACTTCATCCTTTCCGGAATCGCATTACCGATTTCATGCCTCATAATACCGGCAGAACCCAAGGAAGATTTAGAAGAACGAATATGGACCAAATAGAAGAGCATTTGGCAGAAGAGATCCGAGAGTATGACCACTTGTATAACCCGTCACTGACTGGCGGTTATGTCCGCCAGAAAAAGGTTATGTGGAGCCGCAGTGGCGATGTAAATAAACAGTCGACGAAGAAGAAAGGTGTCTCTAAGGTCGTCTTCAACAAAACACGTTACTCTGCCTATTGTTCTGGCCTGGGAATTGCTTTATAACACGCGCAATCCTTGGGGAACCATAAACCAAAACGAGTCTGTCGATGCAACCGCAGTTGCAGTCGCAGTACTATAATTCGTTCTTTAGGGTCTAGCGCTGCCCCCCCTACAGCAAACACACCACCGGACCTGCGCATCTCCCGAGGGAGGGGGCAGCGGGTGAGCGCGCGAGAGAGAAACTCGCGCCGTGTGTAAAGGTGCACGTTGCTCCAACCTCTGTTGCTCAAGTAACGAGACAGTTTTGAGAAAATACGAAGTAGAAAGTTAAAGATATTTGTGTTCAAATGTAACGAGTAAAAGTATAAAGTCGTCAGGAAAATTAATACTCAAGTAAGGCACAGATATGTGAAAAATCTACTTAAGTACAGTAACGAAGTATTTCTACTTCGTTACTTCCCACCACTGCATGAATGTGTTAGTTATTATTCGATGATGACTGATCATGACTCCGGATCGCTCCGTCACTTTAACCCTCAGTGTCGTACTGCAGTAAAGTGAGCCGTCATATGGGAAGCCAGCCGCCACTCGGGTTTTAGTTGCGCGTCTACTTGTGCCTTATACAGTAAAGTGGTACAGATAGTCGGAGCGCCTAAAAAGCACGAAAACACAACTATATTTTAGCTATATATTTGAATGAATTTTAAAGTATTTCCAGTGGATTCCTGTTCCTAGAGTCTCTGACAATGCAATGTCCACATTCAAATTGAGAAGAAACCTCCTGTTTTCACCGACTCATTCCACTTCAACATGATAGAAGACCATCTCTGAGTGTCAGCAATATTATATCAGGAAAGACTGAACAAAATTTTCGAAATGAATCCCTTTTAAATTGTGAATAAACAGCAACTCCAGCTTTCATCCCTTGCTTGTTGCAGCTCCTTGGTGTCCATATCCAAGCACTGTTCATGGAACCATCTCTCACACTTGTCACATTGAATCTGTGCGTGACAATGTGGAAATGACCTTGGGGAATAAGTACTGTTTGAATTTGATGGACACTGCAGAGGGATGCCACAGACCCAGTGGGAGATAGAGCTGCATTGTAAAAGCAGAGGCTTATAGGGAACCAAACAAAATCAAGATGTTCATTTTTCATTACATTGTGCAATCATAATACTATTCTGCATAGTAGTTACTAAAAAGCATGAAAACATGTCATGGATGATCAGTGTAAATACTTTGCTTATATGTTTTGAATTAATGTTGAATTTCCCACTTAAATTTCTGCTTCCACAACACCTGAAAATGCAACTATAAATGCTATTACATGAGTTTTAAGGCAATGTAACTAAAATGACATTCAGTCTTAATATCAGTTTAATCCTACCCCATTTTTCAACTTGAAAAACCTGACAGCAGCTTGTCTTGTGACACTCTCATTGAACTTCAAAAATATTAATCAAAACAATAAAAAAAATAAAGAGAAATTTAAAATACTCACCCAATTTGTTAATGGAGGCCCTGATCCAGGTGGTTTTGCCAGCGAACACATGGCACAATTATTGGCTAAATCAAACACTAAAATATAAGCACAACCGATAATAAATTGGAAACACCAACATGTGAAATTTATTCTAACATGCAGTAGTGTACATACTAAAACCTCCACCCTTGTATTGTAAGTAAGTATAAATACAGATTAGTTCTAGAGGCAGCATATTTACATGTCGTGGTAAACATAGATCTAATAAATAGCTCTATTCACCTTTGTCGTCACCCAGGCCTATGGATTAGCATGAACCATAACTAAAATGTTTAGGCAATCCTTAATCAAAAGCTACACTGTTAAAGCTCTGAATGTATATCTTAAGAGGAGATTGTATGACTGCTCTGAACCCTCCCTTTGCTCCACAGTTAGTATCACTTTCCTCTGAAGCTTACGTAAAGATTGTCAGTAGAAATTCAAACCACAGACAAATACTCTTCACACACCTGATGCTTTCAATATTTGAAGAGCCATTTTTTGTCTCTCAGTGGCCATTTCATTACTGGATGTCCCAAATGTTAGGACTGGAACAGCTGGAAATGCCTTCATAACTGCCCTGGCCATCTAAACCAACCAACATAGCTGTTCTACTGCTGATTATAATACAGAAAACTGTGTAATGACTGAATGTATTGAAGACAAGTGTGACCTAAACCACTTAAGAAAAACAATACATTTGTAGGTGTCAAATGACATCCAAAATCACTTACCATGATGACAATGACCCCACAGCTACTGCAATCCTGCTGTGTTGGATGAGTCATTACTCCTCATTTCCATTTTTTGTCGAACCACTCAGTTTTTTCCAGGCTCGCTCTCCTCCTTTTCAGATACTCACTGTGTGTTGTTTATGAAAGATATTTGTAATTAAAAATAACAGTGAAGGTTTGCAACATAAAAGGAAAATTGTAATGAGATCAAAGTATTCATACTGAAATGTGGTCACAAATGGTTAATCCAGTATCATATATTTATATATATTAAAATAACCTGAGTTTTTCGGCAGCAAGTTTGGAGTCGTCTTCCTCATTGGAACCTGGTGCAGGATCCAACAGATAAACAGTCTGGTTGACTGCATTTATGTACAATTTTTTTTTTAATGAATTCAATTAACCAAATATTTAATAGACGTTTATAATAAAACCAAAATCTGCAGGATTATATATTAACTTCACTTACTAACCAAAAGATTGCAGTATTCATTTGAAACATTTACAAATTAAACAATGCCCTGGAAGTTCTCCAAGTTCACCTGTGAAAGTATAAAAATATTTATTTTAGTTTCAGTATGAATCATTATTTTGACATATTTCCAGCGATATAAAATGATGCATTTCACTACTCACAAATAATACAAAAAATACATCTTAATTCTTGCCTCTATTACATTTGTTGTACCTAAAATTTCTGCTCAAACACACACACACACACACACACACACACGCACACACAAACACAGGCACACACTTAGCATCCAGATTACCTTGGATAAACTTTGACGGGCAACCAGCTCTCTCATCCCAAACAGGATCACACCTGCTGTGTAGTGGTTGAGAATGTAGAGGTTTTTCCCATCCTGCAGCTGATTTGCCTCCAGCTGTAAAAGTCCTTCAATTGCCTAAATCAGAGGAATTCTTGTGAGAAACACAATTTGTAATTTCACAAATCTAAATATAAAAGATATGTGAAACTGCTTTAAAGACAAATGTAATTCCTTGAACACATGATAAGATTACATTACACTACATATTAGAACAGATTCATTTTTGGAACTACAGCTGGAAAAAAAAAGAAGCTTAAAATACCTTGCCTATCAGCCAATTGTGAGGTTGAAGTGACTTCAACTCACTGTGGTGGATAATAAGGCTGTTGCCTTTTATCTGGCAGGGGAGCACAGAAACCACATCCTCTGTGTCCTTCTTCTTCCACAATGTGGTGTGCTGAAAGTTAGAGAGGTAAGCAAAACACAAAACATATTTGGTAAAACATTACAAGTTCAATATGTTGGATTTTTCTATCACTTTTTTGATGGAAACACGTGTTTCTTCACCCATATTTTAATTTTTGGAAATGATTTGTGTTTTTTGGGGGAATAATATTTTTACACTGTACCTCTTCTTGTGGAGTTTGAAGCCTGGAACTGGCTAATGATGATGTTGGCTCCTGGGATGTTATTTTGTATGTTCGCACATCAGAATCCCCCTAAAAAACAGTGTGGGTACAAACACATAAATTAGGAGCATAATTTACTACTGCGTCCTTTTGTCCATCTGTCAAAGTTGTATTAGGGTCAGAGCACCAAACACTGCAAGGACACATTAGGGCCCGAGGTATTTTTATTTTTTTTACCAAAGTAATCACATTTTTGGAGGGCTACATGTACTTGAAAACCCATGAACCAGGATGTTGATGTAACTGAACTGTACATGCTCAACCTGAACCTTAAGGTGTGTGACAGTAAGCCCTACCCAAGAACAAGTCTAGATGCCATTTTGCCAATGTTTACAGACAAATAAGACAAGTACTGTTACCAAACCTGAAATTAGTTATCGTCTGGTGCTGAGTGGGTATAGTGGCTGTCTTCCACACAGGAAGGTGGTTTGAATCCAAGCTCATGCCGAATTGTCCTTGGGCAAGATGCTGAACCCCAGTATTTGCCCCCCATAGATGTTGGATGCATTGTAAGTTATTTTGGATAAAAGCATCTGCTCAATGACATGTAATCATTTCTACACTTCTGTGAATGAATACCTGTCGGGGTCTTTTTTGGAAACGACCAAAGGCAAGATGTATACTGTCGCATTGACATTTTTTGCAGTAGATTACCAACATTGTATTCTTTGATTCCACAGGGACATAACCCTTGAGTTTAGCTGGGTTCAGGGCAGCTGTGGCTGAGGGGTAGAGTGGTTGTCCTCCAACCTGAAGGTCGGCAGTTCGATCCCCAGTCTGACCCATCTGCATGCCGAAGTGTCCTTGGGCAAGATGCTGAACCCTGAATGGCCCCCCATAGAATAACAAAGTGCTGCGAATAGATGCACTGTATGAATGTGTGTGTGAAAGGGTGGAAGTTAAAACTGTACTGTAAAGCGCTTTGAGTGGTCATCAAGACTAGAAAAGCACTATATAAATACAAAACCATTTACCATTTACCATCCTTGGCATGGGTCTGAACTTGCATTTAAATATCAATCAATCAAATTTTATTTGTATAGCCCATATTCACAAATTACAATTCGTCTCATAGGGCTTAACAGGGTGTGACATCCTCTGTCCTTAACCCTCAGCAAGAGTAAGGAAAAACTACTAAAAACCCTTTTAACAGGGTAAAAATACGTAGAAACCTCAGAGAGAGCCACATGTGAGGGATCCCTCTCCCAGGACGGACAGAAGTGCAATAGATGCCACGTGCAGGAAAACATCATCAAGATTTAAGTCTTCAAGATTAAAGATTAAAGTCTCTAGCAGCATTTGATGAGGGTAAACATCCCGAAGGACAACCCCAACATGACATGCCAAGCAGTTCTGCTGCAATCACAGTCCATGGTCAGCAACCAGCAGGACCACGATCCACCATCCAGACCAGAACGCCACTCCAGTCCTCTGTCACCGTCCACCGCCACCCACCACGAGCCGCCGCCGCGGTCCTGGTCCAATGCCCGTACCCGATGCCAACGCGACACAGGGTCCGCCACCACCACCACGATCAGCCCACACGACACCGAATCCGCCACACTGGGTCCACCACCACGACCCCCGGTGCGCGATCAACAAACCGCAATCCATGGTGCGGCCACAGAGGCCCTGGATCTGCGGGTGATAAAGCAAAGGGATTCCGGGGAAGGGGGATAGGGATGGAGAAGAGGAAGGAGAAGCTGGAAAAAGAAGCTCCGTGTGTCATGTGTCATAAAATAGAACAAGTAACGTTCTGCCACACTAATTAGCTCTAACTATAAGCTTTATCAAAAAGGAAGGTTTTGAGCCTACTCTTAAACGAACAGATGGTGTCTGCCTCCCGAACTGAAAGTGGTAGTTTATTCCACAGCAGAGGAGCTTGATGGCTAAAAGCTCTGGCTCCTACTCTACTTTAGGGACGACAAGTAGGCCTAAATTCTGGGAGCGGAGTGCTCTAGTGGGTTTATAAGGTACTAACAGCTCTTTAAGGTGAAAAGGCGCGATATTATTAAGGGCCTTGAAGGTGAGGAGGAGAATTTTAAATTCTATTCTAGATTTAACTGGAAGCCAGTGTAGCGATGCTAATACTGGAGAAATGTGCTCTCTTTTCTTTGTTCTCTTTTGGACAAGCTGTAGAGTCTTTAATGACTTACTGCTGGAGCCTGAAAATAATGAATTACAATAGACCAGTCTCGATGTAACAAAGGCGTTGACTAGTTTTTCTGCATCTTTTTGCGAAAGGACATGTCAGATTTTTTAGATATTACGAAAGTGGAAAAAAGCGGTTCTAGAAATTTGTTTTAAGTGACTATTAAAGGATAAATCAGGATCGAAGATCAATCCCAAGTTCCTGACTGTTTTGTTGTATCATTAGATTGGAGTGAATAGGGGACTTACATAATTCACCCTCGGCACACTGTGGTTTACTTAATGTGTCGGCGTCAGTCTCCTACGAGGGCGATGACGTCGACCCCGGGGCATGCCGGGTGACGTGATGACGTCAGGATCCCAAATGCATGATGGGAACGTAATGACGTCTGAGACCCCAAGGCATGCTGGGATGTTAAAAGCCATCTTGTTTGTTATTGTTTTGATGCTAATAAACGGAGCACAATTTGTGTGTCCAACTTGATGGAAGTTGCCTTTTGTGTTTCATCGCAATTTCCACAAGATAATGTATCTCTAAGGTGTTTGGGGCCAAGTATTATAACCTCTGTTTTGTCTGAGTTTAATAAGAGAAAATTGCGGGTCATCCAGGTTTTTATGTCCTTGAGACATGCTCGAAGTTTAGTTAATTGATTACTTCGTTCAGGTTTTATTGATAAGTATAACAGGGTGTCATCCGCATAGCAGTGGAAATTTACCGAGTGTGTCCTGATAATGTTCCTAGTGGAAGCATATATAATGAGAATAAAATTGGGCCGAGCACAGAGCCCTGTGGAACACCATGGTTTACTTTGGTGCGCACAGATGACTCATCATTAATTTGCAGGAATTGGGAGCAATCAGAAAAGTACAATTTAAACCAGTTAAGGGCGGTTCCATTAATGTTAATTAATTGTTTGAATCTTTGTAATAGATTTTGATGGTCAATTGTGTCGAATGCTGCACTGAGATCTAACAGAACGAGAACAGACACAAGTCCCTGATCTGAGGCTATTAAAAGGTCATTAGTGACTTTTGCCAAGGCTGTCTCTGTACTGTGATTGGCTCTAAACCCCGACTGAAAGTTTTCATATATATTATTTTCCTGGAGCAACTCACACAGCTGATTGGCTACCACTTTTTCTAAGATTTTAGACAGTAAGGGGAGATTAGATATTGGTCTTTAATTAGCTAAAACCTCTGGGTCTAGAGTGGGTTTTTTTGAGAAGGGGTTTGATTACTGCTATTTTAAAAGATTGTGGTACATAACCTGATGATAATGACAGATTGATTGTATTAAGTAACAAACTATCAATTAGGGGCAGAAGTTCTTTAAATAATTTGGTAGGAATGGGATCTAAGATACAGGTTGTTGGTTTAGAACCTGAGATTATTTTGGTAAGCTGATCACAGGTGATCAGAGAGAAGCTGTCTAAGTAATGGGTAGGATTCTCAGCCGTTTCTGGGATCTCTGTTGTTGGGAGGGTATTAGTGCCAATTGAGGGCAGGAGATGGTTGATTTTATTTCTAATAGTTAGAATTTTATCATTAAAAAAGGTCATAAAGATATTGCTATTTAGGGATCGAGGAATACTGGGTTCGGTGGAGGTGTGACTCTGTCAGCCTGGCTACAGTGCTGAAGAGAAACCTGGGGTTGTTTTTATTCTCTTCTATTAGTTTTGAATAGTAGGCGGCTCTTGCTTTGTGGAGAGCCTTTTTATATTCTTTAACACTATTCTTCCAGTCTATGAGGTTTTTAACCTGGTTGCTGGAGCGCCACTTCCTTTCTAGTTTTCTTGATGATTGTTTTAACTCATTTGTCTGGGAATTATACCATGGAGCTAATTTACTATGTTTGACATTTTTCTTTTTTAGAGGGGCTATTGAATCTAATGTTAATCGTAATGAGTCTGCAGAGCTATCGACGAGGTGGTCGATCTCAATGGAGCTCGGGTTTTTTAAGAATTTGTTCTTTATATCTACGGATAATACGGGTTTAAATGTAATTGGAATTATTTCCTTAAATTTAGCTACAGCACTATCAGGTAGACATCTAGAAAATGAGTTTTTTATTAGTGGCATATTCAGTTATTGAAAAATCTAAGGTTATTAAATTATGGTCTGATAGAGCTGGATTGCGCGGAAGTACTGTTAAATGTTCAATTCCGACACCGTACGATAATATAAGGTCAAGTGTGTGGTTACAACAATGAGTAGGTTGGTGTACACACTGACTGAAACCAATTGAATCTAGTATTGAATTAAATGCTACGCTACGGCAATCTTTCTTATTGTCAACATGTATATTAAAGTCACCATTAATAATAATTGTATCCATCTTTAGGACTGAGTTTGATAAACACGTGGAGACACTTGTCTGACGTCATTACGGTAAGCGTGCTGCGTCATTTCCTGTTTTCTTGCCACTGGTGGTGGTCGCTCTGCGAATTAGCTCCGCTGCTAAAACACAACTGTTTCTCTGTAGCACTACAGCTAAAATCACCGGTCTGTAGTTAAACACTCGCACATACCAACCCTTACTCTATCGTGCTTAGTGATTCTGTGTTCTGTTTGAGCTCACCCTCGCAGCTCTATAGCAGCGATGTCTTCTCTCTCTCCCTGTTGCTCCACTGCTCTCTCTTGCTCCGAGTGTCTAATGTTTACTTACTCCTCTGCCTCCCTTAACAGTAGTGGTACATGTAATAAATGTAGTGTGTTGATAGCGATGGAGGCTCGGCTTAGCGACTTAGAAGCTCGGCTCAGCAGCTTAGAAACTCCGTTAGCTGTAGTTAGCCGGCTCCCGCTAGCCGCGGAGCCACCTAGCTTATCACGTGGCTTAGCCTTAACTAGCAGTCCCCAGACTAGTCCCGTGCAGCCGGGAGCGCAGGGCAGCTGGGTGACAACCCGGAGGGGACATAGTGCTAGACTTAAAAAGCCCACGATTAAAGAGCCACCAGCTCACGTCTCAAATAGATTCGCTCCACTCAGCGAGGCACCCGCTGATAAACAGACTCTGATTATTGGCGACTCGGTTCTGAGAAACGTCAGGTTAGCGACACCAGCGACTATAGTTAATTGTATCCCAGGGGCCAGAGCCGGCGACATCGAATCTAAACTTAAGTTAATGGCTAAAACTAAAAAAGGTAAATACAATAAAATCGTAATTCACGTCGGCAGCAACGACTCCCGGCTTCGCATGTCGGAGATCACTAAAGTTAATGTTGAGTCCGTGTGTGCTTTTGCTAAAACGATGTCGGACAAAGTAGTTTTCTCTGGCCCGCTCCCTAATACAACAGGTGATGACATGTTTAGCCGCATGTTGTCTTTTAACCGCTGGCTGTCGAAGTGGTTTCCTGTAAACGGCGTGGGCTTTATAGATAATTGGCTAACTTTTTCGACAAAACCTGGTCTTGTTAGGAGAGACGGCGTTCATCCCACTTGGGATGGAGCAGCTCTCTTATCTAGGAATATTACTCAGTCTATTACATGACAACCCATAGTTGGGACCAGGAAGCAGAGCTGCAGTGCTAAACACTTCTCTGCGCTCCCTCTGGATCAATCACAAAACCCCATAGAGATTGTGTCTGTTCACCGTCCGATTAAATTATTGAAATTAAACAATAACAGAGCGAGAACTCCACACAAAAATTTAATACAAATAAAAACAACCTCTGAAACAATACAGGAAACCCAGACTTTTAAATGTGGTCTTTTAAACATTAAATCACTGGAAAAAAAGGCTCTTTTAGTTAATGAAATAGTCTCCGATTACAACATAGATTTACTGTCCCTCACTGAGACGTGGCTGCATCCTGATGAATATGTCAGTCTAAATGAATCTACTCCCCCCAGTCATATCAATTCACAGGTTCCTAGAGAAATTGGGCGAGGAGGTGGAGTTGCTGCTATTTTTAACTCCAGTCTATCAATTAATCCTAAACCTAAACTCAGCTACAAATCATTTGAATGTCTGGTTCTTAGTCTTCCACGCCAATCCAGGAACCACCAACAGCCAATCATATTTGCCGTAGTTTACCGTGCTCCCAGGGCTTATACTGAATTTTTAAAGGAATTCCCTGAGTTTTTATCAAACTTAGTCCTAAAGACCGATAAAATTATTATTGTTGGTGACTTTAATATTCATGTTGATAATAATAAAGATTGCCTTAGCGTAGCATTTATTTCAATACTAGACTCTATTGGTTTCAGTCAGTGTGTGCACAAACCTACTCATTGTGGTAACCACACACTTGACCTTGTATTATCGTACGGTGTCGGAATTGAAAATTTAACAGTACTTCCGCGCAATCCAGTTCTATCAGACCATAATTTAATAACCTTTGATTTTTCAATAACTGAATATATGCCACTAATAAAAAATTCATTTTCTAGATGTCTACCTGATAGTGCTGTAGCTAAATTTAAGGAAATAATCCCAATTACATTTAAACCCGTATTAGCAGTAGATATAAACAACAAATTCTTTAAAACCCTGAGCTCCATTGAGATCGACCACCTCGTCGATAGCTCTGCAGACTCATTACGATTAACATTAGACTCAATAGCGCCTCTAAAAAAGAAAAATGTCAAACATAGTAAATTAGCTCCATGGTATAATTCCCAGACAAATGAGTTAAAACAATTATCAAGAAAACTAGAAAGGAAGTGGCGCTCCAGCAACCATGTTGAAAATCTAATAGACTGGAAGAATAGTGTTAAAGAATATAAAAAGGCTCTCCACAAAGCAAGAGCCGCCTACTATTCAAAACTAATAGAAGAGAATAAAAACAACCCCAGGTTTCTCTTCAGCACTGTAGCCAGGCTGACAGAGAGTCACACCTCCACCGAACCCAGTATTCCTCGATCCCTAAATAGCAATATCTTTATGACCTTTTTTAATGATAAAATTCAAACTATTAGAAATAAAATCAACCATCTCCTGCCCTCAATTGGCACTAATACCCTCCCAACAACAGAGATCTCAGAAACGGCTGAGAATCCTACCCATTACTTAGACAGCTTCTCTCTGATCACCCGTGATCAGTTTACCAAATTAATTTCAGGTTCTAAACCAACAACCTGTATCTTAGATCCCATTCCTACCAAATTACTTAAAGAAATTCTGCCCCTAATTGATAGTTCGTTACTTAACATCATCAATCTGTCATTATCATCAGGTTATGTACCACAGTCTTTTAAAATAGCTGTCATCAAACCCCTACTCAAAAAACCCACCCTAGACCCAGAGGTTTTAACCAATTACAGACCAATATCTAATCTCCCCTTCGTCTCTAAAATCTTAGAAAAAGTTGTTGCCAATCAGCTGTGTGAGTTTCTCCGGGAAAATAATATATATGAAGACTTTCAATCGGGGTTTAGAGCCAATCACAGTACAGAGACAGCCTTGGCAAAAGTCACTAATGACCTTTAAATAGCCTCAGATCAGGGACTTGTGTCTGTCCTCGTTCTGTTAGATCTCAGTGCAGCATTCGACACAATTGACCATCAAATTTTATTACAAAGACTCAAACAGTTAATTAACATTAATGGAACCGCCCTTAACTGGTTTAAATCGTATTTTTCTGATCGCTCCCAATTTGTGCAAATTAATGATGAGTCATCTGTGCGCACCAAAGTTAACCATGGTGTTCCACAGGGCTCTGTGCTCGGCCCAATTTTATTCTCATTATATATGCTTCCACTAGGAAACATTATCAGGACACACTCGGTAAATTTCCACTGCTATGCGGATGACACCCAGTTATATTTGTCAATAAAACCTGAACAAAGTAATCAATTAACTAAACTTCGAACATGTCTCAAGGACATAAAAACCTGGATGACCCGCAATTTTCTCTTATTAAACTCAGACAAAACAGAGGTTATAATACTTGGCCCCAAACACCTTAGAGATGCATTATCTAATGATATAGCTGCGCTAGACGACATTGCCCTTGCTTCCAATGAAACCGTCAGGAACTTGGGAGTGATCTTTGATCCTGATTTATCCTTTAATTCTCACTTAAAACAAATTTCTAGGACCGCTTTTTTCCACTTACGTAATATTTCCAAAATTAGACATGTCCTTTCCCAAAAAGATGCAGAAAAACTAGTCCACGCCTTTGTTACATCGAGACTGGACTATTGTAATTCATTATTATCTGGCTCCAGCAGTAAGTCGTTAAAGACTCTACAGCTTGTCCAAAATGCCGCAGCACGTGTCCTGATGAGAACAAAGAGAAGAGAGCACATTTCTCCAGTATTAGCGTCGCTACACTGGCTTCCAGTTAAATCTAGAATAGAATTTAAAATTCTCCTCCTCACCTTCAAGGCCCTTAATAATATGGCGCCTTTTTACCTTAAAGAGCTGTTAGTACCTTATAAACCCGCTAGAGCACTCCGCTCCCAGAATTCAAGCCTACTTGTCGTCCCTAAATTCTCTAAAAAAAGAGTAGGAGCCAGAGCTTTTAGCCATCAAGCCCCTCGGCTGTGGAATAATCTACCACTTTCAGTTCGGGAGGCAGATACCATCTTTTCATTTAAGAGTAGACTCAAAACCTTCCTTTTTGATAAAGCTTATAGTTAGAGCTAATTAGTGCGCCAGAACGTTACTTGTTCTATTTTATGACACATGACACACGGAGCTTCTCTTTCCAGCTTCTCCTTCCTCTTCTCCATCTTTATCCCCCTTCCCCGGAATCCCTTTGCTTTATCACCCGCAGATCCAGGGCCTCTGTGGCCGCACCATGGATTGCGGTTTGTGGATCGTACACCGGGGGTCGCGGTGGTGGATCCATTGTGGCGGATTCTGGGCTGATCGTGGTGCTGGTGGCGGACCCTGTGTCGCGTTGGCATTGGGCACGGGCGGTGGACCAGGACCGCGGTGGTGGCTTGTGATGGGTCCTGGTGGGCGGCGGTGGACGGTGACTGAGGACTGGAGTGGCGTCTGGTCTGGATGGTGGATCGTGGTCTAGATGGTTGCTGAGCATGGACTGTGCTTGCAGCGGGACTGCTTGGCATGTCATGTTGGGGTTGTCCTTCGGGATGTCTACCCTCATCAAATGCTGCTAGAGACTTTGATTATTGATGATGTTCTCCTACACGTGGCATCTATTGCACTTCTGTCCGTCCTGGGAGAGGGATCCCTCACATGTGGCTCTCTCTGAGGTTTCTACATATTTTTACCCTGTTAAAAGGGTTTTTAGTAGTTTTTCCTTACTCTTGCTGAGGGTTAAGGACAGAGGATGCCACACCCTGTTAAAGCCCTATGAGATGAATTGTAATTTGTGAATATGGGCTATACAAATAAAATTTGATTGATTGATTGATTGATTGAATTCCGTTAAAAATTCAGTATAAGCCCTGGGAGCACGGTAAACTACAGCAAATATGATTGGCTGTTGGTGTTTCCTGGAGTGGCGTGGAAGACTAAGAACCAGACATTCAAATGATTTGTAGCTGAGTTTAGGTTTAGGATTAATTGATAGACTGGAGTTAAAAATAGCAGCAACTCCACCTCCTCATCCAAATTCTCTGGGAACCTGTGAATTTATATGACTGGGGGGAGTAGATTCATTTAGACTGACATATTCATCAGGATGCAGCCACGTCTCAGTGAGGGATAATAAATCTATGTTGTAATCGGAGACTATTTCATTAACTAAAATAGCTTTTGATGACAGTGATCTAATGTTTAAAAGACCACATTTAAAAGTTTTAGTTTCCTGTGTTGTTTCAGAGGTTGTTTTAATTTGTATTAGATTATTGTGTGGACTTCTCGCTCTGTTATTGTTTAATTTCAATAATTTCATTAATAGTTTTAGCCAGCAGCTTTAGTTTAGATGCAATGTCGCCGGCTCTTGCCCCTGGAATACAATTAACTATGGTCGCTGGTGTCGCTAACCTGACGTTTCTCAGAACCGAGTCGCCAATAATCAGAGTTTGTTTATCAGCGGGTGCCTCGATGAGTGTAGAGAATCTATTTGAAACGTGAGCTGGTGGCTCTTTAATCGTGGGCTTTTTAAGACTACCACTATGCCCCCTCCGGACCGTCACCCAGCTGCCCTGGGCTCCCTGCTGCACGGGACTAGTCAGGGGGCTGCTAGTTAAGGCTAGGCTACGTGCTAAGCTAGGTGGCTCCGCGGCTAGCGGTAGCCGGCTAACTACAGCTAGCGGAGTTTCTAAGCTGCTGAGCCGAACTTCTAAGTCGCTAAGCCTCGCCTCCATCGCTACCAACACACTACATTTATTACAAGTACCTCTACTGTTAAGGGAGGCAGAGGAGTAAGTAAACATAAGACACTCGGAGCAAGAGAGAGCAGTGGAGCAACAGGGAGAGAGAGAGAGAAGACATCGCTGCCATAGAGCTACGAGGGTGAGCTCAAACAGAACACAGAATCACTAAGCAAGATAGAGTATGGGTTGTTATGTGTGGGTGTTTAACTACAGACCGGTGATTTTAGCCGTAGTGCTACAGAGAAACAGCTGTGTTTAGCGGAGAAGCTAATATAGAGAGCGACCACCGCCAGCAGCAAGAAAACAGGAAATGACGCAGCACGCTTACCGTAATGACGTCAGCACCTGTAATATAAAATATATAAAATATAAGATTGCAATATCCTAACGTGGCGCCATCTAGTGGCCATTGTTAAAAAGCACACCACAGGTTTGCCGCTATGCTTATACAGTATAATCTTTGGCTGATTGAGGCAATTCGCACGCTTAGGTCAAGGTTAGGCTAAGGTTCCTAACTAATTGAAATAACCCAGATATATCTTTGTGGCAGCCATGATCAGAAACCTTTTCATCAAGGTCAGGGAAAATATTTGAGGAAAAGACAATGAGTATTCAACTGCAGACTTTGCATGAGGTAAGTATGTGGTAGTACCCTGGGGAACTCTTATCTGTGGTTGGCTTCTCCCCAGGTTGTCCCCCTTCAGAGTTAGAAGCCTACTTAAACAAAATTAAGGTAAGTGAGCTTAATAACAACAATACCACTACAACAACAACTTGTACAATAATAACAATATCAATTTAAATAGTTGCATCTCCAATTGCTGTGAGCTGTATGTGTGGAAAATAGGAAAATTAAACTTGGCCCAATAACTAGAAATATTCCAACGCTTCCTATAAAATATGACTCTCACCATATGGTCAGAAGGTCACCGTTATAAAGTAAGCTAAAAACTGAGCCAAAAAAACGAAGAACCAACCTGTGTTGTGGTGGGGACTTCAGGTTGTTCATCTCGCAATGTGGTTCTTTGGATTTCTGTTGAAAGTGAAACACACTTAATGTTAATCCAATTATCAAAATCCAAAGTATCAAAAATGTTAATCAAACATTAACAAATTGTAAAAGATTGAGAGTTATAAATCATGGTGTCTATATTCAAGGGGAAAAAACTTTGCATAGTCACACTGACACTAAAAGCGCATAAAGAAATACCTTTATTTTCTGTCCTCCTAAAGGCAGGCGAGTCTACAGTGGTGAAACGTACAGCCCTTTGCGTCGCGCACTTCTCTTTCTCCATTTCTCCATTTCAACTCGAAAGGACTTAAACAGGATTAGGATAAAGTGGGAACCTTGTTTCTTAATAGATTGCTTATTGACAGTAATTCTTACCTTCTTTCTTGACCTTTCCATGTCGGCATACTCAAGCAGCAGGGCATCGTGCATTTCTTGATATATTTGCACAAAGTCGTCCAGTCTTGAAAATCGTCTTCTTTGTAACCTTATAGTCTTCAGGTCCCACTGACTCTCCAAGATGCCCTGTGTCGGATTATCTTGGGTGTAGTTTTGAATAATTAAGTGTAAATCTATTACATTTTTCAGACTAAAACAATACATACACAAACAATTTTTTTTTTTTTACACGCTTCATCATTTAAGTAAATTGGGAAATGTTTTTAGTGTTACTTTGTGTACATATATATTAAAATCATATCATATATTTGATATATGCCATATATATCATATAAAGAAGACAGAAAAAATAGAATGCAAGGTTTTAACTGTGCTTTTGACTGCCTGACCTCATTGTGGCGCTGACTCAATTGATGGTATGCTGGTCCTGTCCCATGACGCCTAGATCACGTAAAGGCCATGGAATATTTAGAGGTCACTGTTAGTATGAGATAATTGACATTTAGGCTCCTTAAATCACAGCAATAGTGTACAACTTTCATTTAAACTAACCTAGCATCAGTCCAGACCACAAGGTGGCATGTGGGAGGAAATGTTTTGCCAAACACGGAACAAAATTTGGTGCTTGGTATGTGTTCACTTCACCAGTGAGATCAAGTGGTGCCTGATCAATGATCTCTTGGAAGTGGCTCATCAAGGGTGCGGTTCCTACATCCAGCTATAAGAGAAAACATTCAAATTTCACAGTCCATCAAAGACTTGTAGGATACTATTTCATAGAAGCCCACATCCACCAATATATAAAAACTATAAAAAAAACTTTTAGAGAGACATTTGATTATTAGTGCATTAGTACAATATTCAAAGTCGTATATATTAGCAGACATCCATTTATAAAAGCTAAATAATGATGGAAAGTGCTTACAACAGTGAATAACCTAAATAGAATTTTATAAAATCCTTACTATTGGTAATCTGCCTGTGCATTGGTACCGTAGATATACTTGTCAATATTACCTTTTAGTCTTCCGGGACGATTTGTTCGTCATCTATCTCCAAGGTCCCCCTTTATCCATCCAGACATGTAGGTTTTCAAGGTGCTTCTGAATGTTCTTCCCAGTGCAAGGACTGCAGAAGAGTACAGTCGTACTGAGAAGAACCTCATCCAAGTCTTTAAGACTTGAAATACATGCAAGTAGGCCAAAGGTGTGCATTGCCAAATTGTAGTGTTCTGCATTCCTACAAACACAGTATAAATAACAAAGTTATTATCATCAGTAATTTATGTTATAAATATATTGTTCTTTATTTATAATACAATAATACATACTTTTTTTTGCAGAGGTCCTTGGCATTCTTCATGATGGGACTGAGACATCGATGAAGAATGGGCAGGTCGATCTTTCCAGTGGGATGTTGTCCAGTGACAATTCTATAGTACTTCTGCAGTAAGTCTTCCAGACTTGACTTGCAAAATGTCATTGCAAGTGATTGCAGAAGTACTATAGAGCCATCACAGGCCTGTTGTTGGATCTCCCCCCGTACATCCTGACAAGATCTGTTTGAAACGCCTGCAGGAAGTAAGTCACAGATGCTGTGGTGTGGTCACATGTTACATACGATGCAACAGGAAGTGGTGACGCCCCCTTCAATGGGTTTCCCACCACTAACTCATACACATAGAATAGATGACTTTGCGGCGTTTCTTTACGGATCACACTTCCTGTTGCATCAAAGTAGATAATATCATCCCTACACCTTTTATAAAACATTGCAAGAGTCTTCTTTGACCATAGCATCATTCCTTTAGACTGCATGAGGACCTTCTGCAAAACCTGTTTGTCTGTATTTTGTTGTTCCACAAAGATTTTTTGGAGGCTTAAAATCTCATTGGAATTACGTCTACGCAGCTTTATTTGGCTTGCCGATATAGTTTTTAAAACGTCTTTTGTTGGGGCTTCATCCCTGCATCCAGATTCAATGACCTTTTCATGTCTGTCGATAAAAAAGACACAGGGCTGCTGTGGCAAACCACATTGGAAGAATTTCTCCTCTGTATCGCTGCTGTCTGTGGAGTAACCTGCTTCCTTGTCACTAACCTGTTAAATGGGAAAAAATATCATAGCAAGCATCAGTGATCGAATTCTAGATGTTTTTGCACAAAAGAACAAAGTAGGTCAGTTTGCCTCATAGTGAACATGGGTCACTACGAGAAGAGTGGGTGCAGAGTGTTCAACTATGAAGGCTGGATGTAAACTATTCATCCAATCAGTATTTTGACATGTTAATAGTATTTTCTGTGCTTTGTTTCACTGGCTGAACATTTTATAATTGAATCCATTAATTGTATGGGCAAGACACCCGTGTGCTGGAGCTCATCCCGGACTGTCACTATGTAAGGTTAACAATGCACGTTATTATCAATAATAGATGCATTTACCTTTGTACAGGTGGACTGCAGCGAATGTCTGTCATCACTCTCCTGTGTCACCAATGATGCAACATCAGTGGGAAAGTCATCATCGAAGTCTTTCTCCCGCACATCCTGGAAAGACAGATGGGGTGGGATCATTAATTAAAAGACCACAAGGAAGTGCATAGACGAAACACATTAGAAAGTTGAATGAATTTTTTTTTATTTTCATCATCTTACAGTTCTTAGCTCTCAATCAATTTAAGTGCATATCAGTCATACACCAATTACGTAATAGACCCGTCAACATGATTCAGTTTGCGTGTTACAAAGTTTTCTGTAAAACATCATTGGATAAACCTATTAATTTAAAAGCATCACGATAATAACCGCTGTCTTTTTTACTTTCGATGAAATGACACGATACGTACCAAAGAGGATGTTTCCTCTGCAGTGGGTCTCTCCTCAACCTTGTCATTTGTCACTTGGGTATCGCCTGAAGTGCGCTATAGAATGTAAAACATAATAATTGTATGAAAAAATGACATATATTACACATCACAGTTACTGTTAATAACATGTATTAGGTACTTCATTACAAAAATTTGTTAATCAAAATTTCTATCAATAAATTTAAAAAGATTTACCTTCTGGTGATCAAGTACTGCCTTACGGAGCTCCACGCGATAAACCAATGTGTTGGAAACCTCCAATACACTGCAGACATTTTTCCAAAAACCAGCTGGACTGTTCACACTGTAGTCCTTTATATTTCCACCGGGTTCAGAAAATGTATCGATAGCTGATACTATTTCTTGGAGGCTTCTTTTCAGGTGTCTTCCCTTTGAAATTAAATAAGGCAATAAAGCATTTGCATGACAACATGCTTTGAAGCAGTAAAGGATGTTGTGTCAGTGAAATATAAACTATTTACAAAAATAAATACTTTTTGTGTTGTGTGAATGTATTGTGCTTTAATTAACACTTGCCTTTCCAAAGCTGGTAAAAGTGCAGAATCTGAAAACAAAATAAATAAGAAAACATTAAATATTTCAAAAAACAGGAGAAAAAATACATAATGCAGGGAGCATGTTTATGACTGTAATTTTATTTTATTCTAAGAGATATATTACACACACAAACCCAAGAAATAAAATCATGAAAGTATGAAAAAATAATACAAAGACAAAATAAAACAGGAAACAGAAAATATGAAACCCAGAAACAACTCAAACAGACATACTACAGGGATGTACTAATAAACAGAAAACACTTCTTCAAAAACAGCAGTGGACCTGAAACTCTGGAAAATACAAAACCGTTAGTTATATTCTTCACTAGACCTGCGGAGCAAGGGCTTCCATGTGCAACATCAGTATATCCCCTAATGGCGTCCACCATGACCCAATGGCGATAGGAAGTGGACGCTGTAAAATGTATTCTGTGACAGCAAAAAGTTAAAAAAAGCTTTTTACAAAAGACATGGCTGATTCGCTTCTTAACTGTCAATCTTTGTTTTCCACACTAGTGATGGGAAGTTCGGATCTTTTTACCGTGTCGGTTCTTTGAATCTCGTTCAGTAAAATGAACGAATCTCTTTTTGAGTCATTCGTTCGTTTCAAGGGGGGGGTGCAAACGATCCAAAGACTCGTACCCGGCAGATGAACGAATCGTTCTACTCCCGACCATGTGTTTGGATCAATGATCGGGTTCATCTGCCCACAGAGTCTTCGGCCGACGTGTCGGCCACACAGAGCGAGCAGCGCACGGGAAAATCGCCCGGCACCTCCATACCGCTGCATGTAAACCCGGACACGAACGGGAATCTATGGAGCTGCTGATTCGCACGCTGCCAGCACATCCAGCTGGCCCGCCGCATCCGCGGACACAGAGCTTAAACTGCTGCTGATCCACTGACTATAACAACGCCGCATTCAAATAAAAATATGGGAAAGAATATTGTACAGTATCTAATATTGTGTTTGTCATATTTAAATCATTCATTATTTTTTTTGGGGGGGGGGGGGGGGAGAGGATAAAATAAAAGAATCGCATATTAAATCTTAACCGTTCAGCCCTATTCACAAGTCATAATGACTGGTTTTGTTATTTTCACGTTACATTTACACTTACAGTTTAGTGCAGTGTAATTATTTCCCGTGATAATTAAATGCCAGTGTGACAAAACATGACAATGTCATGTTTTACTGTATTTAATAGAGGAGGTTTTCTTAAAAAATATATGATCTGCCACACAAAAGCTGTCAGTCATGGCTGCTTTTTAACAGCGGTCACGCGAAAGGGGATGAGGTAACTGTTTCCTCTTCTGAGCCTATGGAGGTCACGTAGAAAATGATCCAAAGACTCGTACCCGGCAGATGAACGAATCGTTCACCTCCCGACCGTGTCTTCAGATCAGTGTTTTGTTCTTCTGCCAACAGAGTCTTCGGATCAGTGATTCGTTCATCTGCCGGATACGAGTCTTTGGATCCTTTTTCACGTGACCTGCATCAGCCTATGCAACAGTCCCGATGCGCGCCCACGAGAAAATGAACGAATCTCTCTTTGAGAGGACTCGTTACTCCCGAGTCCTTGTAAGGATTCGTTCAAAACGAACGAATCGTTCACGACCGACACATCACTATTCCACACTCCCGAACTTCTCTTTCAACAGCACCCCCTTCCATTAAAACCGCTATCAAAACAAGAGTCCCAACCAACAACCTGCTTATATCAGGAACTACACATTAACCTTCCATAATAAAGTCACTAAATAAAATAGCCTACACATATACTGTATTAATCCCTAACTATCCAAGTCTACTATCTTTTTCTCAATTTATCCGACTGACAAGTCCTCACCACTAATTACTGGGGGGGTCAGCAGACTGGCACAAGAAGTGACTGCATTAGCCAGTCCCATTGTGCAAAAAGACCACCACCTGCAAAATTGGGCTGGTGCACTACCCTCAATCTTTTTTTTTAATCAAACTTTTAGCAAATTTGTGAAGGGAGGGGCCATCTGAGCTGTTTATATGGGCTTCAACTTTGTTGAGATGTCATTGTAAGAGCATTATTGAGATCTTAATTAAACCAATGCTATTGTTTTCAGTTACTAAACTGACAACTTACTAAAGTGAATGACTTGAAGTGAATCAATGGCGTTTGAAATTGAAAAGCTTCTATGCAACCCTATCAGGATGCTTTGTTATGAGAGGAGCAGTTCAGCTCAGTAACATCACGCTAAAGTTAGCTAGCATCCTAACGCTAGCGCGCTAGCTGGGTGAAATGGGATTGGGCCTAAATTGAACAGTCAGTGACTGCAATTTCCCATTATTGTAGCTAAGTCGTGTTTTGAACATAGGGATATTTGGCATTAATCTTGTCTACTTTGTTGTGGGGAGGCAGTTGGCTGTGGAACTTGCTGATTTGGGTATTCACAGACTAACAGAGGTAGTCCAGGGCTCAAACTACATGTGTGTTAATCACAAAGATCACCTTGATTATTGTCCATTAATGGTGTACAAGCTATGGCACATCAGTCATTATATTTCAACACTCCCTCCCAGATATATACTGACATGTCAGTACTGACCTGCAGTTCATCAAAGAGGAGGATCTCCCTGCCAACATCACAGCTATCTAGTGTCGGAGGCTTCTCAACACTTGGCAAACATGCATTTTGAAGTATTAACAGCTATTTATTGGCAACTTAAGTAACAGGAATCCACTCGAAGTTACTTATAACCTCTCAAGGAATACATTGGGCCACTTTAACAGATTTGCTCTTTAATTTTCTCTGTTATTCTGCAGTAAAAATACACAAAAAATTATCTCAGCATAGTCAGAGTCACCATGAACAGGAATCCACTCGAATTCACTTATAACCTATTAAGGAATATTTTTAATCAGCTTCCAAATATGGTTACATTATTAATACATTGGACCTTGTTCACAGATTTTCCCTTTCATTTTCTCAGTTATCCTGCAGTAAAAATACAAAAAAAATTATCTCAGCATAGTCAGAGACACCATGAACAGGAATCCACTCGAAGTCACTTACAACCTCTCAAAGAATATTTTTATCACCTTCCAAATATGGTTACAATATGAATACATTGGGCCACTTTCACAGATTTGCTCTTTAATTTTCTCAGTTATTCTGCCAGTAAAAATACACAAAAATCTATCTCAGCATAGTCAGAAACACCACGAACAGGATTCCACTCGAAGTGACTTATAACCTCTCATTATTAGTGATAGCGCCACCTAGTGGTCGGTCTGAAAATGAAGTTTGTGCTATCGGTCCCAAATTGAACACACTTCATCAGATTCCAGACCTGAACAGATATATTAGTGCGTATGCAGTGATAGCGCCACCTAGAGGTCGGTGTGAAAATGAAGTTTTAGCAATCGCCCCCCAAAATCCTGTCACATGATCAGAGCCCTGTCCTGAGAGATCGATGAGTGTGTATGCAATGTTAGCGATAGCGCCACCTGCTGATCAAGTCTCTCTCTCTCTCTTAAACCAGTCTCTCTCTCTCTGGGTCTTACTATCTCTTTCTTAAAGCAGCCAGTCTGTCTCTCTCTCTCTCTCTCTTTCTCTTTTATACTAGCCATTCTCTCTCTCTCTCTCTGGGTCTGTCTATCTCTCTCTTAAAGCAGCCAGTCTGTCTCTTTCTTTCTCTTTTATATCAGCCATTCTCTCTCTCTCTCTCTCTGGGTCTCTCTCTCTCCACCTCTCTCTCAAATTGACACAGTCTGTCTCTCTTCCCCCAAAAAACAAAAGTCTCTTTTCGACCCGGAGGTAGAAGGCACCCATTCGAAATTTCTCGGCAGGAGGAATTTTCTAGTTATGGGTGCCGCCTAGTGGCTGGCACCACTAGGCGGCACAATGCTTTGCGCCATGCAAAGCATTACATATTACTATTCTGTATACTTCTTGTTATGGGTGCCTAGTGGTGCAGGCACCACTAGGCAGTGCATTGCATGGCGCGTTGCGCGTTGCGCCATGCAATGCACTACATATTATTATTCCGTGGTGCTTATTATGGGTGCCGCCTAGTGGCAGGCACCACTAGGCAACGCTTTGCAGGGCTTTGCATGGACCTAGTGGTGCCTGCCACTAGGCGGCACAATGCTTTGCATGGCGCGTTGCGCCATGCAAAGCATTACATGTTACTATTCCGTGGTGTTTATTATTCTTATATCTTCTTCAGTCTTTATTTCGGCGCGCTTCTCCTCCAACAAATTTTGTCGCACATTCACGAGACCTAGAAATAAACCTGCGGAATTACGTCGAATAGTGTGCTATTACTTTTATAAGAAATTCGTCCAACAGTTCGCTCAAAGATCGCGATAACGCGACCAAAAACGACGAATGGGACTCAAGGTCTCTCGCCCTAAAGCCTTGTGATTCTCACGGTGTTTTCATTTCACGGACAGCAGTTATAGATTTTGAATTAGAGCATTTTGTTCGGGACCTTCTCCTCAGGTCTGATGTCTCCCTCTCTCACGACAAACCTGCTGTAATCAGGGAGTCAGACACGCAGAGGGAGGGGCCAAAAGGGACAGTGAGATCTATTTTTAGACTGCACAGGTGCTAATCAGCACTGTAGGTAATTCAGTCGGTAGAGCAGAGGGACAGTAACACAGAGGTGGAGGTTTCAAGTCTCAGTGTGGGTAAGACACAAACATTGAATTTTTTCTTTGTCTTTCAGGGGGGAACTGTTGAATTCTTTAAATAATCAATTGTCAATGATATCTAAAGTCAATGTGATTGGATTAGTGGGTCTGCCGCTGACTCAGTGATCCGCTGGTTGTGACTTCAAAACCAATAGAGGCCAAAAATTACTTCCGAACAAATATATTAATATATCTGGTTGTAGTGTCAAGCCTTGTGATTCTCAAAATGTGTTTATTTTCCAGATAGGACTTAAAGTTTTTGAGTAACAAGTATTTGTTTGATGACGGTGTTAGAGTGAAATGAGAAGTAGGTTTCTAAACTGCTTGCATGGCCTCATTTTTTGGCTCTAAATAATGATATAGATATGTACTTGTCCGTCCAAGGGTTGTGTTTCGCAGGGTTCGCAGGGTTCATTTCACGGATAGGAGTTATAGATTTTCAATTAGAGCATTTTGTTTGGGACCTTCTCCTCAGGTCCAATCTGTCACTCTGTGTCACAGGTGCGTCGTTAGTGAAGTCACACACGCTGAGGAGGGGGGCCAGAGGGGGAAAGGAGACAGTCAGATCTGGTTATAAACTACTTCAAAGGTATTAATCAACACAGGTGGTTCAGTGGGTAGAGCAGAGGGACAGTGACCCAGAGGTGGAGAGATCAAGTCCAGGTGAGGGCAGGTCTAACATTGTTTTTCAGAAGGGCACCATTGAACTCTTTAAATATACAACCCTCAATGATTTGAACTACGATGTGATTGGCTCTTCATCCGATTCCTGTTTTAGTGTGAATGAAGTGATAGTGATAGCGCCACCTAGTGGTCTGTGTGAAAATGAAGTTTTAGCAATCGACCCCAAAATCCTGTCACATGATCTGAGTCAACACCTGATGAAGTCAAGACTATTACTGCATACACACTAATAGTGATAGCGCCACCTAGTGGTCAAGGCGAAAATGAAGTATTAGCAATTGGTCCCAAATCGCACACACTTCATCAGATTCCTGACCTGAAGAGACCTATGAGTGTGTATGCAGCATTACTGATAGCGCCACCTACTGATCAAGTCTCTCTCTCTCTCTCTCTCTCTCTCTCTCTTTCTCTGTCTGTCTCTCTCTCTCTCTATCTCTATATATATATATGGGTCTGTCTCTCTCTCTTAAAGCAGCCAGTCTGTCTCTCTCTATCTCTCTTTTATACCAGCCAGTCTATCTCTCTGGGTGTCTCTCTCTGGGTCTCTCTCTCTGGGTCTCTCTCTCTCTCTAAAATTGACACAGTCTGTCTCTCTTCCCCCAAAAACTAATATTTAGTCTGGAACCGGCAAATTCTAGGCACCCATTAGAAATTTCTCGGCAGGAGGAATTTTCTAGTTATTCTTAGTTCTTCTGCCAAAAAGTTTGGGACGCTTCTCCTCCCACAAATTTTGTCGCACATTCAAGAGACCTATAAATAAACCTGCGGAATTACGTCCATTGGTGTGCTATTATTCAGATTTTAATTTCGTCCCCCGGTTCGCTCAAAGATCGCGATAAAGCGGCCGAAAACGTAGAATGGGAGTCAAGCTCGCTCTATCAAAAGAGAGAGTAGAGCCCTTAAACCTTTGGGACGCTTCTCCTCCCACAAATTTTGTCGCACATTCACGAGACCCACAAATAAACCTGCGAAATTCCGTCGAATAGTGTGCTATTATTTTTATAAGAATTTCGTCCAACAGATCGCTCAAAGATCGCGATAACGCGACCAAAAACGACGAATGGGACTCAAGCTCGCTCTACCAAAAGAGCGAGAGGCTGAAAATCAGTGTTTTTAGACCCTTTTTTCGTCACTAAAACTGCTCTCAAATCCCCAAACAGAGGTCCTCAGACATGATTTTTTAGATATTTGAGGTCGTGAGATTGTTTCCTTCGCAGACATGTCACTCTCAAATCTCTCGGACCTGTGCTTATATCCACATCGAAAAATCTTAAAGCTTAAAACTGAAAAATAAAATGTAAATTGCTCCCACGTCTCCATTTCTTAGCCCTCATGACTAAAAAATATATTTGGTTGTAGTGTAAACTGTTGTGATTCTCAAAATGTTTTCATTTTCCAGAAAGGACTTTTAGTTTTTGAGTAGGAAGTATTTGTTTGATGACGGTGCTAGAGTATGAAAAAATGTCTCTCTCATTAAAACTAATGAAAATCTTAGGAGAAGAATTTATGAAATGAGAAGTACGTTTCTAAACTGCTCGTACGGCCTCATTTTTTTACTTCAATCAATAATTAGGGCCCGAGCACCGATGGTGAGAGGCCCTATTGAATCTGTAAGGATTTTTAGGGCCCGAGCACCGAAATCGGTGAGAGGACCTATTGAAATTGAAATGATTATTATTAGGGCCCGAGCACCGAAATCGGTGAGAGGACCTATTGAAATTGAAATGATTATTATTATTCTTATTATTAGGGCCCGAGCACCGAAATCGGTGAGAGGACCTATTGAAATTGAAAAGATTATTAGGGCCCGAGCACCGAAATCGGTGAGAGGACCTATTGAAATTGAAAAGATTATTATTATTATTATTTTTCTTCGCTCAGTGAATTGGCTTTTTGAGGGCTTTAACGTGCTCAAAAAGTTTCTAAAGTGTACAGTAAATTAGAAATGTGCGCAAGTTTACGTATTCTGAAGTATTTGGGAACGGGTGTGTCAAAACCGCTCAATAGCGCCACCTACGGAAAAGCCCCTCATTTAGCATTCACCGATCCTCAAAAAAAATAAAGACTATTGTGTATCATGACTAGATACACAAAAAAGTCCATAAGTGCATTATGAATAACGCAACAGGAAGCCCGCCAGTTTGACTTTAGTGGCCATTTTGGTCATATTCGATATTTTTTCTTTTAAGTACTCCTCCTACAGCTTTCATCAAATCAACTTACAATTTAGACGATCGTCATCACAACAAAATGGAGATCTAAAGTTATTGAAGGATTAAGTTTTAGCAAAACCGTCTGACCGTGGTGTGGCCTCAAAGTTTGATTAAACGCCATCAAAACACGGGCTCCTGTATCTTGGACATATTTTGTCCAATCGAGTCCAAACTATACACATAAGACCAGAGTCGCGACCTGAAGACATCGGTACAGAAATCGTGACTTAAAATCACAGCGTCCCCTGGTGGCAACAGGAAATGTTTTTTTTTTATACGTCTTACACTTTGATTTACTTGTCGTAGGGCCTTCATCAGGTCAACTTAAAAATTACATGAGTCTCCTCAAGACAACATGAAGATGTAAAGTTATCAAAAAAACAACTTTTCGCCACACCGTCTGACCGTGGCGTGCCCTTAAAGTTTGATGAATAACATTAAAACACGGCATTCATTTTAACGGAGTTACCATGAACGCATCATTAGACCGCATTGTTTTGGTCAACTCACACCTGGAGCTATTTTTATTCAGCCACTTTGCGAAACCATTTCAAACTGTGTGAAATGGGTCTCAAGATATTGATAGTGTAGGCATAAGATTGCTGTGACTTTTCATCATGATGATTAACTGCTTGGCAGCTGAGGTCATCATCTCGACATGAAAAACGAAACTCAATTGAACACAGCTGCAAGTGAACGCATCATAAGACTTTGAAAAAAGTTACAGCGTGACAAGCTGCGGAGCTGTGGGTCACGGGGAACCGGAGGACGGTTGGCGAATCTGGATGAGAGGACGGCGTCGGAGTTGCTGTGGACGTTGTTCGCTCAGCAGGTTAGAGTGTCTCCACGCTCTTTTCCCCTCTCCCCTCGTGTTTCTTCCTGTGTGAACTCTGCCGCTGCCTTTCTCAACATCAGCACTGGCTATTAGCTAGCTCCTGCTAGCTCCAACAAAGCATCTCTCAACTGCTACGTAAGTGAAACGGACACTTCTGACTGACTGTGATGATAAGCAAAAGAGACACTGTGGACTGACTGTGCAGAGTACAGTGCGCGGCACACACTCTAAGAACAATTCCATAGCGACAGTGAGACTGCATGCTGGTGCACGTGTGATGTGTTGTACTGCTATTTGTTTGATCTGTTTACTAATACTAGCTCTAATAAATACTGTATAAGTTATATTTTGCTCCGGAATTGAACTGTGTTAAAGCGGTTCACATGGAAAATATATGTTCAATTATGTGAAGGGTGATTTTCATTACTATTATACTAATGGAGATTTAGCACTTGCTACACATTGTAAGAGCAGCTGTGCAAAGGAGCACTACGTATCCTAAGGCTCTTTATTCAGAGTCACGGTGTTGATGTCCTGTCACGTGTTACAGTGAAAAATAACCGTGTCTACTAGTGTTTACATCGTTAATCTCAGGCAGACTTCCCTGAATTATTTTGTTAAATATAAATACATTATAGCCTTGTAACTTTACTAGAACAGACAGTGTTCATAGAGAATTTGAAAATGATGTACACTACCTATTTCCTAAGATGAAATGATTATGATCTGATTATTTTTATGTTTCCTCTCATTTTATTAGGGACGGACGAGCCTGAAGGACACAGCTGTGATGACCAATTGACCATGTTTTGTCTCTTATGGCAAAGCAGAAATATTAAACACTGGGTTCTTATCTAAAGTGTATCAAATCAGAAAGCAAAAGATACACATTGTTGTTATAAGTTTTTATTATTTTAACCAACCATAATGAAGATAGAAATGAATTCTTATCCATGCCACTTAGCAATGACTGCCACCACCAAACAGTTGCAGGCCATCTTTATTTAAGGGAGGAATTTAGAAGTGTTGTGTAGCTTCTGATGATGATGCAGTCGTCCACGTGTTGACCACCATGTTGCTGCTGACGACGTCAGGTGCTGCAGTTCCTCATCTATGAAGAGAAGAAACGCACTGTTAAAGAATGTTTTGAGTTGTGTATGAAGCACAACAGATTTCAGATAGAACCGTTGTACTGTGGTCTGGGTTTGTATCCTAATGGTTAAATGCACATATTTTAAGTCGCTTTTGATAAAAGTACTGAAAGAAATACAACATTGTAAAAATAGATAAAATGTCTTTCTACCTCATCTGTAATATTCAAGGTGATAATCTCCCACAGAGCTATTGATAACAGTCCACATCAAGTCTCTCCACTTCTCTCAGTGTGAAAACATAATTATATAATTAATTTGAGAACTGTTTACAACACTGATGTGTGGAGATTAAAATCATATCTAAACTGTCTAATTCACTGTAAAACTCCATGACATTCGCAGGCCATCTGTAGTTAAGGGAGCAACGTATGGAGTGATGTGTAGAGGGCAGAAACTTGGACTATGGGCAGAGAAGGTCTCTGGTTCGTCTCCGGTTCGACTCCACGGAGAGAAAACAAAAGACAAACCTGGATTGATCTGTCCAAAAATCCAAGAGTCTCCCTACCCTCTCTAGTGCCCCTGAGCAAGGCACCTCACTCCCCCAACATCTGCTCCGTGAGCGCCGTACATGGTCGCTCACTGCTCTGTGTGTCCTGCACCAGATGGGTAAAAAGCAGAGATTAAATTTCCCTACCTGCATGAGTGTGCCTTTGCATGTCTGTGCATGTGTTTGGGACGAATAAATGGATCTTAATCTTAATCTTTTAATCTTAATCAGTTGTCTTCCAGTTGACCAGCATGAAGCTCCAAATCTCCACCATGTTGCTGCTGAGGACATCAGGAGCTGCATTAATGAGGAGCAGAAGCGCACTGTTATGAATGTTTTGTGTTGTGTATGAAGCACCACATATTTCAGATAGAACCGATGTACTGGGGTCTGGGTTTGTATACTAATGGTTAAATGCACATACTTTAAATCGCTTTTGATAAAACGTGAGAAAGAAATACAACATTGTACACATAGATAAAATGTCTTTCTACCTCATCTGTAATATTCAAGGTGATGATCTCCCACAGAGCTGTTGATAACAGTCCACATCAAGTCTCTCCACTTCCCTCAGTGTGAAAACATAATTATATAATTAACTGGAGAAGTGTTTACAACACTGATGTGTGGACATTATAATCTTATCTATACTGTCTAATTGACTCTACAACTCCATGACCTGTCTAAATTAACGATGTGAAAATAGTAATGGTGGATATATCAGCCTGTATCAGAATAATGGTGAAACATAGTTATTATCACATGCAACTTACACATGTAGCGTATTGATATTAACTTATTAAAATAAAACAAAGTCACAGCCAAACATACGACTCTGCAGTTAACTTGCTTCAATGTGTTCATTAGACGTGTTAAATAAACTGTAACTTTTATAACAATTTTATATTAAAAAAGCCTTGAGGCATGTAAGTATATGGTGATAGTTAAAGCAATAGGTTTGGTTGTATGGTTTCAAGGTTACTTACCTCTAGTTCATAGAGCCTCCTGCTGGCTACAGGAAGTGAAGCAATAATCCTTGCCGCAGTGCACAAACGCATGCAACGCAGAGACGAGCGCTTGGTCATTGAACGTTCTCTATTCACCGACCGCAACAGAATAGAAATTGCCTGTGCTCGGGCCCGTTAGTGCTACAACGTAGCCCTAGTTATTATTATTATTTTTCTTCGCTCAGTGAATTGGCTTTTTGAGGGCTTTAACGTGCTCAAAAAGTTTCTAAAGTGTACAGTAAATTAGAAATGTGCGCAAGTTTACGTATTCTGAAGTATTTGGGAACGGGTGTGTCAAAACCGCTCAATAGCGCCACCTACGGAAAAGCCCCTCATTTAGCATTCACCGATCATCAAAAAAAACAAAGACTATTGTGTATCATGACTAGATGCACAAAAAAGTCCATCAGTGCATTATGACTAACGCAACAGGAAGCCCGCCAGTTTGACTTTAGTGGCCATTTTGGTCATATTCGATATTTTTTCTTTTAAGTACTCCTCCTACAGCTTTCATCAAATCAACTTACAATTTAGACGATCGTCATCACAACAAAATGGAGATCTAAAGTTATTGAAGGATTAAGTTTTAGCAAAACCGTCTGACCGTGGTGTGGCCTCAAAGTTTGATTAAACGCCATCAAAACACAGGCTCCTGTATCTTGGACATATTTTGTCCAATCGAGTCCAAACTATACACATAAGACAAGAGTCGCGACCTGAAGACATCGGTACAGAAATCGTGACTTAAAATCACAGCGTCCCCTGGTGGCAACAGCAAATGTCTTGTTTTTCTATGTCTTACAGTTTGACTCACTTCTCGTAGGGCCTTCATCAAATCAACGTAAAAATTTGATGCATGTGTACAAAACAAGATGAAGATCTAAAGTTATCAAAATTTAAACTTTTCATCAATCTGTGTGACCGTGGTGAGGCTTATAAATTTGATAAACAAAATGAAAACACCATGTCTGTAGTTAATGGTCCAACACTGCTCTCTAGTGACTTAATATTGAATTACACCTGTAGTGCCAATATTAAGGCACCAGAGGTCAGTGTAACACCATGGTTTGATCAAGACACAAAATGTAACTATTGAAAAAGCCATTTCGTCCCCTCTTCCCCCAATTTAAATCTGTCTGGAGCCGCACAACATATTTGATAACACAGGTTATAAAGTTATATATATACATATATATATATATAGTTATACAATATATATAAAAACTATAGTTTGTTGCATTTATTAAATAACAGAACGACAATAAAGACAACTGTTGACATTTAACTGGTATTTTTACCTGCTAAAAAATAGGAAAACACCATACTCTGACCATGGCGTGGAGTCAAAGTCTGATCACATGCCATCAAAACACGAGCGTCTGTATCTTGGACATATTTGGTCCAATCAACTCCAAACTAGACATGTAAGACAAGAGTCACGATCTGATGACATCTACAAGGACACCATGACTTAAAATCCTAGCGCCACCTGCTGGCTACAGGAAGTGAAGCGTTTATTCTTGCTGCAGAGCTTAAAACGCACGCAAGGCAGAGACGTGCGCTTGGTCATCGATCGCTCTCTCTTCCCCGACCGCAACAGACTTGAAATTGCCTGTGCTCGGGCCCGTTAGTGCTACAACGTAGCCCTAGTTATTATTATTTTGCTGTGTCGTTAATGAATTGGCTTTTTGAGGGCTTTACCATGCTCAAAAAGTTGTAAAAGTTTGCAGTAAGTTAGAAAGTCGTGAAAATTTACGTATTCTGGGGTATTTGGAAATGGGCGTGGCAAAATGGCTCAACAGCGCCACCAACGGAGAGCCCCTCATTTACGGAGATGCACCTCATTTAGCATTCACTGATCCTCACGAAATTGAAGACAGTTGTGTATCATCACCAGATGTACAAAAAAGCCTCTTGGAGCATTATGAAAAACGCAACAGGAAGCCCGCCATTTTTGATTTAGTGACTATTTTGGTCATATTCCATAATTTTTTACTTTAATACACTTCTCGTAGAGCTTTCATCAGATCAACTTAAAATTTAGACGGCTGTCTTGACAACAAAATGAAGCTCTAAAGTTATCAAAGAAAATCTTTTCGCCACACCGTCTGACTGTGGCGGGGCGTCAAAGTGTGACGAAACGCCATCAAAACACGAGCTTCTATATCTCAGACATATTTGGTCCCATGGACTCCAAACTACACATGTAAGACAAGAGTCGCGACCTGAAGACAACAACACAAAAATCTTGACTTAAAATGACAGCGCCCCCTGGTGGCAGCAGGAAATGTCTTGTTTTTGGTACATGTTCTATTTTGATGTACTTCTCGGAGAGCTTTCATCAGATCAACAAAAAATTTAGATGAGTGTCATCACAACAATATGGAGATAAAAAGTTATCAAAGAAACAACTTTCTGACACACCGTCTGACCGTGGCGTGGCGGCAAAGTGTGATGAACGCCATGAAAATGCAAGCTTCTATATCTTAGACATATTTGGTCCCATCGACTCCAAACTAGACATGTAAGACAAGAGTCGCGACCTGATGACATCTACAAAGACACCATGACTTAAAATCATAGCGCCACCTGCTGGCTACAGGAAGTGAAGCGTTTATTCTTGCTGCAGAGCTTAAAACGCACGCAAGGCAGAGACGTGCGCTTGGTCATCGATCGCTCTCTCTTCCCCGACCGCAACAGACTTGAAATTGCCTGTGCTCGGGCCCGTTAGTGCTACAACGTAGCCCTAGTTATTCTTATTATTAGGGCCCGAGCACCGAAATCTGTGAGAGGACCTATTGAAATTGAAATGATTATTATTATTAGGGCCCGAGCACCGAAATCGGTGAGAGGACCTATTGAAATTGAAATGATTATTAGGGCCCGAGCACCGAAATCGGTGGGAGGCCCTATTGAAATTGAAATGATTATTATTAGGGCCCGAGCACCGAAATCGGTGAGAGGACCTATTGAAATTGAAAGGATTATTAGGGCCCGAGCACCGAAATCGGTGAGAGGACCTATTGAAATTGAAATGATTCTTATTATTATTATTTCGCGGAGCGCAATGAATTGGCTTTTTGAGGCCTTTAACTTGCTCAAAAAGTTGTAAAAGTTTGCAGTTGGTTAGAAAGTCGTGAAAATTTACGTATTCTGGGGTATTTGGAAATGGGCGTGGCAAAATGGCTCAACAGCGCCACCAATGGAGCTTCCCCTCATTTACGGAGAAGCACCTCATTTAGCATTCACTGATCCTCACGATTTTTAAGACAGTTGTGTATCATGACCAGACGCACAAAAAAGCCTCTCGGAGCATTATGAAAAACGCAACAGGAAGCCAGCAATTTAGGATTTAGTGGCCATTTTGGGAATATTCCATGTTTTTTTCTATGATACACTTGTAGCAGAGCTTTCATCAGATCAACTTACAATTTAGACGAGTGTCCTCACAACAAAATGGAGATCTAAAGTTATCAAAGAAACAACTTTTTGACACACCGTCTGACTGTGGCGTGGCATCAAAGTGTGACAAAACGCCATCAAAACACGAGCTTCTATATCTCAGACATATTTGGTAAAATGGACTCCAAACTACACATGTAAGACAAGAGTCGCGACCTGAAGACAACAACACAAAAATCTTGACTTAAAATGACAGCGCCCCCTGGTGGCAGCAGGAAATGTCTTGTTTTTGGCACATGTTCTATTTTTATGTACTTCTCGGAGAGCTTTCATCAGATCAACAAAAAATGTAGATGAGTGTCATCACAACAATATGGAGATAAAAAGTTATCAAAGAAACCACTTTCTGACACACCGTCTGACCGTGGCGTGGCGGCAAAGTGTGATGAACGCCATGAAAACACAAGCTTCTATATCTTAGACATATTTGGTCCCATCGACTCCAAACTAGACATGTAAGACAAGAGTTGCGACCTGATGACATCTACAAAGACACCATGACTTAAAATCATAGCGCCACCTGCTGGCTACAGGAAGTGAAGCGTTTATTCTTGCTGCAGAGCTTAAAACGCACGCAAGGCAGAGACGTGCACTTGGTCATCGATCGCTCTCTCTTCCCCGACCGCAACAGACTTGAAATTGCCTGTGCTCGGGCCCGTTACTGCTAAAACGTAGCCCTAGTTATTATTCTTATTATTAGGGCCCGAGCACCGAAATCGGTGAGAGGACCTATTGAAATTGAAATGATTATTATTATTAGGGCCCGAGCACCGAAATCGGTGGGAGGCCCTATTGAAATTGAAATGATTATTATTATTATTATTATTATTAGGGCCCGAGCACCGAAATCGGTGAGAGGACCTATTGAAATTGAAAAGATTATTATTATTATTATTTTTCTTCGCTCAGTGAATTGGGTTTTTGAGGGCTTTAACGTGCTCAAAAAGTTTCTAAAGTGTACAGTAAATTAGAAATGTGCGCAAGTTTACGTATTCTGAAGTATTTGGGAACGGGTGTGTCAAAACCGCTCAATAGCGCCACCTACGGAAAAGCCCCTCATTTAGCATTCACCGATCATCAAAAAAAACAAAGACTATTGTGTATCATGACTAGATGCACAAAAAAGTCCATCAGTGCATTATGAATAACGCAACAGGAAGCCCGCCAGTTTGACTTTAGTGGCCATTTTGGTCATATTCGATATTTTTTCTTTTAAGTACTCCTCCTACAGCTTTCATCAAATCAACTTACAATTTAGACGATCGTCATCACAACAAAATGGAGATCTAAAGTTATTGAAGGATTAAGTTTTAGCAAAACCGTCTGACCGTGGTGTGGCCTCAAAGTTTGATTAAACGCCATCAAAACACAGGCTCCTGTATCTTGGACATATTTTGTCCAATCGAGTCCAAACTATACACATAAGACAAGAGTCGCGACCTGAAGACATCGGTACAGAAATCGTGACTTAAAATCACAGCGTCCCCTGGTGGCAACAGCAAATGTCTTGTTTTTCTATGTCTTACAGTTTGACTCACTTCTCGTAGGGCCTTCATCAAATCAACGTAAAAATTTGATGCATGTGTACAAAACAAGATGAAGATCTAAAGTTATCAAAATTTAAACTTTTCATCAATCTGTGTGACCGTGGTGAGGCTTATAAATTTGATAAACAAAATGAAAACACCATGTCTGTAGTTAATGGTCCAACACTGCTCTCTAGTGACTTAATATTGAATTACACCTGTAGTGCCAATATTAAGGCACCAGAGGTCAGTGTAACACCATGGTTTGATCAAGACACAAAATGTAACTATTGAAAAAGCCATTTCGTCCCCTCTTCCCCCAATTTAAATCTGTCTGGAGCCGCACAACATATTTGATAACACAGATTATAAAGTTATATATATACATATATATATATATAGTTATACAATATATATAAAAACTATAGTTTGTTGCATTTATTAAATAACAGAACGACAATAAAGACAACTGTTGACATTTAACTGGTATTTTTACCTGCTACAAAATAGGAAAACACCATACTCTGACCATGGCGTGGAGTCAAAGTCTGATCACATGCCATCAAAACACGAGCGTCTGTATCTTGGACATATTTGGTCCAATCAACTCCAAACTAGACATGTAAGACAAGAGTCGCGATCTGATGACATCTACAAGGACACCATGACTTAAAATCCTAGCGCCACCTGCTGGCTACAGGAAGTGAAGCGTTTATTCTTGCTGCAGAGCTTAAAACGCACGCAAGGCAGAGACGTGCGCTTGGTCATCGATCGCTCTCTCTTCCCCGACCGCAACAGACTTGAAATTGCCTGTGCTCGGGCCCGTTAGTGCTACAACGTAGCCCTAGTTATTATTATTTTTTTCCGATTAAACTTATTGGCTTTTTGAGGGCTTTAATGTGCTCAAAAAGTTGTAGGAGTTTGCAGTAAATTCGAAGGCGGCTTAAATTTACGTATTCTGGAGTATTTTGAAAAGGGCGTGGCAAAATGGCTCAAGAGCGCCACCTACGGAAAAGCCCCTCATTTAGCATTCACCGATCCTCAAAAAAAACAAAGACTATTGTGGATCATGACTAGATGCACAAAAAAGTCCATCAGTGCATTATGAATAACGCAACAGGAAGCCCGCCAGTTTGACTTTAGTGGCCATTTTGGTCATATTCCATATTTTTTCTTTGATGTACTTGTCGTACAGCTTTCATCAGATCAACTTCAAATTTAGACGATCGTCATCACAACAAATTGGAGATCTAAAGTTATTGAAGGATTACGTTTTAGCAAAACCGTCTGACCGTGGTGTGGCGTTAATGTTTGATGAAATGCCATCAAAACACAGGCTTCCATATTTCAGACATAGTTTGTCCAATTGAGTCCAAACTAGACACATACGACAAGAGTCGCGACCAGAAGACATCACTGCAGAAATTGTGACTTACAATCACAGCGCCCCCTGGTGGCAACAGGAAATGTCTTGTTTTTAAGACGTGTTATGTTTTTATGTACTACTCGGAGAGCTTTCATCAGATCAACTTAAAAATTAGATGAGACTCTACAAAACAAGATGAAGATCTAAAGTTATCAATATTTAAACTTTTCATCATACCGTGTGACCGTGGTGAGGTCTCAAAGTTCTACTAAACGCCAATATAAGCGAGCTTCTGTAACTTAGACATATTTTGTCCAATCGACTCCAAACTACACATATAAGACAAGAGTCGCGACCGGAAGGCATCTACCTAGAAATCATGACTTAAAAGGAAAGCGCCCCCTGGTGGCATCAGGAAATGTCTTGTTTTTGTACATCGTGCGCTTTGATTTATTTGTCGGAGAGCTTTCATCACATCAATTTAAAATTTAGACGGGTGGCATCACAACAAGATGGAGATCTAAAGTTATCAAAGAAACAACTTTTCGACACACCGTCTGACTGTGGCGGGGCGTCAAATCAGCTCGCCATGACACACGAAAACGCTTTAAAGGGGACATATTCGCTTTAAAGGGGACATATTATTTCCATTTCACCACAGTTGATATGGTTCCTTGGGTTCTTAATGAAATGTCTGTAAAATATTTTGGTAAAAATACCCCAAGGATAATTTAAAACAGCACCTTTATACTCTGTCTAAAACAGACCTCCTCAGATCAACCTGTTTTGAAGGCCCCGCCCCCCTCTCACCCCGCCCCCCATCTTACCCCACCCCCTTTCACCCCTCTCATCCCTCCCCCTTCTCACCCCTCCCCCCTCTCATGGAGGTGTAGGACATGTGCTTGAATGTGTTCTCACTACAGAATGCATTCAACATCTATAGAGCAGATTATGGGCCTCGTGAAAATTTACGTATTCTGGGGTATTTGGAAATGGGTGTGGCAAAATGGCTCAACAGCGCCACCAATGGTGCTTTCCCTCATTTACGGAGAAACACCTCATTTAGCATTCACTGATCCCCACGAAATTGAAGACAGTTGTGTATCATCACCAGATGCACAAAAAACGCGCTCGGAGCAATATGAAAAACGCAACAGGAAGCACGCCATTTTCGATTTCGTGGCCATTTTGGTCATATTCCATAATCTTTTACTTTGATATACTTCTCGTACAGCTTTCATCACATCAACTGAAAATTTAGACGAGTGTCATCACAACAAGATGGAGATCTAAAGTTATCAAAGAAACAACTTTTCGTCACACTGTCTGACTGTGGCGGGGCGTCACATCAGCTCGCCATGACACACGAAAACGCTTTAACTTCCGTGTTCATGGGTCCATCTCCCTCAAACTACATGTGTGTATCATCAGCCCCCCTCCCTTGAAGATATTCAGATGGTTTTAAAGAATGGGCGTGGCAAAATGGCTCAACAGCGCCACCAACAGAGCTTCCCCTCATTTATGGAGAAACACCTCATTTAGAATTCACTGATCCTCACGAAATTGAAGACAGTTGTGTATCATCACCAGATGCACAAAAAACGCGCTCGGAGCAACTTGAAAAACGCAACAGGAACCCCGCCTTTTTCGATTTGGACCATATTCCATGTTTTTTATTTTCAAGTACTTCTTGGAGAGCTTTCATCAGATCAACTGAAAATTTAGACGAGTGTCATCACAACAAGATGGAGATCTAAAGTTATTGAAAGAACAATTTTTCGCCACACCGTGTGACAGTGGCGAGGCGTCAAAATGTGACTAAACGCCATCAAAACACAAGCTTCTGTATCTTGGACATATTTGGTCCAATCGAGTTCAAACTACACATGTAAGACAAGAAGCGCGACCTGATGACATCAACAAAGACACCATGACTTAAAATCATAGCGCCACCTGCTGGCTACAGGAAGTGAAGCGTTTATCTTGCAGCAGTGCGCAAATGCATGCAACGCTGAGACGAGCGCTTGGTCATCGAACGTTCTCTCTTCCCCGACCGCAACAGACTTGAAATTGCCTGTGCTCGGGCCCGTTAGTGCTACAACGTAGCCCTAGTTATTCTTATTATTATTATTATTTTGCTGTGTCGTTAATGAATTGGCTTTTTGAGGGCTTTACCGTGCTCAAAAAGTTGTAAAAGTTTGCAGTAAGTTAGAAAGTCGTGAAAATTTACGTATTCTGGGGTATTTGGAAATGGGCGTGGCAAAATGGCTCAACAGCGCCACCAACGGAGAGCCCCTCATTTACGGAGATGCACCTCATTTAGCATTCACTGATCCTCACGAAATTGAAGACAGTTGTGTATCATCACCAGATGTACAAAAAAGCCTCTTGGAGCATTATGAAAAACGCAACAGGAAGCCCGCCATTTTTGATTTAGTGACTATTTTGGTCATATTCCATAATTTTTTACTTTAATGCACTTCTCGTAGAGCTTTCATCAGATCAACTTAAAATTTAGACGACTGTCATCACAACAAAATGAAGATCTAAAGTTATCAAAGAAAAAACTTTTCGCCACACCGTCTGACTGTGGCGGGGCGTCAAAGTGTGACGAAACGCCATCAAAACACGAGCTTCTATATCTCAGACATATTTGGTCCCATGGACTCCAAACTACACATGTAAGACAAGAGTCGCGACCTGAAGACAACAACACAAAAATCTTGACTTAAAATGACAGCGCCCCCTGGTGGCAGCAGGACATGTCTTGTTTTTGGTACATGTTCTATTTTTATGTACTTCTCGGAGAGCTTTCATCAGATCAACAAAAAATTTAGATGAGTGTCATCACAACAATATGGAGATAAAAAGTTATCAAAGAAACAACTTTCTGACACACCGTCTGACCGTGGCGTGGCGGCAAAGTGTGATGAACGCCATGAAAACACAAGCTTCTATATCTTAGACATATTTGGTCCCATCGACTCCAAACTAGACATGTAAGACAAGAGTCGCGACCAGAAGACATCGGTGCAGAAATTGTGACTTACAATCACAGCGCCCCCTGGTGGCAACAGGAAATGTGTTGTTTTTGTAAGTATTACAGTTTGACTCACTTCTCGTAGGGCCTTCATCAAATCAACGTAAAAATTTGATGCATGTGTACAAAACAAGATGAAGATCTAAAGTTATCAAAATTTAAACTTTTCATCAATCTGTGTGACCGTGGTGAGGCTTATAAGTTTGATAAACAAAATGAAAACACCATGTCTGTAGTTAATGGTCCAACACTGCTCTCTAGTGACTTAATATTGAATTACACCTGTAGTGCCAATATTAAGGCACCAGAGGTCAGTGAAACACCATGGTTTGATCAAGACACAAAATGTAACTATTGAAAAAGCCAATTCGTCCCCTCTTCCCCCAATTTAAATCTGTCTGGAGCCACACAACATATTTGATAACACAGGTTATAAAGTTATATAAATACATATATATATATATATATAGTTATACAATATATATAAAAACTATAGTTTGTTGCATTTATTAAATAACAGACCGACAATAAAGACAACTGTTGACATTTAACTGGTATTTTTACCTGCTACAAAATAGGAAAACACCATACTCTGACCATGGCGTGGAGTCAAAGTCTGATCACACGCCATCAAAACACGAGCGTCTGTATCTTGGACATATTTGGTCCAATCAACTCCAAACTAGACGTGTAAGACAAGAGTTGCGATCTGATGACATCTACAAGGACACCATGACTTAAAATCCTAGCGCCACCTGCTGGCTACAGGAAGTGAAGCGTTTATTGTTGCTGCAGAGCTTAAAACGCGCGCAAGGCAGAGACATGTGCTTGGTCATCGATCGTTCTCTCTTCCCCGACCGCAACAGACTTGAAATTGCCTGTGCTCGGGCCCGTTAGTGCTACAACGTAGCCCTAGTTATTAGGGCCCGAGCACCGAATGGTGAGAGGCCCTATTGAATCTGTAAGGATTTTTATTATTATTATTATTATTATTATTATTATTATTATTATTTCCCTTTGGGGGGCTTTTTCAGGGTCTAGACATGCTCAAAAAGTTATGAAACTTTGCAGGAAATTCAAGGTCTGCGGATATTTTAGTATTCTGGAGTAATTGGAATTGGGCGTGGCAAAATGGCTCTACAGCGCCCCCTGGAACCAGCCCCTAGGTTTCCACATAACGGATTTTCATCAAAATCTGGATATAGGTGTATCGTGACCAGTCATGAAAAAAAGTCTCATGGAGCATTATGAAATACGCAACAGGAAGTCCGCCATTTTGCTTTTAGTGGCCATTTTGGCAATATCCCACATTTTTACTTTTACGTACTTGTCCCAGGGCTTTCATCAGATCAACTTCAAATTCAGATGAGTGTCATCACAACAAGATGGAGATAAAAAATGATTGAGGGATTTTTTTTTTATCACACCGTGTGACCGTGGCATGGCGTTAAAAATTGGTTACACGCCATCAAAACACGGGCATCTGTATCTCGGACATACATGTTCCAATCAAGTCCAAACTAGACATGTAAGACAATAGTCCCCGCCTGATGACATCTATGCATAAATGATGACTTAAAACCGCAGCGCCCCCTGGTGGCAACAGGAAATGTCTTGTTTTTTGCTTGTCTTACACTTGGATGAATTTCTCCTCATCCACTGACCTCAACCATGTCAAACTGTATCAAATGGGTCCCAAGACATTGACAATGAAGACATAAGATTACCGTGACTTTTCGTCAAACGCCATATGAATGGCGTGGCATTAAAGTTCATCAACTCGCCGTGAAACACGAAATTGCTGTAACTTCAGTGTTCATGATTCTATCTCTCTCAAACTACATGTGTGTAACAACAGCCCCCCCCTGAAGATATTCATATGGTTTTAAGAAATGGGCGTGGCAAAAAAACTGACCAGCGCCCCCTATAGGGCAACCCCGGCACTACGATGGCCGACATTTATACAAATCTATCGGGACATGTGTCGTTTCATAACAAACAAAAAAATATCTTGGATAGGTATGCTTGACCAAACAGGGAGGCCGCCATTTTGGATTAAGTGGCCATTTTTTTTCCATATTCCACATTTTTACTTGATGCACTTGTCCCAGGGCTTTCATCAGATTAACTTCAAATTAAGATCAGTGCCATCACAACAAGATGGAGATAAAAAGTGATTAAGAGATTGACCTTTCGTCACACCGTGTGACCGTGGCGTGGCGTCTTGAGTTTGATTAAACGCCATCAAAACACGAGGTTCTGTATCTCGGACATACATTGTCCAATCGAGTCCAAACTAGACATGTAAGACAAGAGTTTCGGCCTGATGACATCTACACAGAAATTATGACTTGAAATCACAGCGCCCCCTGGTGGCAACATGAATCGACATGTTTTATTCTTTGATGAACTGCTCCTGGCTGCTTTAAGATATACAGCTCAAATGAGCTCAGTCAAGTCATAGAATCAAGGTCAGAATTGTGACATTTCCTCAAACCATTTAAACATTGAGGTGCGGCGAAGGATCATCCTTCGCCAAAGGACACGATGTTTTCATAAGTCCACTGTGCATTGTCCTATCACTACCAAACTTCTGTCACATGATAAGAGTACGAGCCTGAACAGCTCTATGTGTCAATATTTCCTCAGTGTCATAGCGCCACCTACTGATTATCCATGAAACAGGAAGTACTTTGTTAATCCACACTGCCTTATCCAACCGGCTCCAAACTTCTGACCTATGATCACAATCCTGATCTGAACAGCTCCATATATAAACATTAGTTCAGGGTCATAGCGCCACCTACTGATCAGTGTGAAAATTACATTGTGGTAAAATTTTCCAATTGACACGAAACTGCTCACGCTACATCAGAGCGGCTACTTGAACAGATCTATAAGTCTGTGTGTAATAATAGTGATGGCGCCACCTACTGGCAAACCTACTGCCGCAGAGCGCAAAACGCATGCAACGTGGAGAAGTGCATGCTCGATCGATGATGTGCGCTTAGTCATCGATCGCTCTCTCCACCGACCGCAACAGGCTTCAACGTGCGGGTGCTCGGGCCCGCAAGTGCTACAACGTAGCCCTAGTTATTATTATTTTGCTGTGTCGTTAATGAATTGGCTTTTTGAGGGCTTTACCATGCTCAAACAGTTGTAAAAGTTTGCAGTAAGTTAGAAAGTCGTGAAAATTTACGTATTCTGGGGTATTTGGAAATGGGCGTGGCAAAATGGCTCAACAGCGCCACCAACGGAGAGCCCCTCATTTACGGAGATGCACCTCATTTAGCATTCACTGATCCTCACGAAATTGAAGACAGTTGTGTATCATCACCAGATGTACAAAAAAGCCTCTTGGAGCATTATGAAAAATGCAACAGGAAGCCCGCCATTTTTGATTTAGTGACTATTTTGGTCATATTCCATAATTTTTTACTTTAATGCACTTATCGTAGAGCTTTCATCAGATCAACTTAAAATTTAGACGACTGTCATCACAACAAAATGAAGATCTAAAGTTATCAAAGAAAAAACTTTTCGCCACACCGTCTGACTGTGGCGGGGCGTCAAAGTGTGACGAAACGCCATCAAAACACGAGCTTCTATATCTCACACATATTTGGTCCCATGGACTCCAAACTACACATGTAAGACAAGAGTCGCGACCTGAAGACAACAACACAAAAATCTTGACTTAAAATTACAGCGCCCCCTGGTGGCAGCAGGAAATGTCTTGTTTTTGGTACATGTTCTATTTTTATGTACTTCTCGGAGAGCTTTCATCAGATCAACTTAAAATTTATACGACTGTCATCACAACAAAATGAAGATCTAAAGTTATCAAAGAAAAAACTTTTCGCCACACTGTCTGACTGTGGCGGGGCGTAAAAGTGTGACGAAACGCCATCAAAACACGAGCTTCTATATCTCACACATATTTGGTCCCATGGACTCCAAACTACACATGTAAGACAAGAGTCGCGACCTGAAGACAACAACACAAAAATCTTGACTTAAAATGACAGCGCCCCCTGGTGGCAGCAGGAAATATCTTTTTTTGGTACATGTTCTATTTTTATGTACTTCTCGTAGAGCTTTCATCAGATCAACAAAAAATTTAGATGAGTGTCATCACAACAATATGGAGATAAAAAGTTATCAAAGAAACAACTTTCTGACACACCGTCTGACCGTGGCGTGGCGGCAAAGTGTGATGAACGCCATGAAAACACAAGCTTCTATATCTTAGACATATTTGGTCCCATCGACTCCAAACTAGACATGTAAGACAAGAGTCGCAACCTGATGACATCTACAAAGACACCATGACTTAAAATCATAGCGCCACCTGCTGGCTACAGGAAGTGAAGCGTTTATTCTTGCTGCAGAGCTTAAAACACACGCAAGGCAGAGACGTGCGCTTGGTCATCGATCGCTCTCTCTTCCCCGACCGCAACAGACTTGAAATTGCCTGTGCTCGGGCCCGTTAGTGCTACAACGTAGCCCTAGTTAGGGCCCGAGCACCGAATGGTGAGAGGCCCTATTGAAATTGTAGGCATTATTCTTATTAGGGCCCGAGCACCGAATGGTGAGAGGCCCTATTGAATCTGTAAGGATTTTTATTATTATTATTATTATTATTATTATTATTATTATTATTATTATTATTATTATTATTAGGGCCCGAGCACCGAATGGTGAGAGGCCCTATTGAAATTGTAGGCATTATTCTTATTATTATTCTTATTATTCTCCGAACAATGAATTGGCTTTTTGAGGGCTTCAACGTGCTCAAAAAGTTTTTAAACTTTCCAGTAAATTAGAGAGTGGTGAAAATTTACGTAATCTGGAGTATTTGGAAATGGGCGTGGCAAAACGGCTCAACAGCGCCCCCTGGAACCAGCCCTTAGGTTTCCACATAAGCGATTTTCACCAAAATCTAGACACTGGTGTATCGTGACCAGTCATGAAAAAAAGTCTCATGGAGCATTATGAAAAACGCAACAGGAAGTCCGCCATTTTGCTTTTAGTGGCCATTTTGGCAATATCCCACATTTTTACTTTTACGTACTTGTCCCAGGGCTTTCATCAGATCAACTTCAAATTCAGATGAGTGTCATCACAACAAGATGGAGATAAAAAATGATTGAGGGATTTTTTTTTTATCACACCGTGTGACCGTGGCATGGCGTTAAAAATTGGTTACACGCCATCAAAACACGGGCATCTGTATCTCGGACATACATGTTCCAATCAAGTCCAAACTAGACATGTAAGACAATAGTCCCCGCCTGATGACATCTATGCATAAATGATGACTTAAAACCGCAGCGCCCCCTGGTGGCAACAGGAAATGTCTTGTTTTTTGCTTGTCTTACACTTGGATGAATTTCTCCTCATCCACTGACCTCAACCATGTCAAACTGTATCAAATGGGTCCCAAGACATTGACAATGAAGACATAAGATTACCGTGACTTTTCGTCAAACGCCATATGAATGGCGTGGCATTAAAGTTCATCAACTCGCCGTGAAACACGAAATTGCTGTAACTTCAGTGTTCATGATTCTATCTCTCTCAAACTACATGTGTGTAACAACAGCCCCCCCCTGAAGATATTCATATGGTTTTAAGAAATGGGCGTGGCAAAAAAACTGACCAGCGCCCCCTATAGGGCAACCCCGGCACTACGATGGCCGACATTTATACAAATCTATCGGGACATGTGTCGTTTCATAACAAACAAAAAAATATCTTGGATAGGTATGCTTGACCAAACAGGGAGGCCGCCATTTTGGATTAAGTGGCCATTTTTTTTCCATATTCCACATTTTTACTTGATGCACTTGTCCCAGGGCTTTCATCAGATTAACTTCAAATTAAGATCAGTGCCATCACAACAAGATGGAGATAAAAAGTGATTAAGAGATTGACCTTTCGTCACACCGTGTGACCGTGGCGTGGCGTCTTGAGTTTGATTAAACGCCATCAAAACACGAGGTTCTGTATCTCGGACATACATTGTCCAATCGAGTCCAAACTAGACATGTAAGACAAGGGTGCCATCCTGATGACATCTACACAGAAATTATGACTTGAAATTACAGCGCCCCCTGGTGGCTACAGGAAGTGACATGTTTTATACTTTGATGAACTGCTCCTGGCTGCTTTAAGATATACAGCTCAAATGAGCTCAGTCAAGTCATTGAATCAAGGTCAGAATTGTGACATTTCCTCAAACCATGTAAACATTGATGTTTGGCGAAGGATCATCCTTCGCCAAAGGACACGATGTTTTCATAAGTCCACTGTGCATTGTCCTATCACTACCAAACTTCTGTCACATGATAAGAGTACAAACCTGAACAGCTCTATGTGTCAATATTTCCTCAGTGTCATAGCGCCACCTACTGATTCGCCAGGAAACAGGAAGTACTTTGTTAATCCACTCTGCATTATCCAACCGGCTCCAAACTACTGACCTATGATCACAATACTAATCTGAACAGCTCCACATATAAATATTAGTTCAGGGTCATAGCGCCACCTACTGATCAGTGTGAATATTAAGTTGTGTTAACATTGTCCGATTGACACAAAATTGCTCACGCTACATCAGAGCGCCTACATGAACAGATAAATAGATGTCTGTGCGTAATAATAGTGATGGCGCCACCTACTGGCAATCCTACTGCCGCAGAGCGCAAAACGCATTTATTGTGGAGAAGTGCATGCTCGATCGATGATGTGCGCTTGGTCATCGATCGCTCTCTCCACCGACCGCAACAGGCTTCAACGTGCGGGTGCTCGGGCCCGCAAGTGCTACAACGTAGCCCTAGTTATTATTATTCTTATTATTCTCCGAACAATGAATTGGCTTTTTGAGGGCTTCAACGTGCTCAAAAAGTTTTTAAACTTTCCAGTAAATTAGAGAGTGGTGAAAATTTACGTAATCTGGAGTATTTGGAAATGGGCGTGGCAAAACGGCTCAACAGCGCCCCCTGGAACCAGCCCTTAGGTTTCCACATAAGCGATTTTCACCAAAATCTAGACACTGGTGTAACGTGAATAATCATAGAAAAAAGTCTCTTGGAGCATTATGAAAAACGCAACAGGAAGCCCGCCATTTTGGATTTAGTGGCCATTTTGGCCAAATTCAACATTTTTAGTTTAATGTACTTGTCGTAGAGCTTTCATCAGATCAACTTAAAAATTAGACGCGTGTCATCACAACAAGATTGAGAAAAAAACTGATCAACGGAATTTTTTTCCGTCACTTCGTGTGACCGTGGCGTGTCGTCAAAGTTTGGTTCCACGCCATCAAAACACGAGCATCTGTATCTCGAACATACATGGTCCAATCAAGTCCAAACTAGACATGTAAGAGAAGAGTCCCGGCCTGATGACATCTACACAGAAATAATGACTTAAAATCACAGCGCCCCCTGGTGGCACCAGGAAATGTCTTGTTTTTTGCTTGTCTTACACTTGGATGTATTCCTCCTCATCCACTGACCTCAACCATGTCAAACTGTATCAAATGGGTCTCAAGACATTGATAATGAAGGCATAAGATAACTGTGCTTTTTCGTCAAACGCCATATTAATGGCGTGGCATCAAAGTTCATCAACTCGCCGCGAAACACGAAATTGCTCTAACTTCAGTGTTCATGGTTCTATCTCACTCAAACTACATGTGTGCAACAACATCCCCCCCCTGAAGATTTTCATATGGTTTTAAGGAATGGGCGTGTCAAAATAACTGACTAGCGCCCCCTAACGGGCAGCCCCGGCACTAAGATTGGCCGACATGTACAAAAATCGATTTGGGCATGTGTCTTTTCATAACAAACAAATAAGTCTCTTGGATAGATATACTAGACTAAACAGGAAGCCCACCATTTTGGATTTAGTGGCCATTTTAGCCCTATTCCACATTTTTACTTTGATTTACTTGTCGTAGAGCTTTCATCAGATCAACTTCAAATTCAGATGAGTGTCATCACAACAAGATTGAGATAAAGACTGATTAAGGGATTTTTTTCCCTTCACACCGTGTGACCGTGGCGTGGCATTAAAGTTTGGTTACACGCCATCAAAACACGAGCATCTGTATCTCGAACATACATGGTCCAATCAAGTCCAAACTAGACATGTAAGACAAGAGTTTCGGCCTGATGACATCTACACAGAAATTATGACTTGAAATCACAGCGCCCCCTGGTGGCAACATGAAGTGACATGTTTTATACTTTGATGAACTGCTCCTGGCTGCTTTAAGATATACAGCTCAAATGAGCTCAGTCAAGTCATTGAATCAAGGTCAGAATTGTGACATTTCCTCAAACCATGTAAACATTGATGTTTGGCGAAGGATCATCCTTCGCCAAAGGACACGATGTTTTCATAATTCCACTGTGCATTGTCCTATCACTACCAAACTTCTGTCACATGATAAGAGTACAAGCCTGAACAGCTCTATGTGTCAATATTTCCTCAGTGTCATAGCGCCACCTACTGATTCTCCAGGAAACAGGAAGTACTTTTTTAATCCACTCTGCATTATCCAACCGGCTCCAAACTACTGACCTATGATCACAATACTGATCTGAACAGCTCCACATATAAATATTAGTTCAGGGTCATAGCGCCACCTACTGATCAGTGTGAAAATTAAGTTGTGTTAACATTGTCCAATTGACACAAAATTGCTCACGCTACATCAGAGCGCCTACATGAACAGATATATATGTCTGTGCGTAATAATAGTGATGGCGCCACCTACTGGCAAACCTACTGCCGCAGAGCGCAAAACGCATGCAACGTGGAGAAGTGCATGCTCGATCGATGATGTGCGCTTGGTCATCGATCGCTCTCTCCACCGACCGCAACAAGCTTCAACGTGCGGGTGCTCGGGCCCGCAAGTGCTACAACGTAGCCCTAGTTAGGGCCCGAGCACCGAAATCGGTGGGAGGCCCTATTGAAATTGAAATGATTATTATTATTATTATTATTATTATTTTTCTTAGCTTAAATGAATTGGCTTTTTGAGGGCTTTAATGTGCTCAAAAAGTTGTAGGAGTTTGCAGTAAATTCGAAGGCGGCGAAAATTTACGTATTCTGGAGTATTTTGAAAAGGGTGTGGCAAAATGGCTCAAGAGCGCCACCTACGGAAAAGCCCCTCATTTAGCATTCACCGATCCTCAAAAAAAACAAAGACTATTGTGTATCATGACTAGATGCACAAAAAAGTCCATCAGTGCATTATGAATAACGCAACAGGAAGCCCGCCAGTTTGACTTTAGTGGCCATTTTGGTCATATTCAATATTTTTTGTTTTAAGTACTCCTCCTACAGCTTTCATCAAATCAACTTACAATTTAGACGATCGTCATCACAACAAAATGGAGATCTAAAGTTATTGAAGGATTAAGTTTTAGCAAAACCGTCTGACCGTGGTGTGGCCTCAAAGTTTGATTAAACGCCATCAAAACACGGGCTCCTGTATCTTGGACATATTTTGTCCAATCGAGTCCAAACTATACACATAAGACAAGAGTCGCGACCTGAAGACATCGGTACAGAAATCGTGACTTAAAATCACAGCGTCCCCTGGTGGCAACAGCAAATGTCTTGTTTTTCTATGTGTTACAGTTTGATTCACTACTCGTAGGGCCTTCATTAAATCAACGTAAAAATTTGATGCATGTGTTCAAAACAAGATGAAGATCTAAAGTTAACGAAATTGCAACTTTTCATAATACTGTGTGACCGTGGTGTGGCTTCCAGTTTGAGGTATGAAAACATCTATATCTGGCAGATGTGCTGCAATATTTAGTCACTAGATGGCAGTGTCAGACCATAGTTTGTGTTATCTATGCATTAACAGACTGTGTTTACAGGGTGGCCAACTTTAGAGGAGAATTAAACCTTTTACAGCATTGCTCAAACTTTGGTTTTAGTCTCAATCGCTAAGTTCTTCCTTCATGACAACTCTGAGGGGGGTAAATTTGTTTTTAACTTCCTTGTTTAAGCGATATAGATGTTTGAAATTCACGTGACGCCACAGTGTAAGCTGTGCTGTGTGTTGTGAGTTCGGCTTTAACCAGGTACAAGTGAACGCCTCATGAAATGGCTTACACCCACATACCCAGTAAATTACACACTTTGATGTTCTGCTCCTTCTCCTGACGGTCACGGTAACGATGTCTGCGCCTCCGTTTCTGTGGTAAGTCACGTTAAGTATTTTATTTCGATGTGATTCGCAGGGTGCCTTTGAATCAGCCGTGATAGCTAAGGGACGCTAATCCGAGAGCTACATACCAGCTCAGTGTATATCAACGGGTTCGATGCGAATGCCAGCTGTTACCGAAACAACCGCCATGAACCCAGGTCCACCAAGCAGAGATAAGCGTTCGTTTATAAGGATGAATCTGAGACAGGAGACTGTGTGTCGGCTTGTTTTTCGCTAGCGCCGGAGGCTAACTAGCTCGCTAACAAGCAAGCTAACAATATCTTCGCATGGGTGCAGTAACTGTTCTTCGACTCGATTGGGGTTATTACCGACAAACACCGACATGAAACGACATGAGCGGGTCCACCCAGCAGATATAAGCGTTACTTTATGCGGATGACTCTGAGACAGGAGACTGTGTGTCGGCTTGTAAGTTACTTTCGCTAGCGGGCTAGCGATGCTAACTGAAACCTGAGAAACCTGAGTGTTTAAAGTCACATCTGCATTGCAAGAGCAGCTGTTCAAAGGAGCATTACGTGTCCTAAAGCTCTTTCTTCAGAGTAGTGTTGTAACGTGTTACAGTGAAAAGTAACCGTGTCTCCCACCTTCAGTATTTAAATCGTTAATCTCAGACAGACTTCACTGAATTCTTTTGTTAAATATGAGTAAATCATAGCCTTGTAACTTTACTAGAACAGACAGTGTCATACAGAATTGTAGGCTAATATGCACTACCTATTTCCTAAGCTGAAATGATTATGATCTGATTAACTTTGAATTAATATTTTATTAGTACCATGTAAAAGTCTGTTAAGCAGATAACATGGCACATGTATGACTTAACATATCTGTGTATTTGTGTTCAATGTTCCTCTAGGATGTCCAGCGTGAGACACAACTTGAATCCAACCAGACTGAACACTGACTCCAGGTACAGACCTGTTTTCATTACTTACAAAGTATTGCACATAATACATAATGTGTTAAATTATAATGCAATACTTTTAATGTGAAATAGCTCCATACTAAACATTCATTGTCATGGTAGTGCACGTTTTAATCCAAAAGCATATTCAAATACATAGTTGAATATCCACCGAAAATAAGAATACACACTTTGTTCATATGTAACTCTAATAAATACTGTATACGTTATATTTTGCTCCGCAATTGAACTGTGTTAAAGCGGTTCACATGGAAAATATATGTTCAATTATGTGAAGGGTGATTTTCATTACTATTATACTAATGGAGATTTAGCACTTGCTACACATTGTAAGAGCAGCTGTGCAAAGGAGCACTACGTATCCTAAGGCTCTTTATTCAGAGTCACGGTGTTGATGTCCTGTCACGTGTTACAGTGAAAAATAACCGTGTCTACTAGTGTTTACATCGTTAATCTCAGGCAGACTTCCCTGAATTCTTTTGTTAAATATAAATACATTATAGCCTTGTAACTTTACTAGAACAGACAGTGTTCATAGAGAATTTGAAAATGATGTACACTACCTATTTCCTAAGATGAAATGATTATGATCTGATTATTTTTATGTTTCCTCTCATTTTATTAGGGACGGACGAGCCTGAAGGACACAGCTGTGATGACCAATTGACCATCTTTTGTCTCTTATGGCAAAGCAGAAATATTAAACACTGGGTTCTTATCTAAAGTGTATCAAATCAGAAAGCAAAAGATACACATTGTTGTTATAAGTTTTTATTATTTTAACCAACCATAATGACGATAGAAATGAATTCTTATCCATGCCACTTAGCAATGACTGCCACCACCAAACAGTTGCAGGCCATCTTTATTTAAGGGAGGAATTTAGAAGTGTTGTGTAGCTTCTGATGATGATGCAGTCGTCCACGTGTTGACCACCATGTTGCTGCTGACGACGTCAGGTGCTGCAGTTCCTCATCTATGAAGAGAAGAAACGCACTGTTAAAGAATGTTTTGAGTTGTGTATGAAGCACAACAGATTTCAGATAGAACCGCTGTACTGTGGTCTGGGTTTGTATCCTAATGGTTAAATGCACATATTTTTATCTAAGTCGCTTTTGATAAAAGTACTGAAAGAAATACAACATTGTAAAAATAGATAAAATGTCTTTCTACCTCATCTGTAATATTCAAGGCGATAATCTCCCACAGAGCTATTGATAACAGTCCACATCAAGTCTCTCCACTTCCCTCAGTGTGAAAACATAATTATATAATTAATTTGAGAACTGTTTACAACACTGATGTGTGGAGATTAAAATCATATCTAAACTGTCTAATTCACTGTAAAACTCCATGACATTCGCAGGCCATCTGTAGTTAAGGGAGCAACGTATGGAGTGATGTGTAGAGGGCAGAAACTTGGACTATGGGCAGAGAAGGTCTCTGGTTCGTCTCCGGTTTGACTCCACGGAGAGACAACAAAAGACAAACCTGGATTGATCTGTCCAAAAATCCAAGAGTCTCCCTACCCTCTCTAGTGCCCCTGAGCAAGGCACCTCACTCCCCCAACATCTGCTCCGTGAGCGCCGTACATGGTCGCTCACTGCTCTGTGTGTCCTGCACCAGATGGGTAAAAAGCAGAGATTAAATTTCCCTACCTGCATGAGTGTGCCTTTGCATGTCTGTGCATGTGTTTGGGACGAATAAATGGATCTTAATCTTAATCTTTTAATCTTAATCAGTTGTCTTCCAGTTGACCAGCATGAAGCTGCAAATCTCCACCATGTTGCTGCTGAGGACATCAGGAGCTGCATTAATGAGGAGCAGAAGCGCACTGTTATGAATGTTTTGTGTTGTGTATGAAGCACCACATATTTCAGATAGAACCGATGTACTGGGGTCTGGGTTTGTATACTAATGGTTAAATGCACATACTTTAAATCGCTTTTGATAAAACGTGAGAACGAAATACAACATTGTACACAGATAAAATGTCTTTCTACCTCATCTGTAATATTCAAGGTGATGATCTCCCACAGAGCTGTTGATAACAGTCCACATCAAGTCTCTCCACTTCCCTCAGTGTGAAAACATAATTATATAATTAACTGGAGAAGTGTTTACAACACTGATGTGTGGACATTATAATCTTATCTATACTGTCTAATTGACTCTACAACTCCATGACAGACTAAATTAACGATGTGAAAATAGTAATGGTGGATATATCAGCCTGTATCAGAATAATGGTGAAACATAGTTATTATCACATGCAACTTACACATGTAGCGTATTGATATTAACTTATTAAAATAAAACAAAGTCACAGCCAAACATACGACTCTGCAGTTAACTTGCTTCAATGTTTTCATTAGACGTGTTAAATAAACTAACTTTTATAACAATTTTATATTAAAAAAGCCTTGAGGCATGTAAGTATATGGTGATAGTTAAAGCAATAGGTTTGGTTGTATGGTTTCAAGGTTACTTACCTCTAGTTCATAGAGCCTCCTGCTGGCTACAGGAAGTGAAGCAATAATCCTTGCCGCAGTGCACAAACGCATGCAACGCAGAGACGAGCGCTTGGTCATTGAACGTTCTCTCTTCACCGACCGCAACAGACTTGAAATTGCCTGTGCTCGGGCCCGTTAGTGCTACAACGTAGCCCTAGTTAGGGCCCGAGCACCGAAATCGGTGAGAGGACCTATTGAAATTGAAAAGATTATTATTATTATTATTTTTCTTCGCTCAGTGAATTGGCTTTTTGAGGGCTTTAACGTGCTCAAAAAGTTTCTAAAGTGTACAGTAAATTAGAAATGTGCGCAAGTTTACGTATTCTGAAGTATTTGGGAACGGGTGTGTCAAAACCGCTCAATAGCGCCACCTACGGAAAAGCCCCTCATTTAGCATTCACCGATCATCAAAAAAAACAAAGACTATTGTGTATCATGACTAGATGCACAAAAAAGTCCATCAGTGCATTATGAATAACGCAACAGGAAGCCCGCCAGTTTGACTTTAGTGGCCATTTTGGTCATATTCGATATTTTTTCTTTTAAGTACTCCTCCTACAGCTTTCATCAAATCAACTTACAATTTAGACGATCGTCATCACAACAAAATGGAGATCTAAAGTTATTGAAGGATTAAGTTTTAGCAAAACCGTCTGACCGTGGTGTGGCCTCAAAGTTTGATTAAACGCCATCAAAACACAGGCTCCTGTATCTTGGACATATTTTGTCCAATCGAGTCCAAACTATACACATAAGACAAGAGTCGCGACCTGAAGACATCGGTACAGAAATCGTGACTTAAAATCACAGCGTCCCCTGGTGGCAACAGCAAATGTCTTGTTTTTCTATGTCTTACAGTTTGACTCACTTCTCGTAGGGCCTTCATCAAATCAACGTAAAAATTTGATGCATGTGTACAAAACAAGATGAAGATCTAAAGTTATCAAAATTTAAACTTTTCATCAATCTGTGTGACCGTGGTGAGGCTTATAAATTTGATAAACAAAATGAAAACACCATGTCTGTAGTTAATGGTCCAACACTGCTCTCTAGTGACTTAATATTGAATTACACCTGTAGTGCCAATATTAAGGCACCAGAGGTCAGTGTAACACCATGGTTTGATCAAGACACAAAATGTAACTATTGAAAAAGCCATTTCGTCCCCTCTTCCCCCAATTTAAATCTGTCTGGAGCCGCACAACATATTTGATAACACAGGTTATAAAGTTATATATATACATATATATATATATAGTTATACAATATATATAAAAACTATAGTTTGTTGCATTTATTAAATAACAGAACGACAATAAAGACAACTGTTGACATTTAACTGGTATTTTTACCTGCTACAAAATAGGAAAACACCATACTCTGACCATGGCGTGGAGTCAAAGTCTGATCACATGCCATCAAAACACGAGCGTCTGTATCTTGGACATATTTGGTCCAATCAACTCCAAACTAGACATGTAAGACAAGAGTCGCGATCTGATGACATCTACAAGGACACCATGACTTAAAATCCTAGCGCCACCTGCTGGCTACAGGAAGTGAAGCGTTTATTCTTGCTGCAGAGCTTAAAACGCACGCAAGGCAGAGACGTGCGCTTGGTCATCGATCGCTCTCTCTTCCCCGACCGCAACAGACTTGAAATTGCCTGTGCTCGGGCCCGTTAGTGCTACAACGTAGCCCTAGTTATTATTATTTTTCTTAGCTTAAATGACTTGGCTTTTTGAGGGCTTTAATGTGCTCAAAAAGTTGTAGGAGTTTGCATTAAATTCGAAGGCGGCGAAAATTTACGTATTCTGGAGTATTTTGAAAAGGGCGTGGCAAAATGGCTCAAGAGCGCCACCTACGGAAAAGCCCCTCATTTAGCATTCACCGATCTTCAAAAAAAACAAAGACTATTGTGTATCATGACTAGATGCACAAAAAAGTCCATCAGTGCATTATGAATAACGCAACAGGAAGCCCGCCAGTTTGACTTTAGTGGCCATTTTGGTCATATTCGATATTTTTTGTTTTAAGTACTCCTCCTACAGCTTTCATCAAATCAACTTACAATTTAGACGATCGTCATCACAACAAAATGGAGATCTAAAGTTATTGAAGGATTAAGTTTTAGCAAAACCGTCTGACCGTGGTGTGGCCTCAAAGTTTGATTAAACGCCATCAAAACACGGGCTCCTGTATCTTGGACATATTTTGTCCAATCGAGTCCAAACTATACACATAAGACAAGAGTCGCGACCTGAAGACATCGGTACAGAAATCGTGACTTAAAATCACAGCGTCCCCTGGTGGCAACAGCAAATGTCTTGTTTTTCTATGTGTTATAGTTTGATTCACTACTCGTAGGGCCTTCATTAAATCAACGTAAAAATTTGATGCATGTGTTCAAAACAAGATGAAGATCTAAAGTTAACGAAATTGCAACTTTTCATAATACTGTGTGACCGTGGTGTGGCTTCCAGTTTGAGGAATGAAAACATCTATATCTGGCAGATGTGCTGCAATATTTAGTCACTAGATGGCAGTGTCAGACCATGCTTTGTGTTATCTATGCATTAACAGACTGTGTTTACAGGGTGGCCAACTTTAGAGGAGAATTAAACCTTTTACAGCATTGCTCAAACTTTGGTTTTAGTCTCAATCGCTAAGTTCTTCCTTCATGACAACTCTGAGGGGGGTGTATTTTATTTTAACTCCCTTGTTTAAGCGATATAGATGTTTGAAATTCACGTGACGTCACAGTGTAAGCTGTGCTGTGTGTTGTGAGTTCGGCTTTCACCAGTTACACGTGAACGCCTCATGAAATGGCTTACACCCACATACCCGGTAAATTACACACTTTGATGTTCTGCTCCTTCTCCTGACGGTCACGGTAACGATGTCTGCGCCTCCGTTTCTGTGGTAAGTCACGTTAAGTATTTTATTTCGATGTGATTCGCAGGGTGCCTTTGAATCAGCCGTGATAGCTACGGGACGCTAATCCGGGAGCTACATACCAGCTCAGTGTATATCAACGGGTTCGATGCGAATGCCAGCTGTTACCGAAACAACCGCCATGAATGCAGGTCCACCAAGCAGAGATAAGCGTTCGTTTATAAGGATGACTCTGAGACAGGAGACTGTGTGTCGGCTTCATTTTCGCTAGCGCCGGAGGCTAACTAGCTCGCTAACAAGCAAGCTAACAAGCAAGCTAACAATATCTTCGAATGGGTGCAGTAACTGTTCTTCGATTCGATTGGGGTTATTACCGACAAACACCGACATGAAACGACATGAGCGGGTCCACCCAGCAGATATAAGCGTTACTTTATGCGGATGACTCTGAGACAGGAGACTGTGTGTCGGCTTGTAAGTTAGTTTCGCTAGCGGGCTAGCGATGCTAACTGAAACCTGAGAAACCTGAGTGTTTAAAGTCACATCTGCATTGCAAGAGCAGCTGTTCAAAGGAGCATTACGTGTCCTAAAGCTCTTTCTTCAGAGTAGTGTTGTAACGTGTTACAGTGAAAAGTAACCGTGTCTCCCACCTTCAGTATTTAAATCGTTAATCTCAGACAGACTTCACTGAATTCTTTTGTTAAATATGAGTAAATCATAGCCTTGTAACTTTACTAGAACAGACAGTGTCATACAGAATTGTAGGCTAATATGCACTACCTATTTCCTAAGCTGAAATGATTATGATCTGATTAACTTTGAATTAATATTTTATTATTACCATGTAAAAGTCTGTTAAGCAGATAACATGGCACATGTATGACTTAACATATCTGTGTATTTGTGTTCAATGTTCCTCTAGGATGTCCAGCGTGAGACACAACTTGAATCCAACCAGACTGAACACTGACTCCAGGTACAGACCTGTTTTCATTACTTACAAAGTATTGCACATAATACATAATGTGTTAAATTATAATGCAATACTTTTAATGTGAAATAGCTCCATACTAAACATTCATTGTCATGGTAGTGCACGTTTTAATCCAAAAGCATATTCAAATACATAGTTGAATATCCACCGAAAATAAGAATACACACTTTGTTCATATGTAACTCTAATAAATACTGTATAAGTTACATTTTGCTCCGGAATTGAACTGTGTTAAAGCGGTTCACATGGAAAATATATGTTCAATTATGTGAAGGGTGATTTTCATTACTATTATACTAATGGAGATTTAGCACTTGCTACACATTGTAAGAGCAGCTGTGCAAAGGAGCACTACGTATCCTAAGGCTCTTTATTCAGAGTCACAGTGTTGATGTCCTGTCACGTGTTACAGTGAAAAATAACCGTGTCTACTAGTGTTTACATCGTTAATCTCAGGCAGACTTCCCTGAATTATTTTGTTAAATATAAATACATTATAGCCGTGAACTTTACTAGAACAGACAGTGTTCATAGAGAATTTGAAAATGATGTACACTACCTATTTCCTAAGATGAAATGATTATGATCTGATTATTTTTATGTTTCCTCTCATTTTATTAGGGACGGACGAGCCTGAAGGACACAGCTGTGATGACCAATTGACCATGTTTTGTCTCTTATGGCAAAGCAGAAATATTAAACACTGGGTTCTTATCTAAAGTGTATCAAATCAGAAAGCAAAAGATACACATTGTTGTTATAAGTTTTTATTATTTTAACCAACCATAATGAAGATAGAAATGAATTCTTATCCATGCCACTTAGCAATGACTGCCACCACCAAACAGTTGCAGGCCATCTTTATTTAAGGGAGGAATTTAGAAGTGTTGTGTAGCTTCTGATGATGATGCAGTCGTCCACGTGTTGACCACCATGTTGCTGCTGACGACGTCAGGTGCTGCAGTTCCTCATCTATAAAGAGAAGAAACGCACTGTTAAAGAATGTTTTGAGTTGTGTATGAAGCACAACAGATTTCAGATAGAACCGTTGTACTGTGGTCTGGGTTTGTATCCTAATGGTTAAATGCACATATTTTAAGTCGCTTTTGATAAAAGTACTGAAAGAAATACAACATTGTAAAAATAGATAAAATGTCTTTCTACCTCATCTGTAATATTCAAGGTGATAATCTCCCACAGAGCTATTGATAACAGTCCACATCAAGTCTCTCCACTTCCCTCAGTGTGAAAACATAATTATATAATTAATTTGAGAACTGTTTACAACACTGATGTGTGGAGATTAAAATCATATCTAAACTGTCTAATTCACTGTAAAACTCCATGACATTCGCAGGCCATCTGTAGTTAAGGGAGCAACGTATGGAGTGATGTGTAGAGGGCAGAAACTTGGACTATGGGCAGAGAAGGTCTCTGGTTCGTCTCCGGTTCGACTCCACGGAGAGACAACAAAAGACAAACCTGGATTGATCTGTCCAAAAATCCAAGAGTCTCCCTACCCTCTCTAGTGCCCCTGAGCAAGGCACCTCACTCCCCCAACATCTGCTCCGTGAGCGCCGTACATGGTCGCTCACTGCTCTGTGTGTCCTGCACCAGATGGGTAAAAAGCAGAGATTAAATTTCCCTACCTGCATGAGTGTGCCTTTGCATGTCTGTGCATGTGTTTGGGACGAATAAATGGATCTTAATCTTAATCTTTTAATCTTGATCAGTTGTCTTCCAGTTGACCAGCATGAAGCTGCAAATCTCCACCATGTTGCTGCTGAGGACATCAGGAGCTGCATTAATGAGGAGCAGAAGTGCACTGTTATGAATGTTTTGTGTTGTGTATGAAGCACCACATATTTCAGATAGAACCGATGTACTGGGCTCTGGGTTTGTATACTAATGGTTAAATGCACATACTTTAAATCGCTTTTGATAAAACGTGAGAAAGAAATTCAACATTGTACACATAGATAAAATGTCTTTCTACCTCATCTGTAATATTCAAGGTGATGATCTCCCACAGAGCTGTTGATAACAGTCCACATCAAGTCTCTCCACTTCCCTCAGTGTGAAAACATAATTATATAATTAACTGGAGAAGTGTTTACAACACTGATGTGTGGACATTATAATCTTATCTATACTGTCTAATTGACTCTACAACTCCATGACAGACTAAATTAACGATGTGAAAATAGTAATGGTGGATATATCAGCCTGTATCAGAATAATGGTGAAACACAGTTATTATCACATGCAACTTACACATGTAGCGTATTGATATTAACTTATTAAAATAAAACAAAGTCACAGCCAAACATACGACTCTGCAGTTAACTTGCTTCAATGTGTTCATTAGACGTGTTAAATAAACTAACTTTTATAACAATTTTATATTAAAAAAGCCTTGAGGCATGTAAGTATATGGTGATAGTTAAAGCAATAGGTTTGGTTGTATGGTTTCAAGGTTACTTACCTCTAGTTCATAGAGCCTCCTGCTGGCTACAGGAAGTGAAGCAATAATCCTTGCCGCAGTGCACAAACGCATGCAACGCAGAGACGAGCGCTTGGTCATTGAACGTTCTCTCTTCACCGACCGCAACAGAATAGAAATTGCCTGTGCTCGGGCCCGTTAGTGCTACAACGTAGCCCTAGTTATTATTATTATTTTGCTGTGTCGTTAATGAATTGGCTTTTTGAGGGCTTTAACATGCTCAAAAAGTTGTAAAAGTTTGCAGTAAGTTAGAAAGTCGTGAAAATTTACGTATTCTGGGGTATTTGGAAATGGGCGTGGCAAAATGGCTCAACAGCGCCACCAACGGAGAGCCCCTCATTTACGGAGATGCACCTCATTTAGCATTCACTGATCCTCACGAAATTGAAGACAGTTGTGTATCATCACCAGATGTACAAAAAAGCCTCTTGGAGCATTATGAAAAACGCAACAGGAAGCCCGCCATTTTTGATTTAGTGACTATTTTGGTCATATTCCATAATTTTTTACGTTAATACACTTCTCGTAGAGCTTTCATCAGATCAACTTAAAATTTAGACGACTGTCTTCACATAAATATAGAGATCTAAAGTTATTGAAGGATTAAGTTTTAGCAAAACCGTCTGACCGTGGTGTGGCCTCAAAGTTTGATTAAACGCCATCAAAACACGGGCTCCTGTATCTTGGACATATTTTGTCCAATCGAGTCCAAACTATACACATAGGACAAGAGTCACGACCTGAAGACATCTGTACAGAAATCGTGACTTAAAATCACAGCGCCCCCTGGTGGCAGCAGGAAATGTCTTGTTTTTGGTACATGTTCTATTTTTATGTACTTCTCGGAGAGCTTTCATCAGATCAACTTAAAATTTATACGACTGTCATCACAACAAAATGAAGATCTAAAGTTATCAAAGAAAAAACTTTTCGCCACACTGTCTGACTGTGGCGGGGCGTAAAAGTGTGACGAAACGCCATCAAAACACGAGCTTCTATATCTCACACATATTTGGTCCCATGGACTCCAAACTACACATGTAAGACAAGAGTCGCGACCTGAAGACAACAACACAAAAATCTTGACTTAAAATGACAGCGCCCCCTGGTGGCAGCAGGAAATATCTTTTTTTGGTACATGTTCTATTTTTATGTACTTCTCGTAGAGCTTTCATCAGATCAACAAAAAATTTAGATGAGTGTCATCACAACAATATGGAGATAAAAAGTTATCAAAGAAACAACTTTCTGACACACCGTCTGACCGTGGCGTGGCGGCAAAGTGTGATGAACGCCATGAAAACACAAGCTTCTATATCTTAGACATATTTGGTCCCATCGACTCCAAACTAGACATGTAAGACAAGAGTCGCAACCTGATGACATCTACAAAGACACCATGACTTAAAATCATAGCGCCACCTGCTGGCTACAGGAAGTGAAACGTTTATTCTTGCTGCAGAGCTTAAAACACACGCAAGGCAGAGACGTGCGCTTGGTCATCGATCGCTCTCTCTTCCCCGACCGCAACAGACTTGAAATTGCCTGTGCTCGGGCCCGTTAGTGCTACAACGTAGCCCTAGTTAGGGCCCGAGCACCGAATGGTGAGAGGCCCTATTGAAATTGTAGGCATTATTAGGGCCCGAGCACCGAATGGTGAGAGGCCCTATTGAAATTGTAGGCATTATTAGGGCCCGAGCACCGAAATCGGTGGGAGGCCCTATTGAAATTGAAATGATTATTATTATTATTATTATTATTATTTTTCTTAGCTTAAATGAATTGGCTTTTTGAGGGCTTTAATGTGCTCAAAAAGTTGTAGGAGTTTGCAGTAAATTCGAAGGCGGCGAAAATTTACGTATTCTGGAGTATTTTGAAAAGGGCGTGGCAAAATGGCTCAAGAGCGCCACCTACGGAAAAGCCCCTCATTTAGCATTCACCGATCTTCAAAAAAAACAAAGACTATTGTGTATCATGACTAGATGCACAAAAAAGTCCATCAGTGCATTATGAATAACGCAACAGGAAGCCCGCCAGTTTGACTTTAGTGGCCATTTTGGTCATATTCCATATTTTTTCTTTGATGTACTTGTCGTACAGCTTTCATCAGATCAACTTCAAATTTAGACGATCGTCATCACAACAAATTGGAGATCTAAAGTTATTGAAGGATTACGTTTTAGCAAAACCGTCTGACCGTGGTGTGGCGTTAAAGTTTGATGAAACGCCATCAAAACACAAGCTTCCATATTTCAGACATAGTTTGTCCAATTGAGTCCAAACTAGACACATACGACAAGAGTCGCGACCAGAAGACATCACTGCAGAAATTGTGACTTACAATCACAGCGCCCCCTGGTGGCAACAGGAAATGTCTTGTTTTTAAGACGTGTTATGTTTTTATGTACTACTCGGAGAGCTTTCATCAGATCAACTTAAAAATTAGATGAGACTCTACAAAACAAGATGAAGATCTAAAGTTATCAAAATTTAAACTTTTCATCAATCCGTGTGACCGTGGTGAGGCTTAAAATCTTGATGTGCAAAATGAAAAGACCTGTTTTCATTTCAACCATGTATGTGTTTCATGGTCTTATACTGACCTCTAGTGGCTTTATATTGCCGGCACAACCTACTTGTACCGCAATATTAAGTCACTAGAGGGCAGTGTAGGATCATGGTTTGACCAAGGCACAAATTGTGTCACCTAAGGCAGGGGTAGGCAACCTTTACTATTTCCTCCACTCTTCCCCCAATTTAAAGCTGTCTGTTGCCGCACAACATATTTGATAACACAGGTTATAAAGTTATATATATATATATATATATATATAGTCATGCAATATATATAAAAACTATAGTTTGTTGCATTTATTAAATAATAGAACGACAATAAAGACAACTGTTGACATTTAACTGCTATTTTTACCTGTTACAAAATAGGAAAACACCAAACTCTGACCATGGCGTGGAGTCAAAGTCTGATCACACGCCATCAAAACACGAGTGTCTGTATCTTGGACATATTTGGTCCAATCAACTCCAAACTAGACATGTAAGACAAGGGTCGCGACCTGATGACATCTACAAAGACATCATGACTTAAAATCCTAGCGCCACTGGCTACAGGAAGTGAAGCGTTTATTGTTGCTGCAGAGCTTAAAACGCACGCAAGGCAGAGACATGCGCTTGGTCATCGATCGTTCTCTCTCCCCCGACCGCAACAGACTTGAAATTGCCTGTGCTCGACCACTCTTCCCCCAATTTAAAGCTGTCTGGTGCCACACAACATATTTGATAACACAGGTTATAAAGTTATATATATATATATATATATATATATATATATAGTCATACAATATATATAAAAACTATAGTTTGTTGCATTTATTAAATAATAGAACGACAATAAAGACAACTGTTGACATTTAACTGCTATTTTTACCTGTTACAAAATAGGAAAACACCAAACTCTAACCATGGCGTGGAGTCAAAGTCTGATCACACGCCATCAAAACACGAGTGTCTGTATCTTGGACATATTTGTTCCAATCAACTCCAAACTAGACATGTAAGACAAGGGTCGCGACCTGATGACATCTACAAAGACATCATGACTTAAAATCCTAGCGCCACCTGCTGGCTACAGGAAGTGAAGCGTTTATTGTTGCTGCAGAGCTTAAAACGCACGCAAGGCAGAGACATGCGCTTGGTCATCGATCGTTCTCTCTTCCCCAACCGCAACAGACTTGAAATTGCCTGTGCTTGACCACTCTTCCCCCAATTTAAAGCTGTCTGGTGCCGCACAACATTATTGATAACACAGGTTATAAAGTTATATATATATATATAAAAACTATAGTTTGTTGCATTTATTAAATAATAGAACGACAATAAAGACAACTGTTGACATTTAACTGCTATTTTTACCTGTTACAAAATAGGAAAACACCAAACTCTGACCATGGCGTGGAGTCAAAGTCTGATCACACGCCATCAAAACACGAGTGTCTGTATCTTGGACATATTTGGTCCAATCAACTCCAAACTAGACATGTAAGACAAGGGTCGCGACCTGATGACATCTACACAGACATCATGACTTAAAATCCTAGCGCCACTGGCTACAGGAAGTGAAGCGTTCAATGTTGCTGCAGAGCTTAAAACGCACGCAAGGCAGAGACATGCGCTTGGTCATCGATCGTTCTCTCTCCCCCGACCGCAACAGACTTGAAATTGCCTGTGCTCGACCACTCTTCCCCCAATTTAAAGCTGTCTGGTGCCGCACAACATATTTGATAACACAGGTTATAAAGTTATATATATATATATAGACATACAATATATATAAAAACTATAGTTTGTTGCATTTATTAAATAATAGAACGACAATAAAGACAACTGTTGACATTTAACTGCTATTTTTACCTGTTACAAAATAGGAAAACACTAAACTCTTACCATGGCGTGGAGTCAAAGTCTGATCACACGCCATCAAAACACGAGCGTCTGTATCTTGGACATATTTGGTCCAATCAACTCCAAACTAGACATGTAAGACAAGAGTCGCGACCTGATGACATCTACAAAGACACCATGACTTAAAATCCTAGCGCCACCTGCTGGCTACAGGAAGTGAAGCGTTTATTCTTGCTGCAGAGCTTAAAACGCAAGCAAGGCAGAGACGTGCGCTTGGTCATCGATCGCTCTCTCTTCCCCGACCGCAACAGACTTGAAATTGCCTGTGCTCGGGCCCGTTAGTGCTACAACGTAGCCCTAGTTCTTATTATTATTCTTATTATTCTCCGAACAATGAATTGGCTTTTTGAGGGCTTCAACGTGCTCAAAAAGTTTTTAAACTTTCCAGTAAATTAGAGAGTGGTGAAAATTTACGTATTCTGGAGTATTTGGAAATGGGCGTGGCAAAATGGCTCAACAGCGCCCCCTGGAACCAGCCCCTAGGTTTCCACATAAGCGATTTTCCCCAAAATCTAGACACTGGTGTAACGTGACTAATCATAGAAAAAAGTCTATTGGAGCATTATGAAAAATGCAACAGGAAGCCCGCCATTTTGGATTTAGTGGCCATTTTGGCCAAATTCCACATTTTTACTTTAATGTACTTGTCGTAGAGCTTTCATCAGATCAACTTAAAAATTAGACGGGTGTCATCACAACAAGATTGAGAAAAAAAATGATCAACGGAATTTTTTTCCGTCACTTCGTGTGACCGTGGCGTGAAGTCAAAATTTGGTTCCACGCCATCAAAACACGTGCATCTGTATCTCGAACATACATGGTCCAATCAAGTCCAAACTAGACATGTAAGACAAGAGTCCCGGCCTGATGACATCTACACAGAAATAATGACTTAAAATCACAGCGCCCCCTGGTGGCACCAGGAAATGTCTTGTTTTTTGCTTGTCTTACACTTGGATGTATTCCTCCTCATCCACTGATCTCAACCATGTCAAACTGTACCAAATGGGTCTCAAGACATTGATAATGAAGGCATAAGATAACTGTGACTTTTCGTCAAACGCCATATTAATGGCGTTGCATCAAAGTTCATCACCTCGCCGTGAAGCACGAAATTGCTTTAACTTCAGTGTTCATGGTTCTATCTCACTCAAACTACATGTGTGCAACAACATCCCCCCCCTGAAGATTTTCATATGGTTTTAAGGAATGGGCGTGGCAAAATAACTGACTAGCGCCCCCTAACGGGCAGCCCCGGCACTACGATTGGCCGACATGTACAAAATTCGATTTGGGCATGTGTCTTTTCATAACAAACAAATAAATCTCTTGGATAGATATGCTAGACTAAACAGGAAGCCCGCCATTTTGGATTTAGTGGCCATTTTAGCCCTATTCCACATTTTTACTTTGATTTACTTGTCGTAGAGCTTTCATCAGATCAACTTCAAATTCAGATGAGTGTCATCACAACAAGATTGAGATAAAAACTGATTTAGGGATTTTTTTCCCTTCACACCGTGTGACCGTGGCGTGGCGTTAAAGTTTGGTTACACGCCATCAAAACACGAGCATCTGTATCTTGAACATACATGGTCCAATCAAGTCCAAACTAGACATGCAATACAAGAGTTCTGGCTTGATGACATCTACACAGAAATTATGACTTGAAATCACAGCGCCCCCTGGTGGCAACATGAAGTGACATGTTTTATACTTTGATGAACTGCTCCTGGCTGCTTTAAGATATACAGCTCAAATGAGCTCAGTCAAGTCATTGAATCAAGGTCAGAATTGTGACATTTCCTCAAACCATGTAAACATTGATGTTTGGCGAAGGATCATCCTTCGCCAAAGGACACGATGTTTTCATAATTCCACTGTGCATTGTCCTATCACTACCAAACTTCTGTCACATGATAAGAGTACAAGCCTGAACAGCTCTATGTGTCAATATTTCCTCAGTGTCATAGCGCCACCTACTGATTCACCAGGAAACAGGAAGTACTTTGTTAATCCACTCTGCATTATCCAACCGGCTCCAAACTACTGACCTATGATCACAATACTGATCTGAACAGCTCCACATATAAATATTAGTTCAGGGTCATAGCGCCACCTACTGATCAGTGTGAAAATTAAGTTGTGTTAACATTGTCCAATTGACACAAAATTGCTCACGCTACATCAGAGCGCCTACATGAACAGATATATATGTCTGTGCATAATAATAGTGATGGCGCCACCTACTGGCAAACCTACTGCCGCAGAGCGCAAAACGCATGCAACGTGGAGAAGTGCATGCTCGATCGATGATGTGCGCTTGGTCATCGATCGCTCTCTCCACCGACCGCAACAGGCTTCAACGTGCGGGTGCTCGGGCCCGCAAGTGCTACAACGTAGCCCTAGTTCTTATTATTATTATTCTTATTATTCTCCGAACAATGAATTGGCTTTTTGAGGGCTTCAACGTGCTCAAAAAGTTTTTAAACTTTCCAGTAAATTAGAGAGTGGTGAAAATTTACGTAATCTGGAGTATTTGGAAATGGGCGTGGCAAAACGGCTCAACAGCGCCCCCTGGAACCAGCCCTTAGGTTTCCACATAAGCGATTTTCACCAAAATCTAGACACTGGTGTAACGTGAATAATCATAGAAAAAAGTCTCTTGGAGCATTATGAAAAACGCAACAGGAAGCCCGCCATTTTGGATTTAGTGGCCATTTTGGCCAAATTCAACATTTTTAGTTTAATGTACTTGTCGTAGAGCTTTCATCAGATCAACTTAAAAATTAGACGCGTGTCATCACAACAAGATTGAGAAAAAAACTGATCAACGGAATTTTTTTCCGTCACTTCGTGTGACCGTGGCGTGTCGTCAAAGTTTGGTTCCACGCCATCAAAACACGAGCATCTGTATCTCGAACATACATGGTCCAATCAAGTCCAAACTAGACATGTAAGAGAAGAGTCCCGGCCTGATGACATCTACACAGAAATAATGACTTAAAATCACAGCGCCCCCTGGTGGCACCAGGAAATGTCTTGTTTTTTGCTTGTCTTACACTTGGATGTATTCCTCCTCATCCACTGACCTCAACCATGTCAAACTGTATCAAATGGGTCTCAAGACATTGATAATGAAGGCATAAGATAACTGTGCTTTTTCGTCAAACGCCATATTAATGGCGTGGCATCAAAGTTCATCAACTCGCCGCGAAACACGAAATTGCTCTAACTTCAGTGTTCATGGTTCTATCTCACTCAAACTACATGTGTGCAACAACATCCCCCCCCTGAAGATTTTCATATGGTTTTAAGGAATGGGCGTGTCAAAATAACTGACTAGCGCCCCCTAACGGGCAGCCCCGGCACTAAGATTGGCCGACATGTACAAAAATCGATTTGGGCATGTGTCTTTTCATAACAAACAAATAAGTCTCTTGGATAGATATACTAGACTAAACAGGAAGCCCACCATTTTGGATTTAGTGGCCATTTTAGCCCTATTCCACATTTTTACTTTGATTTACTTGTCGTAGAGCTTTCATCAGATCAACTTCAAATTCAGATGAGTGTCATCACAACAAGATTGAGATAAAGACTGATTAAGGGATTTTTTTCCCTTCACACCGTGTGACCGTGGCGTGGCATTAAAGTTTGGTTACACGCCATCAAAACACGAGCATCTGTATCTCGAACATACATGGTCCAATCAAGTCCAAACTAGACATGTAAGACAAGAGTTTCGGCCTGATGACATCTACACAGAAATTATGACTTGAAATCACAGCGCCCCCTGGTGGCAACATGAAGTGACATGTTTTATACTTTGATGAACTGCTCCTGGCTGCTTTAAGATATACAGCTCAAATGAGCTCAGTCAAGTCATTGAATCAAGGTCAGAATTGTGACATTTCCTCAAACCATGTAAACATTGATGTTTGGCGAAGGATCATCCTTCGCCAAAGGACACGATGTTTTCATAATTCCACTGTGCATTGTCCTATCACTACCAAACTTCTGTCACATGATAAGAGTACAAGCCTGAACAGCTCTATGTGTCAATATTTCCTCAGTGTCATAGCGCCACCTACTGATTCTCCAGGAAACAGGAAGTACTTTTTTAATCCACTCTGCATTATCCAACCGGCTCCAAACTACTGACCTATGATCACAATACTGATCTGAACAGCTCCACATATAAATATTAGTTCAGGGTCATAGCGCCACCTACTGATCAGTGTGAAAATTAAGTTGTGTTAACATTGTCCAATTGACACAAAATTGCTCACGCTACATCAGAGCGCCTACATGAACAGATATATATGTCTGTGCGTAATAATAGTGATGGCGCCACCTACTGGCAAACCTACTGCCGCAGAGCGCAAAACGCATGCAACGTGGAGAAGTGCATGCTCGATCGATGATGTGCGCTTGGTCATCGATCGCTCTCTCCACCGACCGCAACAAGCTTCAACGTGCGGGTGCTCGGGCCCGCAAGTGCTACAACGTAGCCCTAGTTATTATTATTATTTTGCTGTGTCGTTAATGAATTGGCTTTTTGAGGGCTTTAACATGCTCAAAAAGTTGTAAAAGTTTGCAGTAAGTTAGAAAGTCGTGAAAATTTACGTATTCTGGGGTATTTGGAAATGGGCGTGGCAAAATGGCTCAACAGCGCCACCAACGGAGAGCCCCTCATTTACGGAGATGCACCTCATTTAGCATTCACTGATCCTCACGAAATTGAAGACAGTTGTGTATCATCACCAGATGTACAAAAAAGCCTCTTGGAGCATTATGAAAAACGCAACAGGAAGCCCGCCATTTTTGATTTAGTGACTATTTTGGTCATATTCCATAATTTTTTACGTTAATACACTTCTCGTAGAGCTTTCATCAGATCAACTTAAAATTTAGACGACTGTCTTCACATAAATATAGAGATCTAAAGTTATTGAAGGATTAAGTTTTAGCAAAACCGTCTGACCGTGGTGTGGCCTCAAAGTTTGATTAAACGCCATCAAAACACGGGCTCCTGTATCTTGGACATATTTTGTCCAATCGAGTCCAAACTATACACATAGGACAAGAGTCACGACCTGAAGACATCTGTACAGAAATCGTGACTTAAAATCACAGCGTCCCCTGGTGGCAACAGGAAATGTGTTTTTTTTGTACGTGTTATGTTTTTATGTACTACTCGGAGAGCTTTCATCAGATCAACTTAAAAATTAGATGAGACTCTACAAAACAAGATGAAGATCTAACGTTATCAAAATTTAAACTTTTCATCAATCCGTGTGACCGTGGTGAGGCTTAAAATCTTGATGTGCAAAATGAAAAGACATGTTTTCATTTCAACCATGTATGTGTTTCATGGTGTTATACTGACCTCTAGTGGCTTTATATTGCCGGCACAACCTACTTGTACCGCAATATTAAGTCACTAGAGGGCAGTGTAGGATCATGGTTTGACCAAGGCACAAATTGTGTCACCTAAGGCAGGGGTAGGCAACCTTTACTATTTCCTCCACTCTTCCCCCAATTTAAAGCTGTCTGTTGCCGCACAACATATTTGATAACACAGGTTATAAAGTTATATATATACATATATATATATATAGTTATACAATATATATAAAAACTATAGTTTGTTGCATTTATTAAATAACAGAACGACAATAAAGACAACTGTTGACATTTAACTGGTATTTTTACCTGCTAAAAAATAGGAAAACACCATACTCTGACCATGGCGTGGAGTCAAAGTCTGATCACATGCCATCAAAACACGAGCGTCTGTATCTTGGACATATTTGGTCCAATCAACTCCAAACTAGACATGTAAGACAAGAGTCGCGATCTGATGACATCTACAAGGACACCATGACTTAAAATCCTAGCGCCACCTGCTGGCTACAGGAAGTGAAGCGTTTATTCTTGCTGCAGAGCTTAAAACGCACGCAAGGCAGAGACGTGCGCTTGGTCATCGATCGCTCTCTCTTCCCCGACCGCAACAGACTTGAAATTGCCTGTGCTCGGGCCCGTTAGTGCTACAACGTAGCCCTAGTTATTATTATTTTGCTGTGTCGTTAATGAATTGGCTTTTTGAGGGCTTTACCATGCTCAAAAAGTTGTAAAAGTTTGCAGTAAGTTAGAAAGTCGTGAAAATTTACGTATTCTGGGGTATTTGGAAATGGGCGTGGCAAAATGGCTCAACAGCGCCACCAACGGAGAGCCCCTCATTTACGGAGATGCACCTCATTTAGCATTCACTGATCCTCACGAAATTGAAGACAGTTGTGTATCATCACCAGATGTACAAAAAAGCCTCTTGGAGCATTATGAAAAACGCAACAGGAAGCCCGCCATTTTTGATTTAGTGACTATTTTGGTCATATTCCATAATTTTTTACTTTAATACACTTCTCGTAGAGCTTTCATCAGATCAACTTAAAATTTAGACGGCTGTCTTGACAACAAAATGAAGCTCTAAAGTTATCAAAGAAAATCTTTTCGCCACACCGTCTGACTGTGGCGGGGCGTCAAAGTGTGACGAAACGCCATCAAAACACGAGCTTCTATATCTCAGACATATTTGGTCCCATGGACTCCAAACTACACATGTAAGACAAGAGTCGCGACCTGAAGACAACAACACAAAAATCTTGACTTAAAATGACAGCGCCCCCTGGTGGCAGCAGGAAATGTCTTGTTTTTGGTACATGTTCTATTTTGATGTACTTCTCGGAGAGCTTTCATCAGATCAACAAAAAATTTAGATGAGTGTCATCACAACAATATGGAGATAAAAAGTTATCAAAGAAACAACTTTCTGACACACCGTCTGACCGTGGCGTGGCGGCAAAGTGTGATGAACGCCATGAAAATGCAAGCTTCTATATCTTAGACATATTTGGTCCCATCGACTCCAAACTAGACATGTAAGACAAGAGTCGCGACCTGATGACATCTACAAAGACACCATGACTTAAAATCATAGCGCCACCTGCTGGCTACAGGAAGTGAAGCGTTTATTCTTGCTGCAGAGCTTAAAACGCACGCAAGGCAGAGACGTGCGCTTGGTCATCGATCGCTCTCTCTTCCCCGACCGCAACAGACTTGAAATTGCCTGTGCTCGGGCCCGTTAGTGCTACAACGTAGCCCTAGTTATTCTTATTATTAGGGCCCGAGCACCGAAATCGGTGAGAGGACCTATTGAAATTGAAATGATTATTATTATTAGGGCCCGAGCACCGAAATCGGTGAGAGGACCTATTGAAATTGAAATGATTATTAGGGCCCGAGCACCGAAATCGGTGGGAGGCCCTATTGAAATTGAAATGATTATTATTAGGGCCCGAGCACCGAAATCGGTGAGAGGACCTATTGAAATTGAAAGGATTATTAGGGCCCGAGCACCGAAATCGGTGAGAGGACCTATTGAAATTGAAATGATTCTTATTATTATTATTTCGCGGAGCGCAATGAATTGGCTTTTTGAGGCCTTTAACTTGCTCAAAAAGTTGTAAAAGTTTGCAGTTGGTTAGAAAGTCGTGAAAATTTACGTATTCTGGGGTATTTGGAAATGGGCGTGGCAAAATGGCTCAACAGCGCCACCAATGGAGCTTCCCCTCATTTACGGAGAAGCACCTCATTTAGCATTCACTGATCCTCACGATTTTTAAGACAGTTGTGTATCATGACCAGACGCACAAAAAAGCCTCTCGGAGCATTATGAAAAACGCAACAGGAAGCCAGCAATTTAGGATTTAGTGGCCATTTTGGGAATATTCCATGTTTTTTTCTATGATACACTTGTAGCAGAGCTTTCATCAGATCAACTTACAATTTAGACGAGTGTCCTCACAACAAAATGGAGATCTAAAGTTATCAAAGAAACAACTTTTTGACACACCGTCTGACTGTGGCGTGGCATCAAAGTGTGACAAAACGCCATCAAAACACGAGCTTCTATATCTCAGACATATTTGGTAAAATGGACTCCAAACTACACATGTAAGACAAGAGTCGCGACCTGAAGACAACAACACAAAAATCTTGACTTAAAATGACAGCGCCCCCTGGTGGCAGCAGGAAATGTCTTGTTTTTGGCACATGTTCTATTTTTATGTACTTCTCGGAGAGCTTTCATCAGATCAACAAAAAATGTAGATGAGTGTCATCACAACAATATGGAGATAAAAAGTTATCAAAGAAACCACTTTCTGACACACCGTCTGACCGTGGCGTGGCGGCAAAGTGTGATGAACGCCATGAAAACACAAGCTTCTATATCTTAGACATATTTGGTCCCATCGACTCCAAACTAGACATGTAAGACAAGAGTTGCGACCTGATGACATCTACAAAGACACCATGACTTAAAATCATAGCGCCACCTGCTGGCTACAGGAAGTGAAGCGTTTATTCTTGCTGCAGAGCTTAAAACGCACGCAAGGCAGAGACGTGCACTTGGTCATCGATCGCTCTCTCTTCCCCGACCGCAACAGACTTGAAATTGCCTGTGCTCGGGCCCGTTACTGCTACAACGTAGCCCTAGTTATTATTCTTATTATTAGGGCCCGAGCACCGAAATCGGTGAGAGGACCTATTGAAATTGAAATGATTATTATTATTAGGGCCCGAGCACCGAAATCGGTGAGAGGACCTATTGAAATTGAAATGATTATTAGGGCCCGAGCACCGAAATCGGTGGGAGGCCCTATTGAAATTGAAATGATTATTATTAGGGCCCGAGCACCGAAATCGGTGGGAGGCCCTATTGAAATTGAAATGATTATTATTATTATTATTATTATTATTATTATTTTTTTCCGATTAAACTTATTGGCTTTTTGAGGGCTTTAATGTGCTCAAAAAGTTGTAGGAGTTTGCAGTAAATTCGAAGGCGGCTTAAATTTACGTATTCTGGAGTATTTTGAAAAGGGCGTGGCAAAATGGCTCAAGAGCGCCACCTACGGAAAAGCCCCTCATTTAGCATTCACCGATCCTCAAAAAAAACAAAGACTATTGTGTATCATGACTAGATGCACAAAAAAGTCCATCAGTGCATTATGAATAACGCAACAGGAAGCCCGCCAGTTTGACTTTAGTGGCCATTTTGGTCATATTCCATATTTTTTCTTTGATGTACTTGTCGTACAGCTTTCATCAGATCAACTTCAAATTTAGACGATCGTCATCACAACAAATTGGAGATCTAAAGTTATTGAAGGATTACGTTTTAGCAAAACCGTCTGACCGTGGTGTGGCGTTAATGTTTGATGAAATGCCATCAAAACACAGGCTTCCATATTTCAGACATAGTTTGTCCAATTGAGTCCAAACTAGACACATACGACAAGAGTCGCGACCAGAAGACATCACTGCAGAAATTGTGACTTACAATCACAGCGCCCCCTGGTGGCAACAGGAAATGTCTTGTTTTTAAGACGTGTTATGTTTTTATGTACTACTCGGAGAGCTTTCATCAGATCAACTTAAAAATTAGATGAGACTCTACAAAACAAGATGAAGATCTAAAGTTATCAATATTTAAACTTTTCATCATACCGTGTGACCGTGGTGAGGTCTCAAAGTTCTACTAAACGCCAATATAAGCGAGCTTCTGTAACTTAGACATATTTTGTCCAATCGACTCCAAACTACACATATAAGACAAGAGTCGCGACCGGAAGACATCTACCTAGAAATCATGACTTAAAAGGAAAGCGCCCCCTGGTGGCATCAGGAAATGTCTTGTTTTTGTACATCGTGCGCTTTGATTTATTTGTCGGAGAGCTTTCATCACATCAATTTAAAATTTAGACGGGTGGCATCACAACAAGATGGAGATCTAAAGTTATCAAAGAAACAACTTTTCGACACACCGTCTGACTGTGGCGGGGCGTCAAATCAGCTCGCCATGACACACGAAAACGCTTTAAAGGGGACATATTCGCTTTAAAGGGGACATATTATTTCCATTTCACCACAGTTGATATGGTTCCTTGGGTTCTTAATGAAATGTCTGTAAAATATTTTGGTAAAAATACCCCAAGGATAATTTAAAACAGCACCTTTATACTCTGTCTAAAACAGACCTCCTCAGATCAACCTGTTTTGAAGGCCCCGCCCCCCTCTCACCCCGCCCCCATCTTACCCCACCCCCTTTCACCCCTCTCATCCCTCCCCCTTCTCACCCCTCCCCCCTCTCATGGAGGTGTAGGACATGTGCTTGAATGTGTTCTCACTACAGAATGCATTCAACATCTATAGAGCAGATTATGGGCCTCGTGAAAATTTACGTATTCTGGGGTATTTGGAAATGGGTGTGGCAAAATGGCTCAACAGCGCCACCAATGGTGCTTTCCCTCATTTACGGAGAAACACCTCATTTAGCATTCACTGATCCCCACGAAATTGAAGACAGTTGTGTATCATCACCAGATGCACAAAAAACGCGCTCGGAGCAATATGAAAAACGCAACAGGAAGCACGCCATTTTCGATTTCGTGGCCATTTTGGTCATATTCCATAATCTTTTACTTTGATATACTTCTCGTACAGCTTTCATCACATCAACTGAAAATTTAGACGAGTGTCATCACAACAAGATGGAGATCTAAAGTTATCAAAGAAACAACTTTTCGTCACACTGTCTGACTGTGGCGGGGCGTCACATCAGCTCACCATGACACACGAAAACGCTTTAACTTCCGTGTTCATGGGTCCATCTCCCTCAAACTACATGTGTGTATCATCAGCCCCCCTCCCTTGAAGATATTCAGATGGTTTTAAAGAATGGGCGTGGCAAAATGGCTCAACAGCGCCACCAACAGAGCTTCCCCTCATTTATGGAGAAACACCTCATTTAGAATTCACTGATCCTCACGAAATTGAAGACAGTTGTGTATCATCACCAGATGTACAAAAAAGCCTCTTGGAGCATTATGAAAAATGCAACAGGAAGCCCGCCATTTTTGATTTAGTGACTATTTTGGTCATATTCCATAATTTTTTACTTTAATGCACTTATCGTAGAGCTTTCATCAGATCAACTTAAAATTTAGACGACTGTCATCACAACAAAATGAAGATCTAAAGTTATCAAAGAAAAAACTTTTCGCCACACCGTCTGACTGTGGCGGGGCGTCAAAGTGTGACGAAACGCCATCAAAACACGAGCTTCTATATCTCACACATATTTGGTCCCATGGACTCCAAACTACACATGTAAGACAAGAGTCGCGACCTGAAGACAACAACACAAAAATCTTGACTTAAAATTACAGCGCCCCCTGGTGGCAGCAGGAAATGTCTTGTTTTTGGTACATGTTCTATTTTTATGTACTTCTCGGAGAGCTTTCATCAGATCAACTTAAAATTTATACGACTGTCATCACAACAAAATGAAGATCTAAAGTTATCAAAGAAAAAACTTTTCGCCACACTGTCTGACTGTGGCGGGGCGTAAAAGTGTGACGAAACGCCATCAAAACACGAGCTTCTATATCTCACACATATTTGGTCCCATGGACTCCAAACTACACATGTAAGACAAGAGTCGCGACCTGAAGACAACAACACAAAAATCTTGACTTAAAATTACAGCGCCCCCTGGTGGCAGCAGGAAATGTCTTGTTTTTGGTACATGTTCTATTTTTATGTACTTCTCGGAGAGCTTTCATCAGATCAACTTAAAATTTATACGACTGTCATCACAACAAAATGAAGATCTAAAGTTATCAAAGAAAAAACTTTTCGCCACACTGTCTGACTGTGGCGGGGCGTAAAAGTGTGACGAAACGCCATCAAAACACGAGCTTCTATATCTCACACATATTTGGTCCCATGGACTCCAAACTACACATGTAAGACAAGAGTCGCGACCTGAAGACAACAACACAAAAATCTTGACTTAAAATGATAGCGCCCCCTGGTGGCAGCAGGAAATATCTTTTTTTGGTACATGTTCTATTTTGATGTACTTCTCGTAGAGCTTTCATCAGATCAACAAAAAATTTAGATGAGTGTCATCACAACAATATGGAGATAAAAAGTTATCAAAGAAACAACTTTCTGACACACCGTCTGACCGTGGCGTGGCGGCAAAGTGTGATGAACGCCATGAAAACACAAGCTTCTATATCTTAGACATATTTGGTCCCATCGACTCCAAACTAGACATGTAAGACAAGAGTCGCAACCTGATGACATCTACAAAGACACCATGACTTAAAATCATAGCGCCACCTGCTGGCTACAGGAAGTGAAGCGTTTATTCTTGCTGCAGAGCTTAAAACACACGCAAGGCAGAGACGTGCGCTTGGTCATCGATCGCTCTCTCTTCCCCGACCGCAACAGACTTGAAATTGCCTGTGCTCGGGCCCGTTAGTGCTACAACGTAGCCCTAGTTAGGGCCCGAGCACCGAATGGTGAGAGGCCCTATTGAAATTGTAGGCATTATTCTTATTAGGGCCCGAGCACCGAAATCGGTGGGAGGCCCTATTGAAATTGAAATGATTATTATTATTATTATTATTATTATTTTTCTTAGCTTAAATGAATTGGCTTTTTGAGGGCTTTAATGTGCTCAAAAAGTTGTAGGAGTTTGCAGTAAATTCGAAGGCGGCGAAAATTTACGTATTCTGGAGTATTTTGAAAAGGGCGTGGCAAAATGGCTCAAGAGCGCCACCTACGGAAAAGCCCCTCATTTAGCATTCACCGATCTTCAAAAAAAACAAAGACTATTGTGTATCATGACTAGATGCACAAAAAAGTCCATCAGTGCATTATGAATAACGCAACAGGAAGCCCGCCAGTTTGACTTTAGTGGCCATTTTGGTCATATTCGATATTTTTTGTTTTACGTACTCCTCCTACAGCTTTCATCAAATCAACTTACAATTTAGACGATCGTCATCACAACAAAATGGAGATCTAAAGTTATTGAAGGATTAAGTTTTAGCAAAACCGTCTGACCGTGGTGTGGCCTCAAAGTTTGATTAAACGCCATCAAAACACGGGCTCCTGTATCTTGGACATATTTTGTCCAATCGAGTCCAAACTATACACATAACACAAGAGTCGCGACCTGAAGACATCGGTACAGAAATCGTGACTTAAAATCACAGCGTCCCCTAGTGGCAACAGCAAATGTCTTGTTTTTCTATGTGTTACAGTTTGATTCACTACTCGTAGGGCCTTCATTAAATCAACGTAAAAATTTGATGCATGTGTTCAAAACAAGATGAAGATCTAAAGTTAACGAAATTGCAACTTTTCATAATACTGTGTGACCGTGGTGTGGCTTCCAGTTTGAGGAATGAAAACATCTATATCTGGCAGATGTGCTGCAATATTTAGTCACTAGATGGCAGTGTCAGACCATGCTTTGTGTTATCTATGCATTAACAGACTGTGTTTACAGGGTGGCCAACTTTAGAGGAGAATTAAACCTTTTACAGCATTGCTCAAACTTTGGTTTTAGTCTCAATCGCTAAGTTCTTCCTTCATGACAACTCTGAGGGGGGTGTATTTTATTTTAACTCCCTCGTTTAAGCGATATAGATGTTTGAAATTCACGTGACGTCACAGTGTAAGCTGTGCTGTGTGTTGTGAGTTCGGCTTTCACCAGTTACACGTGAACGCCTCATGAAATGGCTTACACCCACATACCCGGTAAATTACACAATTTGATGTTCTGCTCCTTCTCCTGACGGTCACGGTAACGATGTCTGCGCCTCCGTTTCTGTGGTAAGTCACATTAAGTATTTTATTTCGATGTGATTCGCAGGGTGCCTTTGAATCAGCCGTGATAGCTACGGGACGCTAATCCGGGAGCTACATACCAGCTCAGTGTATATCAACGGGTTCGATGCGAATGCCAGCTGTTACCGAAACAACCGCCATGAACCCAGGTCCACCAAGCAGAGATAAGCGTTCGTTTATAAGGATGAATCTGAGACAGGAGACTGTGTGTCGGCTTGTTTTTCGCTAGCGCCGGAGGCTAACTAGCTCGCTAACAAGCAAGCTAACAATATCTTCGAATGGGTGCAGTAACTGTTCTTCGATTCGATTGGGGTTATTACCGACAAACACCGACATGAAAGGACATGAGCGGGTCCACCCAGCAGATATAAGCGTTACTTTATGCGGATGACTCTGAGACAGGAGACTGTGTGTCGGCTTGTAAGTTAGTTTCGCTAGCGGGCTAGCGATGCTAACTGAAACCTGAGAAACCTGAGTGTTTAAAGTCACATCTGCATTGCAAGAGCAGCTGTTCAAAGGAGCATTACGTGTCCTAAAGCTCTTTCTTCAGAGTAGTGTTGTAACGTGTTACAGTGAAAAGTAACCGTGTCTCCCACCTTCAGTATTTAAATCGTTAATCTCAGACAGACTTCACTGAATTCTTTTGTTAAATATGAGTAAATCATAGCCTTGTAACTTTACTAGAACAGACAGTGTCATACAGAATTGTTGGCTAATATGCACTACCTATTTCCTAAGCTGAAATGATTATGATCTGATTAACTTTGAATTAATATTTCATTATTACCATGTAAAAGTCTGTTAAGCAGATAACATGGCACATGTATGACTTTACATATCTGTGTATTTGTGTTCAATGTTCCTCTAGGATGTCCAGCGTGAGACACAACTTGAATCCAACCAGACTGAACACTGACTCCAGGTACAGACCTGTTTTCATTACTTACAAAGTATTGCACATAATACATAATGTGTTAAATTATAATGCAATACTTTTAATGTGAAATAGCTCCATACTAAACATTCATTGTCATGGTAGTGCACGTTTTAATCCAAAAGCATATTCAAATACATAGTTGAATATCCACCGAAAATAAGAATACACACTTTGTTCATATGTAACTCTTTCTCTATAATTATGACATACTTTCATGTTTCCTATCATTTTATTAGGGACGGACGAGCCTGAAGGACACAGCTGTGATGACCATGTTCTGTCTCTTATGACAAAGCAGAAATATAAAACACTGGGTTCTTATCTAAAGTGTATCAAATCAGATCTCCACCATGTTGCTGCTGAGGACATCAGGTGCTGCAGTTCTTCATCTATGAAGATGAAAAAACTCACTGTTAAAGAATGTTTTGTGTTGTGTATGAAGCACAACAGATTTCAGATAGAACCGTTGTACTGTGGTCTGGGTTTGTATCCTAATGGTTAAATGCACATATTTTAAGTCGCTTTTGATAAAAGTACTGAAAGAAATACAACATTGTAAAAATAGATAAAATGTCTTTCTACCTCATCTGTAATATTCAAGGTGATAATCTCCCACAGAGCTATTGATAACAGTCCACATCAAGTCTCTCCACTTCCCTCGGTTTGAAAACATAATTATATAATTAATTTGAGAACTGTTTACAACACTGATGTGTGGAGATTATAATCATATCTAAACTGTCATATTCACTTTAAAACTCCATGACAGGCTAAATAAACGCGGTGGGAATAGTAATGGTGGATATACCAGCCTTCAACAGAATAATGGTGAAACATAGTTACTATCACATGCAACTTACACGTGTAGCATATTGATATTAACTTATTATAATAAAACATAAAGTCTCAACCAAACATACGACCCTGCAGCTAACTTGCTTCAATCTGTTCATTAGACGTGTTAAATAAACTGTAACTTTTATAACAGTTTTATATTAAAAAAGCCTTGCGGCATGTAAGCATATGATGATAGATGAAGCAATAGGTTTTGTTGTAGTATAGTTTCAAGGTTACTTACCTCTAGTTCATAGAGCCTCCTGCTGGCTACAGTAAGTGAAGCGATAGTCCTTGCCGCAGTGCCCAAACGCATGCAACGCAGAGACGAGCGCTTCTCATTGAACGTTCTCTCTTCACCGACCGCAACAGACTTGAAATTGCCTGTGCTCGGGCCCGTTAGTGCTACAACGTAGCCCTAGTTATTATTATTCTTATTATTCTCCGAACAATGAATTGGCTTTTTGAGGGCTTCAACGTGCTCAAAAAGTTTTTAAACTTTCCAGTAAATTAGAGAGTGGTGAAAATTTACGTAATCTGGAGTATTTGGAAATGGGCGTGGCAAAACGGCTCAACAGCGCCCCCTGGAACCAGCCCTTAGGTTTCCACATAAGCGATTTTCACCAAAATCTAGACACTGGTGTAACGTGAATAATCATAGAAAAAAGTCTCTTGGAGCATTATGAAAAACGCAACAGGAAGCCCGCCATTTTGGATTTAGTGGCCATTTTGGCCAAATTCAACATTTTTAGTTTAATGTACTTGTCGTAGAGCTTTCATCAGATCAACTTAAAAATTAGACGCGTGTCATCACAACAAGATTGAGAAAAAAACTGATCAACGGAATTTTTTTCCGTCACTTCGTGTGACCGTGGCGTGTCGTCAAAGTTTGGTTCCACGCCATCAAAACACGAGCATCTGTATCTCGAACATACATGGTCCAATCAAGTCCAAACTAGACATGTAAGAGAAGAGTCCCGGCCTGATGACATCTACACAGAAATAATGACTTAAAATCACAGCGCCCCCTGGTGGCACCAGGAAATGTCTTGTTTTTTGCTTGTCTTACACTTGGATGTATTCCTCCTCATCCACTGACCTCAACCATGTCAAACTGTATCAAATGGGTCTCAAGACATTGATAATGAAGGCATAAGATAACTGTGCTTTTTCGTCAAACGCCATATTAATGGCGTGGCATCAAAGTTCATCAACTCGCCGCGAAACACGAAATTGCTCTAACTTCAGTGTTCATGGTTCTATCTCACTCAAACTACATGTGTGCAACAACATCCCCCCCCTGAAGATTTTCATATGGTTTTAAGGAATGGGCGTGTCAAAATAACTGACTAGCGCCCCCTAACGGGCAGCCCCGGCACTAAGATTGGCCGACATGTACAAAAATCGATTTGGGCATGTGTCTTTTCATAACAAACAAATAAGTCTCTTGGATAGATATACTAGACTAAACAGGAAGCCCACCATTTTGGATTTAGTGGCCATTTTAGCCCTATTCCACATTTTTACTTTGATTTACTTGTCGTAGAGCTTTCATCAGATCAACTTCAAATTCAGATGAGTGTCATCACAACAAGATTGAGATAAAGACTGATTAAGGGATTTTTTTCCCTTCACACCGTGTGACCGTGGCGTGGCATTAAAGTTTGGTTACACGCCATCAAAACACGAGCATCTGTATCTCGAACATACATGGTCCAATCAAGTCCAAACTAGACATGTAAGACAAGAGTTTCGGCCTGATGACATCTACACAGAAATTATGACTTGAAATCACAGCGCCCCCTGGTGGCAACATGAAGTGACATGTTTTATACTTTGATGAACTGCTCCTGGCTGCTTTAAGATATACAGCTCAAATGAGCTCAGTCAAGTCATTGAATCAAGGTCAGAATTGTGACATTTCCTCAAACCATGTAAACATTGATGTTTGGCGAAGGATCATCCTTCGCCAAAGGACACGATGTTTTCATAATTCCACTGTGCATTGTCCTATCACTACCAAACTTCTGTCACATGATAAGAGTACAAGCCTGAACAGCTCTATGTGTCAATATTTCCTCAGTGTCATAGCGCCACCTACTGATTCTCCAGGAAACAGGAAGTACTTTGTTAATCCACTCTGCATTATCCAACCGGCTCCAAACTACTGACCTATGATCACAATACTGATCTGAACAGCTCCACATATAAATATTAGTTCAGGGCCATAGCGCCACCTACTGATCAGTGTGAAAATTAAGTTGTGTTAACATTGTCCAATTGACACAAAATTGCTCACGCTACATCAGAGCGCCTACATGAACAGATATATATGTCTGTGCGTAATAATAGTGATGGCGCCACCTACTGGCAAACCTACTGCCGCAGAGCGCAAAACGCATGCAACGTGGAGAAGTGCATGCTCGATCGATGATGTGCGCTTGGTCATCGATCGCTCTCTCCACCGACCGCAACAAGCTTCAACGTGCGGGTGCTCGGGCCCGCAAGTGCTACAACGTAGCCCTAGTTATTATTATTATTTTGCTGTGTCGTTAATGAATTGGCTTTTTGAGGGCTTTAACATGCTCAAAAAGTTGTAAAAGTTTGCAGTAAGTTAGAAAGTCGTGAAAATTTACGTATTCTGGGGTATTTGGAAATGGGCGTGGCAAAATGGCTCAACAGCGCCACCAACGGAGAGCCCCTCATTTACGGAGATGCACCTCATTTAGCATTCACTGATCCTCACGAAATTGAAGACAGTTGTGTATCATCACCAGATGTACAAAAAAGCCTCTTGGAGCATTATGAAAAACGCAACAGGAAGCCCGCCATTTTTGATTTAGTGACTATTTTGGTCATATTCCATAATTTTTTACGTTAATACACTTCTCGTAGAGCTTTCATCAGATCAACTTAAAATTTAGACGACTGTCTTCACATAAATATAGAGATCTAAAGTTATTGAAGGATTAAGTTTTAGCAAAACCGTCTGACCGTGGTGTGGCCTCAAAGTTTGATTAAACGCCATCAAAACACGGGCTCCTGTATCTTGGACATATTTTGTCCAATCGAGTCCAAACTATACACATAGGACAAGAGTCACGACCTGAAGACATCTGTACAGAAATCGTGACTTAAAATCACAGCGTCCCCTGGTGGCAACAGGAAATGTGTTTTTTTTGTACGTGTTATGTTTTTATGTACTACTCGGAGAGCTTTCATCAGATCAACTTAAAAATTAGATGAGACTCTACAAAACAAGATGAAGATCTAAAGTTATCAAAATTTAAACTTTTCATCAATCCGTGTGACCGTGGTGAGGCTTAAAATCTTGATGTGCAAAATGAAAAGACATGTTTTCATTTCAACCATGTATGTGTTTCATGGTGTTATACTGACCTCTAGTGGCTTTATATTGCCGGCACAACCTACTTGTACCGCAATATTAAGTCACTAGAGGGCAGTGTAGGATCATGGTTTGACCAAGGCACAAATTGTGTCACCTAAGGCAGGGGTAGGCAACCTTTACTATTTCCTCCACTCTTCCCCCAATTTAAAGCTGTCTGTTGCCGCACAACATATTTGATAACACAGGTTATAAAGTTATTTATATATATATATATATATATATATATATATAGTCATGCAATATATATAAAAACTATAGTTTGTTGCATTTATTAAATAATAGAACGACAATAAAGACAACTGTTGACATTTAACTGCTATTTTTACCTGTTACAAAATAGGAAAACACCAAACTCTGACCATGGCGTGGAGTCAAAGTCTGATCACACGCCATCAAAACACGAGTGTCTGTATCTTGGACATATTTGGTCCAATCAACTCCAAACTAGACATGTAAGACAAGGGTCGCGACCTGATGACATCTACAAAGACATCATGACTTAAAATCCTAGCGCCACCTGCTGGCTACAGGAAGTGAAGCGTTTATTGTTGCTGCAGAGCTTAAAACGCACGCAAGGCAGAGACATGCGCTTGGTCATCGATCGTTCTCTCTTCCCCGACCGCAACAGACTTGAAATTGCCTGTGCTCGACCACTCTTCCCCCAATTTAAAGCTGTCTGGTGCCGCACAACATATTTGATAACACAGGTTATAAAGTTATATATATATATATATATATATATATATATATATATTTATTTTTATTTTGCTGTGTCGTTAATGAATTGGCTTTTTGAGGGCTTTATCATACTCAAAAAGTTGTAAAAGTTTGCAGTAAGTTAGAAAGTCGTGAAAATTTACGTATTCTGGGGTATTTGGAAATGGGCGTGGCAAAATGGCTCAACAGCGCCACCAACGGAGAGCCCCTCATTTACGGAGATGCACCTCATTTAGCATTCACTGATCCTCACGAAATTGAAGACAGTTGTGTATCATCACCAGATGTACAAAAAAGCCTCTTGGAGCATTATGAAAAACGCAACAGGAAGCCCGCCATTTTTGATTTAGTGACTATTTTGGTCATATTCCATAATTTTTTACTTTAATGCACTTCTCGTAGAGCTTTCATCAGATCAACTTAAAATTTAGACGACTGTCATCACAACAAAATGAAGATCTAAAGTTATCAAAGAAAAAACTTTTCGCCACACCGTCTGACTGTGGCGGGGCGTCAAAGTGTGACGAAACGCCATCAAAACACGAGCTTCTATATCTCAGACATATTTGGTCCCATGGACTCCAACCTACACATGTAAGACAAGAGTCGCGACCTGAAGACAACAACACAAAAATCTTGACTTAAAATGACAGCGCCCCCTGGTGGCAGCAGGAAATGTCTTGTTTTTGGTACATGTTCTATTTTTATGTACTTCTCGGAGAGCTTTCATCAGATCAACAAAAAATTTAGATGAGTGTCATCACAACAATATGGAGATAAAAACTTATCAAAGAAACAGCTTTCTGACACACCGTCTGACCGTGGCGTGGCGGCAAAGTGTGATGAACGCCATGAAAACACAAGCTTCTATATCTTAGACATATTTGGTCCCATCGACTCCAAACTAGACATGTAAGACAAGAGTCGCGACCTGATGACATCTACAAAGACACCATGACTTAAAATCATAGCGCCACCTGCTGGCTACAGGAAGTGAAGCGTTTATTCTTGCTGCAGAGCTTAAAACGCACGCAAGGCAGAGACGTGCGCTTGGTCATCGATCGCTCTCTCTTCCCCGACCGCAACAGACTTGAAATTGCCTGTGCTCGGGCCCGTTAGTGCTACAACGTAGCCCTAGTTATTATTATTATTATTATTATTATTATTTTTTTCCGATTAAACTTATTGGCTTTTTGAGGGCTTTAATGTGCTCAAAAAGTTGTAGGAGTTTGCAGTAAATTCGAAGGCGGCTTAAATTTACGTATTCTGGAGTATTTTGAAAAGGGCGTGGCAAAATGGCTCAAGAGCGCCACCTACGGAAAAGCCCCTCATTTAGCATTCACCGATCCTCAAAAAAAACAAAGACTATTGTGTATCATGACTAGATGCACAAAAAAGTCAATCAGTGCATTATGAATAACGCAACAGGAAGCCCGCCAGTTTGACTTTAGTGGCCATTTTGGTCATATTCCATATTTTTGTTTTGAAGTACTCCTCCTACAGCTTTCATCAAATCAACTTACAATTTAGACGATCGTCATCACAACAAAATGGAGATCTAAAGTTATTGAAGGATTAAGTTTTAGCAAAACCGTCTGACCGTGGTGTGGCCTCAAAGTTTGATTAAACGCCATCAAAACACGGGCTCCTGTATCTTGGACATATTTTGTCCAATCGAGTCCAAACTATACACATAAGACAAGAGTCGCGACCTGAAGACATCGGTACAGAAATCGTGACTTAAAATCACAGCGTCCCCTGGTGGCAACAGCAAATGTCTTGTTTTTCTATGTGTTACAGTTTGATTCACTACTCGTAGGGCCTTCATTAAATCAACGTAAAAATTTGATGCATGTGTTCAAAACAAGATGAAGATCTAAAGTTAACGAAATTGCAACTTTTCATAATACTGTGTGACCGTGGTGTGGCTTCCAGTTTGAGGAATGAAAACATCTATATCTGGCAGATGTGCTGCAATATTTAGTCACTAGATGGCAGTGTCAGACCATGCTTTGTGTTATCTATGCATTAACAGACTGTGTTTACAGGGTGGCCAACTTTAGAGGAGAATTAAACCTTTTACAGCATTGCTCAAACTTTGGTTTTAGTCTCAATCGCTAAGTTCTTCCTTCATGACAACTCTGAGGGGGGTGTATTTTATTTTAACTCCCTCGTTTAAGCGATATAGATGTTTGAAATTCACGTGACGTCACAGTTTGAGCTGTGCTGTGTGTTGTGAGTTCGGCTTTAACGAGTTACAAGTGAACGCCTCATGACACATGGCTTCCACCCACATACCCGGTAAATTACACACTTTGATGTTCTGCTCCTTCTCCTGACGGTCACGGTAACGATGTCTGCGCCTCCGTTTCTGTGGTAAGTCACGTTAAGTATTTTATTTCGATGTGATTCGCAGGGTGCCTTTGAATCAGCCGTGATAGCTAAGGGACGCTAATCCGGGAGCTACATACCAGCTCAGTGTATATCAACGGGTTCGATGCGAATGCCAGCTGTTACCGAAACAACCGCCATGAACCCAGGTCCACCAAGCAGAGATAAGCGTTCGTTTATAAGGATGAATCTGAGACAGGAGACTGTGTGTCGGCTTCTTTTTCGCTAGCGCCGGAGGCTAACTAGCTCGCTAACAAGCAAGCTAACAATATCTTCGCATGGGTGCAGTAACTCTTCTTCGATTCGATTGGGGTTATTACCGACAAACACCGACATGAAACGACATGAGCGGGTCCACCCAGCAGATATAAGCGTTACTTTATGCGGATGACTCTGAGACAGGAGACTGTGTGTCGGCTTGTAAGTTAGTTTCGCTAGCGGGCTAGCGATGCTAACTGAAACCTGAGAAACCTGAGTGTTTAAAGTCACATCTGCATTGCAAGAGCAGCTGTTCAAAGGAGCATTACGTGTCCTAAAGCTCTTTCTTCAGAGTAGTGTTGTAACGTGTTACAGTGAAAAGTAACCGTGTCTCCCACCTTCAGTATTTAAATCGTTAATCTCAGACAGACTTCACTGAATTCTTTTGTTAAATATGAGTAAATCATAGCCTTGTAACTTTACTAGAACAGACAGTGTCATACAGAATTGTAGGCTAATATGCACTACATATTTCCTAAGCTGAAATGATTATGATCTGATTAACTTTGAATTAATATTTTATTATTACCATGTAAAAGTCTGTTAAGCAGTTAACATGGCACATGTATGACTTAACATATCTGTGTATTTGTGTTCAATGTTCCTCTAGGATGTCCAGCGTGAGACACAACTTGAATCCAACCAGACTGAACACTGACTCCAGGTACAGACCTGTTTTCATTACTTACAAAGTATTGCACATAATACATAATGTGTTAAATTATAATGCAATACTTTTAATGTGAAATAGCTCCATACTAAACATTCATTGTCATGGTAGTGCACGTTTTAATCCAAAAGCATATTCAAATACATAGTTGAATATCCACCGAAAATAAGAATACACACTTTGTTCATTTGTAACTCTTTCTCTATAATTATGACATACTTTCATGTTTCCTATCACTTTATTAGGGACAGACGAGCCTGAAGGACACAGCTGTGATGACCATGTTCTGTCTCTTATGGCAAAGCAGAAATATTAAACACTGGGTTCTTATCTAAAGTGTATCAAATCAGATCTCCACCATGTTGCTGCTGAGGACATCAGGTGCTGCAGTTCTTCATCTATGAAGAGAAAAAACGCACAGTTAAAGAATGTTTTGTGTTGTGTATGAAGCACAACAGATTTCAGATAGAACTGTTGTCTTGGTTTGTATCCTCATGGTTAAATGTACATATTTTAAGTCCCTTCTGATAAAAGTACTGAAAGAAATACACATTGTATAAATAGATAAAATGTCTTTCTACCTCATCAGTAATATTCAAGGTGATAATCTCCCACAGAGCTATTGATAACAGTCCACATCAAGTCTCTCCACTTCTCTCAGTATGAAAACATAATTATATAATTAATTTGAGAACTGTTTACAACACTGATGTGTGGAGATTAAAATCATATCTAAACTGTCTAATTCACTGTAAAACTCCATGACATTCGCAGGCCATCTGCAGTTAAGGGAGCAACGTATGGAGTGATTTGTAGAGGGCAGAAACTTGGACTATGGTCAGAGAAGGTCTCTGGTTCGTCTCCGGTTCGACTCCACGGAGAGACAACAAAAGACAAACCTGGATTGATCTGTCCAAAAATCCAAGAGTCTCCCTACCCTCTCTAGTGCCCCTGAGCAAGGCACCTCACTCCCCCAACATCTGCTCCGTGAGCGCCGTACATGGTCGCTCACTGCTCTGTGTGTCCTGCACCAGATGGGTAAAAAGCAGAGATTAAATTTCCCTACCTGCATGAGTGTGCCTTTGCATGTCTGTGCATGTGTTTGGGACGAATAAATGGATCTTAATCTTAATCTTTTAATCTTAATCAGTTGTCTTCCAGTTGACCAGCATGACGCTGCAGATCTCCACCATGTTGCTGCTGAGGACATCAGGAGCTGCATTAATGAGGAGCAGAAGCGCACTGTTATGAATGTTTTGTGTTGTGTATGAAGCACCACATATTTCAGATAGAACCGATGTACTGGGGTCTGGGTTTGTATACTAATGGTTAAATGCACATACTTTAAATCGCTTTTGATAAAACGTGAGAAAGAAATACAACATTGTACACAGATAAAATGTCTTTCTACCTCATCTGTAATATTCAAGGTGATGATCTCCCACAGAGCTGTTGATAACAGTCCACATCAAGTCTCTCCACTTCCCTCAGTGTGAAAACATAATTATATAATTAATGTGAGAACTGTTTACAACACTGATGTGTGGACATTATAATCTTATCTATACTGTCTAATTGACTCTACAACTCCATGACAGACTAAATAAACGATGTGAAAATAGTAATGGTGAATATACCAGCCTGTATCAGAATATTGGTGAAACATAGTTACTATCACATGCAACGTACAAGTGTAGAGTATTGATAGTAACTTATTGAAAAAATAAATAAAGTCACAACCAAAACAAGACTGTGGAGTTAACTTGCTTCAATCTGTTCATTAGACGTGATAAATAAACGGTAACTTTTATAACAATTACATATTACACAAAACTTGAGGCATGTAAGCATATGATGATAGATAAAGCAATAGGTTATGTTGTATAGTTTGAAGGTTACTTACCTCTAGTTCAGCACCAGCTGCTGGCTACAGGAAGTGGAGCGATCATCCTTGCCGCAGAGCGCAAACGCATGCAATGCGGAGACTAGCGCTTGTTATTAGGGCCCGAGCACCGAAATCGGTGGGAGGCCCTATTGAAATTGAAATGATTATTATTATTATTATTATTATTATTTTTCTTAGCTTAAATGAATTGGCTTTTTGAGGGCTTTAATGTGCTCAAAAAGTTGTAGGAGTTTGCAGTAAATTCGAAGGCGGCGAAAATTTACGTATTCTGGAGTATTTTGAAAAGGGCGTGGCAAAATGGCTCAAGAGCGCCACCTACGGAAAAGCCCCTCATTTAGCATTCACCGATCTTCAAAAAAAACAAAGACTATTGTGTATCATGACTAGATGCACAAAAAAGTCCATCAGTGCATTATGAATAACGCAACAGGAAGCCCGCCAGTTTGACTTTAGTGGCCATTTTGGTCATATTCGATATTTTTTGTTTTAAGTACTCCTCCTACAGCTTTCATCAAATCAACTTACAATTTAGACGATCGTCATCACAACAAAATGGAGATCTAAAGTTATTGAAGGATTAAGTTTTAGCAAAACCGTCTGACCGTGGTGTGGCCTCAAAGTTTGATTAAACGCCATCAAAACACGGGCTCCTGTATCTTGGACATATTTTGTCCAATCGAGTCCAAACTATACACATAAGACAAGAGTCGCGACCTGAAGACATCGGTACAGAAATCGTGACTTAAAATCACAGCGTCCCCTGGTGGCAACAGCAAATGTCTTGTTTTTCTATGTGTTACAGTTTGATTCACTACTCGTAGGGCCTTCATTAAATCAACGTAAAAATTTGATGCATGTGTTCAAAACAAGATGAAGATCTAAAGTTAACGAAATTGCAACTTTTCATAATACTGTGTGACCGTGGTGTGGCTTCCAGTTTGAGGAATGAAAACATCTATATCTGGCAGATGTGCTGCAATATTTAGTCACTAGATGGCAGTGTCAGACCATGCTTTGTGTTATCTATGCATTAACAGACTGTGTTTACAGGGTGGCCAACTTTAGAGGAGAATTAAACCTTTTACAGCATTGCTCAAACTTTGGTTTTAGTCTCAATCGCTAAGTTCTTCCTTCATGACAACTCTGAGGGGGGTGTATTTTATTTTAACTCCCTCGTTTAAGCGATATAGATGTTTGAAATTCACGTGACGTCACAGTTTGAGCTGTGCTGTGTGTTGTGAGTTCGGCTTTAACGAGTTACAAGTGAACGCCTCATGACACATGGCTTCCACCCACATACCCGGTAAATTACACACTTTGATGTTCTGCTCCTTCTCCTGACGGTCACGGTAACGATGTCTGCGCCTCCGTTTCTGTGGTAAGTCACGTTAAGTATTTTATTTCGATGTGATTCGCAGGGTGCCTTTGAATCAGCCGTGATAGCTAAGGGACGCTAATCCGGGAGCTACATACCAGCTCAGTGTATATCAACGGGTTCGATGCGAATGCCAGCTGTTACCGAAACAACCGCCATGAACCCAGGTCCACCAAGCAGAGATAAGCGTTCGTTTATAAGGATGAATCTGAGACAGGAGACTGTGTGTCGGCTTCTTTTTCGCTAGCGCCGGAGGCTAACTAGCTCGCTAACAAGCAAGCTAACAATATCTTCGCATGGGTGCAGTAACTCTTCTTCGATTCGATTGGGGTTATTACCGACAAACACCGACATGAAACGACATGAGCGGGTCCACCCAGCAGATATAAGCGTTACTTTATGCGGATGACTCTGAGACAGGAGACTGTGTGTCGGCTTGTAAGTTAGTTTCGCTAGCGGGCTAGCGATGCTAACTGAAACCTGAGAAACCTGAGTGTTTAAAGTCACATCTGCATTGCAAGAGCAGCTGTTCAAAGGAGCATTACGTGTCCTAAAGCTCTTTCTTCAGAGTAGTGTTGTAACGTGTTACAGTGAAAAGTAACCGTGTCTCCCACCTTCAGTATTTAAATCGTTAATCTCAGACAGACTTCACTGAATTCTTTTGTTAAATATGAGTAAATCATAGCCTTGTAACTTTACTAGAACAGACAGTGTCATACAGAATTGTAGGCTAATATGCACTACATATTTCCTAAGCTGAAATGATTATGATCTGATTAACTTTGAATTAATATTTTATTATTACCATGTAAAAGTCTGTTAAGCAGTTAACATGGCACATGTATGACTTAACATATCTGTGTATTTGTGTTCAATGTTCCTCTAGGATGTCCAGCGTGAGACACAACTTGAATCCAACCAGACTGAACACTGACTCCAGGTACAGACCTGTTTTCATTACTTACAAAGTATTGCACATAATACATAATGTGTTAAATTATAATGCAATGCTTTTAATGTGAAATAGCTCCATACTAAACATTCATTGTCATGGTAGTGCACGTTTTAATCCAAAAGCATATTCAAATACATAGTTGAATATCCACCGAAAATAAGAATACACACTTTGTTCATATGTAACTCTTTCTCTATAATTATGACATACTTTCATGTTTCCTATCATTTTATTAGGGACGGACGAGCCTGAAGGACACAGCTGTGATGACCATGTTCTGTCTCTTATGACAAAGCAGAAATATAAAACACTGGGTTCTTATCTAAAGTGTATCAAATCAGATCTCCACCATGTTGCTGCTGAGGACATCAGGTGCTGCAGTTCTTCATCTATGAAGATGAAAAAACTCACTGTTAAAGAATGTTTTGTGTTGTGTATGAAGCACAACAGATTTCAGATAGAACAGTTGTACTGTGGTCTTGGTTTGAATCCTCATGGTTAAATGTACATATTTTAAGTCCCTTCTGATAAAAGTACTGAAAGAAATACAACATTGTACAAATAGATAAAATGTCTTTCTACCTCATCAGTAATATTCAAGGTGATAATCTCCCACAGAGCTATTGATAACAGTCCACATCAAGTCTCTCGACTTCTCTCAGTGTGAAAACATAATTATATCATTAATTTGACAACTGTTTACAACACTGATGTTTGGAGATTAAAATCATATCTAAACTGTCTAATTCACTGTAAAACTCCATGACATTCGCAGGCCATCTGTAGTTAAAAGACGAACCTGGATTGATCTGTCCAAAAATCCAAAAGTCTCCCTACCCTCTCTAGTGCCCCTGAGCAAGGCACCTCACTCCCCAAACATCTGCTCCCCGAGCGCCGTACATGGTCGCTGACTGCTCTTTGTGTCCTGCACCAGATGGGTAAAAAGCAGAGATTAAATTTCCCTACCTACATGAATGTGCCTTTGCATGTCTGTGCATTTGTTTGGGACGAATAAATGGATCTTAATCTTAATCTTTTAATCTTGATCAGTTGTCTTCCAGTTGACCAGCATGACGCTGCAGATCTCCACCATGTTGCTGCTGAGGACATCAGGAGCTGCATTAATGAGGAGCAGAAGCGCACTGTTATGAATGTTTTGTGTTGTGTATGAAGCAGCACATATTTCAGATAGAACCGATGTACTGGGGTCTGGGTTTGTATCCTAATGGTTAAATGCACATACTTTAAATCGCTTTTGATAAAACGTGAGAAAGAAATACAACATTGTACACATAGATAAAATGTCTTTCTACCTCATCTGTAATATTCAAGGTGATGATCTCCCACAGAGCTGTTGATAACAGTCCACATCAAGTCTCTCCACTTCCCTCAGTGTGAAAACATAATTATATAATTAATTTGAGAACTGTTTACAACACTGATGTGTGGAGATTAAAATCATATCTAAACTGTCTAATTCTCTAGTGCCCCTGAGCAAGGCACCTCACTCCCCCAACATCTGCTCCCCGTACATGGTCGCTCACTGCTCTGTGTGTCCTGCACCAGATGGGTAAAAAGCAGAGATTAAATTTCCCTACCTGCATGAGTGTGCCTTTGCATGTCTGTGCATGTGTTTGGGACGAATAAATGGATCTTAATCTTAATCAGTTGTCTTCCAGTTGACCAGCATGACGCTGCAGATCTCCACCATGTTGCTGCTGAGGACATCAGGAGCTGCATTAATGAGGAGCAGAAGCGCACTGTAATGAATGTTTTGTGTTGTGTATGAAGCACCACATATTTCAGATAGAACCGATGTACTGGGGTCTGGGTTTGTATACTAATGGTTAAATGCACATACTTTAAATCGCTTTTGATAAAACGTGGGAAAGAAATACAACATTGTACACATAGATAAAATGTCTTTCTACCTCATCTGTAATATTCAAGGTGATGATCTCCCACAGAGCTGTTGATAACAGTCCACATCAAGTCTCTCCACTTCCCTCAGTGTGAAAACATAATTATATAATTAACTGGAGAAGTGTTTACAACACTGATGTGTGGACATTATAATCTTATCTATACTGTCTAATTGACTCTACAACTCCATGACAGACTAAATTAACAATGTGAAAATAGTAATGGTGGATATATCAGCCTGTATCAGAATAATGGTGAAACAGTTATTATCACATGCAACTTACACATGTAGCGGATTGATATTAACTTATGAAAATAAAACATAAAGTCACAGCCAAACATACGACTCTGCAGTTAACTTGCTTCAATGTGTTCATTAGATGTGTTAAATAAACGGTAACTTTTATAACAATTTTATATTAAAAAAGCCTTGAGGCATGCAAGTATATGGTGATAGTTAAAGCAATAGGTTTGGTTGTATGGTTTCAAGGTTACTTACCTCTAGTTCATAGAGCCTCCTGCTGGCTACAGGAAGTGAAGCAATAATCCTTGCCGCAGTGCACAAACGCATGCAACGCAGAGACGAGCGCTTGGTCATTGAACGTTCTCTCTTCACCGACCGCAACAGACTAGAAATTGCCTGTGCTCGGTCCCGTTAGTGCTACAACGTAGCCCTAGTTATTATTATTTCCCTTCGGGGGGCTTTTTCAGGGTCTAGACATGCTCAAAAAGTTGTGAAACTTTGCAAGAAATTCAAGGTCTGCGGATATTTTAGTATTCTGCAGTAATTTGAATTGGGCGTGGCAAAATGGCTCAACAGCGCCCCCTGGAACCAGCCCCTAGGTTTCCACATAAGCGATTTTCACCAAAATCTAGACACTGGTGTAACGTGACGAAGCATAGAAAAAAGTATCTTGGAGCATTATGAAAAACGCAACAGGAAGCCCGCCATTTTGGATTTAGTGGCCATTTTTGCCAAATTCCACATTTTTAGTTTAATGTACTTGTCGTAGAGCTTTCATCAGATCAACTTAAAAATTAGACGGGTGTCATCACAACAAGATTGAGAAAAAAATGATCAACGGAATTTTTTTTTGTCACTCCGTGTGACCGTGGCGTGTCGTCAAAGTTTGGTTCCACGCCATCAAAACACGAGCATCTGTATCTCGAACATACATGGTCCAATCAAGTCCAAACTAGACATGTAAGACAAGAGTCCCGGCCTGATGACATCTACACAGAAATAATGACTTAAAATCACAGCGCCCCCTGGTGGCACCAGGAAATGTCTTGTTTTTTGCTTGTCTTACACTTGGATGTATTCCTCCTCATCCACTGACCTCAACCATGTCAAACTGTACCAAATGGGTCTCAAGACATTGATAATGAAGGCATAAGATAACTGTGACTTTTCGTCAAACGCCATATTAATGGCGTGGCATCAAAGTTCATCACCTCGCCGTGAAACACGAAATTGCTTTAACTTCAGTGTTCATGGTTCTAGCTCACTCAAACTACATGTGTGCAACAACATCCCCCCCCTGAAGATTTTCATATGGTTTTAAGGAATGGGCGTGGCAAAATAACTGACTAGCGACCCCTAACGGGCAGCCCCGGCACTACGATTGGCCGACATGTACAAAAATCAATTTGGGCATTTGTCTTTTCATAACAAACAAATAAGTCTCTTGGATAGATATGCTAGACTAAACAGGAAGCCCGCCATTTTGGATTTAGTGGCCATTTTAGCCCTATTCCACATTTTTATTTTTATTTACTTGTCGTAGAGCTTTCATCAGATCAACTTCAAATTCAGATGAGTGTCATCACAACAAGATTGAGATAAAATCTGATTAAGGGATTTTTTTCCCCTTCACACCGTGTGACCGTGGCGTGGCGTTAAAGTTTGGTTACACGCCATCAAAACACGAGCATCTGTATCTCGAACATACATGGTCCAATCAAGTCTAAACAGTTCTGGCTTGATGACATCTACACAGAAATTATGACTTGAAATCACAGCGCCCCCTGGTGGCAACATGAAGTGACATGTTTTATACTTTGATGAACTGCTCCTGGCTGCTTTAAGATATACAGCTCAAATGAGCTCAGTCAAGTCAGAATTGTGACATTTCCTCAAACCATGTAAACATTGATGTTTGGCGAAGGATCATCCTTCGCCAAAGGACACAATGTTTTCAATGCACAGTCCACTGTGCATTGTCCTATCACTACCAAACTTCTGTCACATGATAAGAGTACAAGCCTGAACAGCTCTATGTGTCAATATTTCCTCAGTGTCATAGCGCCACCTACTGATTCGCCAGGAAACAGGAAGTACTTTGTTAATCCACTCTGCATTATCCAACCAGCTCCAAACTACTGACCTATGATCACAATACTGATCTGAACAGCTCTACATATAAATATTAGTTCAGGGTCATAGCGCCACCTACTGATCAGTGTGAAAATTAAGTTGTGTTAACATTGTCCAATTGACACAAAATTGCTCACGCTACATCAGAGCGCCTACATGAACAGATCTATATGTCTGTGCGTAATAATAGTGATGGCGCCACCTACTGGCAAACCTACTGCCGCAGAGCGCAAAACGCATGCAACGTGGAGAAGTGCATGCTCGATCGATGATGTGCGCTTGGTCATCGATCGCTCTCTCCACCGACCGCAACAGGCTTCAACGTGCGGGTGCTCGGGCCCGCAAGTGCTACAACGTAGCCCTAGTATAGATATGTACTTGTTCGTCCAAGTCTCGTGATTCTCACGGTGTGTTCATTTCACGGATAGGAGTTATAGATTTTCAATTAGAGCATTTTGTTCGGGACCTTCTCCTCAGGTCTGATGTCTGCCTCTCTCACGACACACCTGCTGTAATCAGGGAGTTACACACCCAGAAGGAGGGGCCAAAAGGGACAGTGAGATCTATTTTTAGACTACTTCACAGGTGGTAATCAGCACTGCAGGTAGTTCAGTCATTAGAGAAGAGGGACCATAACACAGAGGTGGAGGTTTCAAGTCCAAGTGTGGGTAAGACACAAACATTTAATTTTTTTTCTTTGTCTTTCAGGGGGGAACTGTTGAAGTCTTTAAATAATCAACTGTCAATGATATCTAAAGTCAATGTGATTGGATTAGTGGGTCTGCCGCTGACTCAGTGGTCCACTGGTTTTGACTTCAAAACCAACAGAAGCCAAAAATTACTTTTGGACAAATATATTAATACATCTGGTTGTAGTGTCAAGCCTTGTGATTCTCAAATGTGTTCATTTTCCAGATAGGACTTATAGTTTTTGAGTAACAAGTATTTGTCTGATGACTGATGATAGCAAAAGGAGGAGATTTATGAAATGAGAACTGCGTTTCTAAACTGCTCGCATGGCTTCATTGTTTGGCTCTAAATAATGATATAGATATGTCCTTGTTCGTCCAAGTGTTGTGGTTCTCAGGGTGTTTTCATTTCACGGATATGAGTTATAGATTTTCAATTAGAGCATTTTGTTTGGGACCTTCTCCTCAGGTCCAATTTGTCACTCTGTGTCACAGGTGCGTCGTCAGGGTAGTCACACACGCTGAGGAGGGGGGCCAGAGGCGGAAAGGAGACAGTGAGATCTATTTATAAACTACTTCAAAGGTGTTAATCAACACAGGTGGTTCAGTGGGTAGAGCAGAGGGGCAGTGACCCAGAGGTGGAGAGATCAACTCCAGGTGAGGGCAGGTCTAACAATGTTTTTCAGAGGGGCACTATTGAACTCTTTAAATATACAACCCTGCATTAGTTGAACTACGACGTGATTGGCTCTTCATCCGATTCCTGTTTTAGTGTGAATGAAGTGATAGCGCCACCTAGTGGTCTGTGTGAAAATGAAGTTTTAGCAATCGACCCCAAAATTCTGTCACATGATCAGAGTCAACACCTGATGAAGTCAAGACTATTACTGCATACACACTAATAGTGATAGCGCCACCTAGTGGTCGGTCTGAAAATGAAGTTTGAGCAATCTGCCCCAAATTGGACACAGTCCCTGCTCCAGTCCCTGTTCCGCGCTGGAGGGTCCCGGCAGACGCCACTCTGTTTCTGCCCACGTCCGGGGTTGAGGTCAGAGCTCTTGCCCTTGGCCCCTGACCGGTCTTCGGGCCACCCGCCTGAGGAGCTCCCGGGCTTGGCTCCTGACCGGCCTCCGGGCCGTCCACGAGAGCCCTTGTTTTCTGCCCTTGAGAGGCCATGGGGCCGTCCTTCCGAGCCTCAGAACTCTGTCCCTGAGCAGCCACGGCGCCGCCCTCCTGAGATTCAGAACTCTGCCTTTGAGCGGCCACGGCGCCGCCCTCCCGAGCTTCAGAACTCTGCCTTTGAGCGGCCCACGGCCGCCCCCCTGAGTCTCAGAACTCTCTCCCTGAGCGGCCTCCCGTGCCTCTGTGCTCAGCCCCTGAGCGACCACGGAGCCGTTGGCCCGAGACCCTGGGCACCTCCCGGATTCCCTCCTCCGGTTCCCCCCTCCTCCCTCCTCCGGTTCCCCCCTCCTCCCTCCCATCTCAGGTCATGTTATGGACCGTCTGGAATCCGGTCCTTGAGGGGGGGGTACTGTGACGCTCGGTCATTTATCTTTATGGATTTCTGTCTCTTTGTGTTTTCTGTTTCCTGTTTTGTTTTGTTTTGCTTTCCCTGTGTCTTGTTCCAGCTTCTCGGTGTGTCACTTCCTGTCTTTGATTGTCCTCCCCAATCCTCATGTGTTTCACCTGTGTTTAATTGCCCCTGCCTTCCTTCCGTGTATTTAAGCCTCTGTGTTTCCCTTTGTCTGGTGTCGGTTCGTTGTTGTTCTCTTACTCGTTTCCACATGTCGTGAGATATGTTTTTTTGTTTGTTTTTTTTACACATCTTTTTATAAGTTTTTCGTTCACATACAGCAATAATTCACACATAGTCTATACAAAAATTCTTAGAGGTAGAAAATAGCAGTAGGATGTCCTACACGATGTATGATGATAACAACAATGAGCTTAAACTGAGTCAGAACGGCTTCTATGAACCACAATTAACCCTTGACCCTTCCCACCCACTGACAAGAAAAAAGTAAAATAATTGCATAATTAAACCATTACAGACTTTACATTACATAAAAAGAAAAATAAAGAAATTAGTTGTTGAGATAATAGAGAGTAGTAAATAGTACGGAGTTGAGGGGGGACATCGAGTCACTTTCTGGGTGAATAGTAGTTCTGTTTAAGTACTCTAAGAAAGGCTGCCAGGTTTTGTTAAAAGCGTTATCAGAACCCGACAGAGAGAATCTAACCTTCTCAAGTTTGATATGAATGAGGACCTCCCTAAGCCAGCTATTTTGTGAAGGTGGAGCAACTTGTTTCCATTTAAACAAAAAAAGGCGTCTGGCCAATAGAGTAGTAAAGGCCAGTACCCGGCGTTTCGATGCAGGGAGACAAAGTGTCATAAGTGGAGGCAGGCCAAACAGGGCCATGTAAGGCTCAGGGTTAAGATCCACTTCAAGCACTGTTGCAAGTGTATACAAAATTTGGCACCAAAAGCTGGTGAGGTTCGAACAGGACCAAAACACATGTGTGTGATTAGCAGGCGACTGCTTACATCTATTACAACTGTCACTGTTGCCTGGGTAAATCTTCGCCAATCGGACGTTTGTGTAGTGCACTCTGAAAAGAACTTTACATTGTAATAAGCTGTGCCTGGCACATATAGAGGACGTGTGAACTAGCTTAAGGATTTGGTCCAACTGGTCGTCTGAAACCGGAACTCCTATCTCCTGCTCCCAGGTCTGCTTCAGACGAGCCGTTTGGTCAGGGTTGAGGGAGTCAATGGAATTGTAAATCACAGAGATGGACTGTTTTGAGCAGGATTGAGGGCGAGCAAAGAGTCAATCAGAGAACCGGGCGGGTGGTTGGGGAAGTGTGGATAGGCAGTTTGGACAAAGTGCCTGACTTGAAGGAAACGAAAAAAAGTGAGAGTGAGGTAATTCAAACCTGGCTGCGAGCTCTGTAAAATCAGTAAATGTATTTTCTTTGTAAAGTTCTTGGACATATAATAAACCTTTGTTTCGCCAGATAGTAAAGGTAGGGTCAGATGAGGAGGGAGGGAATAGATGTTTAACAACCGGGGCCAAAGTTGAGGGTTCATTCAAGCCATAATGTTTACGAAATTGATTCCAGATTTTCAGCGAGTTAGTAACAACAGGGTTCTGTGAGACGTTATGGATCTTGAGGGGGAGCCGCGCAGTAAGGAGGGACGGTAAGTTGTAGAACAGCTTTTCTAGTACGGGGCGGATTATTCAACCACAGAAACGACGAAATTGTCTGGTCCAGTTGCTGAAAGAAGGACCGTCCAATAAAAATCGGAATGTGTTGGAACAAATAAAGAAATTTGGGGAGAATCACCATCTTAACCAGGTTAACTCTGCCAGTTAGGGAGAGAGGGAGGGAGGACCAACGAGTCAGATCTAGCTTGCACTTGTCAATGAGAGGGCGAAATTTTTTATTAAAAAGGTCCTTGAAAGATGCAGTCACAAATATACCAAGATATCGAAACCCCTCTGAAACAACTCTAAATGGGAAAGAGGATGGCGGCATCTTCTTAGACAGTTCATTTATAGGAAGAAGTTCACTTTTATAAAAATTTAACTTGTAACCAGAGTATCTGCCAAATTGGGTTAAAATGTCTGAGATAACAGGGATGGATGAGGCTGGGTTAGACACATATAATAACAAATCGTCGGCATAAAGGGACAGCTTGTGGGTGACATCATTTCTGGTGATGCCCTCAACTCGCCCCTCCCTCCGAAGCCAGATGGCCAATGGCTCGATAGCTAGAGCAAATAGGAGGGGGGAGAGGGGGCATCCCTGTCTAGTGCCCCGACAGAGGGCAAAAGGGGGCGACCTCAAACCGTTTGTAAGGATATGGGCAGTTGGAGAGTCATAAAGCAGTCTAACCCATGCAATAAAGTCGGAGCCGAAACCAAATTTAGACAGGACGCAGTACAGATACTTCCACTCAACTCTGTCAAATGCTTTCTCAGTGTGTAAAGAAATTACAGGATTGGGGGAGCCGATAATGTTGAGAAGTCTCCTGGTGTTGGACGAAGAGTTCCTTCCGGCCATGAACCCAGTCTGGTCTGTAGAAATTAGGGTAGGTAGGGCTTGCTGCAGACGAGTGGCTAGAACTTTGGCAAGAATCTTTTGGTCCACATTTAAAAGTGAGATGGGCCTATAGTTACTACATTCAAGGGGGTCCTTGTCTTTTTTTAATAAAAGAGAGATGTTGGCTTCTGATAGGGTTGGAGGCAATCTCCCACTATTAAAGGATTCGTTGTAGACATTAGTCAAATGTGGGATTATTAGGATTGAATATGTTTTGTAGAATTCTACTACAAACCCATCTGGGCCAGGGGATTTGCCGCTCTGTAGCTGCCCAATCGCCTCCTGCACTTCCGCCGCTGCAATCGGAGCGCCCAGTTTATCAGCCAGATTGCCATCAACTTTGGGATATGAGAGCTCCTCCAGGGGATTGTGGTTCTTCCAGATTTCAGGTGACTACTCTGAGGTATACAGGTCAGAATAGAAATTCAAAAACGCATCATTTATCAATTTGGGGTCGGTGACCACTGACCCCGATGGCGAATTTATCCTAGGGATCAGTCTCGAAAGAGCTGCGGTTCTAGCTTGATGGGCAAGAAGTTTGCCCGCCTTATCTCCCATTTCGAAATAGAGTTGCTTTGTTTTTAACAATTGTGTTTCAACCTTGGATGTTGACAGGAGGTCAAACTCAGCCTGGAGTTTAAGACGTTGGTCATAAAGGGAGGGAGTAGGGGCGGCGGCATGTTGTGTGTCGATACTAACTAGTTGCTCTGAGAGCCAGACCACCCTTTCAACGTCCGCTTTTTTCTGTCGAAAGGCAAACGAGATCGCCTGTCCCCTCAGATAAGCTTTACACGCCTCCCAAAGAGTGCTTCTTGTGACGTCTGGGGTGTCGTTCGCCTGAAAAAAATTAGCTATTTCCTCCTGATTTTTTTTTTTAAAACGTGAGTTATTCAATCAAAAGTGAGAAAGTTTCGACTGAGTATGTGGAAGACTGTGGTTGGAAAGTTTATGACAGCGGACGTAGGAGCATGGTCTGAGATCAATATACTGTGATACTCGCCAGAGTTGACCCAATGCAGTAGCCTGTTATCGGCAAGAAAAAAAATTGATTCTAGAATATGTACGATGGACATGGGAGAAGAATGAAAAGGCCTTAGTGGTTGGATTAAGAGATCTCCAAGGATCACAAAGACCAAGCTGGTTCATAAAAGATTTCAATGAAGTAGCTGAACTGGACAAAGTGAGGGGCCTAGCGGAGGACTTATCTACAACAGGATCTTGAATAAGGTTGAAATTGCCACCTATAATAGGGTAATGACTGTCCATGTCCGGGAGAGAAGTGAAAAGATGGGTTATGAATTTGTCATCATCCCACATAGGGGCATAGACACTCACTAAAATAACTGGGATGTCAAACAGCCTGCCTGAAACAGCCACAAAACGGCTACTGGGATCTTCAACTGATTTTGTTGGTTCAAATGTTATATTTTTACTTATAATGATGGCCGCACCTCTCGCCCTCGCCGGAAATTTGGAATGAAACACGTGACTCATCCAAGGTCTTTTAATACGTGAAATCTCAGAGGTCTTAAGGTGAGTTTCTTGAAGGAAATAAATATCCCCTTTGAGCTGTTTCAAGTGTGAGATCACTCTGTCCCTCTTGATTATTCCATTGACTCCCCTAACGTTCCATGATACCAACCTGCAGCCATGATTTGGAGGAGTAGTTGTATTATGCATTACTCACCCTTTGTCAAGCTGCAATGTACGGTGATGATGCCCTTGGGGGGGGGACACAAAAAAAAATTTAACAAAACAAAAAAAAAACATTCAAAACCCCTGTATAGCTTTCAGTTTCTTTATACTCACTTATACCCATAGGTTGCCGGTGAAGGCACACAATCACGGGTGTGGGCCGGTCTATCCCTCGCGGCTTAGCAGCTAGGGAGCGGTGGGCCCGGTCCAGCTCGGGTGGGGTTTGTAGCACCTGGTCTCCGAGTATCTCCATCAGGACGTCCGAGAAGAAGGACATAGGTCGGGGACTCAGGCAGGCCAACAATCCTGATGTTGTTGCGTCGGCTTCGTCCCTCCAGATCGATGTTTTTGTTTTTGAGTTTAGCACAAGCCTCTGATAAGGTGGAGCATGATGCTTCAAGAGCTTGGATGCGCTCCTCAATTAAATTGGCGTTGGACTCCAGACTCTCAATTCTTTCACCAAAGTCAGTCACTGTGGCCTGCACCGTGTCAAGTTTAGCCTCCAGAGAGGCAAACGCCGACCTGAGCTCAGCGGACAGCGCCGCCGATATGGACTGGCGGTGCTCCTCCAGCAAGCTAGTCAGAGCAGGCATGCTTATCTGGTTAGCCATGGCGAACGAGTCGTCTTTCGCGGTTTCTATCTCTTTAGCCAGCCTGGTTCCGGAGGCCATGAAGCGTGGAGGATTTTATTCCCTCTTTACTAGGGATTCGGGTCGGGTTTGGGTTATGAAAAGTTGAGTTTTTACAAGTCAGTGCGGGAGAGCGCGATACGTGCGTCTACTCCATTCCCCTCTCCACCCGAAGTCATCAGATATGGTTTTTCTTGTCCTGCTGTCTTGACCAGCTTTCCCGTCCGGAGCTTCCTTGTTCTCCGTGCGACTTGTCACCAGTGTTACTTGTTAGTGTTCCTGTTTTGTTTTTTTCTTGTTTAAAGACTCTTTTTATATTAAATACCTTTTTTCGTTATAACCTCTACATCCTGGGTCCATCTCCTTCCACAAACGGTAACAACATAGTTCTGTAATCAGCCTTATTTAAAAAATGGGATTAAACATTGGAGAATGCATCAAAGTCAGCATATTTGAACAGATCCAGTCAAAGATCATTATCTGCATGTTTTTCTTTGCTCATAAGGAACTCAGAGGTGCATGGTTTTAGTGAAGTCTGCCTTGTTTTCGTCTCGACCCCTCTAAACCACGTCAGTGTGGTTGTAATCAGTCATTCTGCTTAGCAGTTCATTTAGTTATTATTATTCTTTTCTTGTGCACTTTGAGTAGTGTTTCTTGTGTGTAAGATTTGAGTTACCAGAACAAGCCCCTCCTCTCGAGACCACTCATTAGGAGAAGGAGGAAGAAACACTCCCTCTTTCCCTCCCACCCAGTTATACCGTGTATGTCAATAAAACCTGAACAAAGTTATCAATTAACTAAACTTCAAGCATGTCTCAAGGACATAAAAACCTAGATGACCTGCAATTTTCTCTTATTAAACTCAGATAAAACAGAGGTTATAATACTTGGCCCTAAACAACTTAAAGATACATTATCTAATGAAATAGCTGCGCTAGACGACATTGCCTTGCTTCCAATGAAACAGGAACTTGGGAGTGATCTTCGATCCTGATTTGTCCTTTAAATTGTCCTTTAATTCACATTTAATACAAATTTCGAGGACCACCTTTTTCCACTTTCGTAATATCTCCAAAATCAGACATGTCCTTTAGCAAAAAGATGCATAAAAACTAGTCCACGCCTTTGTTACATCCAGCCTTGATTATTGTAATTCATTATAATCAGGCTCCAGCAGTAAGTCGTTAAAGACTCTGCAGCATGTCAAAAATGCCGCAGCACGTGTCCTGACAAGAACCAAGAGAAGAGACCACATTTCTCCAATATTAGCATCGCTACACTGGCTTCCGGTTAAATCTAGAATAGAATTTAAAATTCTCCTCCTCACCTTCAAGGCCCTTAATAACATGGCACCATTTTACCTTAAAGAGCTTTTAGGCGCTAGCCTGACGTTGTCATACTCATAATTCTAGTCAGAATATGAGTCTGATACCGCTCCATTGGGCTGTGATTATGGGGCGTGTTTCAACCGAACTAGGAAAAAAAATGCCTCTTCGCTCTATTGGATAGACCTACAACCAATCAGAGCAACGTAGTATGTGACGTATGTAAAGCAAAGCATAGTTGTTGTCAACATACCTCAATGCACGCACGCTGGAAGAAGTAGAAGAGGTAGATCAGTAAAAACGATTTTTGCCGGTGTAAAAATAATTTAAGGATACACGGACAACTTACCAACACGATCAGTATTTTTGAGCATTTTTGAGCTTCCCAAACATGACGCTGAGTTTCACTACTGATATCACACAGCTCTTTATTGTTCACTTCATCGTAGCCGTAAATACACCGTAAAACTGGAATGACATTAAGTACACCATATTTTATCCATAAAACCAAACAAAAACGTTAAAATACAATAAACAAACAAATCACCACGAGACAAGTCTGATGCGTTAACGTGACATAGCGTCTCCCGTTCCGTACTACCTGCAGCAAATTAAATGGGACCAGCTTCCTTACCTCGTTCCGCTGGCGGGGGGTGTTAAACTATAATTTTTGACAAATGCCGCACAGCCGGCGTCCGGTCGTTGTTCCTGCTCCTATCCATGTGCCTGGTGTCTTATTGCACTGGTCTGCAAGCGAGGGATCTGGTGCGTCTATTAACATGGTCCGCTCCTTAAACTGCCATTTATGCGAGGGAGTCGCTACGTGTAACAAAATAAGCCCAACACAAAATAACAGAATAAAACAGTATGCATAAAGTGGCAGGTTTAGCAGTCAGTTATAGTAAAGGTGAATGCACGTACGAACAAGTTCTCCGTTTAGGATTACAACTCCACAACACATCAAACAGATCGTATCGCATTTGTCGGTCCTGTAAGAACTTAATAACACGGTTGGAACGTGACATTCCCGTGTCCCATCTTCTTCGCGACCATCGGGGCCAGCTGATAGATTAAACTTTTTCCGAATCCCGTAGGAAGGAAGGATAAAACATCTTTTCGATCTACAAATGCCTTGATCGTGTTTCTCTGTTCCTCTTTCAAAATGAATGCGCTGTCGATGTCTTCTAAAACTGGCAGCATCTACACATCTCAGCTCTCCAGCGGCAGGCATGTTTGTTGAAACCGAATTCAACCCAAGCGCACTTTGAAGACGTGGTTGATTACGTTACTGTTGATCATCTGTCCATCATCTTATAAAGCCCGCCCTGACAATTTGATTGGTCCGAACAGCTTCTGTTCGGGCATAGTTTCTTCCAAACGGAGCGACTCCAGACCGAACTTCCCGACCTCAAATGTTGTGGGCGGGGCTAAGTTCGTCTGGCATCCAGGCATCAACTGCGCTCCCAGAATTCAGGCTTACTTGTCGTCCCTAAAGTAGAGTAGGAGCCAGAGCTTTCAGCCATCAAGCCCCTCTCCTGTGGAATAATCTCTCACTTTCAGTTCGGGAAGCAGGGACTGTGCGCCTGTCTTCTCGACTCCTCCACACCGGGCCCGCGGCTTTATCTTCCCTCCAGGGAAACAGTGTTGTGTCGAATACAGCAAGTTATTTATCCAGAAAACAGAGTCACTCATACGGAACACACTTAACGAGATCCTCTCATGTCTGCGGCAGACAGACTCTGCATTCCCGAGGCTGTGATTGGACAATCCCATCAGGTGATGACGCAAATGACTGCCGTCACTTCTTCAGAGTAAAGCTCCACAACTGTCCTTTTCATCTTAAAGCAGCGGTTAAAACAGCTTTTAAATTTATATTTTATATGGGATGAGTATGTGACTGAGGATCCGTTTATTCTTTCTGGTTTTAAGTTATTGTACTTACCTGATTTTTGCTGTTCTGTGTTTGTAGCCTCATAGTTGAATGCACATATTGTAAGTCGCTTGGAAAAAATTGTTTAGTGTTTTAATGGAATACTGAGAAAGTTTAATAAGAAGTTCAAATTATGAGGGAATTTCCAGTATTTTGGGAGGACAGATATCTTTATGGAAAGCCAGTAGAAGTTTGGAGCTTACAGGGCACAGACACATCATATCCAACATCATTTCTGTCTGTTGAGCGGATTGCTGGTAGATGTGTGGTTAACACATCCACTGTGCATTTAACCAGCACAATTGAAAAAGTGATTGTATCTGATAGTTAGCTTAGCAGTTAGCAATGGCTTCGCTCTTTGGCTGGGTCTCACCTTAATTTAGAGACTGTGCGCCCGTCTTCTCCGCCTTGACTCCTCCACACCGGGCCTGCGGCTTTGCTTTCCGACTCACTCATCTTCTCCTCCAGGGAAACAGTGTTGTGTCAACTTCAGCAAGTTGTGGCATCTATTGCACTTCTGTCTGTCCTGGGTGAGGGATTTATCACATGTGGCTCTCTGAGGTTTCTACGTATTTTTACCCTGTTAAAAGGGTTTTTAGTAGTTTTTCCTTACTCTTGATGAGGCTTAAGGACATATTTTTAACGGAATTCCCTGAGTTTTTATCAAACTTAGTCCTAAAGACCGATGAAATTATTATTGTTGGTGACTTTAATATTCATGTTGACAATAAGAAAGATAGCCTTAGCGTAGCATTTAGTTCAATACTAGACTCAATTGGTTTCAGTCAGTGTGTACACCAACCTACTCATTGTTGTAACCACACACTTGACCTTATATTATCGTACGGTGTCGGAATTGAACATTTAACAGTACTTCCGGGCAATCCAGTTCTATCAGACCATAATTTAATAACCTTCGATTTTTCAATAACTGAATATATGCCACTAATAAAAAACTCATTTTCTAGATGTCTACCTGATAGTGCTGTAGTTAAATTTAAGGAAATAATTCCAATTACATTTAAACCCGTATTATCTGTAGATATAAAGAACAAATTCTTTAAAAACCCGAGCTCCATTGAGATCGACCCCCTCATCGATAGCTCTGCAGACTCATTACGATTAACATTAGATTCAATAGCCCCTCTAAAAAAGAAAAATGTCAAACATAGTAAATTAGCTCCGTGGTATAATTCCCAGACAAATGAGTTAAAACAATTATCAAGAAAACTAGAAAGGAAGTGGCGCTCCATCAACCATTTTGAAAACCTCATAGACTGGAAGAATGGTGTTAAAGAATATAAAAAGGCTCTCCGCCTACTATTCAAAACTAATAGAAGAGAATAAAAAAAAAAAAAAGGTTTCTCTTCAGCACTGTAGCCAGGCTGACAGAGAGTCACCCTTCCACCGAACCCAGTATTCCTCGATCCCTAAATAGCAATATCTTTATGACCTTTTTTAAGGATAAAATTCTAACTATTAGAAATAAAATCAACCATCTCCTGCCCTCAATTGGCACTAATACCCTCCCAGCAACAGAGATCTCAGAAACGGCTGAGAATCCTACCCATTACTTAGACAGCTTCTCTCTGATCACCTGTGATAAGTTTACCAAAATAATCTCAGGTTCTAAACCAATAACCTGTATCTTAGATCCCATTCCTACAAAATTACTTAAAGAAATTCTGCCCCTAATTGATAGTTCGTTACTTAACACAATCAATCTGTCATTATCATCAGGTTATGTACCACAGTCTTTTAAAATAGCAGTAATCAAACCCATTCTCAAAAAACCCATCCTAGACCCAGAGGTTTATGGCCAATTACAAACCAATATCTAATCTCCCCTTCATGTCTAAAATCTTAGAAAAAGTGGTAGCCAGTCAGCTGTGTGAGTTTCTCCAGGAAAATAATATATATGAAGACTTTCAGTCGGGGTTTAGAGCCAATCACAGTACAGAGACAGCCTTGGCAAAAGTCACTAATGACCTTTTAATAGCCTCAGATCAGGGACTTGTGTCTGTCCTCGTTCTGTTAGATCTCAGTGCAGCATTCGACACAATTGACCATCAAATTCTATTACAAAGATTCAAACAATTAACATTAATGGAACCACCCTTAACTGGTTTAAATCGTATTTTTCTTATCGCTCCCAATTCGTGCAAATTAATGATGAGTCATCTGTGCGCACCAAAGTTAACCATGGTGTTCCACAGGGCTCTGTGCTCGGCCCAATTTCATTCTCATTACGTATATGGTGTGGCCTAGTGGTTAGAGTGATGGTTCTACAACAAGATGGTTGCCGGTTCAAACCCCACTCTCTCCCATCTGCATGCCGAAGTGTCCTTGGCAAGATATACTGAACCACTAAATGGCCCCTCATGAATGTTGAGTGTAACAATTGTAAGTCGCTTTGGACAAAAGCATCAGCCAAATGACATGTAATGTAAATGTAATTTAATATGCTTCCACTAGGAAACATTATCAGGACACACTCGGTAAATTTCCACTGCTATGCGGATGACACCCAGTTATATTTGTCAATAAAACCTGAACAAAGTAATCAATTAACTAAACTTCGAACATGTCTCAAGGACATAAAAACCTGGATGACCCGCAATTTTCTCTTATTAAACTCAGACAAAACAGAGGTTATAATACTTGGCCCCAAACACCTTAGAGATACATTATCTAATGATATAGCTGCGCTAGACGACATTACCCTTGCTTCTAACGAAATAGTCAGGAACTTGATTTATCCTATAATAGTCACTTAAAACTAATTTCTAGGACCGCCATTTTCCATTTGCGTAATATCTCAAAAATCAGACATGTCCTTTCACAAAAAGATGCAGAAAAACTAGTCCACGCCTTTGTTACATCGAGACTGGACTTTTGTAATTCATTATTATCAGGCTCCAGCAGTAAGTCGTTAAAGACTCTACAGGTTGTCCAAAATGCCGCAGCACGTGTCCTGACGAGAACAAAGAAAAGAGAGCACATTTCTCCAGTATAAGTATCGCTACACTGGCTTCCAGTTAAATCTAGAATAGAATAAAAAATTCTCCTCCTCACCTTCAAGGCCCTTAATAATTACTATTTGGTCCATATTCGTTCTTCTAAATCTTCCGTGATTTCCGCGTATTTTGGGGCATGAAACCGGAAACTAGACTCCGGACGGGATGTAGTAAGCAGACCAATCACAAGCCTTGCGGGCTGCGTGAGGCTCGCGTCGCTTTGTCGTGTAGTTAGAAAAATTGGCGGACGCACGCAAGCCCGCAGAGGGCACGAAAGGGGCGTGTTGCGTGTCTTGCGTGCATGCGTGCGTGCGTGCAACCCGACTATAATTCGGCCTTAAGTCACAATAGTCAACCACCAACCCTGTGTCGCGTTGGCATTAGGTACGGGCGGTGGACCAGGACCGCGCGGGGTCCTGGTGGGCGGCGGTGGACGGTTACTCAGGTCTGGAGTGGTGTCTGGTCTGGATGGTGGATCGTGGTCCGGTCTGGATGGTGGATGGTGGTCCTACTGGTTGCTGACCATGGACTGTGATTGCAGCGGGACTGCTTGGCATGTCATGTTGGGGTTTTCCTTCGAGATGTTTAACCACATCAATGCTGCTAAAAACTTTAGGTTACTTTCGTAACCCCGGTTCTCTGAGTAGCATGAGTGAGATGTCTCACTATGGGATACGCCCCTCGCGCGTATTCACAGAAGCACTTATTCCAATTCGCCAGCCCTGATAGGCTGGCAGTCGTGACGTCCGCGTCAAGGTGCCGCACCTTAAATACGGTGGACGCGGCGTCACACGTCATTCAAAACAAGCACACCTCTTCTCGCTTCACCCCAGTAGCAAGAAGGGCGGTCTGGTGAGACATCTCACTCATGCTACTCAGAGAACCGGGGTTACGAAAGTAACCTAAAGTTCTCTTTCTTAGCATTCGTTTCAATGTCTCACTATGGGATATGGAGACTCCCGTATTGCCAGACAAGCTTATCTCGGTGACTGACCGCCAGCCCCCCCATCACTTAAAAGTGAGATCCACATTGGAGCCCACGCTCAAGACAGCGTGGGTCAGGCCAGGGGATGTGACATCCAACCTGTAGTACCTCGCAAATGTGAGGGGAGAAGACCAGCTAGCTGCAGCGCAGATGTCTTGGATAGAGACTCCCTTGAACAGGGCCCAAGAGGTCGCGAGACCTCTAGTAGAATGTGCCCGTAAACCAGTCGGAACCTGAAGGCCTGAGCTGGAGTAGGCCAATGCAATGGCGTCCACTATCCAGTGAGAGAGTCTTTGTTTGGTGACAGGTTTGCCCGAGTGGGGCTTAGCCCAGGACACAAACAACTGATCCCCTTTTCTAAAGCTCCTTGTCCTTTCCACATATGTGTGTAAGGCACGGACAGGGCACAGCATGTGTAACCGCTGCTGTTCTGCAGAACCATAGGGAGGTGGCTGAAAAGCTGACAGTTCCACTGGGGAGCATGGTTTAACAACCTTTGGAACAAATGCAGGATTCGGTCTCAGCGTCACCCCAAGGTTCCCCGGGGTGAACCGCATACATGCTGGATGTACAGATAAAGCGTGAATATCACTTACTCATTTAGCTGTAGCCAAAGCCAATAACAGAGCCACCTTCAAGGATAACGTTTTCATGTCCACGTTATCCAATGGTTCAAAAGGATGACTAGAGAGGGCTCCAAGCACCACTGTTAGATCCCATGATGGTGACATAGTCTTAGAGACGGGCAGCAACCTCCGTGCACCCTTCATAAAACGACAAACCAGGGGGTGTTGGCCCACTGGTTTCCCATCAAATCCAACATGGCAAGCAGAAATAGCTGCCAAGTAAACTTTGACAGTAGAAAATGCCCTCTTTTGATCAATCAAGTCCTGCAGGAAGGACAGGACTATACCAACTGGACATTGAAAAGGGATTTCCTGTGCCTTAGCACACCAATCCTCAAACAATCTCCACTTACTGTCATAAAGAGACCTAGTGGATGATGGTCTGGCATTCGGAATTGTGTTAACAACATTCTGTGATAATCCAGTCAGGCTCAAATTAAACCACTCACGGGCCAAGCCCACAGGGCGAGGCGCTCCGGATGAGGGTGAAATATCTGTCCGCACGCCTGGGAGAGCAGGTCCCTGCGCAGCGGGAGAGGCCATGGGTGACCGTGGAGGAGCTGTCTCACTTCCGCCAGCCAGTGCATGGACGGCCAGTGAGGAGCGATCAAAATTAGTGACAGACGATTCTCCCGCACCCTGAGCAGTGTCGGGGGAATCAGAGCCAGAGGTGGAAAAGCGTAAAGCAGGACGCGCGGCCACTCGTGAGCGAACGCATCCAGCCCCAGCGGTGTGCTCTGGTCGTGCAGGGAGAAGAACAGTGGGCACTGTGTGTTCCCCCTCGACGCAAACAGATCCACTGTTGCGCGGCCGAAATGTGACCAAATCTGAGCTACTACAGCCGGGTGAAGTTTCCACTCCGCATAGAGAGGATTTCCCCTTGACAAAAGGTCCGCACCCACATTCTGAATTCCGGGAACGTGGGTCGCTCTCACTGAGAGGAGATGCTCCTCGCCCCATAATATCAGTCTGCGTGCAAGAGTGTGTAACTGTAGGGAACGTAGACCCCCCTGACGATTGATATACGCCACCGTGGTCGTATTGTCCGTCCTCACTAACACATGATGTCCCCAGAGGAACGGCAGAAAATGTTTCAGCGTCAGAAACACTGCCATCAACTCCAGATAATTTATATGGGCATGTTTGAGATCCGTGCTCCACATCCCATTCGCGGATCTGCCCTCGAACAGACCGCCCCAGCCTGACAGGCTGGCGTCCGTTGTGACCACTTTTCTGGCAGATATTGCGCCCATGCGCACCCCCGCTGTCAACATAGACGGGCATTGCCATGGTAGCAGCGCGAGGGCGCAGGACACGCAAGCCGTCACACTGCGGCGTCTGTGGCGCACAGGATCCAGTCTGAGAGAAGCCACCCAGCGCTGAAAATCTCTCATGTACAGCCTGCCCAGCCTCACCACCAATATTGTTGAGGCCATCAGTCCCAATAACCTGAGGCACAGTCCGTACGTGACCCGACGTGTTATGGCAAAATGAGAGAGAGTGGACCTGAAAGTGTGCACTCTCTCGGCTGACAGGCGAGCCGTGTAGGTTAGTGAATTTAACGTGAGACCCAGAAAGGCAATTTCCTGACTCGGCGTTAACACACTCTTTTCCCTGTTCACCACAAAACCGAGATCGGCCAGGTGTGTCAGTACAATGCTTGTGTGCGCCGCAGCCTCTTGCTCTGAGCGCGCCAGCAGCAGCCAGTCGTCCAGATAAGTGGCCACGCGTATACCCCGCTCCCTGAGGGGGGCTATAGCGGCGTCGACACATTTTACAAAGACCCTCGGGCTCAGTGACAGGCCAAATGGGAGTACCAGGTACTCGTACACTGTGTCCTGAAAAGCGAACCTCAGATATTTCCTGTGCGGAGGATAAATGGGAATGTGAAAATACGCGTCTTTCAGATCGATTGATGTGAACCAGTCCCCCGGTCGGATCAAACGTGTCAGCGTTGAGTGTGTCAGCATGCGAAACTTGTATCTCCTGAGATACGAGTTCAAAATGCGAAGGTCCAGGATGGGACGTAATGAGGTCCCCCCTTTCTTTGGGACCAGGAAATACCTCGAATAGAAACCCTCCAGTCCCTGACTGTGTGGCACTATTCGTATGGCTCTTTTGTTTAATAGAGCTGATATTTCTTCCCGTAACACCCGGGCCGACTCTCCCTGCGCACGGGAAGAGACGAGGCCGGGGAAACGGGGGGGCATTGTGGCGAATTGAAGCCTGTAGCCTTTGGCCAGTGTTCTCAATACCCATTCTGACGCTGTGCATGCTGTCCAACTCTCTAGCCTCAAAGTTAGGGGTGAGTGAAGCTCTGTCTGACACAGACGATCTTTGGGGGCCCGTACCAGCTGCGCTCTTCCGAGTATCACTGCGCATGCGCGGTCTGATAGGATCGGAGCGAGCGGAACGGGATGTTTCACCACAGGTGGGACGCTGTTTCCCCCTTGTGGTGTTATTGGGAACAACAGTGTGCTCTGCACCTCTGTGTTTCTTTGGTTTTGTTTTTGTGTTTTTATGATTTTGCAACCCTGCGCCCTCGGCTGTGAGCCTGGATACGTCAGTGGAAAACTTTTTATTAACACAAACTCTGTGTGCGTGCTTGTGAGACATTGATGTGGCGTTGAACAATCCCACATCTGAAACATGTCTCTTCGCCTCTTCACTGGGACGCACGAACTGAGCTCTGGGCCCACGCGTCGCCGAGAGGGATGGGTGGCACTGGGTAATTTCTCCCCTAACACATGGGATAGCTGGGCTGCCAGTGAACAGGGAACGGGTGGCAGCTCCGCTCGCGGTGGGGTTAACCGCTAAGTCGCCTTCTTCTTCCGCCTGGCCTGCTGACTGGGTGTCGGGCCCGGTTGTGCAGTCTGGGTTGACGGGGAATAGAAGGGCTTTCTTGGCCAAGCGGGCTTCGTTTCCGTGGGGCCGTTGGTGTTCGCACCCGGTTGAGCCCTGGGGCGCTTCGGGATGCGAAAAGCAGGAGCGGCGCTCCTAGAGGCAACCTGAGCGAAAGTCTGCCGGGGGGGCGGAGGCGCCGCGGCAGGTGTTTTCCTCGGAAGGCAGAGCTGTAGCGCCTCATCCTCCTTTTTCTTTGCCTCACAGCGCTTTTGCATTGAGGCGAGGGCGGAGCCGAAGACACCCTCGGGGACAATAGGCATGTCCAGGATGTCCTCTTTCTCTCTATCGGACAGATTGGTCAGATTCAGCCATCTCGTCCTCTCTTGTAACACCAACATCGACATGCACTTGCCTGCCGCCTGTACAGCGCATCGCTGGACGCGTAGGCAGATATCCGCGATTGTGGTGATCTCGTCCCACGCGGAACTTTCGGCATGTCGGCTATGTCGTCAAAAAGCTCCGCTTGGTAAGCTGACAACATGGAGGTGACGTTGAGAGCCCTCACCGTCAAAGCCGCTGCTTTATAAGCTCGCTCAGTCATGGCAGATTGGAAGCGATCGGCTTTCGTGGGAAGTGTGGGGGCCCTGGATGAGGCAGCTGACAGCCGTGGATGAAGGTGTGCTGCCACCAGGGGCTCCATGGGAGGCATGCGGGCCATGGCATGGTTATCCATCCCCTCAATATCCAAGGAAGACGCACCTTGAATGGTGGTTTTGCTGGAGTAAGGGTTCTGCTTCCATGAGGCGGTAACTTCCTCCAGGAGTTCCGGGAACACCGGGAGAAGTTGTCTCGCAGCCCTCTTTGCTTGGGGTAATTTCTTCCCCTCGTAGCGGGACCTTGAGGCCTCCGCCACGACCGCGGGCCATGGAATCTTCAGTCTCTCTGCGGCGCGTTTACACACATCGTGCATGTCGCCACTGGGCTGGGGCGTAATTGTCCCAACCGAGCCCTTTACAGGGCTTGGAGAGCTGAGAGCCTGTGAAGGTGGGACAAAGCAGGATTCATAATCCTCGTCGTCACCGTCCGACACCAGACAATCCCCGCCGTCGAACTCATCCTCCTCCTCATAATCCAACATGAGGGGTGACTCTGTTAGCGGGTCAAGCAAATCCAGCGTGGAGCCCCAGTGCCGAATCTCTGATTCGGGAGCGTCCTCCTCGTCCACACCGGGTTAGGGTTCCTTGGTATTGGCACTGGAATGGATCGGGTCCCTCTCAGAGACGCTAGCTTGGCGTGCTAGTCGTCGGCGGAGACTCTTCGCTGTGAAGCGGGCGCAGTCGGCGCACGAGCTTGCGTTGCTGACAGCGGCGTGGGCATGTTCCAGCCCGAGACACGCGGAGCAGACCTGGTGAGTGTCCATGCTCGATATTTTATTTCCACAGGTGCACAGGCGATTAGCATCGCCTGGTTGCGAGGTGGAAGGAAGCTTTGCAGCTTGATCCATTTAGCTTGGTGTGCTAAAGGGGAGCGAATTATCTGGGATGATAGTCGCTGTTAGCTAGCTCTGGTGGCAGGCAGTGTGGTGACCGCAGGCTCCCGGTGCCGTTTAGCTATTCAAATAGAAGCAACTACCTATGGTGAAGGCGGTCGGATCGGCGTTTATTCCACTAGCGTCCGGCGATGGAGGTGTTAGCTCCGGTCTGTGGACAGCAGCTAGTTAGCATCAACGCCGATTAGAAAAATGCTTGTTCGTGAAGCGAGAAGAGGTGTTTGAATGACGTGTGACGCCGCGTCCACCGTATTTAAGGTGCGGCACCTTGACGCGGACGTCACGACTGCCAGCCTATCAGGGCTGGCGAATTGGAATAAGTGCTTCTGTGAATACGCGCGAGGGGCGTATCCCATAGTGAGACATCGAAACGAATGCTAAGAAAGAGAACTTTAATCTGGATGCTGTTTTCCTACATGTGGCATCTATTGCACTTCTGTCTGTCCTGGGTGAGGGGTTTATCACATGTGGCTCTCTGAGGTTTCTACGTATTTTTACCCTGTTAAAAGGGTTTTTAGTAGTTTTTCCTTACTCTTGCTGAGGGTTAAGGACAGATGATGTCACACCCTGTTAAAGCCCTATGAGATGAATTGTAATTTGTGAATATGGACTATACAAATAAAATTTGATTGATTGATTGATTGATATCCAGCATCATCTAGATCTAAGATGGCGCAGAGTAAGGCTGCTTCGGTGATTTGGTGCGCGATGTTTTGTCTTGTCTTGTTAGTTAACTCAGTTTTCTGCTTAAAAACCGGGAGCTCTTTCACCAGAGAGATGCTCATGAACATCAGGGACATAACTCCTGATAATTTATTACCGACTTTTATTGCCTCATCCATCGATATTTTGGACATTCTGGTCAAAGGTGCGCTCACCTTTGTTCACACGGTGAAGCGGCGGAGGAGAGGTAAACGGGCCGGCGCTCTTGTGCGTCTCCGCCAGCAGGGACTTCGCACAGCGCTTCCGGGAATATTCCTCTCCAATGTGCGCTCACTGTGCAACAAACTGGACGAACTCCAGCTACTAGTTAGTAAAAACAGAGACTTCTCCTCATCTTCTTTGCTGTGCTTCATGGAGACGTGGCTGTGTGGATCTGTACCAGACTCTGCGCTGCAGCTGGCTGGTTTCCAACTTTTCCGAGCGGACCGCAACACGGAGCTCTCCAGCAAAACGAAAGTTGGAGGTATCTGCTTTTACACTAACACTAATGGCTGGTGCAACCATGTGACAGTGATTCAACAGTACTGTTCTCCTGATCTGGAATATTTTTTCATTCACTGCAAACCTTTCTACTCCCCCCGTGAGTTTGCTTCATTCATTCTGGTCGGTGTTTACATTCCACCGCAGGCTTACGTGCAAGAGGCACAACGCTTGCTCGCCCACAGATACTGTGTGTGGAGCGGACTAACCCGGACTCCTTAATTCTGGTCCTCTGGGACTTTAACAAAGGAAATCTCACCCGTGAACTTCCCAAATATAAACAATTTATTAAATGCCCGACCAGAGATGAGAATATTCTGGATCACTGTTACACCACAGTAAGCAGTGCTTTTCACGCCGTCCCCCCGGGCTGCACTGGGACTCTCGGACCATGTCATGGTCCATTTGATTCCTGCATACAGGCAGAAATTAAAACTCTGTAAACCTGTTGTGAGGACTTCAAAGTTGTGGACCAGTGAAGCTGTGGAGGATCTTCAGGCGTGTTTTGACTGTACAGATTGGGATGTGTTCAGGACTGCTACTAATAGTCTAGATGAGTACACAGAGGCTGTGACTTCTTATATCAGCTTCTGTGAGGACAGCTGTGTTCCATCACGCACCAGGGTGATTTACAATAATGACAAACCCTGGTTCACAGCTAAACTCAAAAAGTTAAGGTTGGAGAAGGAAGAGGCGTTCAGGAGCGGGGACAGAGACAGGTTTATAGAGTCTAAATACAGGTTTAGCAAGGAGGTGAGAGATGCTAAATGACTCTACTCAGAGAAACTTCAACAACAGTTCTCATTCAATGACTCTGCCTTTGTCTGGAGAGGGCTTAGGCAGATTACAAATTGCAAGCCCAGAGCCCCCCACTCCACTAACGACTCACGCCTGGCCAACGACTTGAACGAGTTTTACTGTCGCTTTGAAAGACAATGGGAAAGTCCTGAAACCATCCCCCATGACACAAAACTACAGCCCATCAGTTGCAGCTCCCCCACCAAAGCAAGGGCCTGCACCTCTCCACAACTTCCCACCTCTGAGTCCCTCCCCCCTCCCCCTCCTCTACCACAGCGATGACTCTCTCCATCCTGGAGAGGGACGTCAACAGACTCTTCAGGAGACAGAACCCCCGCAAAGCAGCCGGGCCGGACTCTGTCTCTCCATCACTCCTGAAGCACTGTGCTGATCAGCTGTCTCCGGTGTTTACTGACATTTTTAACACCTCACTGAAGACATGTCACGTACCAGCCTGCTTCAAGACCTCCACCATCATCCCTGTCCCCAAAAAAACCAAGATCGCTGGACTCAATTATTACAGACCTGTCGCCCTGACCTCTGTGGTGATGAAGGCATTCGAGCGCCTCGTGCTGTTCCACCTCAAAGCCATCACTGACCCTCTCCTGGACCCCCTGCAGTTTGCCTACAGAGCCAACAGGTCTGTAGACGATGCAGTCAACATGGCCCTCCACTTCATCCTCCAGCACCTGGACTCCTCAGGAACCTACGCCAGGATCCTGTTTGTGGACTTCAGCTCTGACTTCAACACTATCATCCCGAATCTGCTACAGGAGAAGCTGTCCCAGGCTGACTGTGCCCGACTCCACCTGCAGGTGGATCACAGACTTCCTGTCTGACAGGAGGCAACGCGTGAGGCTGGGTAAGTGTGTCTCTGAATTCAGATCCATTAGCACCGGTTCCCCTCAAGGCTGTGTTCTTTCACCTCTTCTCTTCTCCCTGTATACCAAGAGCTGCACCTCCAGTCACCAGTCCGTCAAACTCCTTAAGTTCGCGGATGACACCACCCTCATTGGGCTCATCTCTGATGGGGATGAGTCCGCCTACAGGTGGGAGATTGACCATCTGGTGACCTGATGTGATCAGAACAACCTGGAGCTCAACGCTCTGAAAATAGTGGAGATGGTTGTGGACTTCAGAAGGAACCCAGCCCCACCCGCCCCCATCACCCTGAGAGACGCCCAAGTCGTCACTGCGGAGTCCTTCCGCTTCCTTGGCACCATCATCTCCCAGGACCTCAAATGGGAGCTGAACATCAGCTCCATCACCAAAAGAGGACAACAGAGGATGTACTTCCTGCGGCAGCTGAAGAAATTCAACATGCCAAAGTCAATGATGGTTCACTTCTACACCTGCATCATCGAGTCCATCCTCACCTCCTCCATCACCATCTGGTTCGCTGCTGCCACCGCAAACGACAAAAGGAGGTTGCAGCGGATCATCCGTTGGTGATCGGCTGCAATCTGCCATCTCTACAGGACCTGTTTGCCTCGAGGACCCTGAGGCGTGCAGGCAAGATTGTGGCTGATCCTTCCCACCCGGGTCACAAACTCTTTGAGGTTCTTCCCTCGGGCAGGAGGCTGCGGGCCATCAGGACCAAAACCTCCCGCCACAAGACCAGCTTCTTCCAGGCTGCAGTTGGCCTTATCAACAAGGCCCGGGACCCCCACCTGACTCTGACTTTTATTCCGCCCCCACACCTCAAGGATGTGTTAAATTAACACATTATATCATATCATATTATATTATACTGCATTACATTGCATATAGCAATCGGACACTGTTAACTGTTTTTGCATTTTACATATCACTTTTTATATCTTTTATCTTTTATATATTTTTATTCAGAAATGTTTATGTGTTGACCTGTGGTGGCGCGCAACAGGTATGGCAGCATAGTAACTGAGCTCCGGGCATCAACCGTAAATTCAATCATATTTACTCATTAATTCTACACACAAACAAACAAATTACATCTCGCTTCGACGATGAATGGGGACAAAGGCAAGAAAGGAGGATATGGACTACGCAGTAACTTTGAAGGAGCATCCGAGGTGGAGGCCGAAGCTAGCGAAACTCGAAAACAAGATGGAGACCGCAGAGCCACCGAAACTTTGGATTCAATACGCACGGTGGTGAGTGAAGTTATGACTAAGGGAATGGCAGCGCTTCAGGCCGAATTGAAGAAAGACCCGCACATACTTCAGGGAAGATATTAAAAAACAAATGGACGAATTTGTATCAGAAGTAAACCGGAAAATACAAGACGTGACCAAACTGAAGAGGCAGTGGAGCGCGTAGGCCAGATGGAGGAAAACTTGCTCGTCATGGAAAGATGGGACATCGGAGTCAAAGACACTCTCACCCAGCTGCTCACTAAACAGCGGGCGCTACAGGAAAAAGTGACCGATCTGGAGGGGCGCTCCAGGCGTAACAATATCAGGATCTATGGCATCCCCGAGGACGCAGAGGGCACGTCAACAGTGACTTTTATTGGAAACTTAATCAAGACGGAGCTGGGGGGCGAACTCGGCCGTGAACTGGGGATTGAGCGCGCGCACCGTTCCATGGCACCGAGACCTCCGCCGAGTGCCCCGCCACGCTCTATGGTGGTTCGTTTCCTCCAGTTCTCTGTCAAAGAAAAGATCCTTCACGCCGCCTGGAAAAAAGAGCTCCGTGTCCAAAACAAACGGGTGTATTTTGACCATGATTATGCAACGGAGGTGCAGAACAAAAGGAAAGAATTTATACCCATCAAGAAAATACTACGGGATAATGGCGTGCGTTTCCAGACTCCACTAACAAGAATGCGTGTCTTTTTTGAAACGGGCACTGCAACGTACAACAGCGCTGCACAAGCAGCAGAAGACCTACGGAGGAGAGGATACACGGTGGGCGAGATCCCCGGCAGCAGTACCAAGAGCAAAGACATCTCGGAGGAGACGCTGGCTCGGCTTCTACCCTGGGAGACAGCGGAGGCCCGACCCGGCGGAGAAAAGCATCGGTTCCAGAAGCAGATTCGGGAGAAGCTGAAGGAGTACCGTAGCCTGGATGCCAGACGAACTTAGCCCCGCCCACAACATTTTGGTCGGGCAGTTCGGTCTGGAGTCGCTCCATTGGGAAAAAATTATGGGGCGTGTTTCAACTGACCAGGAAGTAAAATTCCTCTTCGCTCAATTGGATAGACCTACAACCAATCAGAGCAACGTAGTATGTGACGTATGCTAAGCAACGCATTGTGAGTTATTTACTGGGTTCACACCGGACGCTTCAGCGCAGCGCCAAGCCTTAAATAACAGCTGGCTCCCATCCACTCCCATGTTAAAACTTTGTGCCGGTCACACCGGAGGCTGAAGCACCGCGAGGCAGCCTTGGCGCAGCGCGGTGCTTCAGCCTCCGGTGTGACTGGCACAAAGCCGTGCAGCGATCTACTGGATCAACGGGTGATATTATTAGCGCTGCCCGGCGGTTCAGCGTCGCTTCAGTGCCCGTTGTGAACAGCCAAGCGCCGGGGCGATAGGGATTAGCGCGGTGCTTTGGCGTCGCCTCCACGTTCTGTGTTCCTCTTTCAAAATGAATGTGCTGTCGATGTCTTCTAAAACAGACTCAATGGCATCTACACATCTCAGCTCGCCAGCGGCAGGCATGTTTGTTGAAAACGAATTCAACCCGAGGGCACTGTGATGACGTGGTTGATTACGTTACCGTTGATCATCTGTCAATCATCGTATAAAGCACGCCCTGACAATCTGATTGGCCCGGTCCGGCCATAATTTTTTCCCAATGGAGCGACCCCAGACCGAACTGCCCGACCAAATCTGTTGTGGGCGGGGCTAAGTTCGTCTGGCATCCAGGCTAGGAGTACCGCAGAGCGGAACCGGGGGTCACAGCAAGGGATGAGTGAGATATTTAATCATAATTTCCCCATTTTTCTTATTATAATGATGTTCAGTTAAAACATAGGCTGATGCCCACGGGCAAAAGACACAGTCACCAAACTCTCATTTTTTCTTTCCACCACTGAGGGCCCCACCTTGTGGCCAGCCCCCTCACTGTCTAAAGCGGCATGACAGCTTTTCTGATGGAAGTTCAGTTCACTGTTCCACAAAGTTCTGTTCTACACTGTGTTGTTTATTACCAAAGGTCCGGGGTGTTACAAGAATGTTTCAAATGTAAGACTGACGCACTATCAACATTATAATATACTGTCTCTGAATGTAAATGGGCTGAATAACCCGGTCAAAAGAAGCAAAATGATAGCTAAAATAAATAGGGAAAAGATAAATGTGGCATTTTGGCAGGAGACGCACCTCTCAGGTGCTGAACATGAAAAACTTAAAAAGATGGGGTTTAGAAACACCTTCTTCTCATCATATAAGAAAGGAAAGACAAGGGGAGTAGCTATATTGATCTCAAATGCTGTCAAATTTGAATTAATATCTCAAATTAATGAGAGAGAAGGTAGATTTGTTTTGGTAAAAGGAAAAATAGACCAGAAAGAAGTAACATTATTTAATGTCTATGCCCCCCCTGGGAGCAATATAACCTTTTTCAGAAGGATATTTGAACTAATTACATCACAAACGTATGGGACTCTTATTTGTGCAGGAGATTTTAATGTACTTCTGAACCCTTCTTTAGATACAACTAATAGAACAAGAAGAAGGAATTTGACTGAAAAACGCATAAACAAAGTACTTAAAGAATTAGGACTTATTGATGTATGGCGGGCTCTGAATGGCTCAACCCCAGGATATACTTTCTACTCTGCAAGACACACAGCCCACTCAAGGATTGACTATTTTTTCATGCATAACAAAGATCTACATAGGCTGAAATATTGCAGAATAGGTCAGAGGGATCTGTCAGACCACTCAGGGATTTTTTTAACTTTACATTTAGACGGTAGACAGCGAAAAACTTTGTGGCGACTTAATACCGGTTTGCTAAATGACCATACCTTTAGAAATTCAATGGAGAAGGACTTAGCATTATACATGCAGGACAATAATAATGAAGAGGTAAACCCTTGTATATTATAGGATGCAGCTAAAGCTGTTCTCAGGGGGAAGATTATAGCAAGGACAGCTGCACTTAAAAAGGTGAAAACCCAAAAATTAATTGGTTTACAGGAAAAACTGAGAGACCTGGAACAAATACACATAACAAATAAAGAACCCTCGATTATACAATAAATCAGACATACTAAACAGGAAATAAATAAAATATTAGGTGAGGAGGTGGAGAAAAATATAAGATTCTTGAAACAAAGATATTACGAGGCTGGCCCTAGGGCTGCAAAATTGCTGGCTTGGAGGCTCAGAAAGCAACAGGCAGAAAACATTATCCACAAGATTAGAGACCCTACTACAAATAAAATGACTAATAATTTGGATGGCATACAAAAAGCATTTGAAAGATATTATAAATCGTTATATTCTCAATCAGAACAGGTTAATAACCACTCAGCTGCGGAATTTCTGAGCTCCTTAGACCTTCCCACACTAGGTAAAGAAGCAAATGATAAACTCATCTCACCAATAACAGAGGAGGAAATAAGTAAAGCTATCTCAAGTTTAAACACTAACAAATCACCTGGCACGGATGGCTTTCCTCCAGAATGGTATAAGTCAATGAAAGACCACCTGCTCCCTCTTTTGGAGTCCAGTTTTAATTATATCCTAAAAGGAGGCTCTCTCCCTCCCTCCTGGAGCGAGGCCTTCATATCTGTGATCCCCAAAGAAGGTAAGGACAGAGCAGACTGTAAAGGGTACAGACCTATTAGTGTTTTAAATTCAGACTATATGCCACCATTTTAGCAAAAAGAATGGAACCTGTAATGCCCTTGCTAATAGACGAGGACCAAACAGGATTCATAAAGAATAGACAGACACAGGACAACATAAGAAGAGCCTTACATACTATCGAACAGATTAACAAAGACCAAATTAGTGCCATCATGCTCAGTTTAGACGCTGAAAAAGCTTTTGATTCAGTTGGGTGGGAATTTCTGTATTTAGTTATGAAGAGATTCAACTTTAGTAAAGATTTTATACACTGTATCCAGGGACTTTACACCTCCCCCACTGCGAGAATTAAAGTTAATGGCAGTCTGTCTGATTCTATAACTTTACAACGTGGTTGCAGGCAGGGCTGCCCCCTCAGCCCTAACCTATTTAATTTATTCATCGAACCTTTAGCCCAAGCAATACGTCAGGAGACAGAATTGGGGGGTATATCCATGGGAGGAGAGGAATATAAAATAAGTCTGTACGCGGACGATGTATTGATCACAATAAAAAATCCTAATTCAGGCCTGCCTCTATTAATGAAAATGCTGAAAACATATGGGGAATATTCAGGATATGCCCTAAATATACATAAAACACAGGTTATGACATTTAATTACACACCTACAGAAGAACTTAACGTAATGTATAGTCTTAATTGGAACGCACCCTTTATAAAATATCTTGGAGTGAATTTGCCTAAAGACATGTCAAAATTATTCAATATTAACTATACCTGTATTAGCAAGAAAATATATGATGACCTTAATGGGTGGAGCCTGTTGCCTCTTGACTTTGGTAGCAGAATTAGATCAATAAAAATGAATATCCTCCCTAGGTTATTATATCTATTTTTATCATTGCCAGTGGAAATTCCTCTGAAACAGTTTAGAGAGTGGAATAAACATATTTCACGATTCATCTGGAATAAACAGAGACCGAGGGTTAAATTTTCCACCCTTCAGCTTCCGGAGGATAGGGGCGGCAAGGCCCTCCCATCTTTAAGGGACTACTATTTAGCAGCCCAACTGAGACCCCTAATATATTGGTGTAATTCTTCTTATGTAGCTAAATGGAAAACCATGGAGTTATCATTAACAGAGGTACCAATACAATCACTGCTTGGTTGTGTGGGAATAGAGAAAAAGATATTACATACGGAGAGCCAATGGGTGAACTGCTCTTTGAAAGTATGGGGCGAGGTCGTTAAAAAATTTGAACTCCAAAAACAGATAAAACTACTTAGATGGCCAGCGTATGACCCCGAATTCACACCAGCATCACTAGATCATAGATATAAACAATGGACCTATTATGGTGTTACGGCTGTATGCAAAATTGTTAAAAAATGGGAGCTTAATAGCTTTAACAAATTATGTCAAATGTATGGACTAGGTGGGCATGACTTTTACAGGTACTTACAGTTCCGGGATTATTTTTGTAAAAAGCTGAAAGGTTGTAACCCAGCGGAGTCACCAGCGATTATTGATATATTTATGGATGCATACAACTCTGGGAATATTAAAGGACTTATAAGCAGGTTATACCACAGCATTACCTCATTGAAGAAGGATTCTACAGACTATGTGAAACAACGATGGGAAAAAGAGTTGAACATTGTGATAACAGAGGACATGTGGCTGAACGCTTGGGAGACGCAGTCATCCTCCACCAACTCCTGGACTTGGAGAGACTTCTGTTGGAAAAGCCTGATTTGTTTTTTTGTAACTCCCAAGCAAAAGGCCAAACAGACTGGTGCACAACTGGCCTGCTGGAGAGAATGCGGAGAGGTCTTTGCTGATCATGCCCATATTTTTTGGTCTTGCCCCTCCATCCAGTCTTTCTGGAGAGAGGTGGCAAAAATTGTTTCAAAGGTTCTTTGCTTTAATATTAATGTATTATTCACAATACTCTATCTTGGGAATATGCCAGATGGGTTGAGTAAAGCTGATGTATACCTACTTAGGGTCTTGCTGGCTGCAAGTAAAAAGGCCATCACAAAATGTTGGCTCCAGAAAAACGCCCCCACTACAGACTCTTTTGTTAATATTGTAAAACAACTACATATACTGGAGCAAATGACTTATTCAGTAAGACTCCAAAAAGATTTAGGTGAAAAACGATGGCAGAAATGGCAAGCCTACTTGGCCAATGAGTGAGACTGTATGCACGTACTGGGTTTGATACTTTGTCTTTTGGATTTATTGATCACCCCTGGACCTTGAGTTTGGGTAATTGTTCAATGTTTTGTATTTGTCTTTTGTTTTACCTCCCTGTACTAAACGATGAAAATGACCTATAAATAAAGAGTTTAAAAAAAAAGAAATGTTTATGTGAAAATAATTGTTACTTTGTATAAGTATTGGAAAAAAGTGAGTAAATAAGAAGTAAACAGTGAGTAAATATATACTGGTTTTCTATTTTTTATTGCTTTTCCTATGTATGTTGTATTTATTGCGTTTTTATGTTATTGCGTTTTTATGTTTCTATGTTCATTGTATGCACCAATTACCAGAGCAAATTCCTTGTAGGTGTAAACCTACTTTGCAATAAAATACTTCTGATTCTGATTTCTTCCTGTTGAGCGGATTGCTGGTAGATGTGTGGTTAACACATCCAATGTGCATTTAACCAGCATATTTGAAAAAGTGACTGTAATCATGCCACTCTGGTTGAGATTTAGGATTGTCTTTTGAATAAAATGTTGAAATAATGTGCATTGTTTCAATTTTTTATCATAGCTTTGATTTTGCTCTTGGTATACAATGTAATTAATTGTAGCACACTTACTTACTTAAGAACAATTTACAATTTCAGGTTTTATATTTATTTTAAGCCTGGTATACTTTCGCCAGATAGTTTAGAAAAAGGTGTTATCTGCTCCGAGGGAAACTAATCTTATTTGCATTTGTAAAGCACAGAGCATTGTAATTTGCATGTGAAAGCCTCCCCTAGGCTTAGGAGCAGGGGGGTCACCTCCCAACATTCTCAGGCTTGTAAAACTGCAAGAAACGCTTAACAGAAATTTCTCCAGGAATTTCCTACGACACGTACTGGCACAAACTCTTCTTTTCATGCAGTGCTAATGATTAGATTGCAACTTTGTGCATTTCAATGTATCAAATCCACAATTTCCTATATTACTTCACATGCTTTTCATCAATCACATGCTATTCATCAATTAATACAATCAGTCAGTCAAATGTATATAACTTCCTTTTTTATTTAGAAAGTGCACTAAAAAGTATTAAAGACTGTTAATGACACACAATTGTGTTGTAATATACAAAATAAGGTTTTCAATAAAAAAAAAAACCTTACTCTAACAGTAAGTCTATGACAGTAGTCAGTGCTCTCCACACTGATTTGACCTTAATTGAGTTTAGACTTGTTTGCTGCACCTAAGGCTTAAAGTAAAAACTCTGATTATAGCCTTCACTGTATCAAGGTGGCTTTGGAGAACAAGGTATACTGTTGTCTTTCTCAGACATAAAACAAAAACACTTTGTTTTGGAGTTATATTAAGTTAAATCAAATATGCACTGAAATGTTATGCATATGCTTAGCTGTAAAGTGTTTATTTGTATTTTTCCTGCTGAGTAATAATCATCAATCATAATAGTCAATATGTTTTCTCATGTATGGGGTCAACACATTTTGGCTTCAAGAAAATTACAGCTGATTGGAAACAACCTTCTACGTTGACTAACAACTCTTTCCAGCTTTTTCCAGGTCAGGAATAATATAAAGCTGAAACCCTTAAAAAACTTTTTTATTTGCTACATGGTCACAGTTTGTTCAACAATGTTAAAGGGGAATATAACACAGTCAGTTGTTCAATGGAGCTGTCTAAGTATAGTTTCTTTATAGTGTTGGTTGGAGAGCCACTGACATTGTGATGTTTCCCCCATTTTTCTGTAAGTTGAGATATGCAAAGTTTCTCTAAATTTAATTAGGGACAATCTGTTGCTCTAGAAGGTATGTTTAGCTAAGGCTAAACGTACCATCTAGTTGTTTGCATAGAAGATACATTTGTGTTCATTCTGTTTAGTACATGAGCTCTGATAATGCCCTCTAGTCTCTAACTCTGTCAGGTTATTACTCAAATGTATTTTCGAACATTATATCTACTTATAATATTGAACACTGAGTATAGAGCTTAGAGTGTGTTTGCAAAATTAGTAATAAGGACTGATTGTGGGTCATATTGAGTAAAACTGTGGGTTCAACAATGTGTCATTTTTTTTTTTTTCATCTGTCCTATCAAAAAGCCTGGTATTTGCCTTCAAACAGAGGTTGTTTAACTGCAACCATCAATGTCAAGCTGAAACTATACTATGAGCATGCAGGCACATGTTGCTTAATTCTAGTACAATCTGCTGTAGCACACCCTCCACCAATAAACTGACATACACATGCAGAGCGCTGCTCATACAAAATATTGACACACTGCCATGACAGTATGAGCTGCATTTAACCATGTCATTTCTCAAATAACACTTTGTTGAATTTCTCCAGTCTGCTGGATCACCATTTTGCGGTAAGCAGGGGTTGCACTCGACATGATAGAGGAACCCACCGCACGGTTCTGAGAGCCAGAGGATGTGCTGCTCTCACTGCAAAGAACTCTCTGAGAACCCGATACATCACCCTTTTCAGACACTCCTTCTGCCTCCTGGACCAGCTGCCCTCCATTGCCTGTTGGCCCTCCAACCACCAGGCCTCTCTGAGATCTCAAAAGCCCTCCTAGCTGTCGAGTGCCTCTCGGAATGTGGCAGGTCTGGATCCCTTTCACCACTTTCATTGACTTTGCAGGGACCTTGTCCTCTTCAACCATCATGATTTGGGAGCCACAGATGTTTCCAGCATAGATCCGGTCAGTGCCGTCTTCCTGGATTCCATTACTTTCCACAAGCATCACATGGGGGCCCTGGTACTGTCCACTAGACATTAGTACCTGACCCTGAAGGACCACACATGAGGAAGTTCCAGTCTGTGTGCTGTTAACCAGTACCATGCCCTGTAAGTTGTTGGCTTGTGCCTCAGCTAGTAGCATAGTGTTCTGAATCTGTGGCTGGACAACGTAGTGCATTGGCTGCAGCCCTGGAGTTGTGGTGTAGTACAAAGGCTGCTGCTGCTGTATTAACAGCATCTGATCTGGATTTGCCATCTCTCGTCTTTTTGTGGTCATGGTCTCATTGATAATCTGATCGGAATGCTCAGATATATCCCTGACTACAGTCTGTTCTATGTTGGAGACAATTGGCTTCAGCTGGGTTGGAGGGGGCAGCTGTGGTTCATGCACAAACCTTGATACTGAGGTCTGTGTGTTCATTGCGGCAGGAGTGAACACTTGTTTAACTTCAGTTAGAATTGGCTTGCCTCCGCACACCTCAGCCAGGGTCTTAAACTTTGGTCCAAGATCATCGAGGAAATGCAGGTCATCATCAGACTCCAGGAGGCTGCAGCATCCCACAGAGCCAGCAACGGAACCCTGGCCTTCATAATCATAAACCAACAGACTGTTCTTCACTGCAAGGTTCTTGTTTCCATTGTCCAGTTTCTGTTAAAGAGTAAAAAAGCTCATTATCCATGTTTGTTTTTTTGAGTTAGTAGTCATTTTTTGTGCCATTCATGACACTTGTTGAACTTGCTTAGGCGTTTATGAATGCTCTAATATCTCTTAAATTCAAATAAAATAATAGTTGTCAATCTCATTATTAGTCAGTAGAAATCCCAGACATGTATGATATATTAATACAAGCACACAAGGGTGTTGGGAGCCTTAAGGGCTTCAGCCCATGCATACTTGGGTGACCGCAAATTATAATTCGAAAATATTTACACCAGTCCTCACCTGAGTGTAGTACTGTTCCAGAAAGTGGTCTGGCAGAGCCATGCCATCATAAATTCCTCCACCTCCTCCTGATTCTCTGCCTTCAAACTCAGAATGGAAGCCACTGGCGCTCGGCTGGTTCACCATCCCCCAGGTTTCTTCTCTGTGGTCACCGGCAAATCCATCTAGATAGACCCTGTTAATCCCATCCATTGAAGTGACTGACTTCTGAAAATCAAAAGTTGCCATGGGCGCCATTGCTGAAGTTTTGAACATATCTCCCTCCATTTGTGGTGGCATATTCAGCAGTGGTACCTCCTATAGCAAGGATCCAAATGTAAGAACATATTAATTCAGCTTTAACACAGACATCTCAATAGCATTTGACCATGTGTTATGCCATTATTAATTTCCTTTGCAGTTGTATTCAAATGGTGAATTTGTCAGTCTTACCGTGTTTTCTCCCTGGCCCTCAGTGTGATAGTTAATGAGGTGTGATTTGGTGTCGAAAGGCATCTCAGTAAAGCCTCCTGAAACACCTGCAGCCCCCCCACATTGGCATAAGAGCAGCAACAGAGGAATGACTGTAAAAATAACACAAACTTTAGTTTAGTTAAGTGTAGTGTGGTTGGGGACTGCACAACTGGTATTGGCCATCAATTCAACCAGAAGGTCGGCGGCTTACGATCCCAGTCTTCCCCATCTGCTGAATGGCCCCTCATAGAAAAAAATGCTGCCCATAGATATACTGGGTGAATGGCAAAATTGGACTGTAAAACGCTTTGAGTGGTCATCAAGACTAGAAAGGCACATAGTATTTTAGCGCTATATTAATACACACCATTTACCTTTTAAAACAAACAGAGTTTATAAAACCATCCGTATTTATGTTGCATTTCACCAAATTTGTTACTTAGGCACACTCTAATTGTGTATGACTTATACTATGCCTGAACCTGAAATATGTTTCACAGATGTGTTGTGATCGAATCAAGACAAAGAACAATGGAGAGGCCTACATGGGACTTTAAAAGCCTGAGCTACAGTTTTCAGTCTTGGGCCAAACACTCTCAGAATTCCTTTGTGGACCCCCATGGTTTCTCTAACCGCTCCTGGAGTTTAAACTCTGACATTCCATTGGCTGAGGGCCAACAGACCCACACGGCCCCGCCTGGAGAGAGGCCGGTCACCTCTCAGGTAATAAATAGAGGAGCACCCTTGAAATCTTGGCTTTTTCCCCTGTGCTGAAGATAGGACCAGAACCTCTCCCGGCTCCTCCAGATGATCCATCCGCTCAAAGGGAGCAATCATCCAGACATTTGTAGTTTTATTTTTAAATTAAGTTTACCTTCCCTCTTTTATTTTTGTAAACACCTTTTTATTTTATTTTGATTTTGAAAAGACCGTGGCAAAAGTCTTTCGGTCGCAGGCAGAGTTCAGAGACTTTCCCCAGATCCATGGTCAGCTGCTCCACACCTGCTAATCACTGCAGAAGGACGAAGATATTCCGTCAAGGAGAACGAGACGCATTCTCTCCATTTTTTCCGGCCCCAGCGCGATCCCCGCTGCCACCGCACGAACCAGCTGATTGTTTGCTCTTGAGGCCATGCACACAATTCACTTGTCTTGGCGGAATACGCCGCTCGCGCGTTAATGAACGACTTATGCCTAGGCAGAGATTAGTTTAATAATTAGCGTGTCATTATTTGTGTAGATTTATTATTTGTCCACCTTGTCCACCTTGTCCAGTGCCATCTCGCCGTGACGAATCTGCATTTCCAGGCCGCACTGTTATCGTTCGACCAACTTTGAATAGATTTTTACCCATCAAAAGACCAGTACACAGCTGGGCGGATTTTAGTTCGTCACCGCAAAATTGTCTGTGCCGTGTTTTGAGATCTCCACTGATCATTTATTTGCATGTTTCCTTCTCTCTCTATCTCTCTCTCTTTTCTCCTAAACCTGGCTACACGCACTTTCCGACCTGCATCCACACATTTCACATTTTATATACAAATTCTGGGACCTAAATAGTGTGGTCGCATCTCAACACCATTTGGCGCTTTGTAACATGAGATAGATCAAAGTATCCTTTGTCCTCGACCTCCCATTTGGCGGTTCTACCACCATCTTCTTCGGCCATACGACCTCACCAACGTCACTTTGTACGCCATTTTTACTCCCCCCTCTCTCACACACACACACAAACACATACACACACACACACACACACAGACACACACACACACACAGACACACACACACACACAGACACACACACACACACACACACACACACACACACACACACACACACACACACACACACACACATATATATACCATCGGAATTACATGTGTGTTATAAATCCTGATAAGTGCTGTTGTTGTTATCTGTGATATAGTAGAGTTTTGTTAGCTTAACTCATTGATTGACATTGATGTCGTTATCTTTAATAAATTCTAGTGTAATTAAAGTGATTATTTGTGCATATGTATGTGAATACAGCTGGATTATGATAGTCAGTGCTCGAACTCAAAACCTTTCATTGTTCATTATATAATCATTAATATTAAAAATTGAGATTACTAATTGAACTTTTCCAAACTGAGACTGATCTTTACAGATTTATTGTTGGTCCCTTATACCAGGGTGGTGCCCCGTTTTTTTATAAATTATAATTACAGATTTTATTATTCTTAATTGATAATTTTATTGTTTTTCATTAATCATTTCCTTATTCTTAATTGATAACCTTATCATTTTTTATTTATTATTTTTGATAAATATTTTTATCATTTACATAATCATAATTGATTATCATTAATAATTAGCCAACATCAAGTCTGCTACTATTGCACAACAGATGGTTGCCCTGAGAGGTCTGAGGCTTCTGCAGGAATATTTTAGATAAGATGTGTGGTGGAAAACTATTTTGTAGCTGGAAAGTAACTTTTGCATACCTGTCTGAGACTTTTATGACCTAAACTGTTTGTGACCGGAAACCTCTTTGGCCTTTTTAATACCTGTATGACCTTTCTATAACTTAATGACTCTCCAAGGACTTAATTTCTGTCTGCTTTAATTTCAAAGGAAACATATGCAAATCAGTTTCCTGTGTCTTAATTCCTGGCTGAAACTGCGCCTACAGAACTAATGTGAACTGACTCAGACAAACTGTCTTAGTTCTGGTATATAAGATCTTTGCATTTGACAGCTCCCCATTAAAACTCTGAGATCCCTGTGACTCTCTGTGTTGATCCTTTCTGGACAAAGCCCCTTTTAAAATTCACAAAGACCATATTCAAGCCTCTTGTATTCTCAAATTTCTATCACAATGTGTTGTGAGTTGCCATCCTGTCTCTGGTAAGGTGAACCTTGAGAGTGATCCTCATGAGGATAATAGGCAATTGTCATGACTCTGTGATTGTGACATGATTGTGACCTAGACCAGGGGTTCCGAAAGTGGGGGTCGGGACCCCCCTCTGTGGGGGGTCATGAGATGCCGTCAAAAAAAACAAATACAATTTAAAAATAATTTAATTAAAATTATGAGGTGAAGTAGAATAAAACCATGCAATAAAAACATTCCCATCAGTTTTTTCTTATTTCTTTGTTGAACCATGAGGTTATTACGACTCGGATTAGTGGAACGAGCCAGAGTTGCAAGGCCAAAAGAAAGAACTTACTAAACAGACAATCCCAGCCGCAGCTCAAAGGGCATCATATGAGCTGCCATATTTAATTGCACAGGCAAAAAGCCAGACACAATCGGCAAAACGTTAATGAAACCCGCTGCTGTAGCTATAAATCTGGTCATGCATGGGGATAAATTATAAGCCTGTGATCTGGAATAAATGCCGCTGTCTAACGGGACTATTGCCCGGTGCATCACCGACATGGCCCAGGACATAACGTGCCAGCTGGTGGATAGAGTTAAGAAAGGGAAATATGCTTTACAGATAGATGAATCCACAGATATATTAAACTCTGCCCAGCTGCTTGCTTTCATCAGATACAGTTTTGACGGAAAACGTAATGCTGTTTTGCTCTGCGCTCTGGAGTGGACGTACACAGGTGGGGACATTTTTACAAAACTAAAAGAAGAGTGACTATCTTGGGAAAACTGTACTGGTTTGTGCGCACCAAAGTTAACCATGGGGTTCCACAGGGCTCTGTGCTCGGCCCAATTTTATTCTCATTATATATGCTTCCACTAGGAAACATTATCAGGACATACTCGGTAAATTTCCACTGCTATGCGGATGACACCCAGTTATATTTGTCAATAAAACCTGAACAAAGTAATCAATTAACTAAACTTCGAACATGTCTCAAGGACATAAAAACCTGAATGACCCGCAATTTTCTCTTATTAAACTCAGACAAAACAGAGGTTATAATACTTGGCCCCAAACACCTTAGAGATACATTATCTAATGATATATCCGCGCTAGACGACATTGCCCTTGCTCCCAATGAAACAGTCAGGAACTTGGGAGTGATCTTCGATCCTGATTTATCCTTTAATTCTCACTTAAAACAAATTTCTAGGACCGCTTTTTTCCACTTGCGTAATATTTCAAAAATTAGACATGTCCTTTCACAAAAAGATGCAGAAAAACTAGTCCACGCCTTTGTTACATCGAGACTAGACTATTGTAATTCATTATTATCAGGCTCCAGCAGTAAGTCGTTAAAGACTCTACAGCTTGTCCAAAATGCCGCAGCACGTGTCCTGACGAGAACAAAGAGAAGAGAGCACATTTCTCCAGTATTAGCATCGCTACACTGGCTTCCAGTTAAATCTAGAATAGAATTTAAAATTCTCCTCCTCACCTTCAAGGCCCTTAATAATATAGCCTCTTTTACCTTAAAGAGCTTATAAACCCACTAGAGCACTCCGCTCCCAGAATTCAAGCCTACTTGTCGTCCCTAAAGTCTCTAAAAGTAGAGTAGGAGCCAGAGCTTTTAGCCATCAAGCCCCTCGGCTGTGGAATAATCTACCACTTTCAGTTCGGGAGGCAGACACCATCTTTTCGTTTAAGAGTAGGCTCAAAACCTTCCTTTTTGATAAAGCTTGTAGTTAGAGCTAATTAGTGCGCCAGAACGTTACTTGTTCTATTTTATGACACATGACACACGGGGCTTCTCTTTCCAGCTTCTCCTTCCTCTTCTCCATCCCTATCCCCCTTCCCCGGAATCCCTTTGCTTAATCAACCGCAGATCCAGGGCCTCTGTGGCCGCACCATGGATTGCGGTTTGTGGATCGTGCACCGGGGGTTGCGGTGTTGGATCCAGTGTGGCGGATTCTGAGTCATGTGGGCTGATCGTGGTGCTGGTGGCGGACCCTGTGTCGAGTTGGCATTGGGCACGGGCGGTGGACCAGGACCGCGGTGGTGGCTCGTGATGGGTCCTGGTGGGCGGCGGTGGACGGTGACTGAGGACTGGAGTGGCGTCTGGTCTGGATGGTGGATCGTGGTCTGGATGGTTGCTGACCATGGACTGTGATTGCAGCGGGACTGCTTGGCATATCATGTTGGGGTTGTCCTTTGGGATGTCTACCCTCATCAAATGCTGCTAGAGACTTTTATTATTGATGATGTTCTCCTACACGTGGCATCTATTGCACTTCTGCCCGTCCTGGGAGAGGGATCCCTCACATGTGGCTCTCTCTGAGGTTTCTACGTATTTTTACCCTGTTAAAAGGGTTTTTAGTAGTTTTTCCTTGCTGAGGGTTAAGGACAGAGGATGTCACACCCTGTTAAAGCCCTATGAGATGAATTGTAATTTGTGAATATGGGCTATACAAATAAAATTTGATTGATTGATTGATTTGTGTAGGGAAAGGGCTGGAGTGATGCTGGGGAAAAAGGCAGGACTGAGATTAAGAGTCTTACAAGTGGTGCCGCACGTAAATTCCACACACTGTATTATTCACAGAGAATCTCTTGCAAGCAAAACACTTGAACCAGAGCTTAAACATATTCTTGACATGGGGAAAAAAATGGTCAACTACATAAAAACACTTCCACTCAATATCAGACTTGCTCTTGCGGGGAAATGTGCAGAGCCACCTGAATGAGCTATGGAACCAGGTGCTTATACGATCGAGCATGGATCCCAGCTCGCTGACCACCTCACTGACCCTGACTGGTTAACAAGGCTGGCGGACTTTCCCTCGACTGACTTGATGTGGCAGTTACTCATCCGGTATAATTAACTATTGTTGTTCTCTACCGTCCACCAGGTTCTTTGGGAGATTTTTTGGAGGAATTAGACGTCCTCCTGTCAAACTTCCCAGAAAATGGGCTTGCACTTATCCTTCTGGGTGACATTAACATCCAGACAGTCATCTGACCTATTACTTTTACTGTCTTCTTTTGCTCTCTCACTCAGTCCTTCCCCTTCTTCTCACAAAGTCGGTAACCACCTTGACTATATTTCACCAGAAACCTTTCAACATCTAACCTCACTGTAACCCCACTTCATGTCTCCGACCACTTCTTTATCTCTTACTCTCTACGACTATCTTAAACTGACAACCCTACCACATCAACAAACTCTGTACATGTCTATCGTAATATTTGTTCCCTCTCTCCCGCCTCTCTAGCTTCCTGTTTTATCAGCCCTCCCTTCCACTAAGTCTTTCTCACTCATGCATCCTAACCCTGCCACAGACATTCTCCTTTCTACTCTGTCCTCCTCTCTTAACTCTCTCTGTCCTCTTACCTAACAACAGCTCTGCAAGTCCTCCCCAGCTCTGTGGTTGTCTGACTCGGTGCATGCCATAAGAGCCACTATGCGAGCATCAGAAAGGAAATGGCGGAAATCTTAACACCCTGCCGTCCTGCTCGCTTATCAGTCTATTCTCTCCTCTTTCTGTGCCTCTATTTCCACAGCCAAAGGCACTTTTTACCAAACTACTATTCAATCCTCATTTTCTAAGCCAAAAAAACTCTTCTCCATCTTTTCCAACCTCCTTGACACCCCCAGTCCCCCTCCTCCTTCTTCACTTCTACCAAGCCACTTTTTCAACTATTTTACAAAAAATATATATGACATATGCTCCTCATTTTCTATCCTCCTTCTATAACTACATTTCGATCAACTTCATCCCCTTCGCTTTCCTCTTTCACCCCCTGTCTCCGAATCAAGTTCTTACCTTGGTAACCTCCGCCAACCCGACCACCTGCCCCCTTGACCCCATCCTATATTCTCCAGGCTATCGCTCGTGACCTTCTTCCTTTTCTCACCCATCTTATCAACACTTCCCTGTCAACTGGCTGTTTCTCTAACTCTCTGAAGGAGGCAAGAGTAAATCCTCTCCTGAAGAAACGTACCCTCGACCCGTCTGAAGTAAACAACTACAGACCTGTCTCTCTTCTTCCCTTTGTTTCCAAAACTCTCGACCGCGCTATCTTTAATCAACTCTCATCCTATCTTAACCACAATAACCTTCTTGACCCTCAACAGTCTGGTTTCAAGGCAGGCCACTCAACTGAGACTGCCCTCCTTGCTTTCTCTGAGCAACTTCACACTGCAAGAGCAGCCTCTCTCTCCTCTGTCCTTATCCTTCTAGACCTCTCTGCTGCATTTGACACAGTGAACCACCAGATCCTTATTTCCTTCCTTCAGGACCTGGGTGTCTCAGGCTCTGCTCTCTCCCTGCTCTCTTCCTACCTTAATGACCGCACTTGTCGGTTAACTTGAAGAAGATCTGTGTCTGAACCTTGTCCTCTCACAACTGGGGTCCCTCAAGGTTCTGTCCTGGGTCCCCTCCTCTTCTCTTTGTACATCAACTCTCTCAGCTCTGTCATTCACCCACATGGCTTTTCCTACCATAGCTATGCTGATGACACTCAACTAATCCTGTCTTTTCCCAAATCAGAAACACATGTAGCAGTATGAATCTCTGCCTGTCTGACTGACATCTCTCAGGGAGTGTCTGAACACCACCTGAAAATTAACCTTGACAAGACTGGACTACTTTTCCTCCCAGGGAAAGACTCTCCCACTCACGACCTGACTATTAACTTTGACAACTCCGTGTTAACCCGCACTCAGATTGCTAGGAACCTGGGCGTAACACTCGACAGCCAACTCTCCCTTACTGCCAACATTACTGTAACAACACGTTCCTGTAGATTCATGCTGTACAACATCAGGAGAATACGTCCCCTTCTCATTCAGAAGGCGGTGCAGGTTCTGGTCCAGGCCCTGGTCATCTCATGCCTAGACTATTGTAACTCCCTCCTGGCAGGTCTACCTGTTAATGCCATCCGATATTTGCAGCTCATTCAGAATGCAGCAGCTCGACTGTTTTTTTAACCTACCTAAATTCACTCACACTACTCCGCTCCTCCGCTCCCTTCACTGGCTACCATTGGCTGCCCGCATCCGTTTCAAAACATTAGTACTTGTGTCCAGTGCTGTGAACGGATCAGGTCCAGTCTACATCCAGGACATGGTCAAACGTTACACCCCAGTCCGTTTACTCCGCTCTGCTTCGGCCAATTGGTTTGTTGCTCCCTCACTGCGAGCTAAACACTCATCAAATTCACGACTGTTTGCTTTCCTGGCTCCTAAATGGTGGAATGAGCCGATTGACATCCGGACATCAAAAAGTTTACACATCTTCCGCCGCAAACTAAAAACATACCTCTTCCGACTACACCTTCAATAACATTTTGAAACTAACAAGTTAGTAGCACTTAAATGGTACTTACTTACAGCACTTTGTAGTTACTTTATTTTTGAAGAAATTGTACTTTCTTGATTCTTGTTGTTCTGGGTTTGTACCCTCGGGGTTGAATGCACTTATTCTAAGTCGCTTTGGATAAAAGTGTCAGCTTAATAAAATGTAATGTAATGTAATTTATCTTATTCTTCGTGTTAGTTTCTTGTGTTGTTCTTGCCTTCCCTTTTGTCATTTCCAGTCCAAGGTCATTGCCTAGTGGTCTGTTAGTGAGTTGTCCTCCGCCGCCACACTCGCCGACTCTGGGGTTAATTTTCCTTTAATTGCTTTCGTAACCTTTACTGAGTCAACGGTCATGATCTTGATGAGCTACTTGCCAAATGTGATTGCCAAACTCATTGTGTAGATTCACACAATGACTAAAGGCAATGTGCAGGGTGCCATGTAAAGGCAGCATCACCATCATGACTGAGTTTAGTCATGTTTCTACTGCAGGAAGCATTTTGCTTGAAAAGACATCACCAGAGTTATTGTATATCACCTGGGGTTTGAACTCAACCTTACACACTAAGCGCAAGTCATGACCTCAATGAGCCACCTACCAGCTTCACACTATAACTGGCTGGTTTGTAGGGCTGCATTTAAAGTCATATGTCTCTGTGAAGACTGTAAAACATTATAAAGAAAACATTTTGATTATTCCTTTATTTCATGTAGATAGTATAGAGATGTCTGTAAGTTGGATTGCTCCACGAGTGAAACAAATTATGTTTAAAGATGTTGTATTACCCTTGACTGCAGGTGACATGATAGAATTTTTTCTCTAAGAAATAATTTTTGAAAATGTTATGAAATATACTGACATTTTCCCCGCTGCATCAACCAAGACATAAACATTTCGTCATTTGTTTGTGAACATTTGACATATTTTATTTGAGAATTTCCAGTTTATAGTAAACCATTTGAAAGCTCTGTGGGCTACATTTTAGATAAATCAAATATCTGGCTTAATCTTTTGTGGAAGATGGTCCAAGTTGCTGTCAATTGATCTAAAATTTTGATAGGAGATAGGATTACTTATTTGTTAACTTCATGATTGCTTAAAAAATGAAGCATCTAGGAGTTTGAGATCAATTCGGCCAAAAGTTTGGTCAAAGTTGCAATGTTCTAGCACTTACGATTGATTTGCAATATTGCTATGACTGGCAGCACAGTGACCCGGCCCCTAATTAAAGCTTCAAGCAGTGATGGTCTGGCCCTCGCAGTCCGATTGTGTCAGAATTTGCTACACCTGCGGAGTGGGTTGCCAGAGGTTGGTTGAAATGGCTTATTATTCTGTTATGAGTTATGCAAAGTCACATCCTGTTGAGGTGTGCATCCAATTGCTTGTAGGTGTTGCTAGGATTATGTTGAATTCTAGCATGTAAATGTGCTCATAAAACATGTTAAGTCTTGTATAGATTGGACTATGTATAGTCCAATTAGTTGAACCTCCTGTTTCATGGCGATATGGTCACATCACGACTCAGACATGCTGTTCAACGAAACTTCATGAGGAGCACAACATTTCATCTTGAAGGTGTTTCGATAACACTGACCTAGGCCGGTGTGATTAATCCTCTAGGAGGAGTTCATTGAACTAAAATGCATGATGTTATATGTAACATTAAAAAATAGGCAACTTCCTGTTGGGTTTAGGGTATGCGCCCAAGAAATTTTTTTGTAAGTCTGACCATCATGGTAAGTAACCAAAATTGGTAAGTTAATGATCTCGTGGAGGAAAACACGCCCGGCGCGATGTTTCAGAACACGAACTCTCAGGGGCTTGCTGCAGATACAAGACATTTCTCCGCCCCTCAACACATGTACAGTCATCATTACCTTTATAAGTGACCCCCAAAAATTTTGAAACAGGAAAGGGGCGGGTTTCCTACAATTAAACATAAGAAGTCTGTTGAGCCATCACAAACTTGATCACATTAATATTTTAGTAAACCAAGTAAACCCTGAAATATTGTTCATATCGGAGACATGGTTACATAAAGATATAGACGACCAAACACTGTATATTCAGGGATATAATATTTACAGATCTGATAGGGCCAGCAGGGGTGGTGGTGTAGCTGTCTATGTTAAAAGCACTTATGCTGCTGCTATCTTAAACGCTGTATCCATCCCAAAATGCTTTGAATTCATTTCCCTAAAAATTTACCTCGGTTACAAAAATTCCATTATTGTCATTGGAGTTTACAGACCCCCTAGTGCCCCGACTATGGCCCTAAAAAAGATGGCAGAACTTCTTATTCCTCTTTCTGACTCAGAACTAATTGTGTTGGGTGATTTTAATTTAGATTGGTCAACTGATGCCTCCAAAGCTTTAAGGAGTTGTCCTCTGACCTGCATTTTACCCAGCTAAATTCTGTGCCCACTCGTCCTAATCTGAAAGACTTTTCTAAATCAACTTTAATTTATCAAATTTTTTGCAACAAACCGGAAAATACATTGCAAATGGGGTTTTAGACTTGGGGATCAGTAATCATTGTCCCATAATATGCATCCGTGACTTGAGGTTGCAGAAATGTGGTTCTCCGGAAGTAATGAAAAGGAATTTTAAGCTCTTTGATGAGCAGGCCTTCTTACACAACCTTTTTTACAGTGATATAGCAGATACTGTCAAAATACCTGATGTTGATCTGGCCCTAAAACACTTCACCACAACTTTCAACTTTATAGTTGACAAACATGTTCCCTATAATAAATGCAGGACTAAGAACAGATTCAACCCTTGGTACTGCAATGAACTTGCAAAACTGCATTGTTCCAGGAACAAGGCATGGAATCAAGCAAGGCAGACAAATGACCATGCCCACTGGCTTAAATTTAGACAATTGCAATAAATGCCCATCAGCAGTCAGGAGAGGGAAAGCAATTAAAAGTCTAAAGGAGAGCGCAGTGCATGCCTGCCTGCTAGCATTTTAGCAGACTCCACTGTTTTAACTGAACCCTCTGAGATCTGCTCTGTTTTAAACAGACATTTTGCTGCAGCTGGGCACCTTTTTGATAATACTGTACATACTACTGATCTTCAAGCAGATCCCTGAACACCCCCCTCTTTGTCAGTTCTACTTTCAGAGAGCAGCTTTAGTCTGACAACATTAGATTCAGTTCAGGTCTGCAATGCCCTGATCAAAATTGATCCAAAAAAAATCGACCGGTGATGACAAGCTTGACCCTTTCTTACTGAAAACCTCAGCTACTGTAGTTTTTGAACATATTACTCACATCTTCAATCTCTCCATAACAACTGGTCCTATCCCTTCAACCTGGAAAACAGCCCATGTTCTCCCACTGCACAGGGGTGGTAGCACGAATAATATGAACAACTACAGGCCAATTTCAAAATTATCATGTCTCTCAAAAAGTTTTGAATCCTTTATCAATACCCAACTAAAATCATTTTTATCACTACCCACTTTCTTGAGTCCATCTCAATCAGGTTTCAGAGCCCGACATAGCACTATTTGCATGCAGCCTCCCTTGTGGTGAATGATTTCATTACTGCCCTTGACAATAAGCAACATTGTGCGGCACTATTTGTGGACCTCTCAAAGGCCTTTGACATGGTTGACCACCATCTGCTTTTACGCAAATTATCACTTATTGGCTTTGATCATATGAGCCTACAGTGGTTTAACAGTTATCTCACTGGTCGCTCCCAATGTGTAAAGGTTGGCAAAATAACATCACTTTTTTTAGATATTGACAAGGGAGTACCCCAAGGCTCTGTCCTTGGACCTTTACTTTTTATAATATATATCCATGAAATTGCCTCCACACTCACTCTACTTTCTCAGGTTCATCTTTATGCGGATGACACATCTCTGTATTTTTAGTGCCTCCAACATTGACTCTGCTATAAATAGACTGCAGCTCTCCTTCCACATACAAGATACAAGATACTAGAGAAGCAGTTAAGTGACATGAAGCTAGTCCTGAATTGTGCCAAAACCAAATGGATTATTTTTACTAAAGCTAGAAGCACTGATTTTAATAGTTTAAAACTCTGCCCTAGAAATGGTACCGCTCTGGAAAGGGTCACCAGCTATAAGTATACAGGCATTTGGGTTGATGAGAAGTTTGATTTTAAACCACATGTGAATCAACTCGTAAAAAGGTAAAACGTAGCACTGTACTCTTTATAACAAGGTTGGCTGGCCAGCCCTGTCTGAAAAAAGGAATGGTCATTGGAAGATCTTTATTTACAAAACAATCATTGGGCTACTGCCACTATATCTCTCCTCTCTCATCAGCTGGAATTGTAATGACCTCAATACCCGCTCCCAGAGCTGGCTTTCATTATATCTGCCTCGTGTTAACACTAACTTTGGGAAGACAGCTTTCTGATATAAGGCACCCTACATTTTGAATGAGGTCCAAAAATCTTTAAGGTTTGCTCATTTATTTCATTAAGGGAATTCTCGAATCTTATCTCATGTACAACGGACTTTTCCTGCAGTGATTGTAACTGTTAGTTGACTTAACCATAGTATTTTATTGATCCGTCAAAAATGATTGTTTATGACCTTTTCCCTTGTATTACTGTATATATATATATATATATACATATTTATTTCATTCTTATTTCTTTTTTTCTTTTTTTTCTTTTTTTTCTTTTTTTTCTTTCAATGTATTAACTCTTCATTTATACTCTTGGAACCATTGTAAATGAGGGATTTATTCCTCAATGTGTTTTCCGAGGCTTAAATAAATAACCCATCCAAAAAATATACATAGGCTTCTTCATTGAAATTTAGTTGCGGGCGCTATCGAGCCATTTTGACATGACCATATGCATGACCCATATTGGAAGTAATTATGTGACATTTCTGATGTGTTTGCCAAGTTACACGAGTTCTCATGTATGTTTAGCCTCCTGAAAAAATCGATCAACTGTAAAAAGCATTTGTAAAAAGCATTTGCTGTGTTGCCACAGCAGCAGCATTCTATGAAACAGTCACAAGATGTCTCATAAACACTTGTTTGACCAAATGTCAGCTGGGTCATGTGAAGTTTGGTGCAGATTGGACAATACATAGTCAAATTGGAAGAACTTCCTATTTCAAGGGGAAACATCAAACTTTGATGTCACGCCATTCAATGAAACCTCATGAAGAATAGATTACACTGACCCAATATGAAACCAATCCAATAAATCATCTAGAAGGAGTTCGCTAATGTACAAATGGCTAAACCTGTACATTACATTCAATAAGGGTGACTTCCTTTTGGGGCTAGCATATGGGTCTGAGAAGTTTTTTTGTAAGTCTTGGACATGGTATATACACTTTCTGATTTTCATACGTACATAAACCTCGAGAATGCTTCGTTGAGATATCATAGGACGCTTTATCAAACCATTTTGCCAAGACCATATGCAAGACCCATATTGGAGTAAATTTGTATTATTTCTGATGTGTGTGATGACTTTCTTGACTTTTCATGTTTAGACCCCCAAAAATGTAATGGTGAGACCTTGAATAAGACGACTTAGCTGAAAACAATTCTGTCCATTGAAACTCAGATCTTACCTGGTCACAGCTACAAGCTGCATCTGTTGACTACTAAAGTATGACAAGTATACCCAGTACACCACTGCCAATGTGACTATTTGTCGTAGTTATTCAGGTGACATCCTTTGTATTAATGATGCTTAAAAGTAGCCCACCAGCCTTCACTTTATCCAAAGACCCTTCAAACAACTTACGTGCTAACAGCAGGAAGCCCAGGAACAGCAATCCGATGCCTGCAGCCCCAAAGTCTGCTCCTCCATTGGCACTGTGTTTTCCACACACCATTCCATCCTCACAGGTACAAACTTGGACCTTTACCATCTGTGGATCTGGACAGGCCTTGTCCTGTTCATCCTTCACTACAAGCTTCAATTCATAGAAACCAGGCCACAAAGACTCCTGAACCCTAAGGATAGCTGCAGTATCTGCATGAAAAAAGACGAAAATATGAAACATTTTGAAAATCAACATGAGTCCCTCAAAAGCTTACAGCTAACAGGTCAAAGGATTCTGGACATTCTGGAATCCCACTCATCCAGGATGCATTCAACAAATTCCAGTAGCTATTCAAGCTCAGGACTTTGATTACACGTCATTCTCTTCTCGCCCCATGTGCCCCATTTTTCTTTACTTTATTGTCAAACTGTAAAATCAATGCCTGCTTTTTCACAGTATAAACATTGGAAGTTAATGCTAAGAGCAAACTTTAAAGTTTAATTAAATGCAACCTGATACTGTTGTGTTTGCTGATTCGGATGGTTATGAGTTTGCTGCACAGATGGATCTACTCAAGGACTCTGTGACATCACTGATAAGTGTAATGACAGGTGCAACACTGCACAATACTAACTTTACCTAAACAAACTAAAGATGTTGACATGTGAGTAGATGAGTTATTTCCTTGCTTTTGAGTTTGCGATGCGAGTAATGACCTTACAATTGAGCTCAGAGAGGTTATGTGTGAATAGACCTATTATCCTGGCAGCAGTATGGGTTATAGATGTAAGTTTTGTTCTGTTGGTTGAAGGGAAATACCCCAGGAAGTCCCTAAATGGACAAATTAAAGTGCCCTTTTTTGTTCAAATGAGTCCACATGCCTGCCGCAGTCGCTTGTATTCTGCAGTATTCTCCTCACCATTGAGATGCTCCACCTGCCACTTGCCCTTAGTGCCTTCTGGGACAATACTAAAGTCAAAAGGAGATCCATTTGGGAATGCATCCTCATCTTTAGCACTCACAATGACAGCATCAACCGTTGTACAGATTGTTTGGATATTATTGGTCAGGGTGGGACAGTGGTCGTTAACATCTTCCACCTGGATGGCTACAGTGCCAGTGGCGGTTTTACTTGGCATGTCTGTTAGAAAAATACAATTATGAACATTTCATTCATCATTTTATTCATTATTCTTTCATTTTGTCAGACAAAAAATTGAGAGAGACAACTGTTTACCATACTAACGATGTGAGGTTGATGGTGAAAAATTTCTCCTCACTTCATAAATTGACTTCTTTAGTCCTTGCACAGTCCATACAGATGATAGATGTAGCTGGATACTGGCTTATGCTAAAACTTATATTATTGTACTCTTCATGAACCCCATGTTATGATATGAGCTCCCTGAAACATTTGTACAGAAGAAACTGAAAACAGGTATCTAGATTTTGATTTAATTTGCTGGAAATGTGAACAGTAAACCAAAACTGATTATGAAATGTATGTAATGAAATGTAATGTAATGTAAAGGGATAACTGTAAAACATGTTATCTCTTTCTTCCTGGAATATTAATATTCAGGAATGAATAATTCAGACTGTGGGCCTCTCCTTAGACAATGCATATAAGGACTCCCAGTACCCTACCTTACTTTACTTGCCTAGTTTAGTTCAATATAGCCTTTTCACAGAAGCCATTTTGACATGAAATAGAAGTTAAACACAGGTGTTACTAATCACTTCAATTAAGGTTGTGCTCTGTTTAGATAGAGGATTAATAAATGTGTTAAGTAACACCTGTGTTTCCCTCCTATTTCATGTAAAACATTTCTGGCATGAAAAAGCCATCCTTAAAGCACAACTTTACTTTTCAGCTCCTCTATTGGCAAGACTGAATGATAACCAAAATAATTCCCAGTGTTGTTTTCATAGGATGTATGGGGTAAACATGGGCTTTTATGTTAAGGGTCTATTCCCATCTACTTTTCATGAAGACTACTAGTTTAACACATAAAGCATCTGACACTGGAGCAATTATATATAATAGAACCGCAGGTGTACCATCTGTAATGCAGAGTACTTTAGCAATGTATGTCCCATTGACCAAGTATGGAGATTCTCTGTCAGGTATCTTGTTTAGTGTGATCTTGGCTGTTTCTGGGTCGATGTTTAGCCAGTTGTCAGGGTCGGAGCCTTTGGCATACCTATTCAAGGAATACATTGTGTCAGTTATTATTAAGCTGATTTTGTTGATTTAACTGGAGAACCTTTAATGTGCATGTGTTTGCGTATGCACTGACCTGACATTCTCAGCAGGTTTCCCAGTGTCCCCATCTAATGCAAAGTAGTGGGCAATAGCATCTTTCATGTTAATGGAGTGGCCTGCCTCTGAGATTGGGATGGCTTTGACTTTAGGATGAAAATGTGGCCCCTCCTGCTTATCCTTCACGTTGATTTTGATTGGATAAGTTTTAAATGTAGACCCACTTTGCCATGATGATCCTCCAGACACACCTCCTGCACCAGAGCCACTTGTTCCCCCTGCAGCACCTGCCCCACCTCCCCCACCTCCCCCACCTCCCCCACCTCCCGCACCTCCCCCACCTCCCGCACCTCCCCCACCTCCCCCACCTCCCCCACCTCCTGCACCTCCCCCACCTCCCGCACCTCCCCCACCTCCCGCACCTCCCCCACCTGCTCCACCAGCTTCCCCTCCTCCACCTGCGAAACTTATACCAGCTCCAGTATTGACCCCTGATCCACTAAAAAATGGAGCCTTGTTTCTTACAACTAGTCCTAGGTCAAGGTCCTTCACATCTTCATAGTCCACTGCCTGTAAAATGGCACAAACAAACACATTACAAAGGACAACAGCAAAATAGTACAGTTGGCATGCATCTTGCACAAGGTGCACACAGAGATGGGTGACTGGACTTCAAATATGTTAACTGTCACAATGTAAGCTATTTTCAGATCATTTACCTACAATGCACTATTTTTACTACTATTCGCTATTCACTAAACCATCTCCAGCTGAGAGAAACTCTCTATCCCTGGCTCATGACATCTCTAGCGAACCCACAGACAGCCTAAAGCACTTTTACAAGGAGTATCATATGCACAATCATACAATATAAACGCGTGTAATGCTCAATTGGATGTGCCTTGATACTGCTTGTGGTTACTCTACACCAGACCTGGGCATTGTACGGCCCCCGGGCCGCATCCGGCCCTTTGGCTGTCTGTGACCGGCCCGCGTGAGGTCAACGGAATATTAGGAATCACACGTAAATAAGTGAACATCATGCAAAGAATACAACAACATTTATTTTATTTTGAAGGTGCCTTTTTTAAACATTTACCTGACGTACATCCTGAATGCCCGCGAGCGGATGATGTGTTGGAGAACGGAGTTAAGAAGAGATGTGAGTTACTATTAGTCCGCAAAAATAACAGCCCACGTTATTAAGACAAGAAAGATAGAGTTTGTAACGAGACATGGACTGCTAAGTATTTATTTACTGAAGTCAAAGGGAAAGCCGTGTGCTTAGTTTGTGGAGAAAAGATCGCTGTTTTTAAGGATTACAATTTGAACCGCCACTACGAGACAAAGCACGGAGTGCGGGAAATTTCGAGCTTCAGCTGCTAAAGAAAGTGGTAGATTTTGACTTTTTCTCCTTGTCTCTGGATGAGAGCTGTGATGTCCGCGACACAGCCCAGTTCCTCATCTTTGTACGTTGGATGACGAAAGACTTTGACTTTACTGAGGAGCTGGCAGCAATGCGGTCAATAAAAGGGACGACTTTTGAAGCGGATGCAAGATAAAGTGAGGGAAATTAACCCACAGTCATGGAATTGTTAAATGTTTATTTCCAGTCCTGGAAAAGTGCTTGAAAAAGATTAAATCCCAAAAGTTTTGGAGAAGTCATGGAGATTTGTTATAGTCATATTTTCATGTCGTTCATTTACGCTGAGTTTTAATTAATTCATATGCTATTAAAAGAAATACGCTCAAAATATAAGTAGGCATACTATCTCATACTAATTTAAATGTTCGGTGTGGAAGCAGGCGAGATAATGCACTACGCCAGGGAAGTGTAGATTTAACCATGCTTGGCTACAAATGGAAAAGTACATGCCATGTGTTACAACAGACGTCAATCAAACTATTGTCTCATTCATTTGTGTAATTCAAGGTTTACTGTATGCTTTGAAATTCTCATTATTAGCTTAAATACTAAATTTAGTCTCTTTTGCATGTATACACTGAGATCTCACAGAATGTTTGGTCATAGAAAGTTGGTTTAAATATATTGAAACTCATGAAAAAGTCATGGAAATCCATGGGTCAAAATGTGTATGAACCCTGTGTATTATACACCAGGAGGTGTTGTGTAAGTCAGTGCTCAAAATGAATCATGTTACTGATGTTGTAACTAAATTAGTTAACTTTATCAGGGTAAGAGCATTGATTCACAGACAGTTTGTTGCACTTTTGGAGGAGCATGAGACTGAACATGGGGACATAGGCTACCACACAGCTGTCAGATGGCTCAGTCTGGGCAAAGTGCTTAAAACTGTATGGGACCTGAGAGCAGAGATTCAAGAGTTTTGTGAAAAGAAAGGCAAGGACAGCCCAGAGCTCTCAGATGCAGACTGGATGGAAGATCTTGCATTTGCTGTTGATGTCACTGCATTAATGAATGAGCCAAATACCAAACTGCAAGGCAAGGTCCTATTTGCACATGAAATGTACAGTCTGGTGAGACTTTCATGAGAAAGTTGCAGTGTCTTTCAAGACAGTTGGAAGGTAACATTCTCAACCACATGCCAACACTGAAAGAAGCCCCACCATCAGTTGATCACCTCCGCAGGTACACTGCTGGCAGAGCACTTTAAGTCAGCATCACTGCTGGAGTTTTATTCTTCTCTCAAAGAGGAGAACTTTTCATACGTGAGGAGGCATGCTCAGAAGATGTTGGTTCTCTTTGGATCTACTGACATATGTAAACAAACATTTTCTGTGATAAAGTTTAACAAATACAGATACAGATCCTCTCTCACTGATGATCACCTGTCAGCTGTCCTTCGCATATCCACCTCAGATATTCAACCTGACTTCAGTGCACTTGTTCATGCCCAAAACAGACTAGATTTCTCTCACTTAACAAGAAATAAAAACGCAAATGGAGTGATTAGACTATATGCAAATAGTAATAGTGCTTTGTATACAGTTAATTTAAAGCTGATCTTTGGAATACTGCCAAAAAATTGCATACTTTGTTTACAAATGTTCTTGTAAATTTGATTAAAGTGTGATATATTGTTGGCGTTATTACTTTGCCTGCCTCACTTTTTCATTGCCTAACCATAACATTTACTCTTACCTGTAGAAGCTTATCAAATTAATATGAGTAGAATTAAGTTCAGCTTATTGGTCCGGACCTCCACAACTGTCCATGTTTCTCATGTGGCCCCTCGGGAAAATTAATTGCCCACCCCTGCTCTACACGCTAGATTAATTTTGCCTGCTGCATATTGTATGATGTGACAATGGAAGGTGTACTGATTCAGCACCAGCAGAGAACATGCCAGTGTAACATCGCCCAAAAAGCACTGTACAAACAATTTAAGGAGACATTTTGCATAAGAATATGAACAATGGGGGGGGGGGGGGGGGGGGTCAATGGTGCAGCGATCTGACAGTGAACAACAGTGAATGATGTGCAGTTCAGGCTGGCCAAACACTTGAGCAAGTGGACTGCTGAAGTGAGCTTTAGAATCTGACACACAAATTTGAGCCAAGGATCTGCTCGCTAGCTCTCTGTATGCCGTAAAATACAAACAAAAACCTACCTTGTCAAGCATTAGGATCCCTTCATTGGTCTTGGGGTCTGTTCTAATGGTAAAGTATCCAGCCTCATTGCCTTTAATAATATCAAACACAGCCTCCCAGTTGTCTGTGCCTTCCTGGTCTAGGTCCTTTGCTTTGATTCTCATCACCTCCACGCCTTCTGTGTTCTCCTCAATGCTGCCCTCATACTGCAAGTAAAACAGATGAAATAAAAATAACAGGGCTAATTTCAAAGTTGAGTAGTCATCCTTGACATGATCTCATCTATATGTCAATGTTTTCCCTTTCTTTTTCATTCTTGCCCATATCACCCATGATATGCTTGTATTGAAGACTGAGAGAAAGAAAACTACCTCCTCTTTTTCCAGAGTCGGAAGATTGTCATTCACGTCTCGCACATTAATGGTAACAGTACAAGTTGCACTTTTTCCCTCTGATTGGCCATTTAGGTCTTGACCTTTCACGGTCAAAGTGTACTGATCCACTTTCTGAAATTAATAATCATAACAAAATCATAAAATCAAGTTGAAGTCAGTCAGGCTATGTTCTAAATAGACAATGTTGCTGTTGTCGATACAGCACCTCTCGATCCAGGGGGTTGTTAACGAGGATTGTTCCATCTTTGGTTATGTGAAAATAGTCATTGGATGGATTCTGATCTATGATGCTATAGGCAATCTGAGAGTTTGGATTCCCTGGTTCATCAGCATCAGTTGCAATGACTTTCATTACGGATGTCCCTGTAAAAACAGAATTAAGTGAAAGGGTCATCAAACTGAATCGTGAATGCAGGTAGAGCCTACTGCATTCAAAATAACTTACGACAAAGGCTATACTCAAAGAATGTGGTGTAATTACTATAATATACTATTATAAGCTTTCACTATTGCCAAGCTCCACATGATCGAAAAGCAAGCAATGTCAAGGCTATGCACACAGTTTAATTTCACAGCCTCTGAGTAACTTCAAATAACACCTATGTATTTCTGTCATTCTTACATGGAGAAATGCTAGTTTAAGAAACGGCAGACAACAAATTTGGGTTTTTAAGACAAAGGACAAAAACCAGCAGAAAACATGGAAATATTATTGGCTTTAAACTTTATCGCGTTTGCTCCTATAGGTCTTTTATGATGAAAACTATTTAAAATGTACTCCCTTGCAGTAACAAAACTATGACTGTTTTGCTCTATACATGATTAATCCGGGTAGAATTATTTAGCCATCACATATCAGTATGAGGATTGGTGAAAACTATATATATACCAAAATGTGTTCAGGGAAATTGACTGATTATTAAGCTGTCTTTCAGCAACGCCCTGAGATTACATTCAAACAAGCAGGGAGATAAATGAAAATAAAACAGAAAACCATTAAAAGCAGACATGACTAGCTAGAATGATATATAATAGTAAGAGCAGTAAAACAATGAAAAGTCACAAAAATAATAACAAGCCAGTCTGCCAAGAAATATATAAAACAATGATTTAACAGTAAAATATGTAAAATGTCAATGAAACATCAATAACAGATGGTTAAAATAAAACGACTTATAGCAATAGTAAAACAATAGACAAGGTTAACTAAAAACAATAAATAACAACCCAGTCTACAGATCAACCACAGCCGGAACAATGTAAAATAACCAGATTGTCGAGTAGATCCTTACAACTATTCTGATTTACCTGTCTAATTTCATTACTTCCTGCACTTTATTCTAATTGTTTGGTGCAAAAAACCTAAATGCTAGTTTTCCGAGCTTAGTATTATTCAGAGGAGTTTCAAGGGATATCAATTACTGAGCCTGTATGATGATAAACAGATTTCCGCCTTGTAATTAAATAAGAAGCAGTGTCTTTCCCTTCAATCACTGAGGGTAGACCATCCAAGATAGTGGTATAATTTACAGTGGTGAGTTCTAAACCATCCCCAGTAATAAAATGTAAGACACTGTGATTTCAATATGGATGAGACTGCATGCATATACACTATATCATCATAATCTAAGACTAACATGATGGTTGATTTGAGAATCTTTACCCTGTTCTCAAATGAGAAGTAAGACGGGGTCCTGCAAGTGCACCAAGTTTAATTCTCACCTTCTTTGTGAGCTCAAGCATGTGTTTTGAATGAAAGTTCATCATCTGGCCAAATACTTAGATATTTGTAATTGGAGACACACTGTCATGGTTACACACACACACAAACACTCACCATTTCCTGCTGCATGTTATATGTCACTCCCTGTTTTATTTTGATACTCATGCTTGTTTCTTCTAGCTACACTCTTGTAAATAGCATAAATTAAATTGTTCGCTCATTTAAAACAAAATTGTAATCTTTCAGATCAGAATTTTTGCAAACAGTCAAATGCATACCCAAGAAATGACACCGTTTGTATAATCAGCATAAACATTTACATTTCAGTTGTATTTTGAGGAAATTATATTATTGATATACACTGTTAACAACAACTTCCCTAGAATAAAGCATTGCGGTACAGATTTTCTTTTTATCGTAAAACCTCTGAATTCAGCCCTAAGACATATATGCAAAGTCCTCAAACCACTTAAATGATGCATCATCAAAAATGGTTAAAGTGAAGTAAAAGTTCTTTTTGTCAGTAGGTGGCACTTTGACTATCTCAACATACAGACTAATAGATCTATTCAGGTCGCGGTTCTGATGAGGCTTGAGTAATTTGGGGTCGATTGTACAATGAACAGTGGAGTTACAACAACTTCATTTTCACACTTATCAGTAGGTGGTGCTATCACAATCACTACATACAGACTAAGATAGCTTTTCAGGTCGGGACTCTGATCATAGGTCAGAATTTTGGGGTCGTCTGGAGAATGCACAATTGAGTTAAAAACAATAACATGTTCACGGTAATCAGTAGGTGGTGTTATGACCATGAGTTGATATTGTCATATTGAGCTGTTCAGGCCTTGACTCTGATCATGCAACATCATTTTGGTGCTGTTTGGACAATGCAAAGTGGAGTTATGACTACTTTGCCAGTTACACTAAATAAATGATTCAAAAAGATAATCAAGCATCCCTTTCTGACCTTATTCTTGAAGGTTGGGGAAGTGATTACGAAATATAAATGCATTTATATAAAATTGTACACAAAAGAGCCATAAGAATCATCTGTAGAAGTCGATATATAGATCCATCAAAACCATTATTCATTAATTAAAGTTGTGAAAATTTCAGGAACTATTAGACTACAGTATTCTGCAAATTATGTAAACAGCTCATAAGAAAACTATGCCTACCAACATCCAGAAAATATTTGAAAAAGAGAGTCATTTTAACTTAAAAAAGAACACAGCTCTTACATTTTTTTTTGTTCACAATCAAGTTGATTGGATGTTGCATTATAGTGAAAGGAGTCAGTTTATGCTCCAATCTCAACAAAGATACAAAATATTCTAGAACATACATATTATTAAAAAAAATTAAATCCAGTATGTTGACAAATACAATGTCATTTGTCATTCGGTTTTGTTCAGTTTTCTTGTGTCAAGTAAATCATTTTGTGAGCTTCTTTGAATGGTAAAAAATTAACTGTAACTTAGGAACTAATGGAGGGATATGAGGGGCTGTGTTGGCGTGCAGCTATTTCAATTAAAAAAGATTCAGCTCCACAACCAACCGTTGGAATGAGACCAGCAATAAATAAAAATTTCCCAAAGTCCTTTAAAAACATTAAATAGGAGATTAAAATAGTTTGCTCAGACTCCAAATGGGATGTATCATTCATCCCTTCATGAACCACTATTCTTGTGATTGAGGTGGGGAGTGTAGGCAGCAATTCTAACAATTTAAAACTAATCACGAAAGAAGGAAGACTAACCTGGAAGACTGAGCTCGTCCACCTCCCCGTTGTCAATCAATCCAAACTCTGGAGCGTTGTCATTTTCATCTAAAACCTTGATTTGTATTTCGATTGTTTCATTAAGATTTTTACCACCTGTGGAAATACCTGTCAGCTGAAACAAGAGTTACACTCACAAACGATCACTTTTGTCATTGCTGTGTAGCAAATATTGCTAAAGATCTTGGTACCACATATGAAAAACTGAAATTGAATTGAACACAGGAAACGTGACATGAAATTCATAAAGTACATGAAAATAGAATAAAGTCAAAGATCACTCACATTGTATATATGAATATTCTCTCTGTCAAGTACTTGGGTCACACGTAGGAATCCAGTTTTAGGGTCAACAACAAATACACCGAAGGGAAATTTGTTTGCACCTTTGCCCTCAAGGGAGTACAAAATGTTTGGATCAAGGTCATCTGATCGGATCTGAAACAAGAAACAGAACAAACCAACAAAGCAGAACACCTGATCACTTCATTGCTCAAGAAATACTTAATAAGAAAAACTAATAAAATAATGAGCAGTCTTTGCTGTTGCAATACCTCTCTCTAGTGGCTGATGATGGTTATTTAATATTTGCTCACCAAAATGTAGTGACACAATTTCCTGAAGACAAATGGAATTGATGTCTGTTTTCATATTTGGAGTGCAGAGGGTAATGCCATCTTTAGAATCTAAATTGAACTGTTATGCAGTGCATTTTCTGACTGATTGATTGAATTAGCTGCCCCTCCATCTAATAATGATAATAATTTTTTATATCACCTGCCTTTCATAATGTGAGAGGCGGTGGACTAGTGGCAGAAACTTGGACTATGGGCAGAAAAGGTCTCTGGTTCGACAAATAAATGTCTTAATGTTAATCTTAATAATCAAATACATTGGTGGTGCTTATCAATACTAAATAAATCAAAAGTAGAAATAAATGTAATAGACAATGGCTCTAAATGACTAACCCTCGTGCAACATCTAATGAATTTTTGTGTCACTAACTGAAGACATTGTGATTCTCAATGTCAGCTGTTTTGTTTGTCATCTTTTGCTTCAGTGTTAATGGGTAGAGTTCAAATTAACTGGAGATCAGCAACTCACCTTGGCTATATATTCCTGATGAGTGTAGTCTACATTTTCTTTCAGAGCTTTTGGAGGGATAATCCATTCTCTTCTTTTTCTTGCCAGATTGTCTCCAGAGTTGACCCTCACCACAGGAACAACCTGGAACAATACATATACAAATTGGAAAGGGTTTTTATTTGACTAAATTATTTGAGTTTGTTTCTAGAAAAGTTTGTTATGAGTATTATTTGAGAACAGTTTCCATGCTCAAGTAAAAAATATAAGAACTACTGAGGGATGTAATAGTGGTCAAGTATAAGGTTCCATGACATATAAAAAAGCCAAATGTTATTGTATGGTTTGGATAATATAACAATTTAATATAATACCTTTTTAGCAAGTGTTGAGGAAATCCCTAAAGGTTTCTCATTTTTCAGGGATTGGGGATTTAAGTAACATACTAAACTAAGATTGGCATGTCAAAATTAGCATACATGCACTTTTATCAAACACTGAGCTGTTTTTGTCATCAGTATGGTTGCATTTATATGCTGTTTTTGTTTAAAACAACCACTGCTACTACTTTCAAACACAAACATTCATACAGCCATTCTATAAGCATTGCTTTTCTATCAAATATTATCAACATTCTGACGAGCAATGTAGGGCTCAGTATTTTGCCAAAAGATACTTCAGGATGCAGACTGGAGGATTTTGGTGACATGCAACAGCCTTCCTACTCTGCTGTTTCTATTTTCCATTGTAATTCAGTTATACAAAAAATCTATGTATTTCCACCTGCGCAGCAGATTATGTTCTTCAACCTGTGTCATATTAGACACAGGTTGAGCGGGTTGTCTACTTTCAACCTGTGTCATATTAGACATATTAGATTTAGCCATAGTGTTTAACTGCATTTTATTTTTGATTGATCTGCTTACGGGGACTCCCGTGGTAAAAGGCTATCAGAAATAGATTTAAACCTGTAATTTCAGATGGGAGGCTGAAATTAAGGAAGCATTTCTTTCTTTTCTACCAGAATAGATACTGCTAGGGCGTATGTGAAAGCAGCCACCTGTCTGGTCCTGTGTAACAGTGTATGGTCACACCCTACCAATCCTAGGACATGTATCTATGGGCATGCCAAAATAATAAAGGAGCTACAAAGAGAAGACGAGAAAAAGGAGCGGTGTCTCTAAAATAACGCAATATGACTCACAACCACATTAATTAAAAACTGCTGAGCACAAAGAATATAATGTCAACACTAGTGAAAGATACTTTTTGTCTTCACTCTTCATCTGAGAACATATGATTGTTGCTACCCTTCTCTCACTTGAATAGTTATTCAGTGATGAATCATTGAAAGGAAATAAAATTAAGTTGAAGAAGAGTATGGCTGAGAGCCAGTTTAGCTTAGAACTAAGGCCTTGGGCACGAGGTTGCTGTCTTAACTTGTTCTGGTTAGAATCATCCATTGAGTTCCTGAAGAACTGGTTGGTCATATAAGAAAGGTGGAACAACATGATAAGACTTGATGATGAATTGTAATCTGCATACGAAATCCAACTGAGACATTTACACAATTTACAACACAAGCTGACCTAATATCCTCAGAATTCAGAACTCAGAAGTTATAACCTATTGTTAATAATTACTCAATGACCTTGTTTATAACAATGTCTTAATGCACACTGCAATATGATTTAAAACCGTTATATATTAACATTTTACGATTTTTGAAAATATTTTTTGTTAAACTGATGATTAACTTTATTACTCGGATTTAAAATGGGGCATGGGACATTATGGGATGATATATTTTGCCGTGTGTCCAACAGTACAGGCGGTTGTGTTGCCATACCAGCCATATATTTGTTAGGATCGACATGAAGAAGATAATTGACCTATAGTGTGAAGGTTAAACAACCCCAAACTCCCAAGTTTTATCATAAAATTATGTTTGAACAGGTTTATGATCTGCCTGACATAGAAATCATGATTAAAAATCCTGGAACAATGATAACAAGCAGGAACAACAACAAATTGCAAATCATTTCTAGTCCTATGGCTAAATCTAATACAAACTGTCTATGAACCTACAGGAAACATGGCCTAAAATAAGTAGAGTGTGTTCATTTAGAAACATTAACACGATTTAACATGGAAGGCTTCTATCCCACAATCCACAGAGACCTGATATACCACCAGACAAAAAAAACTTAAAGTTGCTAAACTCACAGTTCAAATTATATTACTGGGAAAACCCAAAGACACAGGAGAATCCTTCAGCACTCACCACAAACAGTAGCAGCGCAAACACGGGTGAAGAAACTGTAATCATGACTGGAGAAAAGTCCAACTATCCACAGTTAACCAAAGGAATCCAGGTAAGAGCTACTGTCTGACTGTGAACTGATGGTGGCAAGGGGAGGAGGCTTATGAAAGGGGTGTGCTACACCGCACACGCAGATACATAGTGTCTCTCACACACACATACACACATCACCACTGTTGATTAGTGTTGCTGACAAGCATTTAATCTTCGATTTGAATATTGCATTAGCATTAAATTTAATAATCCAGACTTCCAGGTGAAAACTTTCCTTTGAAATAAATCTGATTCTGATTCCAAAATATAGTTGCTTGGCAAATAAAGGATTAAATAGTCAATAAACATAATGGATAATTACGATGCTTTAAGACATTGGGATTGCTTCTTCTCCTGCACACATTCACACATCTCTCCAGTCCAGGCCACTGAGGCCTCCCAAATTCCCACACAGTCCATCTACACAACGCATCCATATTCAAGATTATTCTGATGCTAAAAGTTGAGAATTATGATTTTTGGTGTATAGTCATTTATGTATTTTCAGACATTTTATATGTGTTGGTCCAAGTGGAATTTGGTACTGCTTTTGCTGCTGCTCTTTCACTTGATGATGATTGAATGCATGTTGTAATAAAGATTATTTTAAAATTGAATACTGGTTTGCCAATTGATATTCAACAGGTATGGTTTTGGTTTTGTATTTATATAGCGCTTTTCTAGTCTTGATGACGACTCAAAGCGCTTTACAGTACAGTTTTACATTCACCCATTCATTCATACAGTGCATCTATAGCTATTCGCCATTCAGGGTTCAGCATCTTGCCCAAGGACACTTCGGCATGCAGATGGGTCAGACTGGGGATCAAACTGACGACCTTCAGGTTGGAGGACGACCACTCTACCCCTCAGCCACAGCCGCACAAACACCAGGGCGGTATGACAAACACCAGACCTGCTTTCCAAAATAGGAGAAAAGATTGTAAATTATTATGAACTACCTGCGGCAGAACTTCTGTATACAGCAGGGAGAAGCACACACAACACATATTTCTCCAAGTAGGGTAGAACAAAATTCAGGGATGACATTAAACCAGGAATGCTAAAGCTCGGTCAGAGGACTGCCATTGATATACACTCTCTTTGGAATAGGCTTGAGGACTGCATAATTGGTCAAATTACCAAGGTGGCACCAGCCTTTTGCAGACTGTAGAATGACAAATTGCACATATGTAATTTGATGACCAGTAAATGTACATGCGGGCAGGTCTGCAACATGGATGGAACCAGAAAGAACAACATTCCAGTTGCTCAGGTTGCTTAAAAAGTTCCAGTTTTCTTGAAGTACGAGGATTGACATACATTCTTTTAGTTAATAACAATAGCTTTATTCATGTTTCGCATCATCTATGCATAACAATTATGACAAAGTCATATCTACAACTGTCACACCCCGCCTCGGGTGAAGGTAATGTAACCTTAAAAAGACTGGACTTTCAAACCCAAAGATGGCAAGGCACACAGTTGCAAATTGGTTTATAACAACATTTATTCTCCCAAAGTGTCAAAATAAGTGCACAACATACATAGGAGGCCAAAACCCAAACATCTCAGTAGATATTCCGTGGAGAGCTGAGCGCTGAGCACCCTGCTGAGCACCCTGCTGAGCACCCTGATGAGCACCCTGCTGAGCACCCTGCTGAGCACCCTGCTGAGCACCCTGCTGAGCACCCTGCTGAGCACCCTGCTGAGCACCCTGCTGAGCACCCTGCTGAGCACCCTGCACAACACCGACAACCTCCTCCGGCAACAGCATGCAGCAGACTGTCAGAAGGACAGCAGCTCACCCCTTATATACCCCATGGCCCCTCCCACTAGACAGGCCCAATCAACAGGGGGATTATAATACTGAGCATTTTGCCAACCAACCATGAATACACTCATCAAAAAATACAGCATGCATGTTAATGTTACTTTCATTTAGCAGATTAGTGATTTTCACTAGTACATTTCAAATTGTCACTCATTAATGTCCAGTGTCCCCCTTTGACACAAGGGAAAATGGTTTGGCCCAAACATGGCCAATCAGTCCAATCAGTTGCAGCAGGTATTTCCTGACACCATATTTAAAGCCCTCAGCCCCACCCTGACTCTTTTAGTCTGCAGTACAGAGCCGTGGTGAGCGGGTAAGATTGTTTGTGAGTGTTTGAACAAAGAGAATGTATGCTTGAGGGCCTTGCCGCTCACACCATCCATCAATGCGCGCCGCCGACAGGCAGCCAAACAGGGACAGTGGTCTAAACTGTCACAACAACCTAACTGTTTGTAACTGTTATTAAACAATATGTATGACCTTTATGTATACTTGACCTCAATAAAAACAAGCACTGGAAACTAGAACAAGTGCAAAATAAATGTCCAATCAACATGCGCAAACACAACACGTGTATATATATATTAACATAAAACAAGTGCAGAAGTCGTTTTCAATATGAAATGTCATGACGCATGGCAGTCATGCAATTTTTCATTTGTCATTTAAGGGGACATAATATGAAAACACCACTTTTGTAGTACTTCTACACGTTAATTTGGGTATCTGGCATGTCTACCGACACAAAAACTATGGAAAAAAACAACTGCCTCGATTTGTTATGGTTCCTCTAAGCCAGAAACGTTTTGCTTGAGTGACTGCGAATGAGCTTCCGTATCATTCTCTCGTCACTGCCTTACCATCTCAATTTTTTATAGCCTCTAGTGAAGCCTTAATGCATCAACAAACTCAGATTTTCCACATATTTTACCAAATTCTAGTGAAGTTTAAGTTTTTTTTCCACTGCACTAACTGCAACAACTGACGGTCACAACCTATTCCAGAGACTCCCATCCAGCAAAAGGATCCGGGCAATCAAGACTAAAACCTTGCGCCACCTGAACAGTTTCTTCCCCCACAAACAAAAATATACGTGGCCAATAAAATAATTCTGATTCTGATACTGATTTGATCTTCAAATCAGACAATTTATATATGTATAGCCCATATTCACAAAACACAATTACCCTCATAGGGCTAACAAAGTGGGGAATCCTCTGTTAACCCTCAGCAAGAGTACCAAAAGTAACAGTGACCACATTTATAAAAATGGAAATAACATATTGACTTGAATCTGTATTCAAAATTACATTGAGCTTAAAGGGTAAGATCAGTTTTTTGTGTCTAAAGCAGCCAGTCAACAATACAATTTGACTGCATCCTAATGAAGCCAGTATGATGCTTTGTTAACAGTAAGATTACTGTTACCTATTAAAATTGAAAGGATTATTATTAGGGCCCTCCTACCGAAATCGGTGGGAGGCCCTATTACAATTGAAAGGATTTTTAGGGCCCGAGCACCGAATGGTGAGAGACCCTATTGAATTTGTAAGGATATTTATTATTATTAGGACCCGAGCACCGAAATCGGTGGGAGGCAATGTTGAAATTGAAATGATTATTATTATTAGGGCCCGAGCACCTCCGGTGGGAGGCCCTATTGAAATTGAAAGTAGAAAATTAAATATAAAAGAATATTTATAAATTATTAATATTTGAAAATTGTAAAGGTTATTAAATATTGAATATCAAATACATAAATTAAAGCAAACGTTTGACAGAGTTGCAATATAGCGCCTCTTATAAAAAAAAAAATATACAAATATTCTGCACATTATGACATTTTCATTCCGCAATGTTTGTAAGTAGTGAGGGCAACATATGAAAATCTGGGAACTAAATCCTTACCAAGAAATTTCTTGGTAAGGATTTAGTTCCCAGATTGGTCAAATATCTGCTAAAATGCCCTTACTAAAGGACAGGTAACTGATGAATAGATAGCAAAGCATTTAGTGTGTGAATTACCTGAGGTAGTGCAATCAATGTCAGATTGGGTTCTTCTTTTGGGTTTTGATGATCCTGCTAAAATAACAGTTAACATGTCAACATGATTTTAATTTTGAAAAAATCGTAATTCTGTGTACTTACTTATTTTTAAAGTCTTTTTCAGTTGGATGACATCTTATTAGAAAGCAGATTGCTACAGTTTGACTCAAATGCTTATCAATGGTATCAAATAGTACTGGACATTTGAAATAGCAGCATTTCTCATTGACTATCATGAAGTGCAAGAATTTACAGCATGTTGTGAAAATTGTTTTATGGTTGTAATACCCTATAGCCCTGATATTCTCTATGTGTATACTTCAGGAGGAGTTAAACTATTAAGAGGGCCGTCTTATCTAACAATGCAAAGTGTGCTTGACACTCACCGAGAAGATCAAGATACATTTCGATATGTTGGAGGTCCTGATATTGTTGAGGTTTCCCTCTCTTCGTTTGGACTTCCTGATGGCTAAATAAATTAGGGAGGACAGCCATTCAACAGCTAACTTAGTTATAGGTTAGTCAATAAAACATCATCATTTATACCTTGTGGGAATTTAGGAAATCAAAACCATGCTTAAATAAACCTCCCTATGGTTCTTTTAAAGATGATGTAGGGTTTTAAATAAAATTTGTGAAGAGCATACCAGGCCTACCAATAAGAATGGGAAGAGTGATTAATGATTTTCTTTATAATTATATTATTAATGTTCTTGCTAGTTCTAAGCTGCTTGTTTAGCTGTGTGAAGCCTCTCATGTTTTCGTTGAGTATATTTAACAAGTTAGACATTAGAAGAAGCCACTATAAGAGGCCTGTTGCTCTCCTGATCCCTGCACCTCACCATGAATATCAGAGCACCTACCTGCTTCAAACTGAACATATAGTGAACATATGGTGCTCAACATTGTATAAAATCATGACAAACATGTGGACCAGATGAGTCAGGAAAGGCGTGTGTGGTCAGCACTGAGTTTGGGAGGGAAGATGTAACCATGGAGACAAGGAGTGTCAGGAAGGTTTGTCTGGGTGTGGTCGAAACTGAGTGTGGGAGTTAAGAGGCTACCATGGGGACTAAGAGAGTCAGGAAGCTGTGTCTGGGTGTGGTCAAAACTGAGTGTGGTAGGGAAGAGGTAACCATTGGGACCAGGAGACTCAGGAAAGATGTGTTCATGTGGGGTTGGCACTGAGTGTGGAAGGTAGGAGGTAACCATGGGGACCAGGAGAGTCAGGAAAGGTGTGTGTGGGTGTGGTCAGCACTGAATTTGGGAGGGAAGATGTAACCATGGAGACAAGGAGAGTCAGGAAGGTTTGTCTGGGTGTGGTCGAAACTGAGTGTGGGAGTTAAGAGGCTACCATGGGGACTAAGAGAGTCAGGAAGTTGTGTCTGGGTGTGGTCAAAACTGAGTGTGGTAGGGAAGAGGTAACCATTGGGACCAGGAGACTCAGGAAAGAAGTGTTCATGTGGGGTTGGCACTGAGTGTGGAAGGTAGGAGGTAACCATGGGGACCAGGAGAGTCAGGAAAGGTGTGTGTGGGTGTGGTCAGCACTGAATTTGGGAGGGAAGATGTAACCATGGAGACAAGGAGTGTCAGGAAGGTTTGTCTGGGTGTGGTCGAAACTGAGTGTGGGAGTTAAGAGGCTACCATGGGGACTAAGAGAGTCAGGAAGTTGTGTCTGGGTTTGGTCAAAACTGAGTGTGGTAGGGAAGAGGTAACCATTGGGACCAGGAGACTCAGGAAAGATGTGTTCATGTGGGGTTGGCACTGAATGTGGCAGGGAAGAGGTGACCACGGGGACCAGCACAGTCAGGAAAGGTGTATTCGGTTGGGGTCAGCACTGAGTGTGGGAGGGAAGAGGTATACATGTGGACAAGGTGAGTCAGGAAAGGTGTGATGGGTGTGGAAGGTAAAGGGTGGGGAGGGGAGTGGTAACCATGGGAACCAGGAGGGTCAGAAAAGGGGTGTTTAGCCGTGGTCTTCCTTCTCCACCACTTTCAATGCAGAACTTTTATGACATGATTGCAGCTTTGTTTGTCGAACATATGAGTACATTCAAAATAAAGATATTTTGAAGATATTTTTATCATTATGGCCCGAGCACTGAAACGGTGGGAGGCCCTATTGAAATTGAAATGATTATTAGGGCCCGAGCACCTCCGTTGGGAGGCCCTATTGAAATTGAGATGATTATTATTAGGGCCCGAGCATCTCCAGTGGGAGGCCCTATGGAAATTGAAATGATTATTATTAGGGCCCGAGCACCGAATGGTGAGAGGCCCTATTGAATCTGTAAGGATTTTTATTATTATTAGGGCCCGAGCACTGAAATCGATGGGAGGCCCGTATTGAAATTGAAAGGATTATTAGGGTCCGAGCACCGAATGGTGAGAGGCCCTATTGAATCTGGAAGGATTTTTATTAGGGCCCGAGCACCTGTGGTGAGAGGCCCTATTGAAATTTAAATGATTATTAGGGCCCGAGCACCTCTGGTGAGAGGCCCTATTGAAATTGAAGGAATTATTCTTATTTAGGGCCCGAGCACCTCTGGTGAGAGGCCGTATTGAAATTGTAAGGATTTTTATTATTATTAGGGCCCGAGCACCGAAATCGGTGGGAGGCCCTATTGAAATTGAAATGATTATTCGGGCCCGAGCACCGAATGGTGAGAGGCCCTATTGAAATTGTAGGCATTATTAAGGCCCGAGCACCGAAATCGGTGGGAGGCCATATTGAAATTGAAATGATTATTATTATTATTAGGGCCCGACCACCGAAATCGGTGGGAGGCCCTATTGAAATTGAAATGATTATTATTAGGGCCCGAGCACCGAAATCGGTGAGAGGACCTATTGAAATTGAAAGGATTATTAGGGCCCGAGCACCGAAATCGGTGAGAGGACCTATTGAAATGATTATTATTATTCTTATTATTATTATTTTGCTGTGTCGTTAATGAATTGGCTTTTTGAGGGCTTTACCATGCTCAAAAAGTTGTAAAAGTTTGCAGTCATTTGGAAATGGGTGTGGCAAAATGGCTCAACAGCGCCACCAACGGAGAGCCCCTCATTTACGGAGATGCACCTCATTTAGCATTCACTGATCCTCACGAAATTGAAGACAGTTGTGTATCATCACCAGATGTACAAAAAAGCCTCTTGGAGCATTATGAAAAACGCAACAGGAAGCAAGCCATTTCGGATTTTTGGCCTATTTTGGTCATATTCCATAATGACAGCGCCCCCTGGGGGCATTAGGAAATGTCTTGTTTTGGTAGGTGTTACTCTTTGATCTATTTCTCCCCAGCCACTGTGCTAAACCATGTCAAACTTTGTCACATGGGTCTCAAGATATTGATAATGTAGGCATAACATTACTGTGATTTTTCATCAAGCAGATTCTTAATGACGAGGCAACAAAGTTCATCAGCTCACCATGACAAACGAAATCCATTTTAACGGAGTTACCATAAACGCATCATGAGACGGTAGTGTTTTGGTCAACTCACACCTGGAGTTATTTCTACTCAGCCACTTTGCGAAACCATGTCAAACTGTGTGAAATGGATCTCAAGATATTGATAATGTAGGCATAAGATTGCTGTGACTTTTCATCATGCGGATGGTTAATGGCTTGGCAGCAGAGTTCCTCATCTCGACATGAAAAACGAAACGCAATTTAACACAGCTGCAAGTGAACGCATCATGAGAATCTCCTTACGAGCTGAGTCTGTGGTGACGGTCCACTCACACATCGAATCAGTAGCACAGTGTGATGTTCTGCTTGCTCATCTGACGGACACGTTAAAGGCGACTGCTCTCCCGTTTCTGTGGTAAGTGAAGTTAACTATTTTATTTCGATCTGTTAGAAGTGATTTGCAGCGTGTGTTAAAGCAACTTGTTAGCATTGTTGCGCTAGCCCTGAGGCTAAACAATATCTTCGCATGGGTGCAGTAACTGTCCTGCGATTCGATTGGGGTTATTACCGACAAACACCGACATGAAACGACATGAGCGGGTCCACCCAGCAGATATAAGCGTTACTTTATGCGGATGACTCTGAGACAGGAGACTGTGTGTCGGCTTGTAAGTTAGCTTCGCTAGCGGGCTAGCTAAGCTAAATGAAACCTGAGAAACCTGAGTGTTTAAAGTCACGTCTGCATTGCAAGAACAGCTGTTCAAAGGAGCATTACGTGTCCTAAAGCTCTTTCTTCAGAGTAGTGTTGTAACGTGTTACAGTGAAAAGTAACCGTGTCTCCCACCTTCAGTATTTAAATCATTAATCTCAGACAGACTTCACTGAATTCTTTTGTTAAATATGAGTAAAACATAGCCTTGTAACTTTACTAGAACAGACAGTGTCATACAGAGTTGTAGGCTAATATGCACTACCTATTTCCTAAGCTAAAATGATTATGATCTGATTAACTTTGAATTAATATTTTATTATTACCATGTAAAAGTCTGTTAATTAGTTAACCTGGCCCATGTATGACTTTACATATCTTTGTATTTGTGTTCAATGTTCCTCTAGAAGGTCCAACTTGACACACAACTTGAATCCAACCAGACTGAACACTGACTCCAGGTACAGACCTGTTTTCATTACTTACAAACAATCAAAGTATTGCACATAATACATAATGTATTAAATTATAATGCAATACTTTAATGTGAAATAACTCCATACGAAACATTCATTGTCATGGTAGTGCACGTTTTAATCCAAAAGCATATTCAAATACATAGTTGAATATCCACAGAAAATGAGAATACACACTTGTTCAAAAGTAACACTTCCTGTACAATAATGATATAATTTATGTTTCCTATCATTTTATTAGGGACAGACGAGCCTGAAGGACACAGCTGTGATGACCATGTTCTGTCTCTTATGGCAAAGCAGAAATATAAAACACTGGGTTCTTATCTAAAGTGTATCAAATCAGATCTCCACCATGTTGCTGCTGAGGACATCAGGTGCTGCAGTTCTTCATCTATGAAGAGAAAAAACTCACTGTTAAAGAATGTTTTGTGTTGTGTATGAAGCACAACAGATTTCAGATAGAACCGTTGTACTGTGGTCTTGGTTTGTATGCTCATGGTTAAATGTACATATTTTAAGTCCCTTCTGATAAAAGTACTGAAAGAAATGCAACATTGTACACATAGATAAAATGTCTTTCTACCTCATCTGTAATATTCAAGGTGATGATCTCCCACAGAGCTGTTGATAACAGTCCACATCAAGTCTCTCCACTTCCCTCAGTGTGAAAACATAATTATATAATTAATTGGAGAAGTGTTTACAACACTGATGTGTGGACATTATAATCTTATCTATACTGTCTAATTCACACTACAACTCCATGACAGACTAAATAAACGATGTGAAAATAGTAATGGTGGATATACCAGCCTGTATCAGAATATTGGTGAAACATAGTTACTATCACATCCAACGTACACGTGTAGCGTATTGATAGTAACTTATTAAAAAAAAAATAAAGTCACAACGAAAACAAGACTGTGGAGTCACCTTGCTTCAATCTGGTCATTAGACGTGATAAATAAACGGTAACTTTTATAACAATTACATATTACAAAAAACTTGAGGGATGTAAGCATATGATGATAGATAAAGCAATATGTTATGTTGTATAGTTTGAAGGTAACTTACCTCTAGTTCAGCACCAGCGGCTGGCTACAGGAAGTGGAGCGATCATCCTTGCCGCAGATCGCAAACGCATGCAATGCGGAGACTAGCGCTTGGTCATCGAACGTTCTCTCTTCACCGACCGCAACAGACTAGAAATTGCCTGTGCTCGGGCCCGTTAGTGCTACAACGTAGCCCTAGTTATTATTATTATTTTTATTCGCTCAATGAATTGGCTTTTTGAGGGCTTTAACGTGCTCAAAAAGTTTCTAAAGTGTGCAGTAAATTAGAAATGTGCGCAAGTTTACGTATTCTGAAGTATTTGGGAATGGGTGTGTCAAAACCGCTCAATAGCGCCACATACGGAAAAGCCCCTCATTTAGCATTCACCGATCCTCACCAAAAAAAAGACAGTTGTATATCATGACTCAATGCATAAAAAAGTCCATCAGCGCATTATGACAAACGCAACAGGAAGCTCGCCATTTTGACTTTAGTGGCTACTTTGGTCATATTCCACTTTTTTACTTGGAAGTACTCGTCGTGGAGCTTTTATCAGATCAACTTAAAATTTAGACGGGTGCTATCACAACAAGATGAAGATCTAAAGTTATTAAAAAAACAACTTTTTGCTATTGCGTTTGACCGTGGTGTGGCATCAAAGTGTGACGCCATCAAAACACTCAGACATATTTGGTCCCATGGACTCCAAACTACACATGTAAGACAAGAGTCGCGACCTGAAGACAACAACAAAAAATCTTGACTTAAAATGACAGCGCCCCCTGGTGGCAGCAGGAAATGTCTTTTTTTTGGTACATGTTCTGTTTTTATGTACTTCTCGGAGAGCTTTCATCAGATCAACAAAAAATTTAGATGAGTGTCATCACAACAATATGGAGACAAAAAGTTATCAAAGAAACAACTTTCTGACACACCGTCTGACCGTGGCGTGGCGGCAAAGTGTGATGAACGCCATGAAAACACAAGCTTCTATATCTTAGACATATTTGGTCCCATCGACTCCAAACTAGACATGTAAGACAAGAGTCGCAACCTGATGACATCAACAAAGACACCATGACTTAAAATCATAGCGCCACCTGCTGGCTACAGGAAGTGAAGCGTTTATTCTTGCTGCAGAGCTTAAAACGCACGCAAGGCAGAGACGTGCGCTTGGTCATCGATCGCTCTCTCTTCCCCGACCGCAACAGACTAGAAATTGCCTGTGCTCGGGCCCGTTAGTGCTACAACGTAGCCCTAGTTATTATTATTATTTTTATTCGCTCAATGAATTGGCTTTTTGAGGGCTTTAACGTGCTCAAAAAGTTTCTAAAGTGTGCAGTAAATTAGAAATGTGCGCAAGTTTACGTATTCTGAAGTATTTGGGAATGGGTGTGTCAAAACCGCTCAATAGCGCCACCTACGGAAAAGCCCCTCATTTAGCATTCACCGATCTTCACCAAAAAAAAGACAGTTGTATATCATGACTCAATGCATAAAAAAGTCCATCAGCGCATTATGACAAACGCAACAGGAAGCTCGCCATTTTGACTTTAGTGGCCATTTTGGTCATATTCCACTTTTTTACTTGGAAGTACTCGTTGTGGAGCTTTTATCAGATCAACTTAAAATTTAGACGGGTGCTATCACAACAAGATGAAGATCTAAAGTTATTAAAAAAACAACTTTTTGCTATTGCGTTTGACCGTGGTGTGGCATCAAAGTGTGACGCCATCAAAACACTCAGACATATTTGGTCCCATGGACTCCAAACTACACATGTAAGACAAGAGTCGCGACCTGAAGACAACAACAAAAAATCTTGACTTAAAATGACAGCGCCCCCTGGTGGCAGCAGGAAATGTCTTTTTTTTGGTACATGTTCTGTTTTTATGTACTTCTCGGAGAGCTTTCATCAGATCAACAAAAAATTTAGATGAGTGTCATCACAACAATATGGAGACAAAAAGTTATCAAAGAAACAACTTTCTGACACACCGTCTGACCGTGGCGTGGCGGCAAAGTGTGATGAACGCCATGAAAACACAAGCTTCTATATCTTAGACATATTTGGTCCCATCGACTCCAAACTAGACATGTAAGACAAGAGTCGCAACCTGATGACATCTACAAAGACACCATGACTTAAAATCATAGCGCCACCTGCTGGCTACAGGAAGTGAAGCGTTTATTCTTGCTGCAGAGCTTAAAACGCACGCAAGCCAGAGACGTGCGCTTGGTCATCGATCGCTCTCTCTTCCCCGACCGCAACAGACTTGAAATTGCCTGTGCTCGGGCCCGTTAGTGCTACAACGTAGCCCTAGTTATTATTAGGGCCCGAACACCGAAATCGGTGGGAGGCCCTATTGAAATTGAAATGATTATTATTATTATTAGGGCCCGAGCACCGAAATCGGTGAGAGGACCTATTGAAATTGAAATGATTATTATTATTCTTATTATTATTAGGGCCCGAGCACCGAAATCGTTGAGAGGACCTATTGAAATTGAAATGATTATTATTCTTATTATTATTATTTTGCTGTGTCGTTAATGAATTGGCTTTTTGAGGGCTTTACCATGCTCAAAAAGTTGTAAAAGTTTGCAGTAAGTTAGAAAGTCGTGAAAATTTACGTATTCTGGGGTATTTGGAAATGGGCGTGGCAAAATGGCTCAACAGCACCACCAACGAAGAGCCCCTCATTTACGGAGATGCACCTCATTTAGCATTCACTGATCCTCACGAAATTGAAGACAGTTGTGTATCATCACCAGATGTACAAAAAAGCCTCTTGGAGCATTATGAAAAACGCAACAGGAAGCCCGCCATTTTTGATTTAATGACTATTTTGGTCATATTCCATAATTTTTTACTTTAATGCACTTCTCGTAGAGCTTTCATCAGATCAACTTAAAATGTAGACGACTGTCATCACAACAAAATGAAGATCTAAAGTTATCAAAGAAAAAACTTTTCGCCACACTGTCTGACTGTGGCGGGGCGTCAAAGTGTGACGAAACGCCATCAAAACACGAGCTTCTATATCTCAGACATATTTGGTCCCATGGACTCCAAACTACACATGTAAGACAAGAGTCGCGACCTGAAGACAACAACACAAAAATCTTGACTTAAAATGACAGCGCCCCCTGGTGGCAGCAGGAAATGTCTTGTTTTTGGTACATGTTCTATTTTTATGTACTTCTCGGAGAGCTTTCATCAGATCAACAAAAAATTTAGATGAGTGTCATCACAACAATATGGAGATAAAAAGTTATCAAAGAAACAACTTTCTGAAACACCGTCTGACCGTGGCGTGGCGGCAAAGTGTGATGAACGCCATGAAAACACAAGCTTCTATATCTTAGACATATTTGGTCCCATCGACTCCAAACTAGACATGTAAGACAAGAGTCGCGACCTGATGACATCTACAAAGACACCATGACTTAAAATCATAGCGCCACCTGCTGGCTACAGGAAGTGAAGCGTTTATTCTTGCTGCAGAGCTTAAAACGCACGCAAGGTAGAGACGTGCGCTTGGTCATCGATTGCTCTCATTTCCCCGACCGCAACAGACTTGAAATTGCCTGTGCTCGGGCCCGTTAGTGCTACAACGTAGCCCTAGTTAGGGCCCGAGCACCGAAATCGGTGAGAGGACCTATTGAAATTGAAATGATTATTATTATTCTTATTCTTATTATTATTTTGCTGTGTCGTTAATGAATTGGCTTTTTGAGGGCTTTACCATGCTCAAAAAGTTGTAAAAGTTTGCAGTAAGTTAGAAAGTCGTGAAAATTTACGTATTCTGGGGTATTTGGAAATGGGCGTGGCAAAATGGCTCAACAGCGCCACCAACGGAGAGCCCCTCATTTACGGAGATGCACCTCATTTAGCATTCACTGATCCTCACGAAATTGAAGACAGTTGTGTATCATTACCAGATGTACAAAAAAGCCTCTTGGAGCATTATGAAAAACGCAACAGGAAGCCCGCCATTTTTGATTTAGTGACTATTTTGGTCATATTCCATAATTTTTTACTTTAATGCACTTCTCGTAGAGCTTTCATCAGATCAACTTAAAATGTAGACGACTGTCATCACAACAAAATGAAGATCTAAAGTTATCAAAGAAAAAACTTTTCGCCACACCGTCTGACTGTGGCGGGGCGTCAAAGTGTGACGAAACGCCATCAAAACACGAGCTTCTATATCTCAGACATATTTGGTCCCATGGACTCCAAACTACACATGTAAGACAAGAGTCGCAACGTGAAGACAACAACACAAAAATCTTGACTTAAAATGACAGCGCCCCCTGGTGGCAGCAGGAAATGTCTTGTTTTTGGTACATGTTCTATTTTTATGTACTTCTCGGAGAGCTTTCATCAGATCAACAAAAAATTTAGATGAGTGTCATCACAACAATATGGAGATAAAAAGTTATCAAAGAAACAACTTTCTGAAACACCGTCTGACCGTGGCGTGGCGGCAAAGTGTGATGAACGCCATGAAAACACAAGCTTCTATATCTTAGACATATTTGGTCCCATCGACTCCAAACTAGACATGTAAGACAAGAGTCGCGACCTGATGACATCTACAAAGACACCATGACTTAAAATCATAGCGCCACCTGCTGGCTACAGGAAGTGAAGCGTTTATTCTTGCTGCAGAGCTTAAAACGCACGCAAGGCAGAGACGTGCGCTTGGTCATCGATTGCTCTCTCTTCCCCGACCGCAACAGACTTGAAATTGCCTGTGCTCGGGCCCGTTAGTGCTACAACGTAGCCCTAGTTATTATTATTATTATTTTGCTGTGTCGTTAATGAATTGGCTTTTTGAGGGCTTTACCATGCTCAAAAAGTTGTAAAAGTTTGCAGTAAGTTAGAAAGTCGTGAAAATTTACGTATTCTGGGGTATTTGGAAATGGGCGTGGCAAAATGGCTCAACAGCACCACCAACGGAGAGCCCCTCATTTACGGAGATGCACCTCATTTAGCATTCACTGATCCTCACGAAATTGAAGACAGTTGTGTATCATCACCAGATGTACAAAAAAGCCTCTTGGAGCATTATGAAAAACGCAACAGGAAGCCCGCCATTTTTGATTTAGTGACTATTTTGGTCATATTCCATAATTTTTTACTTTAATGCACTTCTCGTAGAGCTTTCATCAGATCAACTTAAAATGTAGACGACTGTCATCACAACAAAATGAAGATCTAAAGTTATCAAAGAAAAAACTTTTCGCCACACTGTCTGACTGTGGCGGGGCGTCAAAGTGTGACGAAACGCCATCAAAACACGAGCTTCTATATCTCAGACATATTTGGTCCCATGGACTCCAAACTACACATGTAAGACAAGAGTCGCGACCTGAAGACAACAACACAAAAATCTTGACTTAAAATGACAGCGCCCCCTGGTGGCAGCAGGAAATGTCTTGTTTTTGGTACATGTTCTATTTTTATGTACTTCTCGGAGAGCTTTCATCAGATCAACAAAAAATTTAGATGAGTGTCATCACAACAATATGGAGATAAAAAGTTATCAAAGAAACAACTTTCTGAAACACCGTCTGACCGTGGCGTGGCGGCAAAGTGTGATGAACGCCATGAAAACACAAGCTTCTATATCTTAGACATATTTGGTCCCATCGACTCCAAACTAGACATGTAAGACAAGAGTCGCGACCTGATGACATCTACAAAGACACCATGACTTAAAGTCATAGCGCCACCTGCTGGCTACAGGAAGTGAAGCGTTTATTCTTGCTGCAGAGCTTAAAACGCACGCAAGGTAGAGACGTGCGCTTGGTCATCGATTGCTCTCATTTCCCCGACCGCAACAGACTTGAAATTGCCTGTGCTCGGGCCCGTTAGTGCTACAACGTAGCCCTAGTTAGGGCCCGAGCACCGAAATCGGTGAGAGGACCTATTGAAATTGAAATGATTATTATTATTCTTATTCTTATTATTATTTTGCTGTGTCGTTAATGAATTGGCTTTTTGAGGGCTTTACCATGCTCAAAAAGTTGTAAAAGTTTGCAGTAAGTTAGAAAGTCGTGAAAATTTACGTATTCTGGGGTATTTGGAAATGGGCGTGGCAAAATGGCTCAACAGCGCCACCAACGGAGAGCCCCTCATTTACGGAGATGCACCTCATTTAGCATTCACTGATCCTCACGAAATTGAAGACAGTTGTGTATCATTACCAGATGTACAAAAAAGCCTCTTGGAGCATTATGAAAAACGCAACAGGAAGCCCGCCATTTTTGATTTAGTGACTATTTTGGTCATATTCCATAATTTTTTACTTTAATGCACTTCTCGTAGAGCTTTCATCAGATCAACTTAAAATTTAGACGACTGTCATCACAACAAAATGAAGATCTAAAGTTATCAAAGAAAAAACTTTTCGCCACACCGTCTGACTGTGGCGGGGCGTCAAAGTGTGACAAAACGCCATCAAAACACGAGCTTCTATATCTCAGACATATTTGGTCCCATGGACTCCAAACTACACATGTAAGACAAGAGTCCCGACCTGAAGACAACAACACAAAAATCTTGACTTAAAATGACAGCGCCCCCTGGTGGCAGCAGGAAATGTCTTGTTTTTGGTACATGTTCTATTTTTATGTACTTCTCGGAGAGCTTTCATCAGATCAACAAAAAATTTAGATGAGTGTCATCACAACAATATGGAGATAAAAAGTTATCAAAGAAACAACTTTCTGAAACACCGTCTGACCGTGGCGTGGCGGCAAAGTGTGATGAACGCCATGAAAACACAAGCTTCTATATCTTAGACATATTTGGTCCCATCGACTCCAAACTAGACATGTAAGACAAGAGTCGCGACCTGATGACATCTACAAAGACACCATGACTTAAAATCATAGCGCCACCTGCTGGCTACAGGAAGTGAAGCGTTTATTCTTGCTGCAGAGCTTAAAACGCACGCAAGGCAGAGACGTGCGCTTGGTCATCGATTGCTCTCTCTTCCCCGACCGCAACAGACTTGAAATTGCCTGTGCTCGGGCCCGTTAGTGCTACAACGTAGCCCTAGTTATTATTATTATTATTTTGCTGTGTCGTTAATGAATTGGCTTTTTGAGGGCTTTACCATGCTCAAAAAGTTGTAAAAGTTTGCAGTAAGTTAGAAAGTCGTGAAAATTTACGTATTCTGGGGTATTTGGAAATGGGCGTGGCAAAATGGCTCAACAGCGCCACCAACGGAGAGCCCCTCATTTACGGAGATGCACCTCATTTAGCATTCACTGATCCTCACGAAATTGAAGACAGTTGTGTATCATCACCAGATGTACAAAAAAGCCTCTTGGAGCATTATGAAAAACGCAACAGGAAGCCCGCCATTTTTGATTTAGTGACTATTTTGGTCATATTCCATAATTTTTTACTTTAATGCACTTCTCGTAGAGCTTTCATCAGATCAACTTAAAATTTAGACGACTGTCATCACAACAAAATGAAGATCTAAAGTTATCAAAGAAAAAACTTTTCGCCACACCGTCTGACTGTGGCGGGGCGTCAAAGTGTGATGAAACGCCATCAAAACACGAGCTTCTATATCTCAGACATATTTGGTCCCATGGACTCCAAACTACACATGTAAGACAAGAGTCCCGACCTGAAGACAACAACACAAAAATCTTGACTTAAAATGACAGCGCCCCCTGGTGGCAGCAGGAAATGTCTTGTTTTTGGTACATGTTCTATTTTTATGTACTTCTCGGAGAGCTTTCATCAGATCAACAAAAAATTTAGATGAGTGTCATCACAACAATATGGAGATAAAAAGTTATCAAAGAAACAACTTTCTGAAACACCGTCTGACCGTGGCGTGGCGGCAAAGTGTGATGAACGCCATGAAAACACAAGCTTCTATATCTTAGACATATTTGGTCCCATCGACTCCAAACTAGACATGTAAGACAAGAGTCGCGACCTGATGACATCTACAAAGACACCATGACTTAAAATCATAGCGCCACCTGCTGGCTACAGGAAGTGAAGCGTTTATTCTTGCTGCAGAGCTTAAAACGCACGCAAGGCAGAGACGTGCGCTTGGTCATCGATCGCTCTCTCTTCCCCGACCGCAACAGACTTGAAATTGCCTGTGCTCGGGCCCGTTAGGGCTACAACGTAGCCCTAGTTATTATTATTATTCATGTCTTTAATGAATTGGCTTTTTGAGGGCTTTAACATGCTCAAAAAGTTTTAAAAGTTTGCAGTAAGTTAGAAAGTCGTGAAAATTTACGTATTCTGGAATATTTGGAAATGGGCGTGGCAAAATGGCTCAACAGCGCCACCAACGGAGAGCCCCTCATTTACGGAGATGCACCTCATTTAGCATTCACTGATCCTCACGAAATTGAAGACAGTTGTGTATCATCACCAGATGTACAAAAAAGCCTCTTGGAGCATTATGAAAAACGCAACAGGAAGCCCGCCATTTTTGATTTAGTGACTATTTTGGTCATATTCCATAATTTTTTACTTTAATACACTTCTCGTAGAGCTTTCATCGGATCAACTTAAAATTTAGACGACTGTCTTCACAACAAAATAGAGATCTAAAGTTATCAAAGAAACAACTTTTTGACACACCGTCTGACTGTGGCGTCGCCTTAAAGTTTGATGAAACGCCATGAAAACACGAGCGTCTGTATCTCAGACATATTTGGTCCAATCGACTCCAAACTAAACATGTAAGACAAGAGTCCCGACCTGAAGACATCTACACAGCAATCGTGACTTAAAATCACAGCGCCCCCTGGTGGCAGCAGGAAATGGTTTGTTTTTGCTACGTCTAACATTTTCATGTACTAGTCGTAGAGCTTTCATCAGATCAACTTCAAATGTAGATGAGTGTCATCACAACCAAATGGAGATCCAAAGTTATTGAAAAATCAACTTTTCTCCACACCGTGTGACCGTGGCGTGGCCTCAAAGTTTGATTAAACGCCATCAAAACACGGGCTCCTGTATCTTGGAAATTTTTTGTCCAATCGAGTCCAAACTATACACATAAGACAAGAGTTGCGACCTGATGACATCTACAAAGACACCATGACTTAAAATCATAGCGCCACCTGCTGGCTATAGGAAGTGAAGCGTTTATCCTTGCTGCAGAGCTTAAAACGCATGCAAGGCAGAGACGTGCGCTTGGTCATCGATCACGCTCTCTACCCTGACTGCAACAGAAATGAAATCGCCTTTGCTCGGGCCCGTTAGTGCTACAACGTAGCCCTAGTTATTATTATTTTTTTCATGTTTAAATCAATTGGCTTTTTGAGGGCTTTAATGTGCTCAAAAAGTTGTAGGAGTTTGTAGTAAATTCGAAGGCGGCGAAAATGTACGTATTCTGGAGTATTTTGAAAAGGGCGTGGCAAAATGGCTCAAGAGCGCCACCTACGGAAAAGCCCCTCATTTAGCATTCACCGATCCTCAAAAAAAACAAAGACTATTGTGTATCATGACTAGATGCACAAAAAAGTCCATCAGTGCATTATGAATAACGCAACAGGAAGCCCGCCAGTTTGACTTTATTGGCCATTTTGGTCATATTCGATATTTTTTGTTTTAAGTACTCCTCCTACAGCTTTCATCAAATCAACTTACAATTTAGACGATCGTCATCACAACAAAATGGACATCTAAAGTTATTGAAGGATTAAGTTTTAGCAAAACCGTCTGACCGTGGTGTGGCCTCAAAGTTTGATTAAACGCTATCAAAACACGGGCTCCTGTATCTCAGACATATTTTGTCCAATCGAGTCCAAACTAGACACATACGACAAGAGTCGCAACCAGAAGACATCGGTGCAGAAATTGTGACTTACAATCACAGCGCCCCCTGGTGGCAACAGGAAATGTCTTGTTTTTGGTACATTTTACATTTTGAAGTACTTGTCGGAGAGCTTTTATCAGATCAACTTAAAATTTACTTGAGTCTCATCACAACAAGATTGAGATCTAAAGTTATTGAAAGATTGATTTTTCGTCACACCGTGTGACCGTGGCGTGGCCTCCCAGTTTGATGAAACGCCATGAAAACACGAGCGTCTGTATCTCAGACATATTTGGTCCAATCGAGTCCAAACTAGACACATACGACAAGAGTCGCGACCAGAAGACATCGGTGCAGAAATTGTGACTTACAATCACAGCGCCCCCTGGTGGCAACAGGAAATGTGTTGTTTTTGTAAGTATTACAGTTTGACTCACTTCTCGTAGGGCCTTCATCAAATCAACGTAAAAATTTGATGCATGTGTACAAAACAAGATGAAGATCTAAAGTTATCAAAATTTAAACTTTTCATCAATCTGTGTGACCGTGGTGAGGCTTATAAGTTTGATAAACAAAATGAAAACACCATGTCTGTAGTTCATGGTCCAACACTGCTCTCTAGTGACTTAATATTGAATTACACCTGTAGTGCCAATATTAAGGCACCAGAGGTCAGTGTAACACCATGGTTTGATCAAGACACAAAATGTAACTATTTTAAAAGCCATTTCGTCCCCTCTTCCCCCAATTTAAATCTGTCTGGAGCCGCACAACATATTTGATAACACAGGTTATAAAGTTATATATATACATATATATATATATAGTTATACAATATATATAAAAACTATAGTTTGTTGCATTTATTAAATAACAGACCGACAATAAAGACAACTGTTGACATTTAACTGGTATTTTTACCTGCTACAAAATAGGAAAACACCATACTCTGACCATGGCGTGGAGTCAAAGTCTGATCACACGCCATCAAAACACGAGCGTCTGTATCTTGGACATATTTGGTCCAATCAACTCCAAACTAGACATGTAAGACAAGAGTCGCGATCTGATGACATCTACAAGGACACCATGACTTAAAATCCTAGCGCCACCTGCTGGCTACAGGAAGTGAAGTGTTTATTGTTGCTGCAGAGCTTAAAACGCGCGCAAGGCAGAGACATGTGCTTGGTCATCGATCGTTCCCTCTTCCCCAACCGCAACAGACTTGAAATTGCCTGTGCTCGGGCCCGTTAGTGCTACAACGTAGCCCTAGTTATTATAATTTTTCTCATGTTTAAATGAGTTGGCTTTTTGAGGGCTTTAATGTGCTCAAAAAGTTGTAGGAGTTTGCAGTAAATTCGAAGGCGGCGAAAATGTACGTATTCTGGAGTATTTTGAAAAGGGCTTGGCAAAATGGCTCAAGAGCGCCACCTACGGAAAAGCCCCTCATTTAGCATTCACCGATCCTCAAAAAAAACAAAGACTATTGTGTATCATGACTAGATGAGCAAAAAAGTCCATCAGTGCATTATGAATAACGCAACAGGAAGCCCGCCAGTTTGACTTTAGTGGCCATTTTGGTCATATTCCATATTTTTTCTTGTAAGTACTCCTCCTACAGCTTTCATCAAATCAACTTACAATTTAGACGATCGTCATCACAACAAAATGGAGATCTAAAGTTATTGAAGGATTAAGTTTTAGCAAAACCGTCTGACCGTAGTGTGGCTTCCAGTTTGAAGAATGAAAATACCTATAACTGGCCGATGTGCTGCAATATTTAGTCACTAGATGGCAGTGTCAGACCATGGTTTGAGTTATCTATGCATTAACAGACTGTGTTTACAGGTTGCCCAACTTTACAGCAGAATTTCACCTTACAGCATTGCTCAAACTTTGGATTTAGTCTCAATCGCTAAGTTCTTCCTTCATGACAACTCTGAGGGGGATGAATTTGTTTTTAACTCCCTTGTTTAAGCGATATAGATGTTTGGAGTTCACGTGACGTCACAGTGTAAGCTGTGCTGTGTGTTGTGAGTTCGGCTTTAACGACCTACAAGTGAACGCCTCATGAGACGTCAAATGGCTTGCACCCACATACCCGGTAAATGACACACTTTGATGTTCTGCTCCTTCTCCTGACGGTCACGTTAACGATGTCTGCGCCTCCGTTTCTGTGGTAAGTCACGTTAAGTATTTTATTTCGATGTGATCGCAGTGATTCGCAGGGTGCCTTTGAATCAGCCGTGATAGCTAAGGGACGCTAATCCGGAAGATACATACCAGCTCCAAGTATATCAACGGGTTCGATGCGAATGCCAGCTGTTACCGAAACAACCGCCATGAACCCAGGTCCACCAAGCAGAGATAAGCGTTACTTTATAGGATGAATCTGAGACTGTGTGTCGGCTTGTTTTCCGCTAGCGCCAGAGGCTAACTAGCCTCCGGTGCTAGCAAGCTTGTTAGCTTGCTAGCACCGGAAAAACCTGAATATTTAAAGTCACGTCTGCATTGCTAGAGCAGCTGTTCAAAGGAGCATAATGTGTCCTAAAGCTCTTTCTTCAGAGTACTGTTGTAATGTTTTACAGTGAAAACTAACCGTGTCTGCCACCTTCAGTGTTTAAATCGTTAATCTCAGACAGACTTCACTGAATTCTTTTGTTAAATATAAATAAATTATAGCCTTGTAACTTTACTAGAGTAGACAGTGTCATACAGAGTTGTAGGCTAATGTGCACTACCTACTTCCTAAGCTGAAATGATTATGATCTGATTAACTTTGAAGTAATATTTTATTTTTACCATGTAAAAGTCTATTAAGCAGTTAACCTGGCACATGTATGACTTTACATATCTTTGTATTTGTGTTCAATGTTCCTCTAGGATGTCCAGCGTAAGACACAACTTGAATCCAACCAGACTGAACACTGACTCCAGGTACAGACCTGTTTTCATTACTTACAAACAATCAAAGTATTGCACATAATACATAATGTATTAAATTATAATGCATTACTTTTAATGTGAAATAGCTCCATACTAAACATTCATTGTCATGGTAGTGCACGTTTTAATCCAAAAGCATATTCAAATACATAGTTGAATATCCACCGAAAATAAGAATACACACTTTGTTCATATGTAACTCTTCCTCTACAATAATGACATACTTTCATGTTTCCTATCATTTTATTAGGGACGGACGAGCCTGAAGGACACAGCTGTGATGACCATGTTATGTCTCTTATGGCAAAGCAGAAATATAAAACACTGGGTTCTTATCTAAAGTGTATCAAATCAGATCTCCACCATGTTGCTGCTGAGGACATCAGGTGCTGCAGTTCTTCATCTATGAAGAGAAAAAACGCACTGTTAAAGAATGTTTTGTGTTGTGTATGAAGCACAACAGATTTCAGATAGAACCGATGTACTGAGGTCTGGGTTTGTATCCTAATGGTTAAATGCACATACTTTAAATCGCTTTTGATAAAACGTGAGAAAGAAATACAACATTGTACACATAGATAAAATGTCTTTCTACCTCATCTGTAATATTCAAGGTGATGATCTCCCACAGAGCTGTTGATAACAGTCCATATCAAGTCCCTCCACTTCCCTCAGTGTGAAAACATAATTATATAATTAATTGGAGAAGTGTTTACAACACTGATGTGTGGACATTATAATCTTATCTATACTGTCTAATTCACTCTACAACTCCATGACAAACTAAATAAACGATGTGAAAATAGTAATGGTAAATATACCAGCCTGTATCAGACAGGGTTCATACACATTTTGACCAGTGGATTTCCATGACTTTTCCATGACTTTTACATGACTTTAAACCAAATTTCCATGACCGAACATTTTGTGAAATCTCGTTGTATTCGCGAAAAAGTGACAATGTAGTATTCAAACTAACAATGAGAATTCCAAGGCATACAGAATACTTTAAATTACACAAACCCAAGTATGCCTGCTTATATTTTAGCGTATTTCTTTAAAAGCATATGAATTAATTAAAACTCAGCGTAAATGAACTAGGGATGGGCATTCAATTAAATGGTCTTAATCGATCGTTGGGAGAATTAACGATCGATTTTCGATTAATCATTAATATTTTCATATTAATATTCACTATTTATAGGCTATATTAAAATGCAGTGAAAATAGAAAAAACAAAGCGTGTTTCCTCATTGAGATCTTTATTCGAAGATGAACAACTCTTGTGGCAGTTAAACGGGATCTGTTCACTGGTAACACTTGAAAATATGCGCTGCTGTACTCTAAACTAAGCCCCGTTTGGAGCTAGCTGAATTTGACTGTTCTCGCCCTCTCAGTCAAGTTATTGTCACCATAGATATATCTATGATTGTCACGCCCTAACTCCCGGAACCCCTGACACAGACCCGGGTCTGTCCGGGTTCCCGTCCAGGTGGACTGACGGTCCGTGTGCAGACATGAAGCCGAGCAGCGCAGGTAAGCTCCGGGCTGCTTTCTCCAAATGCTAACATCCTCGCTGTGCTGCGTTCAAGGCAGTAGTTTGAAGGTTACTTACCTCTAGTTCAGCACCAGCGGCTGGCTACAGGAAGTGGAGCGATCATCCTTGCCGCAGAGCGCAAACGCATGCAATGCGGAGACTAGCGCTTGGTCATTGAACGTTCTCTCTTCACCGAATGCAACAGACTTTGAATTGCCTGTGCTCGGGCCCGTTAGTGCTACAACGTAGCCCTAGTTAGGGCCCGAGCACCGAAATCGGTGGGAGGCCCTATTGAAATTGAAATGATTATTAGGGCCCGAGCACCGAAATCGGTGAGAGGACCTATTGAAATTGAAATGATTATTATTATTCCTATTATTATTATTTTGCTGTGTCGTTAATGAATTGGCTTTTTGAGGGCTTTACCATGCTCAAAAAGTTGTAAAAGTTTGCAATAAGTTAGAAAGTCGTGAAAATTTACGTATTCTGGGGTATTTGGAAATGGGCGTGGCAAAATGGGTCAACAGCGCCACCAACGGAGAGCCCCTCATTTACGGAGATGCACCTCATTTAGCATTCACTGATCCTCACGAAATTGAAGACAGTTGTGTATCATCACCAGATGTACAAAAAAGCCTCTTGAAGCATTATGAAAAACGCAACAGGAAGCCCGCCATTTTTGATTTAGTGACTATTTTGGTCATATTCCATAATTTTTTACTTTAATGCACTTCTCGTAGAGCTTTCATCAGATCAACTTAAAATTTAGACGACTGTCATCACAACAAAATGAAGATCTAAAGTTATCAAAGAAAAAACTTTTCGCCACACCGTCTGACTGTGGCGGGGCGTCAAAGTGTGACGAAACGCCATCAAAACACGAGCTTCTATATCTCAGACATATTTGGTCCCATGGACTCCAAACTACACATGTAAGACAAGAGTCGCGACCTGAAGACAACAACACAAAAATCTTGACTTAAAATGACAGCGCCCCCTGGTGGCAGCAGGAAATGTCTTGTTTTTGGTACATGTTCTATTTTTATGTACTTCTCGGAGAGCTTTCATCAGATCAACAAAAAATTTAGATGAGTGTCATCACAACAATATGGAGATAAAAAGTTATCAAAGAAACAACTTTCTGACACACCGTCTGACCGTGGCGTGGCGGCAAAGTGTGATGAACGCCATGAAAACACAAGCTTCTATATCTTAGACATATTTGGTCCCATCGACTCCAAACTAGACATGTAAGACAAGAGTCGCGACCTGATGACATCTACAAAGACACCATGACTTAAAATCATAGCGCCACCTGCTGGCTACAGGAAGTGAAGCTTTTATTCTTGCTGCAGAGCTTAAAACGCACGCAAGGCAGAGACGTGCGCTTGGTCATCGATCGCTCTCTCTTCCCCGACCGCAACAGACTTGAAATTGCCTGTGCTCGGGCCCGTTAGTGCTACAACGTAGCCCTAGTTAGGGCCCGAGCACCGAAATCGGTGGGAGGCCCTATTGAAATTGAAATGATTATTATTATTATTATTATTATTATTTTTTTTCTTAGCTTAAATGAATTGACTTTTTGAGGGCTTTAATGTGCTCAAAAAGTTGTAGGAGTTTGCAGTAAATTCGAAGGCGGCGAAAATTTACGTATTCTGAAGTATTTTGAAAAGGGCGTGGCAAAATGGCTCAAGAGCGCCACCTACGGAAAAGCCCCTCATTTAGCATTCACCGATCTTCAAAAAAAACAAAGACTATTGTGTATCATGACTAGATGCACAAAAAAGTCCATCAGTGCATTATGAATAACGCAACAGGAAGCCCGCCAGTTTGACTTTAGTGGCCATTTTGGTCATATTCGATATTTTTTGTTTTAAGTACTCCTCCTACAGCTTTCATCAAATCAACTTACAATTTAGACGATCGTCATCACAACAAAATGGAGATCTAAAGTTATTGAAGGATTAAGTTTTAGCAAAACCGTCTGACCGTGGTGTGGCCTCAAAGTTTGATTAAACGCCATCAAAACACGGGCTCCTGTATCTTGGACATATTTTGTCCAATCGAGTCCAAACTATACACATAACACAAGAGTCGCGACCTGAAGACATCGGTACAGAAATCGTGACTTAAAATCACAGCGTCCCCTGGTGGCAACAGCAAATGTCTTGTTTTTCTATGTGTTACAGTTTGATTCACTACTCGTAGGGCCTTCATTAAATCAACGTAAAAATGTGATGCATGTGTTCAAAACAAGATGAAGATCTAAAGTTAACGAAATTGCAACTTTTCATAATACTGTGTGACCGTGGTGTGGCTTCCAGTTTGAGGAATGAAAACATCTATATCTGGCAGATGTGCTGCAATATTTAGTCACTAGATGGCAGTGTCAGACCATGCTTTGTGTTATCTATGCATTAACAGACTGTGTTTACAGGGTGGCCAACTTTAGAGGAGAATTAAACCTTTTACAGCATTGCTCAAACTTTGGTTTTAGTCTCAATCGCTAAGTTCTTCCTTCATGACAACTCTGAGGGGGCTGTATTTTATTTTAACTCCCTCGTTTAAGCGATATAGATGTTTGAAATTCACGTGACGTCACAGGGACGCGCGCCCACTTCCTGGTGCCATGCTGCGGTTTCAGCTCAATAGAGTGAGCAGCACACGCCTCATCAGACTGTCCGCGGCTTCCACTCCCATATCGTATGAGAAACACGGTTTGAAGTTCTGCTTGTTCTCCTGAGGGACACGTCAAAGACGTCTGCGCTCTGTGGTAAGTCACGTAGAGTATTTTATTTAGATGTATTCGCAGGGTGCCTTTGAATCAGGCGTGCTAGCTTAGTAGCGCTAATCCGGACGCTACATACCAGCTGCGATCGGGATAGATGCGAATGCCAGCTGTTACTGACACACCACCATGAACGCAGGTCCACAAAGCAGAGACAAGCGTTACTTTATGAGGATGACTCTGAGACAGGAGACTGTGTGTCGGCTTGTAAGCTAGCTTCGCTAGCGGGCTAGCTAAGCTAACTGAAACCTGAGTGTTTAAAGTCACATCTGGAGTGCAAGAGCAGCTGTTCAAAGGAGCATGTCCTAAAGCTCTTTCTTCAGAGTAGTGTTGTAACGTGTTACAGTGAAAAGTAACCGTGTCTGCCACCTTCACTCTTTAAATCGTTGATCTCAGACAGACTTCACTGAATTCTTTTGTTAAATATGAGTAAATCATAGCCTTGTAACTTTACTAGAACAGACAGTGTCATACAGAGTTGTAGGCTTATATGCACTACCTATTTCCTAAGCTGAAATGATTATGATCTGATTAACTTTGAATTAATATTTTATTTTTCCCATGTAAAAGTCTGGTAATTATTTTACCTGGCCCATGTATGACTTTACAGATCTGTGTATTGGTTTTAAGTACCTGTAGAAGGTCCAACTTGACACACAACTTGAATCCAACCACACTGAACACTGACTCCAGGTACAGACCTGTTTTCATTACTTACAAACAAAGTATTGCACATAATACATAATGTATTAAATTATAATGCAATACTTTTAATGTGAAATAACTCCATACTGTACATTTATTGTCATGCTAGTGCACGTTTTAATCCAAAAGCATATTCAAATACATAGTTGAATTTCCGCAGAAAATGAGAATACACACTTGTTCAAAAGTAACACTTCCTGTACAATAATGATATATTTTATGTTTCCTATCATTTTATTAGGGACAGACAAGCCTGAAGGACACAGCTGTGATGACCATGTTCTGTCTCTTATGGCAAAGCAGAAATATTAAACACTGGGTTGACCAGCATAAAGCTGCAGATCTCCACCATGTTGCAACTGAGGACATCAGGAGCTGCATTAATGAGGAGCAGAAGCGCACTGTTATGAATGTTTTGTGATATGTATGAAGCACCACATATTTCAGATAGAACCAATGTACTGGGGTCTGGGTTTGTATCCTAATGGTTAAATGCACATACTTTAAATCGCTTTTGATAAAACGTGAGAAAGAAATACAACATTGTATACATAGATAAAATGTCTTTCTACCTCATCTGTAATATTCAAGGTGATGATCTCCCACAGAGCTGTTGATAACAGTCCACATCAAGTCTCTCCACTTCCCTCAGTGTGAAAACCTAATTATATAATTAATGTGAGAACTGTTTACAACACTGATTTGTGGACATTATAATCTTATCTATACTGTCTAATTCACTCGACAACTCCATGACAGACTAAATAAACGATGTGAAAATAGTAATGGTGGATATACCAGCCTGTATCAGAATATTGGTGAAACATAGTTACTATCACATGCAACGTACACGTGTAGCGTATTGATAGTAACTTATTAAAAAAATAAATAAAGTCACAACCAAAACAAGACTGTGGAGTTAACTTGCTTCAATCTGTTCATTAGACGTGATAAATAAACGGTAACTTTTATAACAATTACATACTAGGGCTACGTTGTAGCACTAACGGGCCCGAGCACAGGCAATTTCTAGTCTGTTGCGGTCGATGAAGAGAGAACGTTCGATGACCAAGCGCTAGTCTCCGCATTGCATGCGTTTGCGCTCTGCGGCAAGGATGATTGCTCCACTTCCTGTAGCCAGCCGCTGGTGCTGAACTAGAGGTAAGTAACCTTCAAACTATACAACATAACCTATTGCTTTATCTATCATCATATGCTTACATGCCTCAAGTTTTGTGTAATATGTAATTGTTATAAAAGTTACCGTTTATTTATCACGTCTAATGAACAGATTGAAGCAAGTTACCTCCACAGTCTTGTTTTGGTTGTGACTTTATTTATTTTTTTAATAAGTTACTATCAATACGCTACACGTGTACGTTGCATGTGATAATAACTGTTTCACCATTATTCTGATACAGGCTGATATATCCACCATTACTATTTTCACATTGTTAATTTAGTCTGTCATGGAGTTGTAGAGTCAATTAGACAGTATAGATAAGATTATAATGTCCACACATCAGTGTTGTAAACACTTCTCCAGTTAATTATATAATTATGTTTTCACACTGAGGGAAGTGGAGAGACTTGATGTGGACTGTTATCAACAGCTCTGTGGGAGATCATCACCTTGAATATTACAGATGAGGTAGAAAGACATTTTATCTATGTGTATAATGTTGTATTTCTTTCTCACGTTTTATCAAAAGCGATTTAAAGTATGTGCATTTAACCATTAGGATACAAACCCAGACCCCAGTACATTGGTTCTATCTGAAATATGTGGTGCTTCATACACAACACAAAACATTCATAACAGTGCGCTTCTGCTCCTCATTAATGCAGCTCCTGATGTCCTCAGCAGCAACATGGTGGAGATCTGCAGCGTCATGCTGGTCAACTGGAAGACAACTGATCAAGATTAAAAGATTAAGATTAAGATCCATTTATTCGTCCCAAACAAATGCACAGACATGCAAAGGCACACTCATGCAGGTAGGGAAATTTAATCTCTGCTTTTTACCATCTGGTGCAGGACACACAGAGCAGTCAGCGACCATGTACGGCGCTCGGGGAGCAGATGTTTGGGGAGTGAGGTGCCTTGCTCAGGGGCACTAGAGAGGGTAGGGAGACTTTTGGATTTTTGGACAGATCAATCCAGGTTCGTCTTTTAAGTACAGATGGCCTGCGAATGTCATGGAGTTTTACAGTGAATTAGACAGTTTAGATATGATTTTAATCTCCAAACATCAGTGTTGTAAACAGTTCTAAAATTAATGATATAATTATGTTTTCACACTGAGAGAAGTCGAGAGACTTGATGTGGACTTCTATCAATAGCTCTGTGGGAGATTATCACCTTGAATATTACTGATGAGGTAGAAAGACATTTTATCTATTTATACAATGTTGTATTTCTTTCAGTACTTTTATCAGAAGGGACGTAAAATATGTACATTTAACCATGAGGATACAAACCAAGACCACAGTACAACGGTTCTATCTGAAATCTGTTGTGCTTCATACACAACACAAAACATTCTTTAACAGTGAGTTTTTTCATCTTCATAGATGAAGAACTGCAGCACCTGATGTCCTCAGCAGCAACATGGTGGAGATCTGATTTGATACACTTTAGATAAGAACCCAGTGTTTTATATTTCTGCTTTGTCATAAGAGACAGAACATGGTCATCACAGCTGTGTCCTTCAGGCTCGTCTGTCCCTAATAAAATGATAGGAAACATGAAAGTATGTCATAATTATAGAGAAAGAGTTACATATGACAAAGTGTGTATTCTTATTTTTGGTGGATATTCAACTATGTATTTGAATATGCTTTTGGATTAAAACGTGCACTACCATGACAATGAATGTTTAGTATGGAGCTATTTCACATTAAAAGTATTGCATTATAATTTAACACATTATGTATTATGTGCAATACTTTGTAAGTAATGAAAACAGGTCTGTACCTGGAGTCAGTGTTCAGTCTGGTTGGATTCAAGTTGTGTCTCACGCTGGACATCCTAGAGGAACATTGAACACAAATACACAGATATGTTAAGTCATACATGTGCCATGTTATCTGCTTAACAGACTTTTACATGGTAATAATAAAATATTAATTCAAAGTTAATCAGATCATAATCATTTCAGCTTAGGAAATAGGTAGTGCATATTAGCCTACAATTCTGTATGACACTGTCTGTTCTAGTAAAGTTACAAGGCTATGATTTACTCATATTTAACAAAAGAATTCAGTGAAGTCTGTCTGAGATTAACGATTTAAATACTGAAGGTGGGAGACACGGTTACTTTTCACTGTAACACGTTACAACACTACTCTGAAGAAAGAGCTTTAGGACACGTAATGCTCCTTTGAACAGCTGCTCTTGCAATGCAGATGTGACTTTAAACACTCAGGTTTCTCAGGTTTCAGTGAGCATCGCTAGCCCGCTAGCGCAGCTAACTTACAAGCCGACACACAGTCTCCTGTCTCAGAGTCATCCGCATAAAGTAACGCTTATATCTGCTGGGTGGACCCGCTCATGTCGTTTCATGTCGGTGTTTGTCGGTAATAACCCCAATCGAATCGAAGGACTGTTACTGCACCCATGCGAAGATATTGTTAGCTTGCTTGTTAGCGAGCTAGTTAGCCTTCGGCGCTAGCGGAAAAACAAGCCGACACACAGTCTCCTGTCTCAGAGTCATCCTCATAAAGTAACGCTTATATCTGCTGGGTGGACCCGCTCATGTCGTTTCATGTCGGTGTTTGTCGGTAATAACCCCAATCGAATCGCAGGACAGTTACTGCACCCATGCGAAGATATTGTTTAGCCTCGGGGCTAGCGCAACTATGCTAACAAGTTGCTTTAACACACGCTGCAAATAACTTCTAACAGATCGAAATAAAATAGTTAACTTCACTTACCACAGAAACGAGAGAGCAGTCGCCTTTTACGTGTCCGTCAGATGAACAAGCAGAACAGCAAACTGTGCTACTGATTCGATGTGTGAGTGGACCGTCACCACAGACTCAGCTCTTACTGAAGGAGATTGTCATGATGCGTTCACTTGCAGCTGTGTTAAATTGCATTTCGTTTTTCATGTCGAGATGATGACCTCAGCTGCCAAGCAGTTAATCATCATGATGAAAAGTCACAGCAGTCTTATGCCTACACTATCAATATCTTGAGACCCATTTCACACAGTTTGAAATGGTTTCGCAAAGTGGCTGAATAGAAATAACTCCAGGTGTGAGTTGACCAAAACAATGCGGTCTAATGATGCGTTCATGGTAACTCCGTTAAAATGAATTTCGTTTGTCATGGTGAGCTGATGAACTTTGATGCCCCGCCATTAACAATCCGCATGATGAAAAGTCACAGTAATATTATGCCTACATTATCAATATCTTGAGACCCATGTGACAAAGTTTGACATGGTTTAGCACAGTGGCTGGGGAGAAATAGATCAAAGAGTAACACCTACCAAAACAAGACATTTCCTAATGCCCCCAGGGGGCGCTGTCCTTTTAAGTCATGATTTCTAGGTAGATGTCTTCCGATCGCGACTCTTGTCTTATGTGTATAGTTTGGACTCGATTGGACAAAATATGTCCAAGATACAGAAGGCCGTGTTTTAATGTTATTCATCAAATTTTAAGGGCACGCCACGGTCAGACGGTGTGGTGAAAAGTGTTTTTTTTGATAACTTTACATCTTCATGTTGTCTTGAGGAGACTCATGTAATTTTTAAGTTGACCTGATGAAGGCCCTACGACAAGTAAATCAAAGTGTAAGACGTATAAAAAAAAAACATTTCCTGTTGCCACCAGGGGACGCTGTGATTTTAAGTCACGATTTCTGTACCGATGTCTTCAGGTCGCGACTCTTGTCTTATGTGTATAGTTTGGACTCGATTGGACAAAATATGTCCAAGATACAGGAGCCCGTGTTTTGATGGCGTTTAATCAAACTTTGAGGCCACACCACGGTCAGACGGTTTTGCGAAAACTTAATCCTTCAATAACTTTAGATCTCCATTTTGTTGTGATGACGATCGTCTAAATTGTAAGTTGATTTGATGAAAGCTGTAGGAGGAGTACTTAAAAGAAAAAATATCGAATATGACCAAAATGGCCACTAAAGTCAAACTGGCGGGCTTCCTGTTGCGTTATTCATAATGCACTGATGGACTTTTTTGTGCATCTAGTCAAGATACACAATAGTCTTTGTTTTTTTTGAGGATCGGTGAATGCGAAATGAGGGGCTTTTCCGTAGGTGGCGCTATTGAGCGGTTTTGACACACCCGTTCCCAAATACTTCAGAATACGTAAACTTGCGCACATTTCTAATTTACTGTACACTTTAGAAACTTTTTGAGCACGTTAAAGCCCTCAAAAAGCCAATTCACTGAGCGAAGAAAAATAATAATAATAATAATCTTTTCAATTTCAATAGGTCCTCTCACCGATTTCGGTGCTCGGGCCCTAATTACACAAAACTTGAGGCATGTAAGCATATGATGATAGATAAAGCAATAGGTTATGTTGTATAGTTTGAAGGTTACTTACCTCTAGTTCAGCACCAGCGGCTGGCTACAGGAAGTGGAGCGATCATCCTTGCCGCAGAGCGCAAACGCATGCAATGCGGAGACTAGCGCTTGGTCATCGAACGTTCTCTCTTCATCGACCGCAACAGACTAGAAATTGCCTGTGCTCGGGCCCGTTAGTGCTACAACGTAGCCCTAGTTATTATTATTTTTCTCCAGTTTAAATGAATTGGCTTTTTGAGGGCTTTAATGTGCTCAAAAAGTTGTAGGAGTTTGCAGTAAATTCGAAGGCGGCGAAAATGTACGTATTCTGGAGTATTTTGAAAAGGGCGTGGCAAAATGCCTCAAGAGCGCCACCTACGGAAAAGCCCCTCATTTAGCATTCACCGATCCTCAAAAAAAACAAAGACTATTGTGTATCATGACTAAATGCACAAAAAAGTCCATCAGTGCATTATGAATAACGCAACAGGAAGCCCGCCAGTTTGACTTTAGTCGTCATTTTGGTCATATTCGATATTTTTTGTTTTAAGTACTCCTCCTAAAGCTTTCATCAAATCAACTTACAATTTAGACGATCGTCATCACAACAAAATGGAGATCTAAACTTATTGAAGGATTAAGTTTTAGCAAAACCGTCTGACCGTGGTGTGGCGTTAACGTTTGATGAAATGCCATCAAAACACAAGCTTCTGTATCTCAGACATATTTTGTCCAATCGAGTCCAAACTAGACACATACGACAAGAGTCGCAACCAGAAGACATCGGTGCAGAAATTGTGACTTACAATCACAGCGCCCCCTGGTGGCAACATGAAATGTGTTGTTTTTGTTAGTATTACAGTTTGACTCACTTCTCGTAGGGCCTTCATCAAATCAACGTAAAAATTTGATGCATGTGTACATTACAAGATGAAGATCTAAAGTTATCAAAATTTAAACTTTTCATCAATCTGTGTGACCGTGGTGAGGCTTATAAGTTTGATAAACAAAATGAAAACACCATGTCTGTAGTTCATGGTCCTACCCTGCTCTCTAGTGACTTAATATTGAATTACACCTGTAGTGCCAATATTAAGGCACCAGAGGTCAGTGTAACACCATGGTTTGATCAAGACACAAAATGTAACTATTGAAAAAGCCATTTCGTCCCCTCTTCCCCCAATTTAAATCTGTCTGGAGCCGCACAACATATTTGATAACACAGGTTATAAAGTTATATATATACATATATATATATAGTTATACAATATATATAAAAACTATAGTTTGTTGCATTTATTAAATAACAGACCGACAATAAAGACAACTGTTGACATTCAACTGGTATTTTTACCTGCTACAAAATAGGAAAACACCATACTCTGACCATGGCGTGGAGTCAAAGTCTGATCACATGCCATCAAAACACGAGCGTCTGTATCTTGGACATATTTGGTCCAATCAACTCCAAACTAGACATGTAGGACAAGAGTCGCGACCTGATGACATCTACAAAGACACCATGACTTAAAATCCTACCGCCACCTGCTGGCTACAGGAAGTGAAGCGTTTATTGTTGCTGCAGAGCTTAAAACGCGCGCAAGGCAGAGACATGTGCTTGGTCATCGATCGTTCTCTCTTCCCCGACCGCAACAGACTTGAAATTGCCTGTGCTCGGGCCCGTTAGTGCTACAACGTAGCCCTAGTTAGGGCCCGAGCACCGAAATCGGTGGGAGGCCCTATTGAAATTGAAATGATTATTATTATTCCTATTATTATTATTTTGCTGTGTCGTTAATGAATTGGCTTTTTGAGGGTTTTACCATGCTCAAAAAGTTGTAAAAGTTTGCAGTAAGTTAGAAAGTCGTGAAAATTTAGGTATTCTGGGGTATTTGGAAATGGGCGTGGCAAAATGGCTCAACAGCGCCACCAACGGAGAGCCCCTCATTTACGGAGATGCACCTCATTTAGCATTCACTGATCCTCACGAAATTGAAGACAGTTGTGTATCATCACCAGATGTACAAAAAAGCCTCTTGGAGCATTATGAAAAACGCAACAGGACCTCTTGGAGCATTATGAAAAACGCAACAGGAAGCCCGCCATTTTTGATTTAGTGACTATTTTGGTCATATTCCATAATTTTTTACTTTAATGTACTTCTCGTAGAGCTTTCATCAGATCAACTTAAAATTTAGACGACTGTCATCACAACAAAATGAAGATCTAAAGTTATCAAAGAAAAAACTTTTCGCCACACCGTCTGACTGGCGGGGCGTCAAAGTGTGACGAAACGCCATCAAAACACGAGCTTCTATATCTCAGACATATTTGGTCCCATGGACTCCAAACTACACATGTAAGACAAGAGTCGCGACCTGAAGACAACAACACAAAAATCTTGACTTAAAATGACAGCGCCCCCTGGTGGCAGCAGGAAATGTCTTGTTTTTGGTACATGTTCTATTTTTATGTACTTCTCGGAGAGCTTTCATCAGATCAACAAAAAATTTAGATGAGTGTCATCACAACAATATGGAGATAAAAAGTTATCAAAGAAACAACTTTCTGACACACCGTCTGACCGTGGCGTGGCGGCAAAGTGTGATGAACGCCATGAAAACACAAGCTTCTATATCTTAGACATATTTGGTCCCATCGACTCCAAACTAGACATGTAAGACAAGAGTCGCGACCTGATGACATCTACAAAGACACCATGACTTAAAATCATAGCGCCACCTGCTGGCTACAGGAAGTGAAGCGTTTATTCTTGCTGCAGAGCTTAAAACGCACGCAAGGCAGAGACGTGCGCTTGGTCATCGATCGCTCTCTCTTCCCCGACCGCAACAGACTTGAAATTGCCTGTGCTCGGGCCCGTTAGTGCTACAAACTAGCCCTAGTTATTAGGGCCCGAGCACCGAAATCGGTGAGAGGACCTATTGAAATTGAAAAGATTATTATTATTTTTATTCGCTCAGTGAATTAGCTTTTTGAGGGCTTTAACGTGCTCAAAAAGTTTCTAAAGTGTACAGTAAATTAGAAATGTGCGCAAGTTTACGTATTCTGAAGTATTTGGGAACGGGTGTGTCAAAACCGCTCAATAGCGCCACCTACGGAAAAGCCCCTCATTTAGCATTCACCGATCCTCAAAAAAAACAAAGACTATTGTGTATCATGACTAGATACACAAAAAAGTCCATCAGTGCATTATGAATAACGCAACAGGAAGCCCGCCAGTTTGACTTTAGTGGCCATTTTGGTCATATTCGATATTTTTTGTTTTAAGTACTCCTCCTACAGCTTTCATCAAATCAACTTACAATTTAGACGATCGTCATCACCACAAAATGGAGATCTAAAATTATTGAAGGATTAAGTTTTAGCAAAACCGTCTGACCGTGGTGTGGCCTCAAAATTTGATTAAACGCCATCAAAACACGGGCTCCTGTATCTTGGACATATTTTGTCCAATCGAGTCCAAACTATACACATAAGACAAGAGTCGCGACCTGAAGACATCGGTACAGAAATCGTGACTTAAAATCACAGCGTCCCCTGGTGGCAACAGGAAATGTTTTTTTTTTATACGTCTTACACTTTGATTTACTTGTCGTAGGGCCTTCATCAGGTCAACTTAAAAATTACATGAGTCTCCTCAAGACAACATGAAGATGTAAAGTTATCAAAAAAACAACTTTTCGCCACACCGTCTGACCGTGGCGTGCCCTTAAAGTTTGATGAATAACATTAAAACACGGCATTCATTTTAACGGAGTTACCATGAACGCATCATTAGACCGCATTGTTTTGGTCAACTCACACCTGGAGTTATTTCTACTCAGCCACTTTGCGAAACCATGTCAAACTCTGTGAAATGGATCTCAAGATATTGATAATGTAGGCATAAGATTGCTGTGACTTTTCATCATGGGGATGGTTAATGGCTTGGCAGCAGAGTTCCTCATCTCGACATGAAAAACGAAACTCAATTGAACACAGCTGCAAGTGAACGCATCATAACACTGTGAAAAAAGTTACAGCGTGTCAAGCTGCGGAGCTGTGGGTCACGGGGAACCGGAGGACGGTTGGCGAATCTGGATGAGAGGACGGCGTCGGAGTTACTGTGGACGTTGTTCGCTCAGCAGGTTAGAGTGTCTCCACGCTCTTTTCCCCTCTCCCCTCGTGTTTCTTCCTGTGTGAACTCTGCCGCTGCCTTTCTCAACATCAGCACTGGCTATTAGCTAGCTCCTGCTAGCTTAGCTAGCTCCTGCTAGCTCCAACAAAGCATCTCTCAACTGCTACGTAAGTGAAACGGACACTTCTGACTGACTGTGATGATAAGCAAAAGAGACACTGTGGACTGACTGTGCAGAGTACAGTGCGCGGCACACACTCTAAGAACAATTCCATAGCGACAGTGAGACTGCATGCTGCATGCAACGTAGCCCTAGTTATTATTATTATTTTTCTTAGCTTAAATGAATTGGCTTTTTGAGGGCTTTAATGTGCTCAAAAAGTTGTAGGAGTTTGCAGTAAATTCGAAGGCGGCGAAAATTTACGTATTCTGGAGTATTTTGAAAAGGGTGTGGCAAAATGGCTCAAGAGCGCCACCTACGGAAAAGCCCCTCATTTAGCATTCACCGATCCTCAAAAAAAACAAAAAACTATTCTGTATCATGACTAGATGCACAAAAAAGTCCATCAGTGCATTATGAATAACGCAACAGGAAGCCCGCCAGTTTGACTTTAGTGGCCATTTTGGTCATATTCGATATTTTTTGTTTTAAGTACTCCTCCTACAGCTTTCATCAAATCAACTTACAATTTAGACGATCGTCATCACAACAAAATGGAGATCTAAAGTTATTGAAGGATTAAGTTTTAGCAAAACCGTCTGACCGTGGTGTGGCCTCAAAGTTTGATTAAACGCCATCAAAACACGGGCTCCTGTATCTTGGACATATTTTGTCCAATCGAGTCCAAACTATACACATAAGACAAGAGTCGCGACCTGAAGACATCGGTACAGAAATCGTGACTTAAAATCACAGTGTCCCCTGGTGGCAACAGCAAATGTCTTGTTTTTCTATGTGTTACAGTTTGATTCATTACTCGTAGGGCCTTCATTAAATCAACGTAAAAATTTGATGCATGTGTTCAAAACAAGATGAAGATCTAAAGTTAACGAAATTGCAACTTTTCATAATACTGTGTGACCGTGGTGTGGCTTCCAGTTTGAGGAATGAAAACATCTATATCTGGCAGATGTGCTGCAATATTTAGTCACTAGATGGCAGTGTCAGACCATGGTTTGTGTTATCTATGCATTAACAGACTGTGTTTACAGGGTGGCCAACTTTAGAGGAGAATTCAACCTTTTACAGCATTGCTCAAACTTTGGTTTTAGTCTCAATCGCTAAGTTCTTCCTTCATGACAACTCTGAGGGGGGTGTATTTTATTTTAACTCCCTCGTTTAAGCGATATAGATGTTTGAAATTCACGTGACGTCACAGGGACGCACGCCCACTTCCTAGTGCCATGCTGCGGTTTCAGCTCAATAGAGTGAGCAGCACACGCCTCATCAGACTGTGCGCGGCTACCACTCCCATATCGTATGAGAAACACGGTTTGAAGTTCTGCTTGTTCTCCTGAGGGACACGTCAAAGACGTCTGCGCTCCTGTTTCTGTGGTAAGTCACGTAGAGTATTTTATTTAGATGTGTTCGCAGGGTGCCTTTGAATCAGGCGTGCTAGCTTAGTAGCGCTAATCCGGACGCTACATACCAGCTGCGATCGGGTTAGATGCGAATGCCAGCTGTTACTGACACACCACCATGAACGCAGGTCCACAAAGCAGAGACAAGCGTTACTTTATGAGGATGACTCTGAGACAGGAGATTGTGTGTCGGCTTGTTTTTCGCTAGCGCCGGAGGCTAACTAGCTCGCTAACAAGCAAGCTAACAATATCTTCGCATGGGTGCAGTAACTGTCCTTCGATTCGATTGGGGTTATTACCGACAAACACCGACATGAAACGACATGAGCGGGTCCACCAGCAGATATAAGCGTTACTTTATGCGGATGACTCTGAGACGGGAGACTGTGTGTTGGCTTGTAAGTTAGCTTCGCTAGCGGGCTAGCGATGCTAACTGAAACCTGAGAAACCTGAGTGTTTAAAGTCACATCTGCATTGCAAGAGCAGCTGTTCAAAGGAGCATTACGTGTCCTAAAGCTCTTTCTTCAGAGTAGTGTTGTAACGTGTTACAGTGAAAAGTAACCGTGTCTCCCACCTTCAGTATTTAAATCGTTAATCTCAGACAGACTTCACTGAATTCTTTTGTTAAATATGAGTAAATCATAGCCTTGTAACTTTACTAGAACAGACAGTGTCATACAGAATTGTAGGCTAATATGCACTACCTATTTCCTAAGCTGAAATGATTATGATCTGATTAACTTTGAATTAATATTTTATTATTACCATGTAAAAGTCTGTTAAGCAGATAACATGGCACATGTATGACTTAACATATCTGTGTATTTGTGTTCAATGTTCCTCTAGGATGTCCAGCGTAAGACACAACTTGAATCCAACCAGACTGAACACTGACTCCAGGTACAGACCTGTTTTCATTACTTACAAAGTATTGCACATGATACATAATGTGTTAAATTATAATGCAATACTTTTAATGTGAAATAGCTCCATACTAAACATTAATTGTCATGGTAGTGCACGTTTTAATCCAAAAGCATATTCAAATACATAGTTGAACATCCACCGAAAATAAGAATACACACTTTGTTCATATGTAACTCTTTCTCTATAATTATGACATACTTTCATGTTTCCTATCATTTTATTAGGGATGGACGAGCCTGAAGGACACAGCTGTGATGACCATGTTCTGTCTCTTATGACAAAGCAGAAATATAAAACACTGGTTTCTTATCTAAAGTGTATCAAATCAGATCTCCACCATGTTGCTGCTGAGGACATCAGGTGCTGCAGTTCTTCATCTATGAAGATGAAAAAACTCACTGTTAAAGAATGTTTTGTGTTGTGTATGAAGCACAACAGATTTCAGATAGAACCGTTGTACTGTGGTCTTGGTTTGTATCCTCATGGTTAAATGTACATATTTTAAGTCCCTTCTGATAAAAGTACTGAAAGAAATACAACATTGTACAAATAGATAAAATGTCTTTCTACCTCATCAGTAATATTCAAGGTGATAATCTCCCACAGAGCTATTGATAACAGTCCACATCAAGTCTCTCGACTTCTCTGTGTGAAAACATAATTATATCATTAATTTGAGAACTGTTTACAACACTGATGTTTGGAGATTAAAATCATATCTAAACTGTCTAATTCACTGTAAAACTCCATGACATTCGCAGGCCATCTGTAGTTAAAAGACCAACCTGGATTGATCTGTCCAAAAATCCAAAAGTCTCCCTACCCTCTCTAGTGCCCCTGAGCAAGGCACCTCACTCCCCAAACATCTGCTCCCCCAGCGCCGTACATGGTCGCTGACTGCTCTGTGTGTCCTGCACCAGATGGGTAAAAAGCAGAGATTAAATTTCCCTACCTGCATGAGTGTGCCTTTGCATGTCTGTGCATTTGTTTGGGACGAATAAATGGATCTTAATCTTAATCTTTTAATCTTGATCAGTTGTCTTCCAGTTGACCAGCATGACGCTGCAGATCTCCACCATGTTGCTGCTGAGGACATCAGGAGCTGCATTAATGAGGAGCAGAAGCGCACTGTTATGAATGTTTTGTGTTGTGTATGAAGCACCACATATTTCAGATAGAACCAATGTACTGGGGTCTGGGTTTGTATCCTAATGGTTAAATGCACATACTTTAAATCGCTTTTGATAAAACGTGAGAAAGAAATACAACATTGTACACATAGATAAAATGTCTTTCTACCTCATCTGTAATATTCAAGGTGATGATCTCCCACAGAGCTGTTGATAACAGTCCACATCAAGTCTCTCCACTTCCCTCAGTGTGAAAACATAATTATATAATTAATGTGAGAACTGTTTACAACACTGATGTGTGGACATTATAATCTTATCTATACTGTCTAATTCACTCTACAACTCCATGACAGACTAAATAAACGATGTGAAAATAGTAATGGTGGATATACCAGCCTGTATCAGAATATTGGTGAAACATAGTTACTATCACATGCAACGTACACGTGTAGCGTATTGATAGTAACTTATTAAAAAAATAAATAAAGTCACAACCAAAACAAGACTGTGGAGTTAACTTGCTTCAATCTGTTCATTAGACGTGATAAATAAACGGTAACTTTTATAACAATTACATATTACACAAAACTTGAGGCATGTAAGCATATGATGATAGATAAAGCAATAGGTTATGTTGTATAGTTTGAAGGTTACTTACCTCTAGTTCAGCACCAGCGGCTGGCTACAGGAAGTGGAGCGATCATCCTTGCCGCAGAGCGCAAACGCATGCAATGCGGAGACTAGCGCTTGGTCATCGAACGTTCTCTCTTCATCGACCGCAACAGACTAGAAATTGCCTGTGCTCGGGCCCGTTAGTGCTACAACATAGCCCTAGTTATTATTATTTTTCTCCCGCGTAAATGAATTGGCTCTTTGAGGGCTTTAATGTGCTCAAAAAGTTGTAGGAGTTTGCAGTAAATTCGAAGGCGGCGAAAATTTTCGTATTCTGGAGTATTTTGAAAAGGGCGTGGCAAAATGGCTCAAGAGCGCCACCTACGGAAAAGCCCCTCATTTAGCATTCACCAATCCTCACAAAAACAAAGACTATTGTGTATCATGACTAGATGCACAAAAAAGTCCATCAGTGCATTATGAAAAACGCAACAGGAAGCCCGCCAGTTTGACTTTAGTGGCCATTTTGGTCATATTCCATATTTTTTGTTTTATGTACTTGTTGTACAGCTTTCATCAGATCAACTTAAAATGTAGACGATCGTCATCATAAAAAAATGGAGATCTAAAGTTATTGAAAGATCGACTTTTTGCAAAACCGTCTGACCGTGGTGTGGCGTTAAAGTTTGATGAAACGCCATCAAAACACAAGCTTCTGTATTTCAGACATGTTTTGTCCAATCGAGTCCAAAGTAGACACATACGACAAGAGTCGCGACGAGAAGACATCGGTGCAGAAATTGTGACTTACAATCACAGCGCCCCCTGGTGGCAATAGGAAATGTGTTGTATTTGTTAGTGTTACAGTTTGATTCACTTCTCGTAGGGCCTTCATCAAATCAACGTAAAAATGTGATGCATGTGTTCAAAGCAAGATGAAGATCTAAAGTTATCGAAATTGCAACTTTTCATAATACCGTGTGACTGTGGTGTGGCTTCCAGTTTGAAGAATGAAAATACCTATAACTGGCAGATGTGCTGCAATATTTAGTCACTAGATGGTAGTGTAAGACCATGGTTTGTGTTATCTATGAATCTTGTCATCACAACAAGATTGAGAAAAAAAATTATTAAGGGAATTTTTTATCTTCACACCGTGTGACCGTGGCGTGGCGTCAAAGTTTGGTTCCACACCATCAAAACACGAGCATCTGTATCTCAAACACACATGTTCCAATCAAGTCCAAACTAGACATGTAAGACAAGAGTCCCGGCCTGATGACATCTACACAGAAATAATGACTTAAAATCACAGCACCCCCTGGTGGCACCAGGAAATGTCTTGTTTTTTGCTTGTCTTACACTTGGATGTATTCCTCCTCATCCACTGACCTCAACCATGTCAAACTGTATCAAATGGGTCTCAAGACATTGATAATGAAGGCATAAGATAACTGTGACTTTTCGTCATAGGCCATATTAATGGTGTGGCATCAAAGTTCATCAACTCGCCGTGAAACACGAAATTGCTTTAACTTCAGTGTTCATGGTTCTATCTCACTCAAACTACATGTGTGTAACAACACCCCCCCCCCCCTGAAGATATTCATATTGTTTTAAGGAATGGGCGTGGCAAAACAACTGACTAGCGCCCCCTAACGGGCATTCCCGGCACTATGATTGGCCAACATGTACAAAAATCGATTTGGGCATGTGTCTTTTCATAACAAACAAATAAGTCTCTTGGATAGATATGCTAGACTTAACAGGAAGCCCGCCATTTTGAATTAAGTGGCCATTTTGGCCATATTCCACATTTTTACTTTGACGTACTTGTCCCAGGGCTTTCATCTGATCAACTTCAAATGCAGATGAGTGGCATCACAACAAGATTGAGAAAAAAATGATTTAGGGATTGTTTTTTCATCACACCGTGTGACCGTGGCGTGGTGTCAAAGTTTGGTTACACGCCATCAAAACACGAGCATCTGTATCTCGGACATACATGGTCCAATCGAGTCCAAACTAGACATGTAAGACAAGAGTCCCAGCCTGATGACATCCACACAGAAATTATTACTTGATATCACAGCGCCCCCTGGTGGCTACAGGAAGTGACATGTTTTATACTTTGATAAACTGCTCCTGGCTGCTTAACGATATACAGCTCAAAAGAGCTCAGTCAAGTCATTGGATCATAGTCAGAATTGTGACTTTTCCACAAACCGTGTAAACATTGATGTGCGGCGAAGGATTTTCCTTTGCCAAAAGACACGATGTTGCCATAACTCCACTCTGCATTGTCCTATCACTACCAAACTTCTGTCACATGATAATAGTCCAAGCCTGAACAGCTCTGTGTCAATATTTCCTCAGTGTCATAGCGCCAACTACGGATTCGCCATGAAACAGGAAGTACTTTGTTAATCCACTCTGCATTATCCAACCGGCTCTAAACTACTGACCTATGATCTATCACAATCCTGATCTGAACAGCTCCATATATAAACATTAGTTCAGGGTCATAGCGCCACCTACTGATAAGTGTGAAAATTAAGTTGTGTTAACATTGTCCAATTGACACAAAATTGCTCACGCTACATCAGAGCGGCTACATGAACAGATCTATATGTCTATGCGTAATAATAGTGATGGCGCCACCTACTGGCAAACCTACTGCCGCAGAGCGCAAAACGCATGCAACGTGGAGAAGTGCATGCATGATCGATGATATGCGCTTGGTCATCGATCACTCTCTCCACCGACCGCAACAGGCTTCAACGTGCGGGTGCTCGGGCCCGCCAGTGCTACAACGTAGCCCTAGTTGTTATTACTATTATTATTCTCCGAACAATGAATTGGCTTTTTGAGGGCTTCAACGTGCTCAAAAAGTTTTTTTTACTTTCCAGTAAATTAGAGAGTGGTGAAAATTTACTTACTCTGGAGTATTTGGAAATGGGCGTGGCAAAACGGCTCAACAGCGCCCCCTGGAACGCAGCCCCTAGGTTTCCACATAACGGATTTTCATCAAAATCGGGGCACAGGTGTATCGTGAATAATCATACAAAAAAGCCTCAAGGAGCATTATGAAAAACGCAACAGAAAGCCCGCCATTTTGAATTTAGTGGCCATTTTAGCCATATTCCACATTTTTTCTATGATGTACTTGTCGTAGAGCTTTCATCTGATCAACTTCAAATTCAGATGAGTGTCATCACAACAAGATTGAGAAAAAAATTATTAAGGGATTTATTTTTCGTCACACCGTCTGACCGTGGCGTCAAAGTCCAATCGAGTCCAAACTAGACATGTAAGACAAGAGTCCCAGCCTGATGACATCCACACAGGCATTATAGTCTTGTTTTGGAGTCAATTGATTTGTGTGTGTTTCTGCCTGTGTGCTTGCTCTGTGAAATGAGCTTCTCCCTTGCCGTCCCTCTCTGCTCTGGGCGCAACTGCCCAAGCTTAAGACCGTTGCCATGGACACACCACTGAGCGTGAACCACACTGGCCACAGTTAACATCGGGTAGGGGGGGTGGGGGGGAGACTTTCAGATGTGCCCCACGAAATCTGCCCAGCATCTTGACTCGAATGATGCAAAACGCGACTCCATCTCCAAGCCTGTTGCCTGCTCAGCTCTACCTGAGCTAACAGGCTAATCCTGTGAACACTCCCCAAGTCTGTGGAGAGGTTTCACTCTCTCACATGTCGGATGAATAACACGGTTTGATTTTCGGTTTGTTTTCCTGACAAAGAAGCTAAAATCGTCTGCGCTCCAGTTTCTGTGTTAAGTCAAGATTAGTATTGCATTACTGTATAAGTAGTGATGGGCAGGTATCGGTGTCTCTGTACCTCGCCTTTTAGCTTAGCTCTCGTAGCCTGCAGGCAAGATACCATCAGTAATGGCAATGCTAATGGAACCTTACGGAGTTATTGACCCGACATGAGCCGACACTTTCCGGTCCACCCAGCGGGGAAAAGCGTTAGAGTTGATGAGGATGAGTGTGTTTGGAGAATAAGCCCCACCACGTAAGATATCTAATGATATGTAAAGTTGTTTCACTCGCCAACCCATTTGATTTGATTACGTTACACAGATTAGTATTCTGCAGTAACAGATTTACTGTGATCAACTGAAACGTGAGTATTTAAAGTCACATCTGCATTGCAAGAGCAGCGGTTCAAAGGAGCATTACGTGTCCTAAAGCTCTTTATTCAGAGTAGTGTTGAAACGTGTTATAGGGAAAACTAAACGTGTCTGCTACCTTCAGTGTTTACATCGTTAATCTCAGACAGACTTCACAGAATTATTTTGTTAGATATAAATAAATTATAGCCTTGTAACTTTACTACAACAGACAGTGTCACAGAGAATTTGAGGAAGCACCACAGATTTCAGATAGAACCGATGTACTGTGGTCTGGGTTTGTATCCTCATGGTTAAATGCACATATTTTAAGTCGCTTTTGATAAAAGTGCTGAAAGAAATACAACATTGTACAAATAGATAAAATGTCTTTCTACCTCATCTGTAATATTCAAGGTGATAATCTCCCACAGAGCTATTGATAACAGTCCACATCAAGTCTCTCCACTTCCCTCAGTGTGAAAACATAATTATAATATTAATTTGACAACTGTTTACAACACTGATGTGTGGAGATTATAATCATATCTAGACTGTCTAATTCACTGTAAAACTCTGGGACAGGCTAAATAAACCCGGTAGGAATAGTAATGGTGGATATACCAGCCTGTAACAGAATAATGGTGAAACATAGTCATTATCACATGCAACTTAAACGTGTAGCGTATTGATATTAACTTATTAAAATAAAACATAGGCACAGCCAAACATACGACTCTGTGGTTAACTTGCTTCAATCTGTTCATTAGACATGTTAAATAAACAGTAACTTTTATAACAATTAGATATTAAAAAAGTCTTGAGGCATGTAAGCATATGATGATAGATAAAGCAATAGGTTTTGTTGTATAGTTTCAAGGTTACTTACCTCTAGTTCATAGAGCAACCTGCTGCCTACAGGAAGTGAAGCGATAATCCTTGCGGCAGTGCGCAAACACAGGCAACGCAGAGACGAGCGCTTGGTCATCGAACGTTCTCTCTTCACCGACCGCAACAGACTTGAAATTGCCTGTACTCGGGCCCGTTAGTGCTACAACGTAGCCCTAGTTATTGTTGTTATTATTACTATTATTATTCAGGCAAATGAATTGGCTTTTTGAGGGCTTTAACATGCTCAAATTCTTACCAAAATTGGCAGAAAGTTAGAAAGCGGTGAAAATTTTTGTATTCTGGAGGAATTTTCAAAAAGCGTCGCAAAATAGCTCAATGGTGCCCCCGAGACCCCTGACCGTGTTCACATTGACCGATCTTCACAAAAATCGATACACAGGTGTATCATGACCAGACAAACAAAAAAGTCTTTAGGTGCTATTTTGCATTAAGTTGCCATTTTGGCCATATTCCACATTATTACTTTTATATACTTGTACCAGGTCTTTCATCAAATCAACTTAAAATTGAGATGAGTGTCATCACAACAAGATGGAGATAAAATCTTATTGAAAGATCGATTTTTCGTCACACGGTGTGACCGTGGCGTGGCGTCAAAATTTGATTACACTTCATGAAAACACGATCTTCTGGACCATGGATCCTTTGATGCTGAGCTGTAAACAAACAACTCCACTCCTGCAGTGTCAGTGTTCAAAGATCACAGGAATCTTTATGTCTTGCAAAGGTGACGTCTCTCTCTCTCCCTCTCAGAATTGTACATTTCCTCAAACCGTGTAAACATTGAGGTACGGCGAAGGTTCATCCTTCACCAAAGGAGACGATGTTGTCATAACTCCACTGTGCATTTTCCTATCACCACCAAACTTCTGTCACATGATTAGAGTAAAAGCCTGAACAGCTCTACGTGTCAATATTTCCTCAGTCATTATTTATTTTGTTCAGGCTAAACGATGCAACACTTCTAAATGCATGTGCTCGGGCCTGCTCAGTACTGCTTTGCAGTCCTAACAATTTTAGTTTAGTTTAATTTCAGGAGGAAGTGTTCTGTCTGGTTTATTAACAGTCTTTTGACCTTTATTAAAGTCTTTGATCTTGTTTACAGTCTTTTGATCTTTATTAACAGTCTTTGATCTTGTTTAATATTCATATTTTTAATATTAATGTTTTATATTTTATTTTGATAACCACATTTATTGAATGCCTAAAGGCCCACCATTCTATGGTATCATTTTAATCATTATTGCACAACAAGAAGCATCTAAAACATGTTCTGCAGAGATTGAAAGAGCTGAGCCTCCTTAGAAAAAACTGTTGGCTCTGACCTTTCTTACACTGCCTCTGTGTTTCTAGACCAGTCTATGTAGATGCCCAGGTAAGTACCTGGGCATCCTCATAGACTTTTACTCCTTGATGACATCCACCACATAGGTTGTGCAGGTAGCCGGACTGTGAACAGTATCTGAAGTCTGAGATGTAGAGAGTGAACAGGAAGGGAGACAGGATCGTCCCCTGAGTCGCCCCTGTGCTGCCCACTATGGTGTCAGACCTGGTTTTCTGAAGCCTCACATGCTGTGGTTGAATAGTTAGCTAGCTGGTGATCAAGGCCAGTAGTCAGGGATCCACTTGGACTTCCTTTCGTTGACAGGTTTGAGCTTGGAGACATGAAATGTAGGATGGACCCTCATGGACCGGGGAAGCTGAAGACGTATTGCAGCAGGGTTAATGACCTGGGTGATAGGAAAGGGTCCCACAAACCGCGGAGGCAATTTCCTGGACACCGACTAGGGTGGGAGGTCACGAGTGGATAGCCAAACCTTCTGACCGGGAGTGTAGTGAGGCGCCGGGGTGCGGTGTCGGTTGGCCCCTCTCTGGTGCCGGTCCGAAGAGCGCAGAACGGGCCTGCAACCAGGTGCGACGACAGCACTGTATAAACATCTGGACAGATGGGACATTGGCTTCCCGCTCCTGTACAGGGAAAAGTGGGGGCTGGTAACCTCGGGAGCACTGGAAAGGTGAGAGTCCAGTGGCTAAACTGGTAAGCGTGTTGTGAGCGTATTCCACCCACAGGAGCTGCCTGGACCAGGAAGAAGGATTGTGGGAGACCTAACATCTCAAAGCAGTTTCCATCTCTTGATTCATCCTTTCGGACTGGCCATTGGACTGTGGATGGAACCAAGAGCATAGGCTGATTTTGCCTCCAACAGACTGCAGAACTCTGTCCAAAACCGAGAGGTGAATTCTGGGCCCCTGTCGGAGACAATGTCAGTGGCATGTATTTTTTTTTTTTTTACCTAACACAAAGAGTATGAGTAGGCATCTTTCAGCAGTCAAGTTGGGCTTTAGAGTGGGTCACAAGGCTTGCCTGATGCTGGAGTTTTTTTCTCCGATGTATTGTATTTTTTCATAACAAAACGTGTGGGACATTTCGAGGAATTTTTGCTACACTGTAAAGTGTCTCCAAGTGTCCCATGTATTTTTTTACATAACACAAAGAGTGAGACATTTCTAGGCATTTTTCATCACTCAGGGTGTGGCTTCAGAGTGGGTCCCCGGGCTTGGCCGGTGCTGAAGAATTTTTTCTCCCATATAAGTAGTCTCAAAACCTTCCTTTTTGATAAAGCTTATAGTTAGAGCTAATTAGTGTGCCCGAACGTTACTAGTTCTATTTTATGACACATGACACACGGAGCTTCTCTTTCCAGCTTCTCCTTCCTCTTCTCCATCCCTATCCCCCTTCCCCGGAATCCCTTTGCTTTATCACCCGCAGATCCAGGGCCTCTGTGGCCGCACCATGGATTGCGGTTTGTGGATCGTGCACCGGGGGTCGCAGTGTTGGATCCAGTGTGGCGGATTCTGAGTTGTGTGGGCTGATCGTGGTGCTGGTGGCGGACCCTGTGTCGCGTTGGCATTGGGCACGGGCGGTGGACCAGGACCACGGTGGTGGCTCGTGATGGGTCCTGGTGGGCGGCGGTGGATGGTGACTGAGGACTTGAGTGGCGTCTGGTCTGGATGGTGGATCGTGGTCTGGATGGTTGCTGACCATGGACTGTGATTGCAGCGGGACTGCTTGGCATGTCATGTTGGGGTTGTCCTTCGGGATGTCTACCCTCATCCAATTCTGCTAGAGACTTTAATCTTTAATCTTGAAGACTTTAATCTTGATGATGTTTTCCTGCATGTGGCATCTATTGCACTTCTGTCCGTCCTGGGAGAGGGATCCCTCACATGTGGCTCTCTCTGAGGTTTCTACATATTTTTACCCTGTTAAAAGGGTTTTTAGTAGTTTTTCCTTACTCTTGCTGAGGGTTAAGGACAGAGGATGTCACACCCTGTTAAAGCCCTATGAGATGAATTGTAATTTGTGAATATGGGCTATACAAATAAAATTTGATTGATTGATTGAATGATATATTGTATTTTTCCCTAACAAAACGTGTGGGACATTTCGAGGCATTTTTGCTATACTGTAAAGTGCCTACAAGTGTCCCATGTATTTTTTTTACATAACACAAAGAGTGAGACATTTCTAGGCATTTTCCAGCACTTAAGGTGGGGCTTCAGAGTGGGTCCCCGGGCTTGGCTGTTTCTGGAGAATTTTTTCTACCATGTATTGTATTTTTCCCTAACAAAACATATGGGACATTTCTAGGCATTCTTGCTATAATGTAAAGGGCCTACAAGTGTCCCATGTCATTTTGTTACATAACACAAAGAGTGAGACATTTCTAGGCAATTTTCAGCACTCAGGTCGGGGCTTTAGATTGGGTCCCTGGGCTTGGCTGGTGCTGGAGAATTTTTTCTCCCATGTATTTCATTTTTTTCCTCACAAAACGTGTGGGACATTTCTAGGCATTTTTGCGATCATGTAAAGTGCCTGCAAGTGTCCCATGTATTTTTTTACCTAACACAAAGAGTGAGACATTTCTAGGTATTTTTCAGGACTCAGGGTTGGGCTTTAGAGTGGCTCCCCAGGCTTGGCTGGTGCTGGAGAATTTTTTCTCCCATGTATTTTATTTTTCCCTAACAAAACGTGTTGGACATTTCAAGACATTTTTGCTATAATGTAAAGTGTCTACAAGTGTCCCATGTATTATTTAATTTTTTTTAACCTAACACAAAGAGTGAGACATTACTAGTTATTTTTCAGCACTCAGGGTTGGGCTTTAGAGATACTCCCCAGGCTTGGCTGGAGCTGGAGAATTTTTTCTCCCATGTATTTCATTTTTCCCTAACAAAACATTTCGGAAATTTCTAGGCATTCTTGCTATAATGTAACAAGCCTACAAGTGTCCCATGTATTTTTTTACCTAAATCAAAGAGTGAGACATTTCTAGGCATTTTTCAGCACTCAGGGTGGGGCTTTAGAGTGGGTCCCCGGGCCTGGCTGGTGTTGGAGAATTTTTTCTACCCATATTTAATTTTTCCCTAACAAAACCTGTGGGACATTTCTAGGCATTTTTGCGATCATGTAAAGTGCCTACAAGTGTCCCATGTCCTTTTGTTACATAACTAAAAGAGTGAGACATTTCTAAGCATTTTTCAGCACTGAGGGTGGGGCTTTCGAGTGGGTCCCCGGGCTTGGCTGGTGCTGGAGAATTTTTTCTACCATGTATTGTATTTTTCCCTAACAAAACATTTGGGACATTTCTAGGCATTCTTGTTATAATGTAAAGTGCCTACAAGTGTCCCATGTATTTTATTACATAACACAAAGAGTGAGACATTTCTAGGCAATTTTCAGCACTCAGGGTGGGGCTTTAGATTGGGTCCCTGGGCTTGGCTGGTGCTAAAGATATTTTTCTCGCATGTATTTCATTTTTATCCTCATAAAACGTGTGGGACATTTCTAGGCATTTTTGCGATCATGTAAAGTGCCTGCAAGTGTCCCATGTATTTTTTTACCTAACACTAAGAGTGAGATATTTCTAGTCATTTTTCAGCACTCAGGGTGGGGCTTTAGAGTGGGTCCCCGGGCCTGGCTGGTGTTGGAGAATTTTTTCTACCCATATTTAATTTTTCCCTAACAAAACCTGTGGGACATTTCTAGGCATTTTTGCGATCATGTAAAGTGCCTACAAGTGTCCCATGTCCTTTTGTTACATAACTAAAAGAGTGAGACATTTCTAAGCATTTTTCAGCACTGAGGGTGGGGCTTTCGAGTGGGTCCCCGGGCTTGGCTGGTGCTGGAGAATTTTTTCTACCATGTATTGTATTTTTCCCTAACAAAACATTTGGGACATTTCTAGGCATTCTTGTTATAATGTAAAGTGCCTACAAGTGTCCCATGTATTTTATTACATAACACAAAGAGTGAGACATTTCTAGGCAATTTTCAGCACTCAGGGTGGGGCTTTAGATTGGGTCCCTGGGCTTGGCTGGTGCTAAAGATATTTTTCTCGCATGTATTTCATTTTTATCCTCATAAAACGTGTGGGACATTTCTAGGCATTTTTGCGATCATGTAAAGTGCCTGCAAGTGTCCCATGTATTTTTTTACCTAACACTAAGAGTGAGATATTTCTAGTCATTTTTCAGCACTCAGGGTTGGGCTTTAGAGATGCTCCCCAGGCTTGTCTGGTGCTGGAGAATTTTTTCTCCCATGTATTTAATTTTTCCCTAATGAAACATTTCGGACATTTCTAGGCATTCTTGCTATATTGTAACGTGCCTACAAGTGTCCCATGTATTTTATTTTTTCTTTAACCTAACACAAAGAGTGAGAAATTTCTAGGCATTTTTCAGCAGTCAGGGTGGGGCTTTAGAGTGGCTCCCCAGGCTTGGCTGGTGCTGGAGTATTTTTTCTCCCATGTATTGTATTTTTCCCTAACAAAACATTTGGTACATTTCTAGTTATTCTTGCTATGATGTAAAGGGCCTACAAGTGTCCCATGTCATTCTGTTACATAACACAAAGAGTGAGACATTTCTAGGCATTGTTCAGCACTCAGGGTTGGGCTTTAGAGTGGCTCCCCAGGCTTGGCTGGTGCTGGAGAATTTTTTCTCCCATGTATTTCATTTTTCCCTAACAAAACGTGTGGGACATTTCAAGGCATTTTTGCTATAATGCCAAGTGCCCATGTATTTTTTTTACCTAACTCAAAGAGTGAGACATTTCTAAGCATTTTTCAGCACTGAGGGTGGGGCTTTAGAGTGGGTCCCCGGGCTTGGCTGGTGCTGGAGAATTTTTTCTACCATGTATTGTATTTTTCCCTAACAAAACATTTGGGACATTTTTAGGCATTCTTGCTATAATGTAAAGGGCCTACAAGTGTCCCATGTCATTTTTTTACATAACACAAAGAGTGAGACATTTCTAGGCAATTTTCAGCACTCAGGGTGGGGCTTTAGATTGGGTCCCTGGGCTTGGCTGCTGCTAAAGATATTTTTCTCCCATGTATTTCATTTTTATCCTCATAAAACGTGTGGGACATTTCTAGGCATTTTTGCGATCATGTAAAGTGCCTGCAAGTGTCCCATGTATTTTTTTACCTAACACTAAGAGTGAGATATTTCTAGTCATTTTTCAGCACTCAGGGTTGGGCTTTAGAGATGCTCCCCAGGCTTGTCTGGCGCTGGAGAATTTTTTCTCCCATGTATTTCATTTTTCCCTAATGAAACATTTCGGACATTTCTAGGCATTCTTGCTATATTGTAACGTGCCTACAAGTGTCCCATGTATTTTATTTTTTCTTTAACCTAACACAAAGAGTGAGAAATTTCTAGGCATTTTTCAGCAGTCAGGGTGGGGCTTTAGAGTGGCTCCCCAGGCTTGGCTGGTGCTGGAGTATTTTTTCTCCCTTGTATTGTATTTTTCCCTAACAAAACATTTGGGACATTTCTAGGCATTCTTGCTGTGATGTAAAGGGCCTACAAGTGTCCCATGTCATTCTCTTACATAACACAAAGAGTGAGACATTTCTAGGCATTTTTCAGCCCTCAGGGTGGGGCTTTCGAGTGGGTCCCAGGGCTTGGCTGGTGCTGGAGAATTTTTTCTACCATGTATTGTATTTTTCCCGAACAAAACATTTGGGACATTTCTAGGCATTTTTGCTATAATGTAAAGTGCCTACAAGTTTCCCATGTCATTTTGTTACATAACACAAAGAGTGAGACATTTCTAGGCAATTTTCAGCACTCAGGGTTGGGCTTTAGAGTGGCTCCCCAGGCTTGGCTGGTGCTGGAGAATTTTTTCTCCCATGTATTTCATTTTTCCCTAACAAAACGTGTGGGACATTTCAAGGCATTTTTGCTATAATGCCAAGTGCCCATGTATTTTTTTTACCTAACTCAAAGAGTGAGACATTTCTAAGCATTTTTCAGCACTGAGGGTGGGGCTTTAGAGTTGGTCCCCGGGCTTGGCTGGTGCTGGAGAATTTTTTCTACCATGTATTGTATTTTTCCCTAACAAAACATTTGGGACATTTCTAGGCATTCTTGCTATAATGTAAAGGGCCTACAAGTGTCCCATGTCATTTTTTTACATAACACAAAGAGTGAGACATTTCTAGGCAATTTTCAGCACTCAGGGTGGGGCTTTAGATTGGGTCCCTGGGCTTGGCTGCTGCTAAAGATATTTTTCTCCCATGTATTTCATTTTTATCCTCATAAAACGTGTGGGACATTTCTAGGCATTTTTGCGATCATGTAAAGTGCCTGCAAGTGTCCCATGTATTTTTTTACCTAACACTAAGAGTGAGATATTTCTAGTCATTTTTCAGCACTCAGGGTTGGGCTTTAGAGATGCTCCCCAGGCTTGTCTGGCGCTGGAGAATTTTTTCTCCCATGTATTTCATTTTTCCCTAATGAAACATTTCGGACATTTCTAGGCATTCTTGCTATATTGTAACGTGCCTACAAGTGTCCCATGTATTTTTTTTACATAACACAAAGAGTGAGACATTTCTAGGCATTTTTCATCACTCAGGGTGTGGCTTCAGAGTGGGTCCCCGGGCTTGGCCGGTGCTGAAGAATTTTTTCTCCCATATAAGTAGTCTCAAAACCTTCCTTTTTGATAAAGCTTATAGTTAGAGCTAATTAGTGTGCCCGAACGTTACTAGTTCTATTTTATGACACATGACACACGGAGCTTCTCTTTCCAGCTTCTCCTTCCTCTTCTCCATCCCTATCCCCCTTCCCCGGAATCCCTTTGCTTTATCACCCGCAGATCCAGGGCCTCTGTGGCCGCACCATGGATTGCGGTTTGTGGATCGTGCACCGGGGGTCGCAGTGTTGGATCCAGTGTGGCGGATTCTGAGTTGTGTGGGCTGATCGTGGTGCTGGTGGCGGACCCTTTGTCGCGTTGGCATTGGGCACGGGCGGTGGACCAGGACCACGGTGGTGGCTCGTGATGGGTCCTGGTGGGCGGCGGTGGATGGTGACTGAGGACTTGAGTGGCGTCTGGTCTGGATGGTGGATCGTGGTCTGGATGGTTGCTGACCATGGACTGTGATTGCAGCGGGACTGCTTGGCATGTCATGTTGGGGTTGTCCTTCGGGATGTCTACCCTCATCCAATTCTGCTAGAGACTTTAATCTTTAATCTTGAAGACTTTAATCTTGATGATGTTTTCCTGCATGTGGCATCTATTGCACTTCTGTCCGTCCTGGGAGAGGGATCCCTCACATGTGGCTCTCTCTGAGGTTTCTACATATTTTTACCCTGTTAAAAGGGTTTTTAGTAGTTTTTCCTTACTCTTGCTGAGGGTTAAGGACAGAGGATGTCACACCCTGTTAAAGCCCTATGAGATGAATTGTAATTTGTGAATATGGGCTATACAAATAAAATTTGATTGATTGATTGAATGATATATTGTATTTTTCCCTAACAAAACGTGTGGGACATTTCGAGGCATTTTTGCTATACTGTAAAGTGCCTACAAGTGTCCCATGTATTTTTTTACATAACACAAAGAGTGAGACATTTCTAGGCATTTTCCAGCACTTAAGGTGGGGCTTCAGAGTGGGTCCCCGGGCTTGGCTGTTTCTGGAGAATTTTTTCTACCATGTATTGTATTTTTCCCTAACAAAACATATAGGACATTTCTAGGCATTCTTGCTATAATGTAAAGGGCCTACAAGTGTCCCATGTCATTTTGTTACATAACACAAAGAGTGAGACATTTCTAGGCATTTTTCAGCACTCAGGGTTGGGCTTTAGAGTGGCTCCCCAGGCTTGGCTGGTGCTGGAGAAGTTTTTTCCCATGTATTTCTTTTTTCCCTAACAAAACATTTGGGACATTTCTAGGCATTCTTGCTATAATGTAAAGTGCCTACAAGTGTCCCATGTATTTTTTTACATAACACAAAGAGTGAGACATTTCTAGGCAATTTTCAGCACTCAGGTCGGGGCTTTAGATTGGGTCCCTGGGCTTGGCTGGTGCTGGAGAATTTTTTCTCCCATGTATTTCATTTTTTTCCTCACAAAACGTGTGGGACATTTCTAGGCATTTTTGCGATCATGTAAAGTGCCTGCAAGTGTCCCATGTATTTTTTTACCTAACACAAAGAGTGAGACATTTCTAGGTATTTTTCAGGACTCAGGGTTGGGCTTTAGAGTGGCTCCCCAGGCTTGGCTGGTGCTGGAGAATTTTTTCTCCCATGTATTTTATTTTTCCCTAACAAAACGTGTTGGACATTTCAAGACATTTTTGCTATAATGTAAAGTGTCTACAAGTGTCCCATGTATTATTTAATTTTTTTTAACCTAACACAAAGAGTGAGACATTACTAGTTATTTTTCAGCACTCAGGGTTGGGCTTTAGAGATACTCCCCAGGCTTGGCTGGAGCTGGAGAATTTTTTCTCCCATGTATTTCATTTTTCCCTAACAAAACATTTCGGAAATTTCTAGGCATTCTTGCTATAATGTAACAAGCCTACAAGTGTCCCATGTATTTTTTTACCTAAATCAAAGAGTGAGACATTTCTAGGCATTTTTCAGCACTCAGGGTGGGGCTTTAGAGTGGGTCCCCGGGCCTGGCTGGTGTTGGAGAATTTTTTCTACCCATATTTAATTTTTCCCTAACAAAACCTGTGGGACATTTCTAGGCATTTTTGCGATCATGTAAAGTGCCTACAAGTGTCCCATGTCCTTTTGTTACATAACTAAAAGAGTGAGACATTTCTAAGCATTTTTCAGCACTGAGGGTGGGGCTTTCGAGTGGGTCCCCGGGCTTGGCTGGTGCTGGAGAATTTTTTCTACCATGTATTGTATTTTTCCCTAACAAAACATTTGGGACATTTCTAGGCATTCTTGTTATAATGTAAAGTGCCTACAAGTGTCCCATGTATTTTATTACATAACACAAAGAGTGAGACATTTCTAGGCAATTTTCAGCACTCAGGGTGGGGCTTTAGATTGGGTCCCTGGGCTTGGCTGGTGCTAAAGATATTTTTCTCGCATGTATTTCATTTTTATCCTCATAAAACGTGTGGGACATTTCTAGGCATTTTTGCGATCATGTAAAGTGCCTGCAAGTGTCCCATGTATTTTTTTACCTAACACTAAGAGTGAGATATTTCTAGTCATTTTTCAGCACTCAGGGTGGGGCTTTAGAGTGGGTCCCCGGGCCTGGCTGGTGTTGGAGAATTTTTTCTACCCATATTTAATTTTTCCCTAACAAAACCTGTGGGACATTTCTAGGCATTTTTGCGATCATGTAAAGTGCCTACAAGTGTCCCATGTCCTTTTGTTACATAACTAAAAGAGTGAGACATTTCTAAGCATTTTTCAGCACTGAGGGTGGGGCTTTCGAGTGGGTCCCCGGGCTTGGCTGGTGCTGGAGAATTTTTTCTACCATGTATTGTATTTTTCCCTAACAAAACATTTGGGACATTTCTAGGCATTCTTGTTATAATGTAAAGTGCCTACAAGTGTCCCATGTATTTTATTACATAACACAAAGAGTGAGACATTTCTAGGCAATTTTCAGCACTCAGGGTGGGGCTTTAGATTGGGTCCCTGGGCTTGGCTGGTGCTAAAGATATTTTTCTCGCATGTATTTCATTTTTATCCTCATAAAACGTGTGGGACATTTCTAGGCATTTTTGCGATCATGTAAAGTGCCTGCAAGTGTCCCATGTATTTTTTTACCTAACACTAAGAGTGAGATATTTCTAGTCATTTTTCAGCACTCAGGGTTGGGCTTTAGAGATGCTCCCCAGGCTTGTCTGGTGCTGGAGAATTTTTTCTCCCATGTATTTAATTTTTCCCTAATGAAACATTTCGGACATTTCTAGGCATTCTTGCTATATTGTAACGTGCCTACAAGTGTCCCATGTATTTTATTTTTTCTTTAACCTAACACAAAGAGTGAGAAATTTCTAGGAATTTTTCAGCAGTCAGGGTGGGGCTTTAGAGTGGCTCCCCAGGCTTGGCTGGTGCTGGAGTATTTTTTCTCCCATGTATTGTATTTTTCCCTAACAAAACATTTCGTACATTTCTAGTTATTCTTGCTATGATGTAAAGGGCCTACAAGTGTCCCATGTCATTCTGTTACATAACACAAAGAGTGAGACATTTCTAGGCATTGTTCAGCACTCAGGGTTGGGCTTTAGAGTGGCTCCCCAGGCTTGGCTGGTGCTGGAGAATTTTTTCTCCCATGTATTTCATTTTTCCCTAACAAAACGTGTGGGACATTTCAAGGCATTTTTGCTATAATGCCAAGTGCCCATGTATTTTTTTTACCTAACTCAAAGAGTGAGACATTTCTAAGCATTTTTCAGCACTGAGGGTGGGGCTTTAGAGTGGGTCCCCGGGCTTGGCTGGTGCTGGAGAATTTTTTCTACCATGTATTGTATTTTTCCCTAACAAAACATTTGGGACATTTTTAGGCATTCTTGCTATAATGTAAAGGGCCTACAAGTGTCCCATGTCATTTTTTTACATAACACAAAGAGTGAGACATTTCTAGGCAATTTTCAGCACTCAGAGTGGGGCTTTAGATTGGGTCCCTGGGCTTGGCTGCTGCTAAAGATATTTTTCTCCCATGTATTTCATTTTTATCCTCATAAAACGTGTGGGACATTTCTAGGCATTTTTGCGATCATGTAAAGTGCCTGCAAGTGTCCCATGTATTTTTTTACCTAACACTAAGAGTGAGATATTTCTAGTCATTTTTCAGCACTCAGGGTTGGGCTTTAGAGATGCTCCCCAGGCTTGTCTGGCGCTGGAGAATTTTTTCTCCCATGTATTTCATTTTTCCCTAATGAAACATTTCGGACATTTCTAGGCATTCTTGCTATATTGTAACGTGCCTACAAGTGTCCCATGTATTTTATTTTTTCTTTAACCTAACACAAAGAGTGAGAAATTTCTAGGCATTTTTCAGCAGTCAGGGTGGGGCTTTAGAGTGGCTCCCCAGGCTTGGCTGGTGCTGGAGTATTTTTTCTCCCATGTATTGTATTTTTCCCTAACAAAACATTTGGGACATTTCTAGGCATTCTTGCTATGATGTAAAGGGCCTACAAGTGTACCATGTCATTCTCTTACATAACACAAAGAGTGAGACATTTCTAGGCATTTTTCAGCCCTCAGGGTGGGGCTGTCGAGTGGGTCCCAGGGCTTGGCTGGTGCTGGAGAATTTTTTCTACCATGTATTGTATTTTTCCCTAACAAAACATTTGAGAAATTTCTAGGCATTCTTGCTATAATGTAAAGTGCCTACAAGTGTCCCATGTCATTTTTTTACCTAACACAAAGACTGAGACTTTTCTAGGAATTTTTCAGCACTCACGGTGGGCCTTCAGAGTGTGTTCCCGGGCTTGGCTGGTGCTGGAGAATTTTTTCTACCATATATTGTATTTTTCCCTAACAAAACATTTGGGACATTTCGAGGCATTCTTGCTATAATGTTAAGTGCCTACAAGTGTCCCATGTATTTCATTTTTCCCTAACAAAACGTGTGTGACATTTCGAGGCATTCTTGCTATAATGTTAAGTGCCTACAAGTGTCCCATGTATTTCATTTTTCCCTAACACAAAGAGTGAGACATTTCTAGGCAATTTTCAGCACTCAGGGTGGGGCTTTAGATTGGGTCCCTGGGCTTGGCTGCTGCTAAAGATATTTTTCTCCCATGTATTTCATTTTTATCCTCATAAAACGTGTGGGACATTTCTAGGCATTTTTGCGATCATGTAAAGTGCCTGCAAGTGTCCCATGTATTTTTTTACCTAACACTGAGAGTGAGATATTTCTAGTCATTTTTCAGCACTCAGGGTTGGGCTTTAGAGATGCTCCCCAGGCTTGTCTGGCGCTGGACAATTTTTTCTTTCTCCCATGTATTTCATTTTTCCCTAATGAAACATTTCGGACATTTCTAGGCATTCTTGCTATATTGTAACGTGCCTACAAGTGTCCCATGTATTTTATTTTTTCTTTAACCTAACACAAAGAGTGAGAAATTTCTAGGCATTTTTCAGCAGTCAGGGTGGGGCTTTAGAGTGGCTCTCCAGGCTTGGCTGGTGCTGGAGTATTTTTTCTCCCTTGTATTGTATTTTTCCCTAACAAAACATTTGGGACATTTCTAGGCATTCTTGCTATGATGTAAAGGGCCTACAAGTGTCCCATGTCATTCTCTTACATAACACAAAGAGTGAGACATTTCTAGGCATTTTTCAGCCCTCAGGGTGGGGCTTTCGAGTGGGTCCCAGGGCTTGGCTGGTGCTGGAGAATTTTTTCTACCATGTATTGTATTTTTCCCGAACAAAACATTTGGGACATTTCTAGGCATTTTTGCTATAATGTAAAGTGCCTACAAGTTTCCCATGTCATTTTGTTACATAACACAAAGAGTGAGACATTTCTAGGCATTTTTCAGCACTCAGGGTTGGGCTTTAGAGTGGCTCCCCAGGCTTGGCTGGTGCTGGAGAATTTTTTCTCCCATGTATTTCATTTTTCCCTAACAAAACGTGTGGGACATTTCAAGGCATTTTTGCTATAATGCCAAGTGCCCATGTATTTTTTTTACCTAACTCAAAGAGTGAGACATTTCTAAGCATTTTTCAGCACTGAGGGTGGGGCTTTAGAGTGGGTCCCCGGGCTTGGCTGGTGCTGGAGAATTTTTTCTACCTTGTATTGTATTTTTCCCTAACAAAACATTTGGGACATTTCTAGGCATTCTTGCTATAATGTAAAGGGCCTACAAGTGTCCCATGTCATTTTTTTACATAACACAAAGAGTGAGACATTTCTAGGCAATTTTCAGCACTCAGGGTGGGGCTTTAGATTGGGTCCCTGGGCTTGGCTGCTGCTAAAGATATTTTTCTCCCATGTATTTCATTTTTATCCTCATAAAACGTGTGGGACATTTCTAGGCATTTTTGCGATCATGTAAAGTGCCTGCAAGTGTCCCATGTATTTTTTTACCTAACACTGAGAGTGAGATATTTCTAGTCATTTTTCAGCACTCAGGGTTGGGCTTTAGAGATGCTCCCCAGGCTTGTCTGGCGCTGGAGAATTTTTTCTCCCATGTATTTCATTTTTCCCTAATGAAACATTTCGGACATTTCTAGGCATTCTTGCTATATTGTAACGTGCCTACAAGTGTCCCATGTATTTTATTTTTTCTTTAACCTAACACAAAGAGTGAGAAATTTCTAGGCATTTTTCAGCAGTCAGGGTGGGGCTTTAGAGTGGCTCCCCAGGCTTGGCTGGTGCTGGAGTATTTTTTCTCCCTTGTATTGTATTTTTCCCTAACAAAACATTTGGGACATTTCTAGGCATTCTTGCTATGATGTAAAGGGCCTACAAGTGTCCCATGTCATTCTCTTACATAACACAAAGAGTGAGACATTTCTAGGCATTTTTCAGCCCTCAGGGTGGGGCTTTCGAGTGGGTCCCAGGGCTTGGCTGGTGCTGGACAATTTTTTCTACCATGTATTGTATTTTTCCCTAACAAAACATTTGTGAAATTTCTAGTCATTCTTGCTATAATGTAAAGTGCCTACAAGTGTCCCATGTATTTTCTTTTTTTTTTACCTAACACAAAGACTGAGACATTTCTAGGAATTTTTCAGCACTCACGGTAGGCCTTCAGAGTGGGTTCCCGGGCTTTGCCGGTGCTGGAGAATTTTTTCTACCATGTATTTTATTTTTCCCTAACAAAACATTTGGGACATTTCTAGGCATTCTTGCTATAATGTAAAGTGCCTACAAGTGTCCCATGTCATTTTTTTACATAACACAAAGAGTGAGACATTTCTAGGCATTTTTCAGTACTCAGGGTTCGGCTTTAGAGTGGGTCCCAGGGCTTGGCTGGTGCAGGATAAATTTTTCTACCATATATTGTATCTTTCCCTAACAAAACATTTGGGACATTTCCAGGCATTCTTGCTATAACGTAAAGTGCCAGCAAGTGTCCCATGTCATTTTTTTTTTACATAACACAAAGAGTGAGACATTTCTAGTAATTTTTCAGCACTCAGGGTTGGGCTGTAGAGTGGCGCCCCAGGCTTGGCTGGTGCTGGAGAATTTTTTCGCCCATGTATTTCATTTTCACTAACAAAACATTTCGGACATTTCTAGGCAATCTTGCTTTAATGTAAAGTGCCTACAAGTGTCCCATGTATTTTCATTTTTTTTTTACCTAACACAAAGAGTGAGACATTTTTAGGCTTTTTTCAGCACTCAGGGTGGGGTTTTAGAGTGGGTCCCAGGGCTTGGCTGGTGCTGGAGAATTTTTTCTCCCATGTATTGTATTTTTCCCTAACAAAACATTTGGTACATTTCTAGGCCTTCTTGCTGTAATGAAAAGTGCCTATAGGTGTCCAAAGTATTATTTAATTTTTTTTACCTAACAAAAAAGTGAGAAATTTTTCGGCATTGTTCAGCAGTCAGGGTGGGGCGTTAGAGTGGGACCCCGGGGTGGCTGGTGCTGGAGAATTTTTTCTCCCATGTATTTCATTTTTCCCTAACAAAACGTGTGGGACATTTCAAGGCATTTTTGCTATAATGCCAAGTGCCCATGTATTTTTTTTACCTAACTCAAAGAGTGAGACATTTCTAAGCATTTTTCAGCACTGAGGGTGGGGCTTTAGAGTGGGTCCCCGGGCTTGGCTGGTGCTGGAGAATTTTTTCTACCATGTATTGTATTTTTCCCTAACAAAACATTTGGGACATTTCTAGGCATTCTTGCTATAATGTAAAGGGCCTACAAGTGTCCCATGTCATTTTTTTACATAACACAAAGAGTGAGACATTTCTAGGCAATTTTCAGCACTCAGGGTGGGGCTTTAGATTGGGTCCCTGGGCTTGGCTGCTGCTAAAGATATTTTTCTCCCATGTATTTCATTTTTATCCTCATAAAACGTGTGGGACATTTCTAGGCATTTTTGCGATCATGTAAAGTGCCTGCAAGTGTCCCATGTATTTTTTTACCTAACACTGAGAGTGAGATATTTCTAGTCATTTTTCAGCACTCAGGGTTGGGCTTTAGAGATGCTCCCCAGGCTTGTCTGGCGCTGGACAATTTTTTCTCCCATGTATTTCATTTTTCCCTAATGAAACATTTCGGACATTTCTAGGCATTCTTGCTATATTGTAACGTGCCTACAAGTGTCCCATGTATTTTATTTTTTCTTTAACCTAACACAAAGAGTGAGAAATTTCTAGGCATTTTTCAGCAGTCAGGGTGGGGCTTTAGAGTGGCTCCCCAGGCTTGGCTGGTGCTGGAGTATTTTTTCTCCCATGTATTGTATTTTTCCCTAACAAAACGTGTGGGACATTTCAAGGCATTTTTGCTATAATGCCAAGTGCCCATGTATTTTTTTTACCTAACTCAAAGAGTGAGACATTTCTAAGCATTTTTCAGCACTGAGGGTGGGGCTTTAGAGTGGGTCCCCGGGCTTGGCTGGTGCTGGAGAATTTTTTCTACCATGTATTGTATTTTTCCCTAACAAAACATTTGGGACATTTCTAGGCATTCTTGCTATAATGTAAAGGGCCTACAAGTGTCCCATGTCATTTTTTTACATAACACAAAGAGTGAGACATTTCTAGGCAATTTTCAGCACTCAGGGTGGGGCTTTAGATTGGGTCCCTGGGCTTGGCTGCTGCTAAAGATATTTTTCTCCCATGTATTTCATTTTTATCCTCATAAAACGTGTGGGACATTTCTAGGCATTTTTGCGATCATGTAAAGTGCCTGCAAGTGTCCCATGTATTTTTTTACCTAACACTGAGAGTGAGATATTTCTAGTCATTTTTCAGCACTCAGGGTTGGGCTTTAGAGATGCTCCCCAGGCTTGTCTGGCGCTGGAGAATTTTTTCTCCCATGTATTTCATTTTTCCCTAATGAAACATTTCGGACATTTCTAGGCATTCTTGCTATATTGTAACGTGCCTACAAGTGTCCCATGTATTTTATTTTTTCTTTAACCTAACACAAAGAGTGAGAAATTTCTAGGCATTTTTCAGCAGTCAGGGTGGGGCTTTAGAGTGGCTCCCCAGGCTTGGCTGGTGCTGGAGTATTTTTTCTCCCTTGTATTGTATTTTTCCCTAACAAAACATTTGGGACATTTCTAGGCATTCTTGCTATGATGTAAAGGGCCTACAAGTGTCCCATGTCATTCTCTTACATAACACAAAGAGTGAGACATTTCTAGGCATTTTTCAGCCCTCAGGGTGGGGCTTTCGAGTGGGTCCCAGGGCTTGGCTGGTGCTGGACAATTTTTTCTACCATGTATTGTATTTTTCCCTAACAAAACATTTGTGAAATTTCTAGTCATTCTTGCTATAATGTAAAGTGCCTACAAGTGTCCCATGTATTTTCTTTTTTTTTTACCTAACACAAAGACTGAGACATTTCTAGGAATTTTTCAGCACTCACGGTAGGCCTTCAGAGTGGGTTCCCGGGCTTTGCCGGTGCTGGAGAATTTTTTCTACCATGTATTTTATTTTTCCCTAACAAAACATTTGGGACATTTCTAGGCATTCTTGCTATAATGTAAAGTGCCTACAAGTGTCCCATGTCATTTTTTTACATAACACAAAGAGTGAGACATTTCTAGGCATTTTTCAGTACTCAGGGTTCGGCTTTAGAGTGGGTCCCCGGGCTTGGCTGGTGCAGGATAAATTTTTCTACCATATATTGTATCTTTCCCTAACAAAACATTTGGGACATTTCCAGGCATTCTTGCTATAACGTAAAGTGCCAGCAAGTGTCCCATGTCATTTTTTTTTTACATAACACAAAGAGTGAGACATTTCTAGTAATTTTTCAGCACTCAGGGTTGGGCTGTAGAGTGGCGCCCCAGGCTTGGCTGGTGCTGGAGAATTTTTTCGCCCATGTATTTCATTTTCACTAACAAAACATTTCGGACATTTCTAGGCAATCTTGCTTTAATGTAAAGTGCCTACAAGTGTCCCATGTATTTTCATTTTTTTTTTACCTAACACAAAGAGTGAGACATTTTTAGGCTTTTTTCAGCACTCAGGGTGGGGTTTTAGAGTGGGTCCCAGGGCTTGGCTGGTGCTGGAGAATTTTTTCTCCCATGTATTGTATTTTTCCCTAACAAAACATTTGGTACATTTCTAGGCCTTCTTGCTGTAATGAAAAGTGCCTATAGGTGTCCAAAGTATTATTTAATTTTTTTTACCTAACAAAAAAGTGAGAAATTTTTCGGCATTGTTCAGCAGTCAGGGTGGGGCGTTAGAGTGGGACCCCGGGGTGGCTGGTGCTGGAGAATTTTTTCTCCCATGTATTTCATTTTTCCCTAACAAAACGTGTGGGACATTTCAAGGCATTTTTGCTATAATGCCAAGTGCCCATGTATTTTTTTTACCTAACTCAAAGAGTGAGACATTTCTAAGCATTTTTCAGCACTGAGGGTGGGGCTTTAGAGTGGGTCCCCGGGCTTGGCTGGTGCTGGAGAATTTTTTCTACCATGTATTGTATTTTTCCCTAACAAAACATTTGGGACATTTCTAGGCATTCTTGCTATAATGTAAAGGGCCTACAAGTGTCCCATGTCATTTTTTTACATAACACAAAGAGTGAGACATTTCTAGGCAATTTTCAGCACTCAGGGTGGGGCTTTAGATTGGGTCCCTGGGCTTGGCTGCTGCTAAAGATATTTTTCTCCCATGTATTTCATTTTTATCCTCATAAAACGTGTGGGACATTTCTAGGCATTTTTGCGATCATGTAAAGTGCCTGCAAGTGTCCCATGTATTTTTTTACCTAACACTGAGAGTGAGATATTTCTAGTCATTTTTCAGCACTCAGGGTTGGGCTTTAGAGATGCTCCCCAGGCTTGTCTGGCGCTGGAGAATTTTTTCTCCCATGTATTTCATTTTTCCCTAATGAAACATTTCGGACATTTCTAGGCATTCTTGCTATATTGTAACGTGCCTACAAGTGTCCCATGTATTTTATTTTTTCTTTAACCTAACACAAAGAGTGAGAAATTTCTAGGCATTTTTCAGCAGTCAGGGTGGGGCTTTAGAGTGGCTCCCCAGGCTTGGCTGGTGCTGGAGTATTTTTTCTCCCATGTATTGTATTTTTCCCTAACAAAACATTTGGGACATTTCTAGGCATTCTTGCTATGATGTAAAGGGCCTACAAGTGTCCCATGTCATTCTCTTACATAACACAAAGAGTGAGACATTTCTAGGCATTTTTCAGCCCTCAGGGTGGGGCTTTCGAGTGGGTCCCAGGGCTTGGCTGGTGCTGGAGAATTTTTTCTACCATGTATTGTATTTTTCCCTAACAAAACATTTGTGAAATTTCTAGGCATTCTTGCTATAATGTAAAGTGCCTACAAGTGTCCCATGTATTTTCTTTTTTTTTTACCTAACACAAAGACTGAGACATTTCTAGGAATTTTTCAGCACTCACGGTGGGCCTTCAGAGTGGGTTCCCGGGCTTGGCTGGTGCTGGAGAATTTTTTCTACCATGTATTGTATTTTTCCCTAACAAAACATTTGGGACATTTCGAGGCATTCTTGCTATAATGTAAAGTGCCTACAAGTGTCCCATGTATTTCATTTTTCCCTAACAAAACGTGTGGGACATTTCAAGGCATTTTTGCTCTAATGTAAAGTGCCTACAAGTATCCCATGTATTTTTTTTTTTTTTAACCTAACACAAAGAGTGAGACATTTCTAGGCATTTTTCAGCACTCAGGGTTGGGCTTTAGAGTGGGTCCTTGGGCTTGGCTGGTGCTGGAGAATCTTTTCTACCATATATTGTATCTTTCCCTAATAAAACGTGTGGGACATTTTGAGGCATTTTTGCTTTAATGTAAACTGCCTACAAGTGTCCCATGTCATTTTTTTACATTCCACAAAGAGTGAGACATTTCTAGGCATTTTTCAGCACTCAGGGTTGGGCTTTAGAGTGGCGCCCCAGGCTTGGCTGGTGCTGGAGAATTTTTTCTCCCATGTATTTCATTTTTCACTAACAAAACATTTCGGACATTTCTAGGCAATCTTGCTTTAATGTAAAGTGCCTACAAGTGTCCCATGTATTTTCATTTTTTTTTTACCTAACACAAAGATTGAGACATTTTTAGGCTTTTTTCAGCACTCAGGGTGGGGTTTTAGAGTGGGTCCCAGGGCTTGGCTGGTGCTGGAGAATTTTTTCTCCCATGTATTTCATTTTTCACTAACAAAACATTTCGGACATTTCTAGGCAATCTTGCTTTAATGTAAAGTGCCTACAAGTGTCCCATGTATTTTCATTTTTTTTTTACCTAACACAAAGATTGAGACATTTTTAGGCTTTTTTCAGCACTCAGGGTGGGGTTTTAGAGTGGGTCCCAGGGCTTGGCTGGTGCTGGAGAATTTTTTCTCCCATGTATTGTATCTTTCCCTAACAAAACATTTGAGAAATTTCTAGGCATTCTTGCTATAATGTAAAGTGCCTACAAGTGTCCCATGTCATTTTTTTACCTAACACAAAGACTGAGACTTTTCTAGGAATTTTTCAGCACTCAGGGTGGGGCTTTCGAGTGGGTCCCAGGGCTTGACTGGTGCTGGAGAATTTTTTCTACCATGTATTGTATTTTTCCCTAACAAAACATTTGGGACATTTCTAGGCATTCTTGCTGTAAAGTGCCTACAAGTGTCCCATGTCATTTTTTTACCTTACACAAAGAGTGAGACATTTCTAGGCATTTTTCAGCACTCAGGGTGGGGCTTTATAGTGGGTCCCCGGGCTTGGCCGGTGCTGGAGAATTTTTTCTACCATGTATTGTATTTTTTCCTAACAAAACATTTGGGACATTTCTAGGCATTCTTGCTATAATGTAAAGTGCCTACAAGTGTCCCAAGTCATTTTGTTACATAACACAAAGAGTGAGACATTTCTAGGCATTTTTCAGCACTCAGGGTTGGGCTTTAGAGTGGCTCCCCAGGCTTGGCTGGTGCTGGAGAATTTTTTCTCCCATGTATTTCATTTTTCCCTAACAAAACGTGTGGGACATTTCAAGGCATTTTTGCTATAATGCCAAGTGCCCATGTATTTTTTTTACCTAACACAAAGAGTGAGACATTTCTAGTCATTTTTCAGCACTCAGGGTTGGGCTGTAGAGTGGCGCCCCAGGCTTGGCTGGTGCTGGAGAATTTTTTCTCCCATGTATTTCATTTTTCACTAACAAAACATTTCGGACATTTCTAGGCAATCTTGCTTTTATGTAAAGTGCCTACAAGTGTCCCAAGTATTATTTAATTTTTTTTACCTAACAAAAAAGTGAGAAATGTTTAGGCATTGTTCAGCAGTCAGGGTGGGGCGTTAGAGTGGGACCCCGGGGTGGCTGGTGCTGGAGAATTTTTTCTACCATGTATTGTATTTTTTCCTAACAAAACATTTGGGACCTTTCGAGGCATTCTTGCTATACTGTAAAGTGCCTACAATTGTCCCATGTATTCTTTTTTTTTTTTTTACCTAACACAAAGAATGAGACATTTCTAGGCATTTTTCAGCACTCAGGGTGGGGCTTTATAGTTTGTCCCCGGGCTTGGCTGGTGCTGGAGAATTTTTTCTACCATGTGTTGTATTTTACCCTAACAAAACATTTGGGACATGTCTAGGCAGTCTTGCTATAATGTAAAGTGCATACAAGTGTCCCATGTCATTTTTTTACATAACACAAAGAGTGAGACATTTCTAGGCATTCTTCAGCACTCAGGGTTGGGCTTTAGAGTGGGTCCCAGGGCTTGGCTGGTGCTGGAGAATTTTTTCTACCATGTATTGTATTTTTCCCTAACAAAACATTTCGGACATTTCTAGGCAATCTTGCTATAATGTAAAGTGCCTACAAGTGTCCCATGTATTTTCTTTTTTTTTTACCTAACAAAAAGAGTGAGACATTTCTAGGAATTTTTCAGCAGTCAGGGTGGGGCTTTAGAGTGGCTCCCCAGGCTTGGCTGGTGCTGGAGTATTTTTTCTCCCTTGTATTGTATTTTTCCCTAACAAAACATTTGGGACATTTCTAGGCATTCTTGCTATGATGTAAAGGGCCTACAAGTGTCCCATGTCATTCTCTTACATAACACAAAGAGTGAGACATTTCTAGGCATTTTTCAGCCCTCAGGGTGGGGCTTTCGAGTGGGTCCCAGGGCTTGGCTGGTGCTGGACAATTTTTTCTACCATGTATTGTATTTTTCCCTAACAAAACATTTGTGAAATTTCTAGTCATTCTTGCTATAATGTAAAGTGCCTACAAGTGTCCCATGTATTTTCTTTTTTTTTTACCTAACACAAAGAGTGAGACATTTCTAGGAATTGTTCAGCACTCACGGTGGGCCTTCAGAGTGGGTTCCCGGGCTTTGCCGGTGCTGGAGAATTTTTTCTACCATGTATTGTATTTTTCCCTAACAAAACATTTGGGACATTTCTAGGCATTCTTGCTATAATGTAAAGTGCCTACAAGTGTCCCATGTCATTTTTTTACATAACACAAAGAGTGAGACATTTCTAGGCATTTTTCAGTACTCAGGGTTCGGCTTTAGAGTGGGTCCCCGGGCTTGGCTGGTGCAGGATAAATTTTTCTACCATATATTGTATCTTTCCCTAACAAAACATTTGGGACATTTCCAGGCATTCTTCCTATAACGTAAAGTGCCAGCAAGTGTCCCATGTCATTTTTTTTTTACAGAACACAAAGAGTGAGACATTTCTAGTAATTTTTCAGCACTCAGGGTTGGGCTGTAGAGTGGCGCCCCAGGCTTGGCTGGTGCTGGAGAATTTTTTCGCCCATGTATTTCATTTTCACTAACAAAACATTTCGGACATTTCTAGGCAATCTTGCTTTAATGTAAAGTGCCTACAAGTGTCCCATGTATTTTCATTTTTTTTTTACCTAACACAAAGAGTGAGACATTTTTAGGCTTTTTTCAGCACTCAGGGTGGGGTTTTAGAGTGGGTCCCAGGGCTTGGCTGGTGCTGGAGAATTTTTTCTCCCATGTATTTCATTTTTCCCTAACAAAACGTGTGGGACATTTCAAGGCATTTTTGCTATAATGCCAAGTGCCCAGGTATTTTTTTTACCTAACTCAAAGAGTGAGACATTTCTAAGCATTTTTCAGCACTGAGAGTGGGGCTTTAGAGTGGGTCCCCGGGCTTGGCTGGTGCTGGAGAATTTTTTCTACCATGTATTGTATTTTTCCCTAACAAAACATTTGGGACATTTCTAGGCATTCTTGCTATAATGTAAAGGGCCTACAAGTGTCCCATGTCATTTTTTTACATAACACAAAGAGTGAGACATTTCTAGGCAATTTTCAGCACTCAGGGTGGGGCTTTAGATTGGGTCCCTGGGCTTGGCTGCTGCTAAAGATATTTTTCTCCCATGTATTTCATTTTTATCCTCATAAAACGTGTGGGACATTTCTAGGCATTTTTGCGATCATGTAAAGTGCCTGCAAGTGTCCCATGTATTTTTTTACCTAACACTGAGAGTGAGATATTTCTAGTCATTTTTCAGCACTCAGGGTTGGGCTTTAGAGATGCTCCCCAGGCTTGTCTGGCGCTGGACAATTTTTTCTCCCATGTATTTCATTTTTCCCTAATGAAACATTTCGGACATTTCTAGGCATTCTTGCTATATTGTAACGTGCCTACAAGTGTCCCATGTATTTTATTTTTTCTTTAACCTAACACAAAGAATGAGAAATTTCTAGGCATTTTTCAGCAGTCAGGGTGGGGCTTTAGAGTGGCTCCCCAGGCTTGGCTGGTGCTGGAGTATTTTTTCTCCCATGTATTGTATTTTTCCCTAACAAAACATTTGGGACATTTCTAGGCATTCTTGCTATGATGTAAAGGGCCTACAAGTGTCCCATGTCATTCTCTTACATAACACAAAGAGTGAGACATTTCTAGGCATTTTTCAGCCCTCAGGGTGGGGCTGTCGAGTGGGTCCCAGGGCTTGGCTGGTGCTGGAGAATTTTTTCTACCATGTATTGTATTTTTCCCTAACAAAACATTTGAGAAATTTCTAGGCATTCTTGCTATAATGTAAAGTGCCTACAAGTGTCCCATGTCATTTTTTTACCTAACACAAAGACTGAGACTTTTCTAGGAATTTTTCAGCACTCACGGTGGGCCTTCAGAGTGTGTTCCCGGGCTTGGCTGGTGCTGGAGAATTTTTTCTACCATATATTGTATTTTTCCCTAACAAAACATTTGGGACATTTCGAGGCATTCTTGCTATAATGTTAAGTGCCTACAAGTGTCCCATGTATTTCATTTTTCCCTAACAAAACATGTGGGACATTTCAAGGCATTTTTGCTCTAATGTAAAGTGCCTACAAGTATCCCATGTATTATTTTTTTTTTTTAACCTAACACAAAGAGTGAGACATTTCTAGGCATTTTTCAGCACTCAGGGTGGGGCTTTCGAGTGGGTCCCAGGGCTTGACTGGTGCTGGAGAATTTTTTCTACCATGTATTGTATTTTTCCCTAACAAAACATTTGGGACATTTCTAGGCATTCTTGCTGTAAAGTGCCTACAAGTGTCCCATGTCATTTTTTTACCTTACACAAAGAGTGAGACATTTCTAGGCATTTTTCAGCACTCAGGGTGGGGCTTTATAGTGGGTCCCCGGGCTTGGCCGGTGCTGGAGAATTTTTTCTACCATGTATTGTATTTTTTCCTAACAAAACATTTGGGACATTTCTAGGCATTCTTGCTATAATGTAAATTGCCTACAAGTGTCCCAAGTCATTTTGTTACATAACACAAAGAGTGAGACATTTCTAGGCATTTTTCAGCACTCAGGGTTGGGCTTTAGAGTGGCTCCCCAGGCTTGGCTGGTGCTGGAGAATTTTTTCTCCCATTTATTTCATTTTTCCCTAACAAAACGTGTGGGACATTTCAAGGCATTTTTGCTATAATGCCAAGTGCCCATGTATTTTTTTTACCTAACACAAAGAGTGAGACATTTCTAGTCATTTTTCAGCACTCAGGGTTGGGCTGTAGAGTGGCGCCCCAGGCTTGGCTGGTGCTGGAGAATTTTTTCTCCCATGTATTTCATTTTTCACTAACAAAACATTTCGGACATTTCTAGGCAATCTTGCTTTTATGTAAAGTGCCTACAAGTGTCCCAAGTATTATTTAATTTTTTTTACCTAACAAAAAAGTGAGAAATGTTTAGGCATTGTTCAGCAGTCAGGGTGGGGCGTTAGAGTGGGACCCCGGGGTGGCTGGTGCTGGAGAATTTTTTCTACCATGTATTGTATTTTTTCCTAACAAAACATTTGGGACCTTTCGAGGCATTCTTGCTATACTGTAAAGTGCCTACAATTGTCCCATGTATTCTTTTTTTTTTATTTACCTAACACAAAGAATGAGACATTTCTAGGCATTTTTCAGCACTCAGGGTGGGGCTTTATAGTTTGTCCCCGGGCTTGGCTGGTGCTGGAGAATTTTTTCTACCATGTGTTGTATTTTACCCTAACAAAACATTTGGGACATGTCTAGGCAGTCTTGCTATAATGTAAAGTGCATACAAGTGTCCCATGTCATTTTTTTACATAACACAAAGAGTGAGACATTTCTAGGCATTTTTCAGCACTCAGGGTTGGGCTTTAGAGTGGGTCCCAGGGCTTGGCTGGTGCTGGAGAATTTTTTCTACCATGTATTGTATTTTTCCCTAACAAAACATTTCGGACATTTCTAGGCAATCTTGCTATAATGTAAAGTGCCTACAAGTGTCCCATGTATTTTCTTTTTTTTTTACCTAACAAAAAGAGTGAGACATTTCTAGGAATTTTTCAGCAGTCAGGGTGGGGCTTTAGAGTGGCTCCCCAGGCTTGGCTGGTGCTGGAGTATTTTTTCTCCCTTGTATTGTATTTTTCCCTAACAAAACATTTGGGACATTTCTAGGCATTCTTGCTATGATGTAAAGGGCCTACAAGTGTCCCATGTCATTCTCTTACATAACACAAAGAGTGAGACATTTCTAGGCATTTTTCAGCCCTCAGGGTGGGGCTTTCGAGTGGGTCCCAGGGCTTGGCTGGTGCTGGACAATTTTTTCTACCATGTATTGTATTTTTCCCTAACAAAACATTTGTGAAATTTCTAGTCATTCTTGCTATAATGTAAAGTGCCTACAAGTGTCCCATGTATTTTCTTTTTTTTTTACCTAACACAAAGACTGAGACATTTCTAGGAATTGTTCAGCACTCACGGTGGGCCTTCAGAGTGGGTTCCCGGGCTTTGCCGGTGCTGGAGAATTTTTTCTACCATGTATTGTATTTTTCCCTAACAAAACATTTGGGACATTTCTAGGCATTCTTGCTATAATGTAAAGTGCCTACAAGTGTCCCATGTCATTTTTTTACATAACACAAAGAGTGAGACATTTCTAGGCATTTTTCAGTACTCAGGGTTCGGCTTTAGAGTGGGTCCCCGGGCTTGGCTGGTGCAGGATAAATTTTTCTACCATATATTGTATCTTTCCCTAACAAAACATTTGGGACATTTCCAGGCATTCTTGCTATAACGTAAAGTGCCAGCAAATGTCCCATGTCATTTTTTTTTTACATAACACAAAGAGTGAGACATTTCTAGTAATTTTTCAGCACTCAGGGTTGGGCTGTAGAGTGGCGCCCCAGGCTTGGCTGGTGCTGGAGAATTTTTTCGCCCATGTATTTCATTTTCACTAACAAAACATTTCGGACATTTCTAGGCAATCTTGCTTTAATGTAAAGTGCCTACAAGTGTCCCATGTATTTTCATTTTTTTTTTACCTAACACAAAGAGTGAGACATTTTTAGGCTTTTTTCAGCACTCAGGGTGGGGTTTTAGAGTGGGTCCCAGGGCTTGGCTGGTGCTGGAGAATTTTTTCTCCCATGTATTGTATTTTTCCCTAACAAAACATTTGGTACATTTCTAGGCCTTCTTGCTGTAATGAAAAGTGCCTATAGGTGTCCAAAGTATTATTTAATTTTTTTTACCTAACAAAAAAGTGAGAAATTTTTAGGCATTGTTCAGCAGTCAGGGTGGGGCGTTAGAGTGGGACCCCGGGGTGGCTGGTGCTGGAGAATTTTTTCTCCCATGTATTTCATTTTTCCCTAACAAAACGTGTGGGACATTTCAAGGCATTTTTGCTATAATGCCAAGTGCCCAGGTATTTTTTTTACCTAACTCAAAGAGTGAGACATTTCTAAGCATTTTTCAGCACTGAGGGTGGGGCTTTAGAGTGGGTCCCCGGGCTTGGCTGGTGCTGGAGAATTTTTTCTACCATGTATTGTATTTTTCCCTAACAAAACATTTGAGAAATTTCTAGGCATTCTTGCTATAATGTAAAGTGCCTACAAGTGTCCCATGTCATTTTTTTACCTAACACAAAGACTGAGACTTTTCTAGGAATTTTTCAGCACTCACGGTGGGCCTTCAGAGTGTGTTCCCGGGCTTGGCTGGTGCTGGAGAATTTTTTCTACCATATATTGTATTTTTCCCTAACAAAACATTTGGGACATTTCGAGGCATTCTTGCTATAATGTTAAGTGCCTACAAGTGTCCCATGTATTTCATTTTTCCCTAACAAAACGTGTGGGACATTTCAAGGCATTTTTGCTCTAATGTAAAGTGCCTACAAGTATCCCATGTATTATTTTTTTTTTTTAACCTAACACAAAGAGTGAGACATTTCTAGGCATTTTTCAGCACTCAGGGTGGGGCTTTCGAGTGGGTCCCAGGGCTTGACTGGTGCTGGAGAATTTTTTCTACCATGTATTGTATTTTTCCCTAACAAAACATTTGGGACATTTCTAGGCATTCTTGCTGTAAAGTGCCTACAAGTGTCCCATGTCATTTTTTTACCTTACACAAAGAGTGAGACATTTCTAGGCATTTTTCAGCACTCAGGGTGGGGCTTTATAGTGGGTCCCCGGGCTTGGCCGGTGCTGGAGAATTTTTTCTACCATGTATTGTATTTTTTCCTAACAAAACATTTGGGACATTTCTAGGCATTCTTGCTATAATGTAAATTGCCTACAAGTGTCCCATGTCATTTTTTTACATAACACAAAGAGTGAGACATTTCTAGGCATTTTTCAGCACTCAGGGTTGGGCTTTAGAGTGGGTCCCAGGGCTTGGCTGGTGCTGGAGAATTTTTTCTACCATGTATTGTATTTTTCCCTAACAAAACATTTCGGACATTTCTAGGCAATCTTGCTATAATGTAAAGTGCCTACAAGTGTCCCATGTATTTTCTTTTTTTTTTACCTAACAAAAAGAGTGAGACATTTCTAGGAATTTTTCAGCAGTCAGGGTGGGGCTTTAGAGTGGCTCCCCAGGCTTGGCTGGTGCTGGAGTATTTTTTCTCCCTTGTATTGTATTTTTCCCTAACAAAACATTTGGGACATTTCTAGGCATTCTTGCTATGATGTAAAGGGCCTACAAGTGTCCCATGTCATTCTCTTACATAACACAAAGAGTGAGACATTTCTAGGCATTTTTCAGCCCTCAGGGTGGGGCTTTCGAGTGGGTCCCAGGGCTTGGCTGGTGCTGGACAATTTTTTCTACCATGTATTGTATTTTTCCCTAACAAAACATTTGTGAAATTTCTAGTCATTCTTGCTATAATGTAAAGTGCCTACAAGTGTCCCATGTATTTTCTTTTTTTTTTACCTAACACAAAGACTGAGACATTTCTAGGAATTGTTCAGCACTCACGGTGGGCCTTCAGAGTGGGTTCCCGGGCTTTGCCGGTGCTGGAGAATTTTTTCTACCATGTATTGTATTTTTCCCTAACAAAACATTTGGGACATTTCTAGGCATTCTTGCTATAATGTAAAGTGCCTACAAGTGTCCCATGTCATTTTTTTACATAACACAAAGAGTGAGACATTTCTAGGCATTTTTCAGTACTCAGGGTTCGGCTTTAGAGTGGGTCCCCGGGCTTGGCTGGTGCAGGATAAATTTTTCTACCATATATTGTATCTTTCCCTAACAAAACATTTGGGACATTTCCAGGCATTCTTGCTATAACGTAAAGTGCCAGCAAGTGTCCCATGTCATTTTTTTTTTACATAACACAAAGAGTGAGACATTTCTAGTAATTTTTCAGCACTCAGGGTTGGGCTGTAGAGTGGCGCCCCAGGCTTGGCTGGTGCTGGAGAATTTTTTCGCCCATGTATTTCATTTTCACTAACAAAACATTTCGGACATTTCTAGGCAATCTTGCTTTAATGTAAAGTGCCTACAAGTGTCCCATGTATTTTCATTTTTTTTTTACCTAACACAAAGAGTGAGACATTTTTAGGCTTTTTTCAGCACTCAGGGTGGGGTTTTAGAGTGGGTCCCAGGGCTTGGCTGGTGCTGGAGAATTTTTTCTCCCATGTATTGTATTTTTCCCTAACAAAACATTTGGTACATTTCTAGGCCTTCTTGCTGTAATGAAAAGTGCCTATAGGTGTCCAAAGTATTATTTAATTTTTTTTACCTAACAAAAAAGTGAGAAATTTTTAGGCATTGTTCAGCAGTCAGGGTGGGGCGTTAGAGTGGGACCCCGGGGTGGCTGGTGCTGGAGAATTTTTTCTCCCATGTATTTCATTTTTCCCTAACAAAACGTGTGGGACATTTCAAGGCATTTTTGCTATAATGCCAAGTGCCCAGGTATTTTTTTTACCTAACTCAAAGAGTGAGACATTTCTAAGCATTTTTCAGCACTGAGGGTGGGGCTTTAGAGTGGGTCCCCGGGCTTGGCTGGTGCTGGAGAATTTTTTCTACCATGTATTGTATTTTTCCCTAACAAAACATTTGGGACATTTCTAGGCATTCTTGCTATAATGTAAAGGGCCTACAAGTGTCCCATGTCATTTTTTTACATAACACAAAGAGTGAGACATTTCTAGGCAATTTTCAGCACTCAGGGTGGGGCTTTAGATTGGGTCCCTGGGCTTGGCTGCTGCTAAAGATATTTTTCTCCCATGTATTTCATTTTTATCCTCATAAAACGTGTGGGACATTTCTAGGCATTTTTGCGATCATGTAAAGTGCCTGCAAGTGTCCCATGTATTTTTTTACCTAACACTGAGAGTGAGATATTTCTAGTCATTTTTCAGCACTCAGGGTTGGGCTTTAGAGATGCTCCCCAGGCTTGTCTGGCGCTGGACAATTTTTTCTCCCATGTATTTCATTTTTCCCTAATGAAACATTTCGGACATTTCTAGGCATTCTTGCTATATTGTAACGTGCCTACAAGTGTCCCATGTATTTTATTTTTTCTTTAACCTAACACAAAGAGTGAGAAATTTCTAGGCATTTTTCAGCAGTCAGGGTGGGGCTTTAGAGTGGCTCCCCAGGCTTGGCTGGTGCTGGAGTATTTTTTCTCCCATGTATTGTATTTTTCCCTAACAAAACATTTGGGACATTTCTAGGCATTCTTGCTATGATGTAAAGGGCCTACAAGTGTACCATGTCATTCTCTTACATAACACAAAGAGTGAGACATTTCTAGGCATTTTTCAGCCCTCAGGGTGGGGCTGTCGAGTGGGTCCCAGGGCTTGGCTGGTGCTGGAGAATTTTTTCTACCATGTATTGTATTTTTCCCTAACAAAACATTTGAGAAATTTCTAGGCATTCTTGCTATAATGTAAAGTGCCTACAAGTGTCCCATGTCATTTTTTTACCTAACACAAAGACTGAGACTTTTCTAGGAATTTTTCAGCACTCACGGTGGGCCTTCAGAGTGTGTTCCCGGGCTTGGCTGGTGCTGGAGAATTTTTTCTACCATATATTGTATTTTTCCCTAACAAAACATTTGGGACATTTCGAGGCATTCTTGCTATAATGTTAAGTGCCTACAAGTGTCCCATGTATTTCATTTTTCCCTAACAAAACGTGTGTGACATTTCAAGGCATTTTTGCTCTAATGTAAAGTGCCTACAAGTATCCCATGTATTATTTTTTTTTTTTAACCTAACACAAAGAGTGAGACATTTCTAGGCATTTTTCAGCACTCAGGGTGGGGCTTTCGAGTGGGTCCCAGGGCTTGACTGGTGCTGGAGAATTTTTTCTACCATGTATTGTATTTTTCCCTAACAAAACATTTGGGACATTTCTAGGCATTCTTGCTGTAAAGTGCCTACAAGTGTCCCATGTCATTTTTTTTACCTTACACAAAGAGTGAGACATTTCTAGGCATTTTTCAGCACTCAGGGTGGGGCTTTATAGTGGGTCCCCGGGCTTGGCCGGTGCTGGAGAATTTTTTCTACCATGTATTGTATTTTTTCCTAACAAAACATTTGGGACATTTCTAGGCATTCTTGCTATAATGTAAAGTGCCTACAAGTGTCCCAAGTCATTTTGTTACATAACACAAAGAGTGAGACATTTCTAGGCATTTTTCAGCACTCAGGGTTGGGCTTTAGAGTGGCTCCCCAGGCTTGGCTGGTGCTGGAGAATTTTTTCTCCCATGTATTTCATTTTTCCCTAACAAAACGTGTGGGACATTTCAAGGCATTTTTGCTATAATGCCAAGTGCCCATGTATTTTTTTTACCTAACACAAAGAGTGAGACATTTCTAGTCATTTTTCAGCACTCAGGGTTGGGCTGTAGAGTGGCGCCCCAGGCTTGGCTGGTGCTGGAGAATTTTTTCTCCCATGTATTTCATTTTTCACTAACAAAACATTTCGGACATTTCTAGGCAATCTTGCTTTTATGTAAAGTGCCTACAAGTGTCCCAAGTATTATTTAATTTTTTTTACCTAACAAAAAAGTGAGAAATGTTTAGGCATTGTTCAGCAGTCAGGGTGGGGCGTTAGAGTGGGACCCCGGGGTGGCTGGTGCTGGAGAATTTTTTCTACCATGTATTGTATTTTTTCCTAACAAAACATTTGGGACCTTTCGAGGCATTCTTGCTATACTGTAAAGTGCCTACAATTGTCCCATGTATTCTTTTTTTTTTTTTACCTAACACAAAGAATGAGACATTTCTAGGCATTTTTCAGCACTCAGGGTGGGGCTTTATAGTTTGTCCCCGGGCTTGGCTGGTGCTGGAGAATTTTTTCTACCATGTGTTGTATTTTACCCTAACAAAACATTTGGGACATGTCTAGGCAGTCTTGCTATAATGTAAAGTGCATACAAGTGTCCCATGTCATTTTTTTACATAACACAAAGAGTGAGACATTTCTAGGCATTTTTCAGCACTCAGGGTTGGGCTTTAGAGTGGGTCCCAGGGCTTGGCTGGTGCTGGAGAATTTTTTCTACCATGTATTGTATTTTTCCCTAACAAAACATTTCGGACATTTCTAGGCAATCTTGCTATAATGTAAAGTGCCTACAAGTGTCCCATGTATTTTCTTTTTTTTTTACCTAACAAAAAGAGTGAGACATTTCTAGGAATTTTTCAGCAGTCAGGGTGGGGCTTTAGAGTGGCTCCCCAGGCTTGGCTGGTGCTGGAGTATTTTTTCTCCCTTGTATTGTATTTTTCCCTAACAAAACATTTGGGACATTTCTAGGCATTCTTGCTATGATGTAAAGGGCCTACAAGTGTCCCATGTCATTCTCTTACATAACACAAAGAGTGAGACATTTCTAGGCATTTTTCAGCCCTCAGGGTGGGGCTTTCGAGTGGGTCCCAGGGCTTGGCTGGTGCTGGACAATTTTTTCTACCATGTATTGTATTTTTCCCTAACAAAACATTTGTGAAATTTCTAGTCATTCTTGCTATAATGTAAAGTGCCTACAAGTGTCCCATGTATTTTCTTTTTTTTTTACCTAACACAAAGACTGAGACATTTCTAGGAATTGTTCAGCACTCACGGTGGGCCTTCAGAGTGGGTTCCCGGGCTTTGCCGGTGCTGGAGAATTTTTTCTACCATGTATTGTATTTTTCCCTAACAAAACATTTGGGACATTTCTAGGCATTCTTGCTATAATGTAAAGTGCCTACAAGTGTCCCATGTCATTTTTTTACATAACACAAAGAGTGAGACATTTCTAGGCATTTTTCAGTACTCAGGGTTCGGCTTTAGAGTGGGTCCCCGGGCTTGGCTGGTGCAGGATAAATTTTTCTACCATATATTGTATCTTTCCCTAACAAAACATTTGGGACATTTCCAGGCATTCTTCCTATAACGTAAAGTGCCAGCAAGTGTCCCATGTCATTTTTTTTTTACATAACACAAAGAGTGAGACATTTCTAGTAATTTTTCAGCACTCAGGGTTGGGCTGTAGAGTGGCGCCCCAGGCTTGGCTGGTGCTGGAGAATTTTTTCGCCCATGTATTTCATTTTCACTAACAAAACATTTCGGACATTTCTAGGCAATCTTGCTTTAATGTAAAGTGCCTACAAGTGTCCCATGTATTTTCATTTTTTTTTTACCTAACACAAAGAGTGAGACATTTTTAGGCTTTTTTCAGCACTCAGGGTGGGGTTTTAGAGTGGGTCCCAAGGCTTGGCTGGTGCTGGAGAATTTTTTCTCCCATGTATTGTATTTTTCCCTAACAAAACATTTGGTACATTTCTAGGCCTTCTTGCTGTAATGAAAAGTGCCTATAGGTGTCCAAAGTATTATTTAATTTTTTTTACCTAACAAAAAAGTGAGAAATTTTTAGGCATTGTTCAGCAGTCAGGGTGGGGCGTTAGAGTGGGACCCCGGGGTGGCTGGTGCTGGAGAATTTTTTCTCCCATGTATTTCATTTTTCCCTAACAAAACGTGTGGGACATTTCAAGGCATTTTTGCTATAATGCCAAGTGCCCAGGTATTTTTTTTACCTAACTCAAAGAGTGAGACATTTCTAAGCATTTTTCAGCACTGAGGGTGGGGCTGTCGAGTGGGTCCCAGGGCTTGGCTGGTGCTGGAGAATTTTTTCTACCATGTATTGTATTTTTCCCTAACAAAACATTTGAGAAATTTCTAGGCATTCTTGCTATAATGTAAAGTGCCTACAAGTGTCCCATGTCATTTTTTTACCTAACACAAAGACTGAGACTTTTCTAGGAATTTTTCAGCACTCACGGTGGGCCTTCAGAGTGTGTTCCCGGGCTTGGCTGGTGCTGGAGAATTTTTTCTACCATATATTGTATTTTTCCCTAACAAAACATTTGGGACATTTCGAGGCATTCTTGCTATAATGTTAAGTGCCTACAAGTGTCCCATGTATTTCATTTTTCCCTAACAAAACGTGTGTGACATTTCAAGGCATTTTTGCTCTAATGTAAAGTGCCTACAAGTATCCCATGTATTATTATTTTTTTTTAACCTAACACAAAGAGTGAGACATTTCTAGGCATTTTTCAGCACTCAGGGTGGGGCTTTCGAGTGGGTCCCAGGGCTTGACTGGTGCTGGAGAATTTTTTCTACCATGTATTGTATTTTTCCCTAACAAAACATTTGGGACATTTCTAGGCATTCTTGCTGTAAAGTGCCTACAAGTGTCCCATGTCATTTTTTTACCTTACACAAAGAGTGAGACATTTCTAGGCATTTTTCAGCACTCAGGGTGGGGCTTTATAGTGGGTCCCCGGGCTTGGCCGGTGCTGGAGAATTTTTTCTACCATGTATTGTATTTTTTCCTAACAAAACATTTGGGACATTTCTAGGCATTCTTGCTATAATGTAAAGTGCCTACAAGTGTCCCAAGTCATTTTGTTACATAACACAAAGAGTGAGACATTTCTAGGCATTTTTCAGCACTCAGGGTTGGGCTTTAGAGTGGCTCCCCAGGCTTGGCTGGTGCTGGAGAATTTTTTCTCCCATGTATTTCATTTTTCCCTAACAAAACGTGTGGGACATTTCAAGGCATTTTTGCTATAATGCCAAGTGCCCATGTATTTTTTTTACCTAACACAAAGAGTGAGACATTTCTAGTCATTTTTCAGCACTCAGGGTTGGGCTGTAGAGTGGCGCCCCAGGCTTGGCTGGTGCTGGAGAATTTTTTCTCCCATGTATTTCATTTTTCACTAACAAAACATTTCGGACATTTCTAAGCAATCTTGCTTTTATGTAAAGTGCCTACAAGTGTCCCAAGTATTATTTAATTTTTTTTACCTAACAAAAAAGTGAGAAATGTTTAGGCATTGTTCAGCAGTCAGGGTGGGGCGTTAGAGTGGGACCCCGGGGTGGCTGGTGCTGGAGAATTTTTTCTACCATGTATTGTATTTTTCCCTAACAAAACATTTGGGACATTTCTAGGCATTCTTGCTGTAAAGTGCCTACAAGTGTCCCATGTCATTTTTTTACCTTACACAAAGAATGAGACATTTCTAGGCATTTTTCAGCACTCAGGGTGGGGCTTTATAGTTTGTCCCCGGGCTTGGCTGGTGCTGGAGAATTTTTTCTACCATGTGTTGTATTTTACCCTAACAAAACATTTGGGACATGTCTAGGCAGTCTTGCTATAATGTAAAGTGCATACAAGTGTCCCATGTCATTTTTTTACATAACACAAAGAGTGAGACATTTCTAGGCATTTTTCAGCACTCAGGGTTGGGCTTTAGAGTGGGTCCCAGGGCTTGGCTGGTGCTGGAGAATTTTTTCTACCATGTATTGTATTTTTCCCTAACAAAACATTTCGGACATTTCTAGGCAATCTTGCTATAATGTAAAGTGCCTACAAGTGTCCCATGTATTTTCTTTTTTTTTTACCTAACAAAAAGAGTGAGACATTTCTAGGAATTTTTCAGCAGTCAGGGTGGGGCTTTAGAGTGGCTCCCCAGGCTTGGCTGGTGCTGGAGTATTTTTTCTCCCTTGTATTGTATTTTTCCCTAACAAAACATTTGGGACATTTCTAGGCATTCTTGCTATGATGTAAAGGGCCTACAAGTGTCCCATGTCATTCTCTTACATAACACAAAGAGTGAGACATTTCTAGGCATTTTTCAGCCCTCAGGGTGGGGCTTTCGAGTGGGTCCCAGGGCTTGGCTGGTGCTGGACAATTTTTTCTACCATGTATTGTATTTTTCCCTAACAAAACATTTGTGAAATTTCTAGTCATTCTTGCTATAATGTAAAGTGCCTACAAGTGTCCCATGTATTTTCTTTTTTTTTTACCTAACACAAAGACTGAGACATTTCTAGGAATTGTTCAGCACTCACGGTGGGCCTTCAGAGTGGGTTCCCGGGCTTTGCCGGTGCTGGAGAATTTTTTCTACCATGTATTGTATTTTTCCCTAACAAAACATTTGGGACATTTCTAGGCATTCTTGCTATAATGTAAAGTGCCTACAAGTGTCCCATGTCATTTTTTTACATAACACAAAGAGTGAGACATTTCTAGGCATTTTTCAGTACTCAGGGTTCGGCTTTAGAGTGGGTCCCCGGGCTTGGCTGGTGCAGGATAAATTTTTCTACCATATATTGTATCTTTCCCTAACAAAACATTTGGGACATTTCCAGGCATTCTTCCTATAACGTAAAGTGCCAGCAAGTGTCCCATGTCATTTTTTTTTTACATAACACAAAGAGTGAGACATTTCTAGTAATTTTTCAGCACTCAGGGTTGGGCTGTAGAGTGGCGCCCCAGGCTTGGCTGGTGCTGGAGAATTTTTTCGCCCATGTATTTCATTTTCACTAACAAAACATTTCGGACATTTCTAGGCAATCTTGCTTTAATGTAAAGTGCCTACAAGTGTCCCATGTATTTTCATTTTTTTTTTACCTAACACAAAGAGTGAGACATTTTTAGGCTTTTTTCAGCACTCAGGGTGGGGTTTTAGAGTGGGTCCCAGGGCTTGGCTGGTGCTGGAGAATTTTTTCTCCCATGTATTGTATTTTTCCCTAACAAAACATTTGGTACATTTCTAGGCCTTCTTGCTGTAATGAAAAGTGCCTATAGGTGTCCAAAGTATTATTTAATTTTTTTTACCTAACAAAAAAGTGAGAAATTTTTAGGCATTGTTCAGCAGTCAGGGTGGGGCGTTAGAGTGGGACCCCGGGGTGGCTGGTGCTGGAGAATTTTTTCTCCCATGTATTTCATTTTTCCCTAACAAAACGTGTGGGACATTTCAAGGCATTTTTGCTATAATGCCAAGTGCCCAGGTATTTTTTTTACCTAACTCAAAGAGTGAGACATTTCTAAGCATTTTTCAGCACTGAGGGTGGGGCTTTAGAGTGGGTCCCCGGGCTTGGCTGGTGCTGGAGAATTTTTTCTACCATGTATTGTATTTTTCCCTAACAAAACATTTGGGACATTTCTAGGCATTCTTGCTATAATGTAAAGGGCCTACAAGTGTCCCATGTCATTTTTTTACATAACACAAAGAGTGAGACATTTCTAGGCAATTTTCAGCACTCAGGGTGGGGCTTTAGATTGGGTCCCTGGGCTTGGCTGCTGCTAAAGATATTTTTCTCCCATGTATTTCATTTTTATCCTCATAAAACGTGTGGGACATTTCTAGGCATTTTTGCGATCATGTAAAGTGCCTGCAAGTGTCCCATGTATTTTTTTACCTAACACTGAGAGTGAGATATTTCTAGTCATTTTTCAGCACTCAGGGTTGGGCTTTAGAGATGCTCCCCAGGCTTGTCTGGCGCTGGACAATTTTTTCTCCCATGTATTTCATTTTTCCCTAATGAAACATTTCGGACATTTCTAGGCATTCTTGCTATATTGTAACGTGCCTACAAGTGTCCCATGTATTTTATTTTTTCTTTAACCTAACACAAAGAGTGAGAAATTTCTAGGCATTTTTCAGCAGTCAGGGTGGGGCTTTAGAGTGGCTCCCCAGGCTTGGCTGGTGCTGGAGTATTTTTTCTCCCATGTATTGTATTTTTCCCTAACAAAACAGTTGGGACATTTCGAGGCATTCTTGCTATAATGTAAAGGGCCTACAAGTGTACCATGTATTTTTTTTTTTTTTTTTACCTTACACAAAGAGTGAGACATTTCTAGGCATTTTTCAGCACTCAGGGTGGGGCTTTATAGTGGGTCCCCGGCTTGGCCGGTGCTGGAGAATTTTTTCTACCATGTATTGTATTTTTCCCTAACAAAACATTTGGGACATTTCTAGGCATTCTTGCTGTAAAGTGCCTACAAGTGTCCCATGTCATTTTTTTACCTTACACAAAGAGTGAGACATTTCTAGGCATTTTTCATCACTCACGGTGGGCCTTCAGAGTGGGTTCCCGGGCTTGGCTGGTGCTGGAGATTTTTTTCTACCATGTATTGTATTTTTCCCTAACAAAACATTTGGGACATTTGAGGCATTCTTGCTATAATGTAAAGTGCCTACAAGTTTCCCATGTCATTTTTTTACATTCCACAAAGAGTGAGACATTTCTAGGCATTTTTCAGCACTCAGGGTTGGGCTTTAGAGTGGCGCCCCAGGCTTGGCTGGTGCTGGAGAATTTTTTCTCCCATGTATTTCATTTTTCACTAACAAAACATTTCGGACATTTCTAGGCAATCTTGCTTTAATGTAAAGTGCCTACAAGTGTCCCATGTATTTTCATTTTTTTTTTACCTAACACAAAGATTGAGACATTTTTAGGCTTTTTTCAGCACTCAGGGTGGGGTTTTAGAGTGGGTCCCAGGGCTTGGCTGGTGCTGGAGAATTTTTTCTACCATGTATTGTATTTTTCCCTAACAAAACATTTGGGACATTTCTAGGCATTCTTGCTGTAAAGTGCCTACAAGTGTCCCATGTCATTTTTTTACCTTACACAAAGAGTGAGACATTTCTAGGCATTTTTCATCACTCACGGTGGGCCTTCAGAGTGGGTTCCCGGGCTTGGCTGGTGCTGGAGATTTTTTTCTACCATGTATTGTATTTTTCCCTAACAAAACATTTGGGACATTTGAGGCATTCTTGCTATAATGTAAAGTGCCTACAAGTGTCCCATGTATTTCATTTTTCCCTAACAAAACGTCTGGGATATTTCAAGGCATTTTTGCTCTAATGTAAAGTGCCTACAAGTGTCCCATGTATTTTTTTTTTTTTTTAACCTAACAAAAAGTGTGAGACATTTCTAGGCATTTTTCAGCACTCAGGGTTGGGCTTTAGAGTGGGTCCCTGGGCTCGGCTGGTGCTGGAGAATTCTTTCTACCATATATTGTATCTTTCCCTAATAAAACGTGTGGGACATTTCAAGGCATTTTTGCTTTAATGTAAACTGCCTACAAGTGTCCCATGTCATTTTTTTACATACCACAAAGAGTGAGACATTTCTAGGCATTTTTCAGCACTCAGGGTTGGGCTTTAGAGTGGCGCCCCAGGCTTGGCTGGTGCTGGAGAATTTTTTCACCCATGTACTTAATTTTTCACTAACAAAACATTTGGGAAATTTCTAGGCATTCTTGCTATAATGTAAAGTGCCTACAAGTGTCCCATGTCATTTTTTTACATAACACAAAGAGTGAGACATTTCTAAGCATTTTTTGGCCCTCAGGGTGGGGCTTTCGAGTGGGTCCCAGGGCTTGGCTGGTGCTGGAGAATTTTTTCTACCATGTATTGTATTTTTACCTAAAAAAACATTTGTGACATTTCGAGGCATTCTTGCTATAATGTAAAGTGCCTACAAGTGTCCCATGTTTCTTCTTTTTTTTTTACCTAACACAAAGAGTGTGACATTTCTAGGAATTTGTCAGCACTCAGGGTGGGGCTTTATAGTGGGTCCCCGGGCTTGGCTTGTGCTGGAGAATTTTTTCTACCATGTTTTGTATTTTTCCCTAACAAATCATTTGGGACATTTCTAGCCATTCTTGCTGCAAAGTGCCTACAAGTGTCCCATGTCATTTTTTTACCTTACACAAAGAGTGACACATTTCTAGGCATTTTTCATCACTCACGGTGGGCCTTCAGAGTGGGTCCCAGGGCTTGGCTGGTGCTGGACAATTTTTTCTACCATGTATTGTATTTTTCCCTAACAAAACATTTGTGACATTTCTAGGCATTCTTGCTATAATGTAAAGTGCCTACAAGTGTCCCATATATACATTTTTTTTTTTACCTAACACAAAGACTGAGACATTTCTAGGAATTTTTCAGCACTCAGGGTGGGGCTTTATAGTGTTTCCCCAGGCTTGGCTTGTGCTGGAGAATTTTTTCTACCATGTATTGTATTTTTCCCTAACAAAACATTTCGGACATTTCTAGGCAATCTTGCTATAATGTAAAGTGCCTACAAGTGTCCCATGTATTTTCTTTTTTTTTTACCTAACAAAAAGAGTGAGACATTTCTAGGAATTTTTCAGCACTCAGGGTGGGGCTTTGGAGTGGGTCCCCGGGCTTGGCTTGTGCTGGAGAATTTTTTCTACCATGTATTGTATTTTTCCCTAACAAAACGTGTGGGACATTTCAAGGCATTTTTGCTCTAATGTAAAGTGCCTACAAGTGTCCCATGTATTTTTTTTTTTTTTAACCTAACACAAAGAGTGAGACATTTCTAGGCATTTTTCATCACTCACGGTGGGCCTTCAGAGTGGGTTCCCGGGCTTGGCTGGTGCTGGAGAATTTTTTCTACCATGTATTGTATTTTTCCCTAACAAAACATTTGGGACATTTCGAGGCATTCTTGCTATAATGTAAAGTGCCTACAAGTGTCCCATGTATTTCATTTTTCCCTAACAAAACGTGTGGGACATTTCAAGGCATTTTTGCTCTAATGTAAAGTGCCTACAAGTGTCCCATGTATTTTTTTTTTTTTTTAACCTAACACAAAGAGTGAGACATTTCTAGGCATTTTTCAGCACTCAGGGTTGGGCTTTAGAGTGGCGCCCCAGGCTTGGCTGGTGCTGGAGAATTTTTTCTACCATATATTGTATCTTTCCCTAATAAAACGTGTGGGACATTTCTAGGCATTCTTGCTATGATGTCAAGTGCCTACAAGTGTCCCATTTATTTTCTTTTTTTTATACCTAACACAAAGAGTGAGACATTTCTAGGAATTTTTCAGCACTAAGGGTGGGGCTTTATAGTGGGTCCCCGGGCTTGGCTTGTGCTGGAGAATTTTTTCTACCATGTAATGTATTTTTCCCTAACAAATCATTTGGGACATTTCTAGGCATTCTTACTGTAAAGTCCCTACAAGTGTCCAATGTCATTTTTTTACCTTACACAAAGAGTGACACATTTCTTGGCATTTTTCAGCACTCACGGTGGGCCTTCAGAGTGGGTTCCCGGGCTTGGCTGGTGCTGGAGAATTTTTTCTACCATGTATTGTAATTTTCCCTAACAAAACAGTTGGGACATTTCAAGGCATTCTTGCTATAATGTAAAGGGCCTACAAGTGTACCATGTATTTTTTTTTTTTTTTTTACCTTACACAAAGAGTGAGACATTTCTAGGCATTTTTCAGCACTCAGGGTGGGGCTTTATAGTGGGTCCCCGGGCTTGGCCGGTGCTGGAGAATTTTTTCTACCATGTATTGTATTTTTCCCTGACAAAACATTTGGGACATTTCTAGGCTTTCTTGCTATAATGTAAAGTGCCTACAAGTGTCCCATGTCATTTTTTTACCTTACACAAAGAGTGAGACATTTCTAGGCATTTTTCAGCACTCAGGGTGGGGTTTTAGAGTGGGTCCCAGGGCTTGGCTGGTGCTGGAGAATTTTTTCTACCATGTATTGTATTTTTCCCTAACAAAAAATTTGTGACATTTCTAGGCATTCTTGCTATAATGTAAAGTGCCTACAAGTGTCCCATGTATTTCCTTTTTTTTTTTACCTAACAAAACATTTGGGACATTTCTAGGCATTCTTGCTGTAAACACCCTACAAGTGTCCCATGTCATTTTTTTACATACCACAAAGAGTGAGACATTTCTAGGCATTTTTCAACACTCAGGGTTGGGCTTTAGAGTGGCGCCCCAGGCTTGGCTGGTGCTGGAGAATTTTTTCTACCATGTATTGTATTTTTCCCTAACAAAACATTTGGGACATTTCGAGGCATTCTTGCTTTAATGTAAAGTGCCTACAAGTGTCCCATGTATTTCATTTTTCCCTAACAAAACGTGTGGGACATTTCAAGGCATTTTTGCTCTAATGTAAAGTGCCTACAAGTGTCCCATGTATTATTTTTTTTTTTTAACCTAACACAAAGAGTGAGACATTTCTAGGCATTTTTCATCACTCACGGTGGGCCTTCAGAGTGGGATCCCGGGCTTGGCTGGTGCTGGAGAATTTTTTCTACCATGTATTGTATTTTTCCCTAACAAAACATTTGGGACATTTCGAGGCATTCTTGCTATAATGTAAAGTGCCTACAAGTGTCCCATGTATTTCATTTTTCCCTAACAAAACGTGTGGGACATTTCAAGGCATTTTTGCTCTAATGTAAAGTGCCTACAAGTGTCCCATGTATTTTTTTTTTTTTTTAACCTAACACAAAGAGTGAGACATTTCTAGGCATTTTTCAGCACTCAGGGTTGGGCTTTAGAGTGGGTCCCTGGGCTTGGCTGGTGCTGGAGAATTTTTTCTACCATATATTGTATCTTTCCCTAATAAAACGTGTGGGACATTTCTAGGCATTCTTGCTATGATGTCAAGTGCCTACAAGTGTCCCATTTATTTTCTTTTTTTTATACCTAACACAAAGAGTGAGACATTTCTAGGAATTTTTCAGCACTAAGGGTGGGGCTTTATAGTGGGTCCCCGGGCTTGGCTTGTGCTGGAGAATTTTTTCTACCATGTATTGTATTTTTCCCTAACAAATCATTTGGGACATTTCTAGGCATTCTTACTGTAAAGTCCCTACAAGTGTCCAATGTCATTTTTTTATCTTACACAAAGAGTGACACATTTCTTGGCATTTTTCAGCACTCACAGTGGGCCTTCAGAGTGGGTTCCCGGGCTTGGCTGGTGCTGGAGAATTTTTTCTACCATGTATTGTAATTTTCCCTAACAAAACAGTTGGGACATTTCGAGGCATTCTTGCTATAATGTAAAGGGCCTACAAGTGTACCATGTATTTTTTTTTTTTTTTTACCTTACACAAAGAGTGAGACATTTCTAGGCATTTTTCAGCACTCAGGGTGGGGCTTTATAGTGGGTCCCCGGGCTTGGCCGGTGCTGGAGAATTTTTTCTACCATGTATTGTATTTTTCCCTAACAAAACATTTGGGACATTTCTATCAATCAATCAATCAAATTTTATTTGTATAGCCCATATTCACAAATTACAATTCATCTCATAGGGCTTTAACAGGGTGTGGCATCCTCTGTCCTTAACCCTCAGCAAGAGTAAGGAAAAACTACTAAAAACCCTTTTAACAGGGTAAAAATATGTAGAAACCTCAGAGAGAGCCACATGTGAGGGATCCCTCTCCCAGGACGGACAGAAGTGCAATAGATGCCACGTGCAGGAAAACATCATCAATAATCAAAGTCTCTAGCAGCATTTGATGAGGGTAGACATCCCGAAGGACAACCCCAACATGACATGCCAAGCAGTCCCGCTGCAAGCACAGTCCATGGTCAGCAACCATCCAGACCACGATCCACCATCCAGACCAGACGCCACTCCAGTCCTCAGTCTCCGTCCACCGCCGCCCACCAGGACCCATCACAAGCCACCACCGCGGTCCTGGTCCACCGCCCGTGCCCAATGCCAACGCGACACAGGGTCCGCCACCAGCACCACGATCAGCCCAGAATCCGCCACAATGGATCCACCACCGCGACCCCCGGTGTACGATCCACAAACCGCAATCCATGGTGCGGCCACAGAGGCCCTGGATCTGCGGGTGATAAAGCAAAGGGATTCCGGGGAAGGGGGATAGGGATGGAGAAGAGGAAGGAGAAGCTGGAAAGAGAAGCTCCGTGTGTCATGTGTCATAAAATAGAACAAGTAACGTTCTGGCGCACTAATTAGCTCTAACTATAAGCTTTATCAAAAAGGAAGGTTTTGAGTCTACTCTTAAATGAAAAGATGGTATCTGCCTCCCGAACTGAAAGTGGTAGATTATTCCACAGCCGAGGGGCTTGATGGCTAAAAGCTCTGGCTCCTACTCTTTTTTTAGAGAATTTAGGGACGACAAGTAGGCTTGAATTCTGGGAGCGGAGTGCTCTAGCGGGTTTATAAGGTACTAACAGCTCTTTAAGGTAAAAAGGCGCCATATTATTAAGGGCCTTGAAGGTGAGGAGGAGAATTTTAAATTCTATTCTAGATTTAACTGGAAGCCAGTGTAGCGACGCTAATACTGGAGAAATGTGCTCTCTTCTCTTCTTTCTTGTCAGGACACGTGCTGCGGCATTTTGGACAAGCTGTAGAGTCTTTAACGACTTACTGCTGGAGCCAGATAATAATGAATTACAATAGTCCAGTCTCGATGTAACAAAGGCGTGGACTAGTTTTTCTGCATCTTTTTGGGAAAGGACATGTCTAATTTTGGAAATATTACGTAAGTGGAAAAAAGCGGTCCTAGAAATTTGTTTTAAGTGAGAATTAAAGGATAAATCAGGATCAAAGATCACTCCCAAGTTCCTGACGGTTTCATTGGAAGCAGGGGCAATGTCGTCTAGCGCAGCTATATCATTAGATAATGCATCTCTAAGGTGTTTGGGGCCAAGTATTATAACCTCTGTTTTGTCTGAGTTTAATAAGAGAAAATTGCGGGTCATCCAGGTTTTTATGTCCTTGAGACATGTTCGAAGTTTAGTTAATTGATTACTTTGTTCAGGTTTTATTGACAAATATAACTGGGTGTCATCCGCATAGCAGTGGAAATTTACCGAGTGTGTCCTGATAATGTTTCCTAGTGGAAGCATATATAATGAGAATAAAATTGGGCCGAGCACAGAGCCCTGTGGAACACCCTGGTTAACTTTGGTGCGCACAGATGACTCATCATTAATTTGCACAAATTGGGAGCGATCAGAAAAATACGATTTAAACCAGTTAAGGGCGGTTCCATTAATGTTAATTAACTGTTTGAGTCTTTGTAATAAAATTTGATGGTCAATTGTGTCGAATGCTGCACTGAGATCTAACAGAACGAGGACAGACACAAGTCCCTGATCTGAGGCTATTAAAAGGTCATTAGTGACTTTTGCCAAGGCTGTCTCTGTACTGTGATTGGCTCTAAACCCCGATTGAAAGTCTTCATATATATTATTTTCCCGGAGAAACTCACACAGCTGATTGGCAACAACTTTTTCTAAGATTTTAGAGACGAAGGGGAGATTAGATATTGGTCTGTAATTGGCTAAAACCTCTGGGTCTAGGGTGGGTTTTTTGAGTAGGGGTTTGATGACAGCTATTTTAAAAGACTGTGGTACATAACCTGATGATAATGACAGATTGATGATGTTAAGTAACGAACTATCAATTAGGGGCAGAATTTCTTTAAGTAATTTGGTAGGAATGGGATCTAAGATACAGGTTGTTGGTTTAGAACCTGAGATTAATTTGGTAAACTGATCACGGGTGATCAGAGAGAAGCTGTCTAAGTAATGGGTAGGATTCTCAGCCGTTTCTGAGATCTCTGTTGTTGGGAGGGTATTAGTGCCAATTGAGGGCAGGAGATGGTTGATTTTATTTCTAATAGTTTGAATTTTATCATTAAAAAAGGTCATAAAGATATTGCTATTTAGGGATCGAGGAATACTGGGTTCGGTGGAGGTGTGACTCTCTGTCAGCCTGGCTACAGTGCTGAAGAGAAACCTGGGGTTGTTTTTATTCTCTTCTATTAGTTTTGAATAGTAGGCGGCTCTTGCTTTGTGGAGAGCCTTTTTATATTCTTTAACACTATTCTTCCAGTCTATTAGATTTTCAACATGGTTGCTGGAGCGCCACTTCCTTTCTAGTTTTCTTGATAATTGTTTTAACTCATTTGTCTGGGAATTATACCACGGAGCTAATTTACTATGTTTGACATTTTTCTTTTTTAGAGGCGCTATTGAGTCTAATGTTAATCGTAATGAGTCTGCAGAGCTATCGACGAGGTGGTCGATCTCAATGGAGCTCAGGGTTTTAAAGAATTTGTTGTTTATATCTACTGCTAATACGGGTTTAAATGTAATTGGGATTATTTCCTTAAATTTAGCTACAGCACTATCAGGTAGACATCTAGAAAATGAATTTTTTATTAGTGGCATATATTCAGTTATTGAAAAATCAAAGGTTATTAAATTATGGTCTGATAGAACTGGATTGCGCGGAAGTACTGTTAAATTTTCAATTCCGACACCGTACGATAATACAAGGTCAAGTGTGTGGTTACCACAATGAGTAGGTTTGTGCACACACTGACTGAAACCAATAGAGTCTAGTATTGAAATAAATGCTACGCTAAGGCAATCTTTATTATTATCAACATGAATATTAAAGTCACCAACAATAATAATTTTATCGGTCTTTAGGACTAAGTTTGATAAAAACTCAGGGAATTCCTTTAAAAATTCAGTATAAGCCCTGGGAGCACGGTAAACTACGGCAAATATGATTGGCTGTTGGTGGTTCCTGGATTGGCGTGGAAGACTAAGAACCAGACATTCAAATGATTTGTAGCTGAGTTTAGGTTTAGGATTAATTGATAGACTGGAGTTAAAAATAGCAGCAACTCCACCTCCTCGCCCAATTTCTCTAGGAACCTGTGAATTGATATGACTGGGGGGAGTAGATTCATTTAGACTGACATATTCATCAGGATGTAGCCACGTCTCAGTGAGGGACAGTAAATCTATGTTGTAATCGGAGACTATTTCATTAACTAAAAGAGCTTTTTTTTCCAGTGATCTAATGTTTAAAAGACCACATTTAAAAGTCTGGGTTTCCTGTATTGTTTCAGAGGTTGTTTTTATTTGTATTAAATTTTTGTGTGGAGTTCTCGCTCTGTTATTGTTTAATTTCAATAATTTAATCGGACGGTGAACAGACACAATCTCTATGGGGTTTTGTGATTGATCCAGAGGGAGCGCAGAGAAGTGTTTAGCACTGCAGCTCTGCTTCCTGGTCCCAACTATGGGTTGTCATGTAATAGACTGAGTAATATTCCTAGATAAGAGAGCTGCTCCATCCCAAGTGGGATGAACGCCGTCTCTCCTAACAAGACCAGGTTTTGTCGAAAAAGTTTGCCAATTATCTATAAAGCCCACGCCGTTTACAGGACACCACTTCGACAGCCAGCGGTTAAAAGACAACATGCGGCTAAACATGTCATCACCTGTTGTATTAGGGAGCGGGCCAGAGAAAACTACTTTGTCCGACATCGTTTTAGCAAAAGCACACACGGACTCAACATTAACTTTAGTGATCTCCGACATGCGAAGCCGGGAGTCGTTGCTGCCGACGTGAATTACGATTTTATTGTATTTACCTTTTTTAGTTTTAGCCATTAACTTAAGTTTAGATTCGATGTCGCCGGCTCTGGCCCCTGGGATACAATTAACTATAGTCGCTGGTGTCGCTAACCTGACGTTTCTCAGAACCGAGTCGCCAATAATCAGAGTCTGTTTATCAGCGGGTGCCTCGCTGAGTGGAGCGAATCTATTTGAGACGTGAGCTGGTGGCTCTTTAATCGTGGGCTTTTTAAGTCTAGCACTATGCCCCCTCCGGGTTGTCACCCAGCTGCCCTGCGCTCCCGGCTGCACGGGACTAGTCTGGGGACTGCTAGTTAAGGCTAAGCCACGTGATAAGCTAGGTGGCTCCGCGGCTAGCGGGAGCCGGCTAACTACAGCTAACGGAGTTTCTAAGCTGCTGAGCCGAGCTTCTAAGTCGCTAAGCCGAGCCTCCATCACTATCAACACACTACATTTATTACATGTACCACTACTGTTAAGGGAGGCAGAGGAGTAAGTAAACATAAGACACTCGGAGCAAGAGAGAGCAGTGGAGCAACAGGGAGAGAGAGAAGACATCGCTGCTATAGAGCTGCGAGGGTGAGCTCAAACAGAACACAGAATCACTAAGCACGATAGAGTAAGGGTTGGTTTGTGCGAGTGTTTAACTACAGACCGGTGATTTTAGCTGTAGTGCTACAGAGAAACAGTTGTGTTTTAGCAGCGGAGCTAATTCGCAGAGCGACCACCACCAGTGGCAAGAAAACAGGAAATGACGCAGCACGCTTACCGTAATGACGTCAGGCTTTCTTGCTATAATGTAAAGTGCCTACAAGTGTCCCATGTCATTGTTTTACCTAACACAAAGACTGAGACATTTCTAGGAATTTTTCAGCACTCAGGGTGGGGCTTTATAGTGGGTCCCCGGGCTTGGCTTGTGCTGGAGAATTTTTTCTACCATGTATTGTATTTTTCCCTAACAAAACATTTCGGACATTTCTAGGCAATCTTGCTATAATGTAAAGTGCCTACAAGTGTCCAATGTATTTTCTTTTTTTTTTACCTAACAAAAAGAGTGAGACATTTCTAGGAATTTTTCAGCACTCAGGGTGGGGCTTTGGAGTGGGTCCCCGGGCTTGGCTTGTGCTGGAGAATTTTTTCTACCATGTATTGTATTTTTCCCTAACAAAACGTGTGGGACATTTCAAGGCATTTTTGCTCTAATGTAAAGTGCCTACAAGTGTCCCATGTATTTTTTTTTTTTTTAACCTAACACAAAGAGTGAGACATTTCTAGGCATTTTTCATCACTCACGGTGGGCCTTCAGAGTGGGTTCCCGGGCTTGGCTGGTGCTGGAGAATTTTTTCTACCATGTATTGTATTTTTCCCTAACAAAACATTTGGGACATTTCGAGGCATTCTTGCTATAATGTAAAGTGCCTACAAGTGTCCCATGTATTTCATTTTTCCCTAACAAAACGTGTGGGACATTTCAAGGCATTTTTGCTCTAATGTAAAGTGCCTACAAGTGTCCCATGTATTTTTTTTTTTTTTTAACCTAACACAAAGAGTGAGACATTTCTAGGCATTTTTCAGCACTCAGGGTTGGGCTTTAGAGTGGGTCCCTGGGCTTGGCTGGTGCTGGAGAATTTTTTCTACCATATATTGTATCTTTCCCTAATAAAACGTGTGGGACATTTCTAGGCATTCTTGCTATGATGTCAAGTGCCTACAAGTGTCCCATTTATTTTCTTTTTTTTATACCTAACACAAAGAGTGAGACATTTCTAGGAATTTTTCAGCACTAAGGGTGGGGCTTTATAGTGGGTCCCCGGGCTTGGCTTGTGCTGGAGAATTTTTTCTACCATGTATTGTATTTTTCCCTAACAAATCATTTGGGACATTTCTAGGCATTCTTACTGTAAAGTCCCTACAAGTGTCCAATGTCATTTTTTTACCTTACACAAAGAGTGACACATTTCTTGGCATTTTTCAGCACTCACGGTGGGCCTTCAGAGTGGGTTCCCGGGCTTGGCTGGTGCTGGAGAATTTTTTCTACCATGTATTGTAATTTTCCCTAACAAAACAGTTGGGACATTTCAAGGCATTCTTGCTATAATGTAAAGGGCCTACAAGTGTACCATGTATTTTTTTTTTTTTTTTTACCTTACACAAAGAGTGAGACATTTCTAGGCATTTTTCAGCACTCAGGGTGGGGCTTTATAGTGGGTCCCCGGGCTTGGCCGGTGCTGGAGAATTTTTTCTACCATGTATTGTATTTTTCCCTGACAAAACATTTGGGACATTTCTAGGCTTTCTTGCTATAATGTAAAGTGCCTACAAGTGTCCCATGTCATTTTTTTACCTTACACAAAGAGTGAGACATTTCTAGGCATTTTTCAGCACTCAGGGTGGGGTTTTAGAGTGGGTCCCAGGGCTTGGCTGGTGCTGGAGAATTTTTTCTACCATGTATTGTATTTTTCCCTAACAAAAAATTTGTGACATTTCTAGGCATTCTTGCTATAATGTAAAGTGCCTACAAGTGTCCCATGTATTTCCTTTTTTTTTTTACCTAACAAAACATTTGGGACATTTCTAGGCATTCTTGCTGTAAACACCCTACAAGTGTCCCATGTCATTTTTTTACATACCACAAAGAGTGAGACATTTCTAGGCATTTTTCAACACTCAGGGTTGGGCTTTAGAGTGGCGCCCCAGGCTTGGCTGGTGCTGGAGAATTTTTTCTACCATGTATTGTATTTTTCCCTAACAAAACATTTGGGACATTTCGAGGCATTCTTGCTTTAATGTAAAGTGCCTACAAGTGTCCCATGTATTTCATTTTTCCCTAACAAAACGTGTGGGACATTTCAAGGCATTTTTGCTCTAATGTAAAGTGCCTACAAGTGTCCCATGTATTATTTTTTTTTTTTAACCTAACACAAAGAGTGAGACATTTCTAGGCATTTTTCATCACTCACGGTGGGCCTTCAGAGTGGGTTCCCGGGCTTGGCTGGTGCTGGAGAATTTTTTCTACCATGTATTGTATTTTTCCCTAACAAAACATTTGGGACATTTCGAGGCATTCTTGCTATAATGTAAAGTGCCTACAAGTGTCCCATGTATTTCATTTTTCCCTAACAAAACGTGTGGGACATTTCAAGGCATTTTTGCTCTAATGTAAAGTGCCTACAAGTGTCCCATGTATTTTTTTTTTTTTTTAACCTAACACAAAGAGTGAGACATTTCTAGGCATTTTTCAGCACTCAGGGTTGGGCTTTAGAGTGGGTCCCTGGGCTTGGCTGGTGCTGGAGAATTTTTTCTACCATATATTGTATCTTTCCCTAATAAAACGTGTGGGACATTTCTAGGCATTCTTGCTATGATGTCAAGTGCCTACAAGTGTCCCATTTATTTTCTTTTTTTTATACCTAACACAAAGAGTGAGACATTTCTAGGAATTTTTCAGCACTAAGGGTGGGGCTTTATAGTGGGTCCCCGGGCTTGGCTTGTGCTGGAGAATTTTTTCTTCCATGTATTGTATTTTTCCCTAACAAATCATTTGGGACATTTCTAGGCATTCTTTCTGTAAAGTCCCTACAAGTGTCCAATGTCATTTTTTTACCTTACACAAAGAGTGACACATTTCTTGGCATTTTTCAGCACTCACGGTGGGCCTTCAGAGTGGGTTCCCGGGCTTGGCTGGTGCTGGAGAATTTTTTCTACCATGTATTGTAATTTTCCCTAACAAAACAGTTGGGACATTTCAAGGCATTCTTGCTATAATGTAAAGGGCCTACAAGTGTACCATGTATTTTTTTTTTTTTTTTTACCTTACACAAAGAGTGAGACATTTCTAGGCATTTTTCAGCACTCAGGGTGGGGCTTTATAGTGGGTCCCCGGGCTTGGCCGGTGCTGGAGAATTTTTTCTACCATGTATTGTATTTTTCCCTGACAAAACATTTGGGACATTTCTAGGCTTTCTTGCTATAATGTAAAGTGCCTACAAGTGTCCCATGTCATTTTTTTACCTTACACAAAGAGTGAGACATTTCTAGGCATTTTTCAGCACTCAGGGTGGGGTTTTAGACTGGGTCCCAGGGCTTGGCTGGTGCTGGAGAATTTTTTCTACCATGTATTGTATTTTTCCCTAACAAAAAATTTGTGACATTTCTAGGCATTCTTGCTATAATGTAAAGTGCCTACAAGTGTCCCATGTATTTCCTTTTTTTTTTTACCTAACAAAACATTTGGGACATTTCTAGGCATTCTTGCTGTAAACACCCTACAAGTGTCCCATGTCATTTTTTTACATACCACAAAGAGTGAGACATTTCTAGGCATTTTTCAACACTCAGGGTTGGGCTTTAGAGTGGCGCCCCAGGCTTGGCTGGTGCTGGAGAATTTTTTCTACCATGTATTGTATTTTTCCCTAACAAAACATTTGGGACATTTCCAGGCATTCTTGCTTTAATGTAAAGTGCCTACAAGTGTCCCATGTATTTCATTTTTCCCTAACAAAACGTGTGGGACATTTCAAGGCATTTTTGCTCTAATGTAAAGTGCCTACAAGTGTCCCATGTATTATTTTTTTTTTTTAACCTAACACAAAGAGTGAGACATTTCTAGGCATTTTTCATCACTCACGGTGGGCCTTCAGAGTGGGTTCCCGGGCTTGGCTGGTGCTGGAGAATTTTTTCTACCATGTATTGTATTTTTCCCTAACAAAACATTTGGGACATTTCGAGGCATTCTTGCTATAATGTAAAGTGCCTACAAGTGTCCCATGTATTTCATTTTTCCCTAACAAAACGTGTGGGACATTTCAAGGCATTTTTGCTCTAATGTAAAGTGCCTACAAGTGTCCCATGTATTTTTTTTTTTTTTTAACCTAACACAAAGAGTGAGACATTTCTAGGCATTTTTCAGCACTCAGGGTTGGGCTTTAGAGTGGGTCCCTGGGCTTGGCTGGTGCTGGAGAATTTTTTCTACCATATATTGTATATTTCCCTAATAAAACGTGTGGGACATTTCTAGGCATTCTTGCTATGATGTCAAGTGCCTACAAGTGTCCCATTTATTTTCTTTTTTTTATACCTAACACAAAGAGTGAGACATTTCTAGGAATTTTTCAGCACTAAGGGTGGGGCTTTATAGTGGGTCCCCGGGCTTGGCTTGTGCTGGAGAATTTTTTCTACCATGTATTGTATTTTTCCCTAACAAATCATTTGGGACATTTCGAGGCATTCTTGCTATAATGTAAAGTGCCTACAAGTGTCCCATGTATTTTTGCTTTAATGTAAACTGCCTACAAGTGTCCCATGTCATTTTTTTACATACCACAAAGATTGAGACATTTCTAGGCATTTTTCAACACTCAGGGTTGGGCTTTAGAGTGGCGCCCCAGGCTTGGCTGGTGCTGGAGAATTTTTTCACCCATGTACTTCATTTTTCACTAACAAAACATTTGGGAAATTTCTAGGCATTCTTGCTGTAAAGTGCCTACAAGTGTCCCATGTATTTTTGCTTTAATGTAAACTGCCTACAAGTGTCCCATGTCATTTTTTACATACCACAAAGAGTGAGACATTTCTAGGCATTTTTCATCACTCACGGTGGGCCTTCAGAGTGGGTTCCCGGGCTTGGCTGGTGCTGGAGAATTTTTTCTACCATGTATTGTATTTTTCCCTAACAAATCATTTGGGACATTTCTAGGCATTCTTGCTGTAAAGTCCCTACAAGTTTCCCATGTCATTTTTTTACCTTACACAAAGAGTGACACATTTCTAGGCATTTTTCAGCACTCACGGTGGGCCTTCAGAGTGGGTTCCCGGGCTTGGCTGGTGCTGGAGAATTTTTTCGACCATGTATTGTAATTTTCCCTAACAAAACAGTTGGGACATTTCGAGTCATTCTTGCTATAATGTAAAGGGCCTACAAGTGTACCATGTATTTTTTTTTTTTTTTTTACCTTACACAAAGAGTGAGACATTTCTAGGCATTTTTCAGCACTCAGGGTGGGGCTTTAGAGTGGCGCCCCAGGCTTGGCTGGTGCTGGAGAATTTTTTCACCCATGTACTTCATTTTTCACTAACAAAACATTTGGGAAATTTCTAGGCATTCTTGCTGTAAAGTGCCTACAAGTGTCCCATGTATTTTTGCTTTAATGTAAACTGCCTACAAGTGTCCCATGTCATTTTTTACATACCACAAAGAGTGAGACATTTCTAGGCATTTTTCATCACTCACGGTGGGCCTTCAGAGTGGGTTCCCGGGCTTGGCTGGTGCTGGAGAATTTTTTCTACCATGTATTGTATTTTTCCCTAACAAATCATTTGGGACATTTCTAGGCATTCTTGCTGTAAAGTCCCTACAAGTTTCCCATGTCATTTTTTTACCTTACACAAAGAGTGACACATTTCTAGGCATTTTTCAGCACTCACGGTGGGCCTTCAGAGTGGGTTCCCGGGCTTGGCTGGTGCTGGAGAATTTTTTCGACCATGTATTGTAATTTTCCCTAACAAAACAGTTGGGACATTTCGAGTCATTCTTGCTATAATGTAAAGGGCCTACAAGTGTACCATGTATTTTTTTTTTTTTTTTTACCTTACACAAAGAGTGAGACATTTCTAGGCATTTTTCAGCACTCAGGGTGGGGCTTTATAGTGGGTCCCCGGGCTTGGCCGGTGCTGGAGAATTTTTTCTACCATGTATTGTATTTTTCCCTAACAAAACATTTGGGACATTTCTAGGCTTTCTTGCTATAATGTAAAGTGCCTACAAGTGTCCCATGTATTTTTGCTTTAATGTAAACACCCTACAAGTGTCCCATGTCATTTTTTTACATACCACAAAGAGTGAGACATTTCTAGGCATTTTTCAACACTAAGGGTTGGGCTTTAGAGTGGCGCCCCAGGCTTGGCTGGTGCTGGAGAATTTTTTCACCCATGTACTTCATTTTTCCCTAACAAAACATTTTGGACATTTCTAGGCATTCTTGCTATAATGTAAACTGCCTACAAGTGTCCCATGTCATTTTTTGACATAACACAAAGAGTGAGACATTTCTAGGCATTTTTCAGCAATCAGGGTGGGGCTTTATAGTGGGTCCCCGGGCTTGGCTGGTGCTGGAGAATTTTTTCTACCATGTATTGTATTTTTCCCTAACAAAACATTTGGGACATTTCTAGGCATTCTTGCTATAATGTAAAGTGCCTACAAGTGTCCCATGTATTTTTTTTTTTTTTTTTACCTAGCACAAAGAGTGAGACATTTCTAGGAATTTTTCAGCACTCAGGTAGGGGCTTTATAGAGGGTCCCCGGGCTTGGCTTGTGCTGGAGAATTTTTTCTACCATGTATTGTATTTTTCCCTAACAAAACATTTGGGACATTTCTAGGCATTCTTGCTGTAAAGTGCCTACAAGTGTCCCATGTCATTTTTTTACCTTAAACAAAGAGTGACACATTTCTAGGCATTTTTCATCACTCACGGTGGGCCTTCAGAATGGGTTCCCGGGCTTGGCTGGTGCTGGAGAATTTTTTATACCATGTATTGTATTTTTCCCTAACAAATCATTTGGGACATTTCGAGGCATTCTTGCTATAATGTAAAGTGCCTACAAGTGTCCCATGTATTTTTGCTTTAATGTAAACACCCTACAAGTGTCCCATGTCATTTTTTTACATACCACAAAGAGTGAGACATTTCTAGGCATTTTTCAACACTAAGGGTTGGGCTTTAGAGTGGCGCCCCAGGCTTGGCTGGTGCTGGAGAATTTTTTCACCCATGTACTTCATTTTTCCCTAACAAAACATTTTGGACATTTCTAGGCATTCTTGCTATAATGTAAAGTGCCTACAAGTGTCCCATGTCATTTTTTTACCTTACACAAAGAGTGACACATTTCTAGGCATTTTTAATCACTCACGGTGGGCATTCAGAGTGGGTTCCCGGGCTTGGCTGGTGCTGGAGAATTCTTTCTACCATGTATTGTATTTTTCCCTAACAAAACATTTGGGACATTTCAAGGCATTTTTGCTCTAATGTAAAGTGCCTACAAGTGTCCCATGTATTTCATTTTTCCCTAACAAAACGTGTGGGACATTTCAAGGCATTTTTGCTCTAATGTAAAGTGCCTACAAGTGTCCCATGTATTTTTTTTTTTTTTTAACCTAACACAAAGAGTGAGACATTTCTAGGCATTTTTCAGCACTCAGGGTTGGGCTTTAGAGTGGGTCCCTGGGCTTGGCTGGTGCTGGAGAATTTTTTCTACCATATATTGTATCTTTCCCTAATAAAACGTGTGGGACATTTCTAGGCATTCTTGCTATGATGTCAAGTGCCTACAAGTGTCCCATTTATTTTCTTTTTTTTATACCTAACACAAAGAGTGAGACATTTCTAGGAATTTTTCAGCACTAAGGGTGGGGCTTTATAGTGGGTCCCCGGGCTTGGCTTGTGCTGGAGAATTTTTTCTACCATGTATTGTATTTTTCCCTAACAAATCATTTGGGACATTTCTAGGCATTCTTACTGTAAAGTCCCTACAAGTGTCCAATGTCATTTTTTTACCTTACACAAAGAGTGACACATTTCTTGGCATTTTTCAGCACTCACGGTGGGCCTTCAGAGTGGGTTCCCGGGCTTGGCTGGTGCTGGAGAATTTTTTCTACCATGTATTGTAATTTTCCCTAACAAAAAAGTTGGGACATTTCGAGGCATTCTTGCTATAATGTAAAGGGCCTACAAGTGTACCATGTATTTTTTTTTTTTTTTTACCTTACACAAAGAGTGAGACATTTCTAGGCATTTTTCAGCACTCAGGGTGGGGCTTTATAGTGGGTCCCCGGGCTTGGCCGGTGCTGGAGAATTTTTTCTACCATGTATTGTATTTTTCCCTAACAAAACATTTGGGACATTTCTAGGCTTTCTTGCTATAATGTAAAGTGCCTACAAGTGTCCCATGTCATTGTTTTACCTAACACAAAGACTGAGACATTTCTAGGAATTTTTCAGCACTCAGGGTGGGGCTTTATAGTGGGTCCCCGGGCTTGGCTTGTGCTGGAGAATTTTTTCTACCATGTATTGTATTTTTCCCTAACAAAACATTTCGGACATTTCTAGGCAATCTTGCTATAATGTAAAGTGCCTACAAGTGTCCCATGTATTTTCTTTTTTTTTTACCTAACAAAAAGAGTGAGACATTTCTAGGAATTTTTCAGCACTCAGGGTGGGGCTTTGGAGTGGGTCCCCGGGCTTGGCTTGTGCTGGAGAATTTTTTCTACCATGTATTGTATTTTTCCCTAACAAAACATTTGGGACATTTCTAGGCATTCTTGCTGTAAAGTGCCTACAAGTGTCCCATGTCATTTTTTTACCTTAAACAAAGAGTGACACATTTCTAGGCATTTTTCATCACTCACGGTGGGCCTTCAGAATGGGTTCCCGGGCTTGGCTGGTGCTGGAGAATTTTTTATACCATGTATTGTATTTTTCCCTAACAAATCATTTGGGACATTTCGAGGCATTCTTGCTATAATGTAAAGTGCCTACAAGTGTCCCATGTATTTTTTTTTTTTTTTTTTACCTAACACAAAGAGTGAGACATTTCTAGGCATTTTTCAGCACTCAGGGAGGGGCTTTATAGTGGGTCCCCGGGCTTGGCTGGTGCTGGAGAATTTTTTCTACCATGTATTGTATTTTTCCCTAACAAATCATTTGGGACATTTCTAGGCATTCTTACTGTAAAGTCCCTACAAATGTCCAATGTCATTTTTTTACCTTACACAAAGAGTGACACATTTCTTGGCATTTTTCAGCACTCACGGTGGGCCTTCAGAGTGGGTTCCCGGGCTTGGCTGGTGCTGGAGAATTTTTTCTACCATGTATTGTAATTTTCCCTAACAAAACAGTTGGGACATTTCGAGGCATTCTTGCTATAATGTAAAGGGCCTACAAGTGTACCATGTATTTTTTTTTTTTTTTTACCTTACACAAAGAGTGAGACATTTCTAGGCATTTTTCAGCACTCAGGGTGGGGCTTTATAGTGGGTCCCCGGGCTTGGCCGGTGCTGGAGAATTTTTTCTACCATGTATTGTATTTTTCCCTAACAAAACATTTGGGACATTTCTAGGCTTTCTTGCTATAATGTAAAGTGCCTACAAGTGTCCCATGTCATTGTTTTACCTAACACAAAGACTGAGACATTTCTAGGAATTTTTCAGCACTCAGGGTGGGGCTTTATAGTGGGTCCCCGGGCTTGGCTTGTGCTGGAGAATTTTTTCTACCATGTATTGTATTTTTCCCTAACAAAACATTTCGGACATTTCTAGGCAATCTTGCTATAATGTAAAGTGCCTACAAGTGTCCCATGTATTTTCTTTTTTTTTTACCTAACAAAAAGAGTGAGACATTTCTGGGAATTTTTCAGCACTCAGGGTGGGGCTTTGGAGTGGGTCCCCGGGCTTGGCTTGTGCTGGAGAATTTTTTCTACCATGTATTGTATTTTTCCCTAACAAAACATTTGGGACATTTCTAGGCATTCTTGCTGTAAAGTGCCTACAAGTGTCCCATGTCATTTTTTTACCTTAAACAAAGAGTGACACATTTCTAGGCATTTTTCATCACTCACGGTGGGCCTTCAGAATGGGTTCCCGGGCTTGGCTGGTGCTGGAGAATTTTTTATACCATGTATTGTATTTTTCCCTAACAAATCATTTGGGACATTTCGAGGCATTCTTGCTATAATGTAAAGTGCCTACAAGTGTCCCATGTATTTTTTTTTTTTTTTTTACCTAACACAAAGAGTGAGACATTTCTAGGCATTTTTCAGCACTCAGGGAGGGGCTTTATAGTAGGTCCCCAGGCTTGGCTGGTGCTGGAGAATTTTTTCGACCATGTCTTGTATTTTTCCCTAACAAAACATTTGGGACATTTCGAGGCATTCTTGCTATAATGTAAAGTGCCTACAAGTGTCCCATGTATTTCATTTTTCCCTAACAAAACGTGTGGGACATTTCAAGGCATTTTTGCTCTAATGTAAAGTGCCTACAAGTGTCCCATGTATTTTTTTTTTTTTTTAACCTAACACAAAGAGTGAGACATTTCTAGGCATTTTTCAGCACTCAGGGTTGGGCTTTAGAGTGGGTCCCTGGGCTTGGCTGGTGCTGGAGAATTTTTTCTACCATATATTGTATCTTTCCCTAATAAAACGTGTGGGACATTTCTAGGCATTCTTGCTATGATGTCAAGTGCCTACAAGTGTCCCATTTATTTTCTTTTTTTTATACCTAACACAAAGAGTGAGACATTTCTAGGAATTTTTCAGCACTAAGGGTGGGGCTTTATAGTGGGTCCCCGGGCTTGGCTTGTGCTGGAGAATTTTTTCTACCATGTATTGTATTTTTCCCTAACAAATCATTTGGGACATTTCTAGGCATTCTTACTGTAAAGTCCCTACAAGTGTCCAATGTCATTTTTTTACCTTACACAAAGAGTGAGACATTTCTTGGCATTTTTCAGCACTCACGGTGGGCCTTCAGAGTGGGTTTCCGGGCTTGGCTGGTGCTGGAGAATTTTTTCTACCATGTATTGTAATTTTCCCTAACAAAACAGTTGGGACATTTCGAGGCATTCTTGCTATAATGTAAAGGGCCTACAAGTGTACCATGTATTTTTTTTTTTTTTTTACCTTACACAAAGAGTGAGACATTTCTAGGCATTTTTCAGCACTCAGGGTGGGGCTTTATAGTGGGTCCCCGGGCTTGGCCGGTGCTGGAGAATTTTTTCTACCATGTATTGTATTTTTCCCTAACAAAACATTTGGGACATTTCTAGGCTTTCTTGCTATAATGTAAAGTGCCTACAAGTGTCCCATGTCATTGTTTTACCTAACACAATGACTGAGACATTTCTAGGAATTTTTCAGCACTCAGGGTGGGGCTTTATAGTGGGTCCCCGGGCTTGGCTTGTGCTGGAGAATTTTTTCTACCATGTATTGTATTTTTCCCTAACAAAACATTTCGGACATTTCTAGGCAATCTTGCTATAATGTAAAGTGCCTACAAGTGTCCCATGTATTTTCTTTTTTTTTTACCTAACAAAAAGAGTGAGACATTTCTAGGAATTTTTCAGCACTCAGGGTGGGGCTTTGGAGTGGGTCCCCGGGCTTGGCTTGTGCTGGAGAATTTTTTCTACCATGTATTGTATTTTTCCCTAACAAAACATTTGAGACATTTCTAGGCATTCTTGCTGTAAAGTGCCTACAAGTGTCCCATGTCATTTTTTTACCTTAAACAAAGAGTGACACATTTCTAGGCATTTTTCATCACTCACGGTGGGCCTTCAGAATGGGTTCCCGGGCTTGGCTGGTGCTGGAGAATTTTTTATACCATGTATTGTATTTTTCCCTAACAAATCATTTGGGACATTTCGAGGCATTCTTGCTATAATGTAAAGTGCCTACAAGTGTCCCATGTATTTTTTTTTTTTTTTTTACCTAACACAAAGAGTGAGACATTTCTAGGCATTTTTCAGCACTCAGGGAGGGGCTTTATAGTGGGTCCCCGGGCTTGGCTGGTGCTGGAGAATTTTTTCTACCATGTCTTGTATTTTTCCCTAACAAAACATTTGGGACATTTCGAGGCATTCTTGCTATAATGTAAAGTGCCTACAAGTGTCCCATGTATTTTTGCTTTAATGTAAACACCCTACAAGTGTCCCATGTCATTTTTTTACATACCACAAAGAGTGAGACATTTCTAGGCATTTTTCAACACTCAGGGTTGGGCTTTAGAGTGGCGCCCCAGGCTTGGCTGGTGCTGGAGAATTTTTTCACCCATGTACTTCATTTTTCCCTAACAAAACATTTTGGACATTTCTAGGCATTCTTGCTATAATGTAAAGTGCCTACAAGTGTCCCATTTCATTTTTTTACCTTACACAAAGAGTGACACATTTCTAGGCATTTTTAATCACTCACGGTGGCCATTCAGAGTGGGTTCCCGGGCTTGGCTGGTGCTGGAGAATTTTTTCTACCATGTATTGTATTTTTCCCTAACAAAACATTTGGGACATTTCGAGGCATTCTTGCTTTAATGTAAAGTGCCTACAAGTGTCCCATGTATTTCATTTTTCCCTAACAAAACGTGTGGGACATTTCAAGGCATTTTTGCTCTAATGTAAAGTGCCTACAAGTGTCCCATGTATTTTTTTTTTTTTTTAACCTAACACAAAGAGTGAGACATTTCTAGGCATTTTTCAGCACTCAGGGTTGGGCTTTAGAGTGGGTCCCTGGGCTTGGCTGGTGCTGGAGAATTTTTTCTACCATATATTGTATCTTTCCCTAATAAAACGTGTGGGACATTTCTAGGCATTCTTGTTATGATGTCAAGTGCCTACAAGTGTCCCATTTATTTTCTTTTTTTTATACCTAACACAAAGAGTGAGACATTTCTAGGAATTTTTCAGCACTAAGGGTGGGGCTTTATAGTGGGTCCCCGGGCTTGGCTTGTGCTGGAGAATTTTTTCTACCATGTATTGTATTTTTCCCTAACAAATCATTTGGGATATTTCTAGGCATTCTTACTGTAAAGTCCCTACAAGTGTCCAATGTCATTTTTTTACCTTACACAAAGAGTGACACATTTCTTGGCATTTTTCAGCACTCACGGTGGGCCTTCAGAGTGGGTTCGCGGGCTTGGCTGGTGCTGGAGAATTTTTTCTACCATGTATTGTAATTTTCCCTAACAAAACAGTTGGGACATTTCGAGGCATTCTTGCTATAATGTAAAGGGCCTACAAGTGTACCGTGTATTTTTTTTTTTTTTTTACCTTACACAAAGAGTGAGACATTTCTAGGCATTTTTCAGCACTCAGGGTGGGGCTTTATAGTGGGTCCCCGGGCATGGCCGGTGCTGGAGAATTTTTTCTACCATGTATTGTATTTTTCCCTAACAAAACATTTGGGACATTTCTAGGCTTTCTTGCTATAATGTAAAGTGCCTACAAGTGTCCCATGTCATTGTTTTACCTAACACAAAGACTGAGACATTTCTAGGAATTTTTCAGCACTCAGGGTGGGGCTTTATAGTGGGTCCCCGGGCTTGGCTGGTGCTGGAGAATTTTTTCACCCATGTACTTCATTTTTCACTAACAAAACATTTGGGAAATTTCTAGGCATTCTTGCTGTAAAGTGCCTACAAGTGTCCCATGTATTTTTGCTTTAATGTAAACTGCCTACAAGTGTCCCATGTCATTTTTTTACATACCACAAAGAGTGAGACATTTCTAAGCATTTTTCATCACTCACGGTGGGCCTTCAGAGTGGGTTCCCGGGCTTGGCTGGTGCTGGAGAATTTTTTCTACCATGTATTGTATTTTTCCCTAACAAATCATTTGGGACATTTCTAGGCATTCTTGCTGTAAAGTCCCTACAAGTTTCCCATGTCATTTTTTTACCTTACACAAAGAGTGACACATTTCTAGGCATTTTTCAGCACTCACGGTGTTCCTTCAGAGTGGGTTCCCGGGCTTGGCTGGTGCTGGAGAATTTTTTCGACCATGTATTGTAATTTTCCCTAACAAAACAGTTGGGACATTTCGAGTCATTCTTGCTATAATGTAAAGGGCCTACAAGTGTACCATGTATTTTTTTTTTTTGTTTTACCTTACACAAAGAGTGAGACATTTCTAGGCATTTTTCAGCACTCAGGGTGGGGCTTTATAGTGGGTCCCCGGGCTTGGCCGGTGCTGGAGAGTTTTTTCTACCATGTATTGTATTTTTCCCTAACAAAACATTTGGGACATTTCTAGGCTTTCTTGCTATAATGTAAAGTGCCTACAAGTGTCCCATGTCATTGTTTTACATAACACAAAGAGTGAGACATTTCTAGTCATTTTTCAGCACTCAGGGTTGGGCTGTAGAGTGGGTCCCCGGGCTTGGCTGGTGCTGGAGAATTTTTTCTACCATGTATTGTATTTTTCCCTAACAAAACATTTGGTACATTTCTAGGCATTCTTGCTATAATGTAAAGTGCCTACAAGTGTCCCATGTATTTTTTTTTTTTTTTTTACCTAGCAAAAAGAGTGAGACATTTCTAGGAATTTTTCAGCACTCAAGGAAGGGGCTTTATAGAGGGTCCCCGGGCTTGGCTTGTGCTGGAGAATTTTTTCTACCATGTATTGTATTTTTCCCTAACAAAACATTTGGGACATTTCTAGGCATTCTTGCTGTAAAGTGCCTACAAGTGTCCCATGTCATTTTTTTACCTTAAACAAAGAGTGACACATTTCTAGGCATTTTTTTCATCACTCACGGTGGGCCTTCAGAATGGGTTCCCGGGCTTGGCTGGTGCTGGAGAATTTTTTATACCATGTATTGTATTTTTCCCTAACAAATCATTTGGGACATTTCGAGGCATTCTTGCTATAATGTAAAGTGCCTACAAGTGTCCCATGTATTTTTTTTTTTTTTTTTACCTAACACAAAGAGTGAGACATTTCTAGGCATTTTTCAGCACTCAGGGAGGGGCTTTATAGTGGGTCCCCGGGCTTGGCTGGTGCTGGAGAATTTTTTCTACCATGTATTGTATTTTTCCCTAACAAAACATTTGGGACATTTCAAGGCATTTTTGCTGTAATGTAAAGTGCCTACAAGTGTCCCATGTATTTTTTAATTTTTTTTACCTAACACAAAGAGTGAGGCACTTCTAGTCATTTTTCAGCACTCAGGGTAGGGCTGTAGAGTGGCTCCCCAGGCTTGGCTGGTGCTGGAGAATTTTTTCTCCCATGTATTTCATTTTTCACTAACAAAACAGTTCAGACATTTGTAGGCAATCTTGCTATAATGTAAAGTGCCTACAAGCATCCCATGTATTTTTTATTTTTTTTTACCTCACACAAAGAGTGAGACATTTCTAGGCATTATTCAGCACTCAGGGTGGGGCTTTAGAGTGGGTCCCAGGGCTTGGCTGGTGCTGGAGAATTTTTTCTACCATGTATTGTATTTTTCCCTAACAAAACATTTGGGACATTTTTTGGCATTTTTGCTATAATGTAAAGTGCCTACAAGTGTCCCATGTATTTTCATTTTTTTTACCTAACACAAAGAGTGAGACATTTTTAGGCATTTTTCAGCACTCAGGGTGGGGCTTTAGAGTGGGTCCCAGGGCTTGGCTGGTGCTGGAGAATTTTTTCTACCATGTATTGTATTTTTCCCTAACAAAACGTATGGGACATTTCTAGGCATTTTTGATATAATGTAAACTGCCTACAAGTGTCCCATGTTTTTTTTTACATAACACAAAGAGTGAGACATTTCTAGGCATTTTTCAGCCTTCAGGGTGGGGCTTTTGAGTGGGTCCCAGGGCTTGGCTGGTGCTGGAGAATTTTTTTGACCATGTATTGTATTTTTCCCTAACAAAACATTTGGGACATTTCTAGGCATTTTTGCTATAATGTAAAGTGCCTACAAGTGTACCATGTATTTTTTTTTTTTTTTTTACCTAAAACAAAGAGTGAGACATTTCTAGGCATTTTTCTTCACTCACGGTGGGCCTTCAGAGTGGGGTCCCGGGCTTGGCTGGTGCTGGAGAATTTTTTCTACCATGTATTATATTTTTCCCTAACAAAACATTTGGGACATTTCGAGGCATTCTTGCTATAATGTAAAGTGCCTACAAGTGTCCCATTTATTTTTATTTTCTTTACCCAACACAAAGAGTGAGACATTTCTAGGCATTTTTCAGCACTCAGGGTGGGGCTTTATAATGGGTCCCCGGGCTTGGCTGGTGCTGGAGAATTTTTTCTACCATGTATTGTATTTTCCCCTAACAAAACATTTGGGACATTTCTAGGCATTCTTGCTATAATGTAAAGTGCCTACAAGTGTCCCATGTCATTTTTTTACCTAAAACAAAGAGTGAGACATTTCTAGGCATTTTTCTTCACTCACGGTGGGCCTTCAGAGTGGGTTCCCGGGCTTGGCTGGTGCTGGAGAATTTTTTCTACCATATATTATATTTTTCCCTAACAAAACATTTGGGACATTTCGAGGCATTCTTGCTATTATGTAAAGTAACTACAAGTGTCCCATGTATTTTTATTTTCTTTACCTAACACAAAGAGTGAGACATTTCTAGGCATTTTTCAGCACTCAGGGTGGGGCTTTATAATGGGTCCCCGGGCTTGGCTGGTGCTGGAGAATTTTTTCTACCATGTATTGTATTTTCCCCTAACAAAACATTTGGGACATTTCTAGGCATTCTTGCTATAATGTAAAGTGCCTACAAGTGTCCCATGTCATTTTTTTACCTAAAACAAAGAGTGAGACATTTCTAGGCATTTTTCAGCACTCAGGGTTGGGATGGAGAGTGGCGCCCCAGGCTTGGCTGGTGCTGGATAATTTTTTCTACCATATATTGTATCTTTCCCTAATAAAACGTGTGGGACATTTCGAGTTATTTTTGCTACACTGCAAAGTGCCTAAAAGTGTCCCATGTCATTTTTTTACCTTACACAAAGAGTGAGACATTTCTAGGCATTTTTCATCACTCACGGTGGGGCTTTATAGTGGGTCCCCGGGCTTGGCTGGTGCTGGAGAATTTTTTCTACCATGTATTGTATTTTTCCCTCACAAAACATTTCGGACATTTCTAGGCAATCTTGCTATAATGTAAATTGCCTACAAGTGTCCCATGTATTTTCTTTTTTTTTTACCTAACACAAAGAGTGAGACATTTCTCGGAATTTTTCAGCACTCAGGGTGGGGCTTTATAGTGGGTCCCCGGGCTTGGCTTGTGCTGGAGAATTTTTTCTACCATGTATTGTATTTTCCCCTAACAAAACATTTGGGACATTTCTAGGCATTCTTGCTGTAAAGTGCCTACAAGTGTCCCATGTCATTTTTTTACCTTACACAAAGAATGACACATTTCTAGGCATTTTTAATCACTCACGGTGGGCCTTCAGAGTGGGTTCCCGGGCTTGGCTGGTGCTGGAGAATTTTTTCTACCATGTATTGTATTTTTCCCTAACAAAACATTTGGGACATTTCGAGGCATTCTTGCTTTTATGTAAAGTGCCTACAAGTGTCCCATGTATTTCATTTTTCCCTAACAAAACGTGTGGGACATTTCAAGGCATTTTTGCTCTAATGTAAAGTGCCTACAAGTGTCCCATGTATTATTTTTTTTTTTTAACCTAACACAAAGAATGACACATTTCTAGGCATTTTTAATCACTCACGGTGGGCCTTCAGAGTGGGTTCCCGGGCTTGGCTGGTGCTGGAGAATTTTTTCTACCATGTATTGTATTTTTCCCTAACAAAACATTTGGGACATTTCGAGCTATTCTTGCTTTAATGTAAAGTGCCTACATGTGTCCCATGTATTTCATTTTTCCCTAACAAAACGTGTGGGACATTTCAAGGCATTTTTGCTCTAATGTAAAGTGCCTACAAGTGTCCCATGTATTATTTTTTTTTTTTAACCTAACACAAAGAGTGAGACATTTCTAGGCATTTTTCATCACTCACGGTGGGCCTTCAGAGTGGGTTCCCGGGCTTGGCTAGTGCTGGAGAATTTTTTTTACCATGTTCTGTATTTTTCCCTAACAAAACATTTGGGACATTTCGAGGCATTCTTGCTATAATGTAAAGTGCCTACAAGTGTCCCATGTCATTTTTTTACCTTACACAAAGAGTGAGACATTTCTAGGCATTTTTCAGCACTCAGGGTGGGGCTTTATAGTGGGTCCTTGGGCTTGGCTGGTGCTGGATAATTTTTTTTACCATGTATTGTATTTTTCCCTAACAAAACATTTGGGACATTTCTAGGCATTCTTGCTATAATGTAAAGTGCCTACAAGTGTCCCATGTCATTTTTTTATCTAACACAAAGAGTGACACATTTCTAGGCATTTTTCATCACTCAGGGTGGGCCTTCAGAGTGGGTTCCTGGGCTTGGCTGGTGCTGGAGAATTTGTTCTACCATGTATTGTATTTTTCCCCAACAAAACATTTGGGACATTTCTAGGCATTCTTGCTATAATGTAAAGTGCCTACAAGTGTCCCATGTCATTTTTTTACATAACACAAAGAGTGAGACATTTCTAGTCATTTTTTAGCACTCAGGGTAGGGCTGTAGAGTGGCGCCCCAGGCCTGGCTGGTGCTGGAGAATTTTTTCCCCCTCATCGTCATCGTCATCGTCATCCGCTTATCCGGGGTCGGGTCGCGGGGGGAGCAGCTCAAGCAGGGGGCCCCAGACTTCCCTTTCCCGGGCCACATTGACCAGCTCTGACGGGGGGATCCCGAGGCGTTCCCAGGCCAGTGTTGAGATATAATCTCTCCACCTAGTCCTGGGTCTTCCCCGAGGTCTCCTCCCCACTGGACGTGCCTGAAACACCTCCCAAGGGAGGCGCCCAGTGGGCATCCTTACCAGATGCCCGAACCACCTCAGCTGACTCCTTTCTAAGTAAAGGAGCAGCGGCTCTAATCCGAGTCCCTCACGGATGACTGAGCTTCTCACCCTATCCCTAAGGGAGACGCCAGCCACCCTTCTGAGAAAACTCATCTCGGCCGCTTGTACCCGCGATCTCGTCCTTTCGGTCATCACCCAGCCCTCATGACCATAGGTGAGGATAGGAACGAAGATCGACCGGTAGATCGAGAGCTTTGCCTTGCGGCTCAGCTCTCTTTTCGTTACAACGGTGCGGTAAAGCGAACGCAATACCGCCCCCGCTGCTCCGATTCTCCGGCCAATCTCACGCTCCATAGTACCCTCACTCGCGAACAAGACCCCGAGGTACTTGAACTCCTTCACTTGGGCTAAGGACTCATTTCCTACCCGGAGTAAGCAATCCATCGGTTTCCTGCTAAGAGTCATGGCCTCAGATTTAGCGGTGCTGATCCTCATCCCAGCCGCTTCACACTCGGCCGCCAGCCGATCCAGTGAGTGCTGAAGGTCACAAGCCGATGATCCAATGAGGACCACATCATCCGCAAAAAGCAGTGACGAGATCCTCAGACCACCGAACTGCAACCCCTCCCCACCACGACTACGCCTCGATATCCTGTCCATGTATATCACAAACAGGATTGGTGACAAGGCGCAGCCCTGGCGGAGACCAGCACCCACTGAGAACGAAACTGACTGGCTGCCGAGGACCCGAACACAGCTCTCGCTTTGGGAGTACAGAGATTGGATGGCCCTGAGGAGAGACCCCCTTACCCCATACTCCCGCAGCACCTCCCACAGTTTCTCCCGGGGGACCCGGTCATACGCCTTCTCCAGATCCACAAAACACAAGTGGACCGGATGGGCATACTCCCAGGCCCCCTCCAGGATCCTTGCGAGAGTGAAGAGCTGGTCCGTAGTTCCACGTCCGGGGCGAAAACCGCATTGTTCCTCTTCAATCTGAGGTTCGACGATCGGCCGAACCCTCCTTTCCAGCACCTTGGAGTAGACTTTACCAGGGAGGCTGAGGAGTGTGATACCCCGATAATTGGTACACACTCTCTGGTCCCCCTTTTTGAACAGGGGAACCACCACCCCGGTTTGCCACTCCTTTGGCACTGTACCCGACTCCCACGCGATGTTGAATAGGCGTGTCAACCATGACAGCCCCTCAACACCCAGAGCCTTTAGCATTTCTGGCTGGATCTCATCAATCCCTGGGGCTTTGCCACTGCGGAGATGTTTGACTACCTCAGTGACCTCCACCAGGGAAATTGACGACGAAACACCATCAACCTCGAGCTCTGCCTCCAACATAGAGGGCGTGTTATTCGGATTCAGGAGTTCCTCAAAGTGTTCCTTCCAACGTCCGACGACCTCCTCAGTTGAGGTCAACAGAGTCCCATCCTTACTGTACACAGCTTGGATGGTTCCCTGTTTCCCCCTCCTGAGGTGCCGGATAGTCTTCCAGAAACACTTTGGTGCCGACCGAAAGTCCTTCTCCATGACCTCTCCGAACTTCTCCCACACCCGCTGCTTAGCCTCCGACACGGCAGCAGCTGCAGCCCTTCGGGCCTGTCGGTACCCTGCAACCGAGTCAGGAGTCCTCCAGGATATCATATCCCGGAAGGCCTCCTTCTTCAATCGGACGGCTTCCCTGACCACCGGTGTCCACCACGGTGTCCGAGGGTTACCGCCCCTTGAGGAACCTAAGACCCTGAGGCCACAGCTAGCCGCCGCAGCTTCAGCAATGGAGGCTTTGAACACTGCCCACTCCGGCTCAATGTCCCCAACCTCCACAGGAATGCCAGAAAAACTCCGCCGGAGGTGTGAGTTGAAGATACCTAGGACGGGGGCCTCCTCCAGACGTTCCCAGTTCACCCGCACTACTCGTTTGGGCTTACCAGGTCTATCCGGAAATTTCCCCCATTCCCTGATCCAACTCACAACCAGATGGTGGTCGGTTGACAGTTCCGCCCCTCTCTTTACCCGAGTGTCCAAAACATGCGGCCTCAGATCAGATGACACGATCACAAAATCGATCATTGATCTTCGGCCTAGGGTACTCTGGTACCAGGTACACTTATGAGCACCCTTATGTTCGAACATGGTGTTTGTTATGGATAATCCATGACTAGCACAGAAGTCCAATAACAAACGACCACTCGGGTTCAGATCAGGGAGGCCGTTCCTCCCCACCACGCCTCTCCAGGTATCTCCATCGTTGCCCACGTGGGCGTTGAAGTCACCCAGCAGAACTACGGAGTCCCCTACTGGAGCCCCATGCAGGACTCCATTCAGGGTCTCCAAGAAAGCCGAGTACTCTGAGCTGCTGTTTGGTGCATACGCACAAACAACAGTCAGAGTTTTCCCCCCTACAACCCTTAGGCGCAGGGAGGCGACCCTCTCGTCTACCGGGGTAAACTCCAACACCGCGGCGCTCAGCCGGGGATTTATGAGTATCCCCACACCCGCCCGGCGCCTCACGCCCTTGGCAACTCCGGAGAAGAATAGAGTCCAACCCTTATCCAGGAGTACGGTACCAGAGCCGAGACTGTGCGTGGAGGTAAGCCCCACCAGATCTAACTGGTAGCGCTCCACCTCCCTCACAAGCTCCGGCTCCTTTCCCCACAGCGAGGTGACGTTCCACGTCCCCAGAGCCAGCTTCTGCCGCCCGGGTCTGGTCCGTCGAGACCCCTGACCTTCGCTGCCACCCATGTGGCTGCGCACCCGACCCCAACGGGTCTTCCCACAGGTGGTGGGCCCATGAGATGAAGAGAGGGGGGGTGCCACGTAGTTTCTTCGGGCTGTGCCCGACCGGGCTCCGTGGCAAACCCGGCCACCAGGCGCTCGCCATCGAGCCCTCCGTCTGGGCCTAGCTCCAGACGGGGGCCCCGGGCTTCCTCCGGGCCGGGTCACATCTCCTCTTCCGTCGATATTCATTGAGGCTTTTTGAACCATTCTTAGTCTGGCCCCTCACCTGAGACCACTCTGCCATGAGAGACCCTACCAGGAGCACAAGGCTCCAGACAACACAGCCCTCAGGTTCACAGGGACACGCAAACCTCTCCACCACGATAAGGTGACGGTTCCAGGAGTTCTAGGAATGTTTCCTTTTGAATTACTCATAGAGAGACCCAAATATTGCACTTCCGTAACCCCTAGAGTGGGACATTTCTAGGCATTTTGCTGTAATGTAAAGTGCCTACAAGTGTCCCATGTACTGTATTACCCTAAAACCAAAGGTGTGGGACTTTTCCAGGCATTTTGCCTCAATGATAAGTGCCTAGAAGCGTCCGGCTCATTCTGATTGGTTGGGACATTTTTAGGCATTTTTGCTATAATATAAAGCGCCTACAAATGTCCCATGTAATGTATTTTTCCCTGACACAAAGAGTGGAACATTTCTAGGCGTTTTCAGCACTCAGGGTGTGGGCTTTAGAGTGGGTCCCCGGGCTCAGCAATATTTGGAGGTTTTTTCTCCCATGTTTTGTATTTTTCCCCATGAAAAAGTGTGGGACATTTGTAGGCATTTTTGCTATAATGTAAAGTGCCTAGAAGTGTCCCAAGTATTGTATCTTTCCCTAACACAAAGAGTGAGACATTTCTAGACATTTTCAGCACTCAGGACGGGGGCCTAAGTGTGGGTCCCCGGGCTAGGCCGGTGCTGGTGCTGGGTCTCTCCATGGAGGCCTGGGTCAGCGAAATCGGATTAAGTGTGGAATGGAGAACCAAGGGCGCGAGGCTCTTTAACCAAGGCCCATGGGTGATAACACTCAGGACGGGGGCTTAAGTGTGGGTCTCAGGGCACGGCCGGTGCTGGTGCTTGGTCTCTCCTTGGAGGCCCGGGTCAGCGAAATCTGACTAAGTGTGGAATGGAGAACCAAGGGCGCGAGGCTCTTTAACCAAGGCCCATGGGTGATAACACTCAGGACGGGTCTAAAGTGTGGGTCTCCGGGCACGGCCGGTGCTGGTGCTGGGTCTCTCCATGGAGGCCTGGGTCAGCGAAATCGGACTAAGTGTGGAATGGAGAACCAAGGGCGCGAGGCTCTTTAACCAAGGCCCATGGGTGATAACACTCAGGACGGGGGCTTAAGTGTGGGTCTCAGGGCACGGCATTTGCTGGTGCTTGGTCTCTCCATGGAGGCCTGGGTCAGCGAAATTGGACTAAGTGTGGAATGGAGAACCAAGGGCGCGAGGCTCTTTAACCAAGGCCCATGGGTGATAACACTCAGGACGGGAGCTTAAGTGTGGGTCTCAGGGCATGGCCGGTTCTGGTGCTTGATCTCTCCGGGAAAGCCCGGTTCAGTGAAATGTGACTAAGAAAGAGATCTAAACACAGGAAACTGATATACATATGTTTCCTTTGATTCCTTTGGAGATAACCATAGGAAATATGTGTAAGAACGGGAACCAAGGATCCTTTGGAGATAAGCATAGGAGTGTTTCCTTTAAAGAGGATCATAGGAATGTTTCCTTTTGAATTACTCATAGAGAGACCCAAATATTGCACTTCCGTAACCCCTAGAGTGGGACATTTCTAGGCATTTTGCTGTAATGTAAAGTGCCTACAAGTGTCCCATGTACTGTATTACCCTAAAACCAAAGGTGTGGGACTTTTCCAGGCATTTTGCCTCAATGATAAGTGCCTAGAAGCGTCCGGCTCATTCTGATTGGTTGGGACATTTTTAGGCATTTTTGCTATAATGTAAAGCGCCTACAAATGTCACATGTAATGTATTTTTCCCTGACACAAAGAGTGGAACATTTCTAGGCGTTTTCAGCACTCAGGGTGTGGGCTTTAGAGTGGGTCCCCGGGCTCAGCAATATTTGGAGGTTTTTTCTCCCATGTTTTGTATTTTTCCCCATGAAAACGTGTGGGACATTTGTAGGCATTTTTGCTATAATGTAAAGTGCCTAGAAGTGTCCCAAGTATTGTATCTTTCCCTAACACAAAGAGTGAGACATTTCTAGACATTTTCAGCACTCAGGACGGGGGCCTAAGTGTGGGTCCCCGGGAACGGCCGGTGCTGGTGATGGGTCTCTCCATGGAGGCCCGGGTCAGCGAAATCTGACTAAGTGTGGAATGGAGAACCAAGGGCGCGAGGCTCTTTAACCGAGGCCCATGGGTGATAACACTCAGGACGGGGGCTTAAGTGTGGGTCTCCGGGCACGGCCGGTGCTGGTGCTGGGTCTCTCCTTGGAGGCCTGGGTCAGTGAAATCGGACTAAGTGTGGAATGGAGAACCAAGGGCGCGAGGCTCTTTAACCAAGGCCCATGGGTGATAACACTCAGGACGGGGGCTAAAGTGTGGGTCTCCGGGCACGGCCGGTCCTGGTGCTGGGTCTCTCCATGGAGGCCTGGGTCAGCGAAATCGGACTAAGTGTGGAATGGAGAACCAAGGGCGCGAGGCTCTTTAACCAAGGCCCATGGGTGATAACACTCAGGACGGGGGCTTAAGTGTGGGTCTCAGGGCACGGCCGTTGCTGGTGCTTGGTCTCTCCTTGGAGGCCCGGGTCAGCGAAATCTGACTAAGTGTGGAATGGAGAACCAAGGGCGCGAGGCTCTTTAACCAAGGCCCATGGGTGATAACACTCAGGACGGGGGCTAAAGTGTGGGTCTCCGGGCACGGCCGGTCCTGGTGCTGGGTCTCTCCATGGAGGCCTGGGTCAGCGAAATTGGACTAAGTGTGGAATGGAGAACCAAGGGCGCGAGGCTCTTTAGCCAAGGCCCATGGGTGATAACACTCAGGACGGGGGCTTAAGTGTGGGTCCCCGGGCACGGCCGGTGCTGGTGCTTGGTCTCTCCGTGAAAGCCCGGTTCAGTGAAATGTGACTAAGAAAGAGATCTAAACACAGGAAACTGATATACATATGTTTCCTTTGATTCCTTTGGAGATAGCCATAGGAAATATGGGTAAGAACGGGAACCAAGGCTCCTTTGGAGATAAGCATAGGAGTGTTTCCTTTAAAGAGGATCATAGGAATGTTTCCTTTTGAATTACTCATAGAGAGACCCAAATATTGCACTTCCGTAACCCCTAGAGTGGGACATTTCTAGGCATTTTGCTGTAATGTAAAGTGCCTACAAGTGTCCCATGTACTGTATTACCCTAAAACCAAAGGTGTGGGACTTTTCCAGGCATTTTGCCTCAATGATAAGTGCCTAGAAGCGTCCGGCTCATTCTGATTGGTTGGGACATTTTTAGGCATTTTTGCTATAATGTAAAGCGCCTACAAATGTCCCATGTAATGTATTTTTCCCTGACACAAAGAGTGGAACATTTCTAGGCGTTTTCAGCACTCAGGGTGTGGGCTTTAGAGTGGGTCCCCGGGCTCAGCAATATTTGGAGGTTTTTTCTCCCATGTTTTGTATTTTTCCCCATGAAAAAGTGTGGGACATTTGTAGGCATTTTTGCTATAATGTAAAGTGCCTAGAAGTGTCCCAAGTATTGTATCTTTCCCTAACACAAAGAGTGAGACATTTCTAGACATTTTCAGCACTCAGGACGGGGGCCTAAGTGTGGGTCCCCGGGCTAGGCCGGTGTTGGTGCTGGGTCTCTCCATGGAGGCCTGGGTCAGCGAAATCTGACTAAGTGTGGAATGGAGAACCAAGGGCGCGAGGCTCTTTAACCAAGGCCCATGGGTGATAACACTCAGGACGGGGGCTTAAGTGTGGGTCTCAGGGCACGGCCGGTGCTGGTGCTTGGTCTCTCCTTGGAGGCCCGGGTCAGCGAAATCTGACTAAGTGTGGAATGGAGAACCAAGGGCGCGAGGCTCTTTAACCAAGGCCCATGGGTGATAACACTCAGGACGGGTCTAAAGTGTGGGTCTCCGGGCACGGCCGGTGCTGGTGCTGGGTCTCTCCATGGAGGCCTGGGTCAGCGAAATCGGACTAAGTGTGGAATGGAGAACCAAGGGCGCGAGGCTCTTTAACCAAGGCCCATGGGTGATAACACTCAGGACGGGGGCTTAAGTGTGGGTCTCAGGGCACGGCATTTGCTGGTGCTTGGTCTCTCCATGGAGGCCTGGGTCAGCGAAATTGGACTAAGTGTGGAATGGAGAACCAAGGGCGCGAGGCTCTTTAACCAAGGCCCATGGGTGATAACACTCAGGACGGGAGCTTAAGTGTGGGTCTCAGGGCATGGCCGGTTCTGGTGCTTGATCTCTCCGGGAAAGCCCGGTTCAGTGAAATGTGACTAAGAAAGAGATCTAAACACAGGAAACTGATATACATATGTTTCCTTTGATTCCTTTGGAGATAACCATAGGAAATATGTGTAAGAACGGGAACCAAGGATCCTTTGGAGATAAGCATAGGAGTGTTTCCTTTAAAGAGGATCATAGGAATGTTTCCTTTTGAATTACTCATAGAGAGACCCAAATATTGCACTTCCGTAACCCCTAGAGTGGGACATTTCTAGGCATTTTGCTGTAATGTAAAGTGCCTACAAGTGTCCCATGTACTGTATTACCCTAAAACCAAAGGTGTGGGACTTTTCCAGGCATTTTGCCTCAATGATAAGTGCCTAGAAGCGTCCGGCTCATTCTGATTGGTTGGGACATTTTTAGGCATTTTTGCTATAATGTAAAGCGCCTACAAATGTCACATGTAATGTATTTTTCCCTGACACAAAGAGTGGAACATTTCTAGGCGTTTTCAGCACTCAGGGTGTGGGCTTTAGAGTGGGTCCCCGGGCTCAGCAATATTTGGAGGTTTTTTCTCCCATGTTTTGTATTTTTCCCCATGAAAACGTGTGGGACATTTGTAGGCATTTTTGCTATAATGTAAAGTGCCTAGAAGTGTCCCAAGTATTGTATCTTTCCCTAACACAAAGAGTGAGACATTTCTAGACATTTTCAGCACTCAGGACGGGGGCCTAAGTGTGGGTCCCCGGGAACGGCCGGTGCTGGTGATGGGTCTCTCCATGGAGGCCCGGGTCAGCGAAATCTGACTAAGTGTGGAATGGAGAACCAAGGGCGCGAGGCTCTTTAACCGAGGCCCATGGGTGATAACACTCAGGACGGGGGCTTAAGTGTGGGTCTCCGGGCACGGCCGGTGCTGGTGCTGGGTCTCTCCTTGGAGGCCTGGGTCAGTGAAATCGGACTAAGTGTGGAATGGAGAACCAAGGGCGCGAGGCTCTTTAACCAAGGCCCATGGGTGATAACACTCAGGACGGGGGCTAAAGTGTGGGTCTCCGGGCACGGCCGGTCCTGGTGCTGGGTCTCTCCATGGAGGCCTGGGTCAGCGAAATCGGACTAAGTGTGGAATGGAGAACCAAGGGCGCGAGGCTCTTTAACCAAGGCCCATGGGTGATAACACTCAGGACGGGGGCTTAAGTGTGGGTCTCAGGGCACGGCCGTTGCTGGTGCTTGGTCTCTCCTTGGAGGCCCGGGTCAGCGAAATCTGACTAAGTGTGGAATGGAGAACCAAGGGCGCGAGGCTCTTTAACCAAGGCCCATGGGTGATAACACTCAGGACGGGGGCTAAAGTGTGGGTCTCCGGGCACGGCCGGTCCTGGTGCTGGGTCTCTCCATGGAGGCCTGGGTCAGCGAAATTGGACTAAGTGTGGAATGGAGAACCAAGGGCGCGAGGCTCTTTAGCCAAGGCCCATGGGTGATAACACTCAGGACGGGGGCTTAAGTGTGGGTCCCCGGGCACGGCCGGTGCTGGTGCTTGGTCTCTCCGTGAAAGCCCGGTTCAGTGAAATGTGACTAAGAAAGAGATCTAAACACAGGAAACTGATATACATATGTTTCCTTTGATTCCTTTGGAGATAGCCATAGGAAATATGGGTAAGAACGGGAACCAAGGCTCCTTTGGAGATAAGCATAGGAGTGTTTCCTTTAAAGAGGATCATAGGAATGTTTCCTTTTGAATTACTCATAGAGAGACCCAAATATTGCACTTCCGTAACCCCTAGAGTGGGACATTTCTAGGCATTTTGCTGTAATGTAAAGTGCCTACAAGTGTCCCATGTACTGTATTACCCTAAAACCAAAGGTGTGGGACTTTTCCAGGCATTTTGCCTCAATGATAAGTGCCTAGAAGCGTCCGGCTCATTCTGATTGGTTGGGACATTTTTAGGCATTTTTGCTATAATGTAAAGCGCCTACAAATGTCCCATGTAATGTATTTTTCCCTGACACAAAGAGTGGAACATTTCTAGGCGTTTTCAGCACTCAGGGTGTGGGCTTTAGAGTGGGTCCCCGGGCTCAGCAATATTTGGAGGTTTTTTCTCCCATGTTTTGTATTTTTCCCCATGAAAAAGTGTGGGACATTTGTAGGCATTTTTGCTATAATGTAAAGTGCCTAGAAGTGTCCCAAGTATTGTATCTTTCCCTAACACAAAGAGTGAGACATTTCTAGACATTTTCAGCACTCAGGACGGGGGCCTAAGTGTGGGTCCCCGGGCTAGGCCGGTGTTGGTGCTGGGTCTCTCCATGGAGGCCTGGGTCAGCGAAATCTGACTAAGTGTGGAATGGAGAACCAAGGGCGCGAGGCTCTTTAACCAAGGCCCATGGGTGATAACACTCAGGACGGGGGCTTAAGTGTGGGTCTCAGGGCACTGCATTTGCTGGTGCTTGGTCTCTCCATGGAGGCCTGGGTCAGCGAAATCGGACTAAGTGTGGAATGGAGAACCAAGGGCGCGAGGCTCTTTAACCAAGGCCCATGGGTGATAACACTCAGGACGGGAGCTTAAGTGTGGGTCTCAGGGCATGGCCGGTTCTGGTGCTTGGTCTCTCCGGGAAAGCCCGGTTCAGTGAAATGTGACTAAGAAAGAGATCTAAACACAGGAAACTGATATACATATGTTTCCTTTGATTCCTTTGGAGATAACCATAGGAAATATGGGTAAGAACGGGAACCAAGGATCCTTTGGAGATAAGGATAGGAGTGTTTCCTTTAAAGAGGATCATAGGAATGTTTCCTTTTGAATTACTCATAGAGAGACCCAAATATTGCACTTCCGTAACCCCTAGAGTGGGACATTTCTAGGCATTTTGCTGTAATGTAAAGTGCCTACAAGTGTCCCATGTACTGTATTACCCTAAAACCAAAGGTGTGGGACTTTTCCAGGCATTTTGCCTCAATGATAAGTGCCTAGAAGCGTCCGGCTCATTCTGATTGGTTGGGACATTTTTAGGCATTTTTGCTATAATGTAAAGCGCCTACAAATGTCACATGTAATGTATTTTTCCCTGACACAAAGAGTGGAACATTTCTAGGCGTTTTCAGCACTCAGGGTGTGGGCTTTAGAGTGGGTCCCCGGGCTCAGCAATATTTGGAGGTTTTTTCTCCCATGTTTTGTATTTTTCCCCATGAAAACGTGTGGGACATTTGTAGGCATTTTTGCTATAATGTAAAGTGACTAGAAGTGTCCCAAGTATTGTATCTTTCCCTAACACAAAGAGTGAGACATTTCTAGACATTTTCAGCACTCAGGACGGGGGCCTAAGTGTGGGTCCCCGGGAACGGCCGGTGCTGGTGATGGGTCTCTCCATGGAGGCCCGGGTCAGCGAAATCTGACTAAGTGTGGAATGGAGAACCAAGGGCGCGAGGCTCTTTAACCGAGGCCCATGGGTGATAACACTCAGGACGGGGGCTTAAGTGTGGGTCTCCGGGCACGGCCGGTGCTGGTGCTGGGTCTCTCATTGGAGGCCTGGGTCAGTGAAATCGGACTAAGTGTGGAATGGAGAACTAAGGGCGCGAGGCTCTTTAACCAAGGCCCATGGGTGATAACACTCAGGACGGGGGCTTAAGTGTGGGTCTCCGGGCACGGCCGGTGCTGGTGCTGGGTCTCTCCTTGGAGGCCTGGGTCAGTGAAATCGGACTAAGTGTGGAATGGAGAACCAAGGGCGCGAGGCTCTTTAACCAAGGCCCATGGGTTATAACACTCAGGACGGGGGCTAAAGTGTGGGTCTCCGGGCACGGACGGTCCTGGTGCTGGGTCTCTCCATGGAGGCCTGGGTCAGCGAAATCGGACTAAGTGTGGAATGGAGAACCAAGGGCGCGAGGCTCTTTAACCAAGGCCCATGGGTGATAACACTCAGGACGGGGGCTTAAGTGTGGGTCCCCGGGCACGGCCGGTGCTGGTGCTTGGTCTCTCCGTGAAAGCCCGGTTCAGTGAAATGTGACTAAGAAAGAGATCTAAACACAGGAAACTGATATACATATGTTTCCTTTGATTCCTTTGGAGATAGCCATAGTAAATATGGTTAAGAACGGGAACCAAGGCTCCTTTGGAGATAAGCATAGGAGTGTTTCCTTTAAAGAGGATCATAGGAATGTTTCCTTTTGAATTACTCATAGAGAGACCCAAATATTGCACTTCCGTAACCCCTAGAGTGGGACATTTCTAGGCATTTTGCTGTAATGTAAAGTGCCTACAAGTGTCCCATGTACTGTATTACCCTAAAACCAAAGGTGTGGGACTTTTCCAGGCATTTTGCCTCAATGATAAGTGCCTAGAAGCGTCCGGCTCATTCTGATTGGTTGGGACATTTTTAGGCATTTTTGCTATAATGTAAAGCGCCTACAAATGTCCCATGTAATGTATTTTTCCCTGACACAAAGAGTGGAACATTTCTAGGCGTTTTCAGCACTCAGGGTGTGGGCTTTAGAGTGGGTCCCCGGGCTCAGCAATATTTGGAGGTTTTTTCTCCCATGTTTTGTATTTTTCCCCATGAAAAAGTGTGGGACATTTGTAGGCATTTTTGCTATAATGTAAAGTGCCTAGAAGTGTCCCAAGTATTGTATCTTTCCCTAACACAAAGAGTGAGACATTTCTAGACATTTTCAGCACTCAGGACGGGGGCCTAAGTGTGGGTCCCCGGGCTAGGCCGGTGCTGGTGCTGGGTCTCTCCATGGAGGCCTGGGTCAGCGAAATCGGACTAAGTGTGGAATGGAGAACCAAGGGCGCGAGGCTCTTTAACCAAGGCCCATGGGTGATAACACTCAGGACGGGGGCTTAAGTGTGGGTCTCAGGGCACGGCCGGTGCTGGTGCTTGGTCTCTCCTTGGAGGCCCGGGTCAGCGAAATCTGACTAAGTGTGGAATGGAGAACCAAGGGCGCGAGGCTCTTTAACCAAGGCCCATGGGTGATAACACTCAGGACGGGGGCTAAAGTGTGGGTCTCCGGGCACGGCCGGTCCTGGTGCTGGGTCTCTCCATGGAGGCCTGGGTCAGAGAAATTGGACTAAGTTTGGAATGGAGAACCAAGGGCGCGAGGCTCTTTAGCCAAGGCCCATGGGTGATAACACTCAGGACGGGGGCTTAAGTGTGGGTCCCCGGGCACGGCCGGTGCTGGTGCTTGGTCTCTCCGTGAAAGCCCGGTTCAGTGAAATGTGACTAAGAAAGAGATCTAAACACAGGAAACTGATATACATATGTTTCCTTTGATTCCTTTGGAGATAGCCATAGGAAATATGGTTAAGAACGGGAACCAAGGCTCCTTTGGAGATAAGCATAGGAGTGTTTCCTTTAAAGAGGATCATAGGAATGTTTCCTTTTGAATTACTCATAGAGAGACCCAAATATTGCACTTCCGTAACCCCTAGAGTGGGACATTTCTAGGCATTTTGCTGTAATGTAAAGTGCCTACAAGTGTCCCATGTACTGTATTACCCTAAAACCAAAGGTGTGGGACTTTTCCAGGCATTTTGCCTCAATGATAAGTGCCTAGAAGCGTCCGGCTCATTCTGATTGGTTGGGACATTTTTAGGCATTTTTGCTATAATGTAAAGCGCCTACAAATGTCACATGTAATGTATTTTTCCCTGACACAAAGAGTGGAACATTTCTAGGCGTTTTCAGCACTCAGGGTGTGGGCTTTAGAGTGGGTCCCCGGGCTCAGCAATATTTGGAGGTTTTTTCTCCCATGTTTGGTATTTTTCCCCATGAAAACGTGTGGGACATTTGTAGGCATTTTTGCTATAATGTAAAGTGCCTAGAAGTGTCCCAAGTATTGTATCTTTCCCTAACACAAAGAGTGAGACATTTCTAGACATTTTCAGCACTCAGGACGGGGGCCTAAGTGTGGGTCCCCGGGAACGGCCGGTGCTGGTGATGGGTCTCTCCATGGAGGCCCGGGTCAGCGAAATCTGACTAAGTGTGGAATGGAGAACCAAGGGCGCGAGGCTCTTTAACCGAGGCCCATGGGTGATAACACTCAGGACGGGGGCTTAAGTGTGGGTCTCCGGGCACGGCCGGTGCTGGTGCTGGGTCTCTCCTTGGAGGCCTGGGTCAGTGAAATCGGACTAAGTGTGGAATGGAGAACCAAGGGCGCGAGGCTCTTTAACCAAGGCCCATGGGTGATAACACTCAGGACGGGGGCTAAAGTGTGGGTCTCCGGGCACGGCCGGTCCTGGTGCTGGGTCTCTCCATGGAGGCCTGGGTCAGCGAAATCGGAGTAAGTGTGGAATGGAGAACCAAGGGCGCGAGGCTCTTTAACCGAGGCCCATGGGTGATAACACTCAGGACGGGGGCTTAAGTGTGGGTCTCCGGGCACGGCCGGTGCTGGTGCTGGGTCTCTCCATGGAGGCCTGGGTCAGCGAAATCGAACTAAGTGTGGAATGGAGAACCAAGGGCGCGAGGCTCTTTAACCAAGGCCCATGGGTGATAACACTCAGGACGGGGGCTTAATTGTGGGTCTCCGGGCACGGCCGGTGCTGGTGCTTGGTCTCTCCATGGAGGCCTGGGTCAGCGAAATCGGACTAAGTGTGGAATGGAGAACCAAGAGCGCGAGGCTCTTTAACCAAGGCCCATGGGTGATAACACTCAGGACGGGGGCTTAAGTGTGGGTTTCAGGGCACGGCCGATGCTAATGCTTGGTCTCTCCTTGGAGGCACGGGTCAGCGAAATCTGACTAAGTGTGAAATGGAGAACCAAGAGCGCCAGGCTCTTTAACCCAGGCCCATGGGTGATAACACTCAAGAGGGGGACTTAAGTGTGGGTCCCCGGGCACGGCCGGTGCTGGTGCTTGGTCTCTCCGTGAAAGCCCGGTTCAGTGAAATGTGACTAAGAAAGAGATCTAAACACAGGAAACTGATATACATATGTTTCCTTTGATTCCTTTGGAGATAGCCATAGGAAATATGGGTAAGAACGGGAACCAAGGATCGTTTGGAGATAAGCATAGGAGTGTTTCCTTTAAAGAGGATCATAGGAATGTTTCCTTTTGAATTACTCATAGAGAGACCCAAATATTGCACTTCCGTAACCCCCAGTGTGGGACATTTCTAGGCATTTTGCTGTAATGTAAAGTGCCTACAAGTGTCCCATGTATTGTATTACCGTAACACCAGAGGTGTGGGACATTTCCAGGCATTTTGCCTCAATGATAGGTGCCTAGAAGCGTCCGACTCTTTCTGATTGGTTGGGACATTTTTAGGCATTTTTGCTATAATGTAAAGCGCCTACAAATGTCCCATGTAATGATATTTTTCCCTGACACAAAGAGTGGAACATTTCTAGGCGTTTTCAGCACTCAGGGTGTGGGCTTTAGAGTGGGTCCCCGGGCTCAGCAATATTTGGAGGTTTTTTCTCCCATGTTTTGTATTTTTCCCCATGAAAAAGTGTAGGACATTTGTAGGCATTTTTGCTATAATGTAAAGTGCCTAGAAGTGTCCCAAGTATTGTATCTTTCCCTAACACAAAGAGTGAGACATTTCGAGGCATTTTCAGCACTCAGGACGGGGGCCTAAGTATGGGTCCCCGGGCACGGCCGGTGCTGGTGCTGGGTCTCTCCATGGAGGCCCGGGTCAGCGAAATCTGACTAAGTGTGGAATGGAGAACCAAGGGCGCGAGGCTCTTCAACCGAGGCCCATGGGTGATAACACTCAGGACGGGGGCTTAAGTGTGGGTCTCCGGGCACGGCCGGTGCTGGTGCTGGGTCTCTCCATGGAGGCCTGGGTCAGCGAAATCGGACTAAGTGTGGAATGGAGAACCAAGGGCGCGAGGCTCTTTAACCAAGGCCCATGGGTGATAACACTCAGGACGGGTCTAAAGTGTGGGTCTCCGGGCACGGCCGGTGCTGGTGCTGGGTCTCTCCATGGAGGCCTGGGTCAGCGAAATCGGACTAAGTGTGGAATGGAGAACCAAGGGCGCGAGGCTCTTTAACCAAGGCCCATGGGTGATAACACTCAGGACGGGGGCTTAAGTGTGGGTCTCAGGGCACGGCATTTGCTGGTGCTTGGTCTCTCCATGGAGGCCAGGGTCAGCGAAATCGGACTAAGTGTGGAATGGAGAACCAAGGGCGCGAGGCTCTTTAACCAAGGCCCATGGGTGATAACACTCAGGACGGGGGCTTAAGTGTGGGTCTCAGGGCATGGCCGGTGCTGGTGCTTGGTCTCTCCGGGAAAGTCCGGTTCAGTGAAATGTGACTAAGAAAGAGATCTAAACACAGGAAACTGATATACATATGTTTCCTTTGATTCCTTTGGAGATAACCATAGGAAATATGGGTAAGAACGGGAACCAAGGATCCTTTGGAGATAAGCATAGGAGTTTTTCCTTTAAAGAGGATCATAGGAATGTTTCCTTTTGAATTACTCATAGAGAGACCCAAATATTGCACTTCCGTAACCCCTAGTTTGGGAAATTTCTAGGCATTTTGCTGTAATGTAAAGTGCCCACAAGTGTCCCATGTATTGTATTACCCTAAAACCAAAGGTGTGGGACTTTTCCAGGCATTTTGCCTCAATGATAAGTGCCTAGAAGCGTCCGGCTCATTCTGATTGGTTGGGACATTTTTAGGCATTTTTGCTATAATGTAAAGCGCCTACAAATGTCCCATGTAATGTATTTTTCCCTAACACAAAGAGTGGAACATTTCTAGGCGTTTTCAGCACTCAGGGTGTGGGCTTTAGAGTGGGTCCCCGGGCTCAGCAATATTTGGAGGTTTTTTCTCCCATGTTTTGTATTTTTCCCCATGAAAACGTGTGGGACATTTGTAGGCATTTTTGCTATACTGTAAAGTGCCTAGAAGTGTCCCAAGTATTGTATCTTTCCCTAACACAAAGAGTGAGACATTTCTAGACATTTTCAGCACTCAGGACGGGGGCCTAAGTGTGGGTCCCCGGGAACGGCCGGTGCTGGTGCTGGGTCTCTCCATGGAGGCCTGGGTCAGCGAAATCGGACTAAGTGTGGAATGGAGAACCAAGGGCGCGAGGCTCTTTAACCAAGGCCCATGGGTGATAACACTCAGGACGGGTCTAAAGTGTGGGTCTCCGGGCACGGCCGGTGCTGGTGCTGGGTCTCTCCATGGAGGCCTGGGTCAGCGAAATCGGACTAAGTGTGGAATGGAGAACCAAGGGCGCGAGGCTCTTTAACCAAGGCCCATGGGTGATAACACTCAGGACGGGGGCTTAAGTGTGGGTCTCAGGGCACGGCATTTGCTGGTGCTTGGTCTCTCCATGGAGGCCAGGGTCAGCGAAATCGGACTAAGTGTGGAATGGAGAACCAAGGGCGCGAGGCTCTTTAACCAAGGCCCATGGGTGATAACACTCAGGACGGGGGCTTAAGTGTGGGTCTCAGGGCATGGCCGGTGCTGGTGCTTGGTCTCTCCGGGAAAGCCCGGTTCAGTGAAATGTGACTAAGAAAGAGATCTAAACACAGGAAACTGATATACATATGTTTCCTTTGATTCCTTTGGAGATAACCATAGGAAATATGGGTAAGAACGGGAACCAAGGATCCTTTGGAGATAAGCATAGGAGTTTTTCCTTTAAAGAGGATCATAGGAATGTTTCCTTTTGAATTACTCATAGAGAGACCCAAATATTGCACTTCCGTAACCCCTAGTTTGGGAAATTTCTAGGCATTTTGCTGTAATGTAAAGTGCCCACAAGTGTCCCATGTATTGTATTACCCTAAAACCAAAGGTGTGGGACTTTTCCAGGCATTTTGCCTCAATGATAAGTGCCTAGAAGCGTCCGGCTCATTCTGATTGGTTGGGACATTTTTAGGCATTTTTGCTATAATGTAAAGCGCCTACAAATGTCCCATGTAATGTATTTTTCCCTGACACAAAGAGTGGAACATTTCTAGGCGTTTTCAGCACTCAGGGTGTGGGCTTTAGAGTGGGTCCCCGGGCTCAGCAATATTTGGAGGTTTTTTCTCCCATGTTTTGTATTTTTCCCCATGAAAACGTGTGGGACATTTGTAGGCATTTTTGCTATACTGTAAAGTGCCTAGAAGTGTCCCAAGTATTGTATCTTTCCCTAACACAAAGAGTGAGACATTTCTAGACATTTTCAGCACTCAGGACGGGGGCCTAAGTGTGGGTCCCCGGGAACGGCCGGTGCTGGTGATGGGTCTCTCCATGGAGGCCCGGGTCAGCGAAATCTGACTAAGTGTGGAATGGAGAACCAAGGGCGCGAGGCTCTTTAACCGAGGCCCATGGGTGATAACACTCAGGACGGGGGCTTAAGTGTGGGTCTCCGGGCACGGCCGGTGCTGGTGCTGGGTCTCTCCTTGGAGGCCTGGGTCAGTGAAATCGGACTAAGTGTGGAATGGAGAACCAAGGGCGCGAGGCTCTTTAACCAAGGCCCATGGGTGATAACACTCAGGACGGGGGCTAAAGTGTGGGTCTCCGGGCACGGCCGGTCCTGGTGCTGGGTCTCTCCATGGAGGCCTGGGTCAGCGAAATCGGACTAAGTGTGGAATGGAGAACCAAGGGCGCGAGGCTCTTTAACCGAGGCCCATGGGTGATAACACTCAGGACGGGGGCTCAAGTGTGGGTCTCCGGGCACGGCCGGTGCTGGTGCTGGGTCTCTCCATGGAGGCCTGGGTCAGCGAAATCGAACTAAGTGTGGAATGGAGAACCAAGGGCGCGAGGCTCTTTAACCAAGGCCCATGGGTGATAACACTCAGGACGGGGGCTTAATTGTGGGTCTCCGGGCACGGCCGGTGCTGGTGCTTGGTCTCTCCATGGAGGCCTGGGTCAGCGAAATCGGACTAAGTGTGGAATGGAGAACCAAGAGCGCGAGGCTCTTTAACCAAGGCCCATGGGTGATAACACTCAGGACGGGGGCTTAAGTGTGGGTTTCAGGGCACGGCCGGTGCTAATGCTTGGTCTCTCCTTGGAGGCACGGGTCAGCGAAATCTGACTAAGTGTGAAATGGAGAACCAAGAGCGCCAGGCTCTTTAACCCAGGCCCATGGGTGATAACACTCAAGAGGGGGACTTAAGTGTGGGTCCCCGGGCACGGCCGGTGCTGGTGCTTGGTCTCTCCGTGAAAGCCCGGTTCAGTGAAATGTGACTAAGAAAGAGATCTAAACACAGGAAACTGATATACATATGTTTCCTTTGATTCCTTTGGAGATAGCCATAGGAAATATGGGTAAGAACGGGAACCAAGGATCGTTTGGAGATAAGCATAGGAGTGTTTCCTTTAAAGAGGATCATAGGAATGTTTCCTTTTGAATTACTCATAGAGAGACCCAAATATTGCACTTCCGTAACCCCCAGTGTGGGACATTTCTAGGCATTTTGCTGTAATGTAAAGTGCCTACAAGTGTCCCATGTATTGTATTACCGTAACACCAGAGGTGTGGGACATTTCCAGGCATTTTGCCTCAATGATAGGTGCCTAGAAGCGTCCGACTCTTTCTGATTGGTTGGGACATTTTTAGGCATTTTTGCTATAATGTAAAGCGCCTACAAATGTCCCATGTAATGATATTTTTCCCTGACACAAAGAGTGGAACATTTCTAGGCGTTTTCAGCACTCAGGGTGTGGGCTTTAGAGTGGGTCCCCGGGCTCAGCAATATTTGGAGGTTTTTTCTCCCATGTTTTGTATTTTTCCCCATGAAAAAGTGTAGGACATTTGTAGGCATTTTTGCTATAATGTAAAGTGCCTAGAAGTGTCCCAAGTATTGTATCTTTCCCTAACACAAAGAGTGAGACATTTCGAGGCATTTTCAGCACTCAGGACGGGGGCCTAAGTATGGGTCCCCGGGCACGGCCGGTGCTGGTGCTGGGTCTCTCCATGGAGGCCCGGGTCAGCGAAATCTGACTAAGTGTGGAATGGAGAACCAAGGGCGCGAGGCTCTTCAACCGAGGCCCATGGGTGATAACACTCAGGACGGGGGCTTAAGTGTGGGTCTCCGGGCACGGCCGGTGCTGGTGCTGGGTCTCTCCATGGAGGCCTGGGTCAGCGAAATCGGACTAAGTGTGGAATGGAGAACCAAGGGCGCGAGGCTCTTTAACCAAGGCCCATGGGTGATAACACTCAGGACGGGTCTAAAGTGTGGGTCTCCGGGCACGGCCGGTGCTGGTGCTGGGTCTCTCCATGGAGGCCTGGGTCAGCGAAATCGGACTAAGTGTGGAATGGAGAACCAAGGGCGCGAGGCTCTTTAACCAAGGCCCATGGGTGATAACACTCAGGACGGGGGCTTAAGTGTGGGTCTCAGGGCACGGCATTTGCTGGTGCTTGGTCTCTCCATGGAGGCCAGGGTCAGCGAAATCGGACTAAGTGTGGAATGGAGAACCAAGGGCGCGAGGCTCTTTAACCAAGGCCCATGGGTGATAACACTCAGGACGGGGGCTTAAGTGTGGGTCTCAGGGCATGGCCGGTGCTGGTGCTTGGTCTCTCCGGGAAAGCCCGGTTCAGTGAAATGTGACTAAGAAAGAGATCTAAACACAGGAAACTGATATACATATGTTTCCTTTGATTCCTTTGGAGATAACCATAGGAAATATGGGTAAGAACGGGAACCAAGGATCCTTTGGAGATAAGCATAGGAGTTTTTCCTTTAAAGAGGATCATAGGAATGTTTCCTTTTGAATTACTCATAGAGAGACCCAAATATTGCACTTCCGTAACCCCTAGTTTGGGAAATTTCTAGGCATTTTGCTGTAATGTAAAGTGCCCACAAGTGTCCCATGTATTGTATTACCCTAAAACCAAAGGTGTGGGACTTTTCCAGGCATTTTGCCTCAATGATAAGTGCCTAGAAGCGTCCGGCTCATTCTGATTGGTTGGGACATTTTTAGGCATTTTTGCTATAATGTAAAGCGCCTACAAATGTCCCATGTAATGTATTTTTCCCTGACACAAAGAGTGGAACATTTCTAGGCGTTTTCAGCACTCAGGGTGTGGGCTTTAGAGTGGGTCCCCGGGCTCAGCAATATTTGGAGGTTTTTTCTCCCATGTTTTGTATTTTTCCCCATGAAAACGTGTGGGACATTTGTAGGCATTTTTGCTATACTGTAAAGTGCCTAGAAGTGTCCCAAGTATTGTATCTTTCCCTAACACAAAGAGTGAGACATTTCTAGACATTTTCAGCACTCAGGACGGGGGCCTAAGTGTGGGTCCCCGGGAACGGCCGGTGCTGGTGCTGGGTCTCTCCATGGAGGCCTGGGTCAGCGAAATCGGACTAAGTGTGGAATGGAGAACCAAGGGCGCGAGGCTCTTTAACCAAGGCCCATGGGTGATAACACTCAGGACGGGTCTAAAGTGTGGGTCTCCGGGCACGGCCGGTGCTGGTGCTGGGTCTCTCCATGGAGGCCTGGGTCAGCGAAATCGGACTAAGTTTGGAATGGAGAACCAAGGGCGCGAGGCTCTTTAACCAAGGCCCATGGGTGATAACACTCAGGACGGGGGCTTAAGTGTGGGTCTCAGGGCACGGCATTTGCTGGTGCTTGGTCTCTCCATGGAGGCCAGGGTCAGCGAAATCGGACTAAGTGTGGAATGGAGAACCAAGGGCGCGAGGCTCTTTAACCAAGGCCCATGGGTGATAACACTCAGGACGGGGGCTTAAGTGTGGGTCTCAGGGCATGGCCGGTGCTGGTGCTTGGTCTCTCCGGGAAAGCCCGGTTCAGTGAAATGTGACTAAGAAAGAGATCTAAACACAGGAAACTGATATACATATGTTTCCTTTGATTCCTTTGGAGATAACCATAGGAAATATGGGTAAGAACGGGAACCAAGGATCCTTTGGAGATAAGCATAGGAGTTTTTCCTTTAAAGAGGATCATAGGAATGTTTCCTTTTGAATTACTCATAGAGAGACCCAAATATTGCACTTCCGTAACCCCTAGTTTGGGAAATTTCTAGGCATTTTGCTGTAATGTAAAGTGCCCACAAGTGTCCCATGTATTGTATTACCCTAAAACCAAAGGTGTGGGACTTTTCCAGGCATTTTGCCTCAATGATAAGTGCCTAGAAGCGTCCGGCTCATTCTGATTGGTTGGGACATTTTTAGGCATTTTTGCTATAATGTAAAGCGCCTACAAATGTCCCATGTAATGTATTTTTCCCTGACACAAAGAGTGGAACATTTCTAGGCATTTTCAGCACTCAGGGTGTGGGCTTTAGAGTGGGTCCCCGGGCTCAGCAATATTTGGAGGTTTTTTCTCCCATGTTTTGTATTTTTCCCCATGAAAACGTGTGGGACATTTGTAGGCATTTTTGCTATACTGTAAAGTGCCTAGAAGTGTCCCAAGTATTGTATCTTTCCCTAACACAAAGAGTGAGACATTTCTAGACATTTTCAGCACTCAGGACGGGGGCCTAAGTGTGGGTCCCCGTGAACAGCCGGTGCTGGTGATGGGTCTCTCCATGGAGGCCCGGGTCAGCGAAATCTGACTAAGTGTGGAATGGAGAACCAAGGGCGCGAGGCTCTTTAACCGAGGCCCATGGGTGATAACACTCAGGACGGGGGCTTAAGTGTGGGTCTCCGGGCACGGCCGGTGCTGGTGCTGGGTCTCTCCTTGGAGGCCTGGGTTAGTGAAATCGGACTAAGTGTGGAATGGAGAACCAAGGGCGCGAGGCTCTTTAACCAAGGCCCATGGGTGATAACACTCAGGACGGGGGCTAAAGTGTGGGTCTCCGGGCACGGCCGGTCCTGGTGCTGGGTCTCTCCATGGAGGCCTGGGTCAGCGAAATCGGACTAAGTGTGGAATGGAGAACCAAGGGCGCGAGGCTCTTTAACCGAGGCCCATGGGTGATAACACTCAGGACGGGGGCTTAAGTGTGGGTCTCCGGGCACGGCCGGTGCTGGTGCTGGGTCTCTCCATGGAGGCCTGGGTCAGCGAAATCGAACTAAGTGTGGAATGGAGAACCAAGGGCGCGAGGCTCTTTAACCAAGGCCCATGGGTGATAACACTCAGGACGGGGGCTTAATTGTGGGTCTCCGGGCACGGCCGGTGCTGGTGCTTGGTCTCTCCATGGAGGCCTGGGTCAGCGAAATCGGACTAAGTGTGGAATGGAGAACCAAGAGCGCGAGGCTCTTTAACCAAGGCCCATGGGTGATAACACTCAGGACGGGGGCTAAAGTGTGGGTCTCCGGGCACGGCCGGTCCTGGTGCTGGGTCTCTCCATGGAGGCCTGGGTCAGCGAAATTGGACTAAGTGTGGAATGGAGAACCAAGGGCGCGAGGCTCTTTAGCCAAGGCCCATGGGTGATAACACTCAGGACGGGGGCTTAAGTGTGGGTCCCCGGGCACGGCCGGTGCTGGTGCTTGGTCTCTCCGTGAAAGCCCGGTTCAGTGAAATGTGACTAAGAAAGAGATCTAAACACAGGAAACTGATATACATATGTTTCCTTTGATTCCTTTGGAGATAGCCATAGGAAATATGGGTAAGAACGGGAACCAAGGCTCCTTTGGAGATAAGCATAGGAGTGTTTCCTTTAAAGAGGATCATAGGAATGTTTCCTTTTGAATTACTCATAGAGAGACCCAAATATTGCACTTCCGTAACCCCTAGTGTGGGACATTTCTAGGCATTTTGCTGTAATGTAAAGTGCCTACAAGTGTCCCATGTATTGTATTACCCTAACACCAAAGGTGTGGGACATTTCCAGGCATTTTGCCTCAATGATAAGTGCCTAGAAGCGTCCGGCTCATTCTGATTGGTTGGGACATTTTTAGGCATTTTTGCTATAATGTAAAGCGCCTACAAATGTCCCATGTAATGTATTTTTCCCTGACACAAAGAGTGGAACATTTCTAGGCGTTTTCAGCACTCAGGGTGTGGGCTTTAGAGTGGGTCCCCGGGCTCAGCAATATTTGGAGGTTTTTTCTCCCATGTTTTGTATTTTTCCCCATGAAAACGTGTGGGACATTTGTAGGCATTTTTGCTATACTGTAAAGTGCCTAGAAGTGTCCCAAGTATTGTATCTTTCCCTAACACAAAGAGTGAGACATTTCTAGACATTTTCAGCACTCAGGACGGGGGCCTAAGTGTGGGTCCCCGGGAACGGCCGGTGCTGGTGATGGGTCTCTCCATGGAGGCCCGGGTCAGCGAAATCTGACTAAGTGTGGAATGGAGAACCAAGGGCGCGAGGCTCTTTAACCGAGGCCCATGGGTGATAACACTCAGGACGGGGGCTTAAGTGTGGGTCTCCGGGCACGGCCGGTGCTGGTGCTGGGTCTCTCCTTGGAGGCCTGGGTTAGTGAAATCGGACTAAGTGTGGAATGGAGAACCAAGGGCGCGAGGCTCTTTAACCAAGGCCCATGGGTGATAACACTCAGGACGGGGGCTAAAGTGTGGGTCTCCGGGCACGGCCGGTCCTGGTGCTGGGTCTCTCCATGGAGGCCTGGGTCAGCGAAATCGGACTAAGTGTGGAATGGAGAACCAAGGGCGCGAGGCTCTTTAACCGAGGCCCATGGGTGATAACACTCAGGACGGGGGCTTAAGTGTGGGTCTCCGGGCACGGCCGGTGCTGGTGCTGGGTCTCTCCATGGAGGCCTGGGTCAGCGAAATCGAACTAAGTGTGGAATGGAGAACCAAGGGCGCGAGGCTCTTTAACCAAGGCCCATGGGTGATAACACTCAGGACGGGGGCTTAATTGTGGGTCTCCGGGCACGGCCGGTGCTGGTGCTTGGTCTCTCCATGGAGGCCTGGGTCAGCGAAATCGGACTAAGTGTGGAATGGAGAACCAAGAGCGCGAGGCTCTTTAACCAAGGCCCATGGGTGATAACACTCAGGACGGGGGCTAAAGTGTGGGTCTCCGGGCACGGCCGGTCCTGGTGCTGGGTCTCTCCATGGAGGCCTGGGTCAGCGAAATTGGACTAAGTGTGGAATGGAGAACCAAGGGCGCGAGGCTCTTTAGCCAAGGCCCATGGGTGATAACACTCAGGACGGGGGCTTAAGTGTGGGTCCCCGGGCACGGCCGGTGCTGGTGCTTGGTCTCTCCGTGAAAGCCCGGTTCAGTGAAATGTGACTAAGAAAGAGATCTAAACACAGGAAACTGATATACATATGTTTCCTTTGATTCCTTTGGAGATAGCCATAGGAAATATGGGTAAGAACGGGAACCAAGGCTCCTTTGGAGATAAGCATAGGAGTGTTTCCTTTAAAGAGGATCATAGGAATGTTTCCTTTTGAATTACTCATAGAGAGACCCAAATATTGCACTTCCGTAACCCCTAGTGTGGGACATTTCTAGGCATTTTGCTGTAATGTAAAGTGCCTACAAGTGTCCCATGTATTGTATTACCCTAACACCAAAGGTGTGGGACATTTCCAGGCATTTTGCCTCAATGATAAGTGCCTAGAAGCGTCCGGCTCATTCTGATTGGTTGGGACATTTTTAGGCATTTTTGCTATAATGTAAAGCGCCTACAAATGTCCCATGTAATGTATTTTTCCCTGACACAAAGAGTGGAACATTTCTAGGCGTTTTCAGCACTCAGGGTGTGGGCTTTAGAGTGGGTCCCCGGGCTCAGCAATATTTGGATGTTTTTTCTCCCATGTTTTGTATTTTTCCCCATGAAAACGTGTGGGACATTTGTAGGCATTTTTGCTATACTGTAAAGTGCCTAGAAGTGTCCCAAGTATTGTATCTTTCCCTAACACAAAGAGTGAGACATTTCTAGACATTTTCAGCACTCAGGACGGGGGCCTAAGTGTGGGTCCCCGGGAACGGCCGGTGCTGGTGATGGGTCTCTCCATGGAGGCCCGGGTCAGCGAAATCTGACTAAGTGTGGAATGGAGAACCAAGGGCGCGAGGCTCTTTAACCGAGGCCCATGGGTGATAACACTCAGGACGGGGGCTTAAGTGTGGGTCTCCGGGCACGGCCGGTGCTGGTGCTGGGTCTCTCCTTGGAGGCCTGGGTCAGTGAAATCGGACTAAGTGTGGAATGGAGAACCAAGGGCGCGAGGCTCTTTAACCAAGGCCCATGGGTGATAACACTCAGGACGGGGGCTAAAGTGTGGGTCTCCGGGCACGGCCGGTCCTGGTGCTGGGTCTCTCCATGGAGGCCTGGGTCAGCGAAATCGGACTAAGTGTGGAATGGAGAACCAAGGGCGCGAGGCTCTTTAACCGAGGCCCATGGGTGATAACACTCAGGACGGGGGCTTAAGTGTGGGTCTCCGGGCACGGCCGGTGCTGGTGCTGGGTCTCTCCATGGAGGCCTGGGTCAGCGAAATCGAACTAAGTGTGGAATGGAGAACCAAGGGCGCGAGGCTCTTTAACCAAGGCCCATGGGTGATAACACTCAGGACGGGGGCTTAATTGTGGGTCTCCGGGCACGGCCGGTGCTGGTGCTTGGTCTCTCCATGGAGGCCTGGGTCAGCGAAATCGGACTAAGTGTGGAATGGAGAACCAAGAGCGCGAGGCTCTTTAACCAAGGCCCATGGGTGATAACACTCAGGACGGGGGCTAAAGTGTGGGTCTCCGGGCACGGCCGGTCCTGGTGCTGGGTCTCTCCATGGAGGCCTGGGTCAGCGAAATTGGACTAAGTGTGGAATGGAGAACCAAGGGCGCGAGGCTCTTTAGCCAAGGCCCATGGGTGATAACACTCAGGACGGGGGCTTAAGTGTGGGTCCCCGGGCACGGCCGGTGCTGGTGCTTGGTCTCTCCGTGAAAGCCCGGTTCAGTGAAATGTGACTAAGAAAGAGATCTAAACACAGGAAACTGATATACATATGTTTCCTTTGATTCCTTTGGAGATAGCCATAGGAAATATGGGTAAGAACGGGAACCAAGGCTCCTTTGGAGATAAGCATAGGAGTGTTTCCTTTAAAGAGGATCATAGGAATGTTTCCTTTTGAATTACTCATAGAGAGACCCAAATATTGCACTTCCGTAACCCCTAGTGTGGGACATTTCTAGGCATTTTGCTGTAATGTAAAGTGCCTACAAGTGTCCCATGTATTGTATTACCCTAACACCAAAGGTGTGGGACATTTCCAGGCATTTTGCCTCAATGATAAGTGCCTAGAAATGTCCGGCTCATTCTGATTGGTTGGGACATTTTTAGGCATTTTTGCTATAATGTAAAGCGCCTACAAATGTCCCATGTAATGTATTTTTCCCTGACACAAAGAGTGGAACATTTCTAGGCGTTTTCAGCACTCAGGGTGTGGGCTTTAGAGTGGGTCCCCGGGCTCAGCAATATTTGGAGGTTTTTTCTCCCATGTTTTGTATTTTTCCCCATGAAAAAGTGTGGGACATTTGTAGGCATTTTTGCTATAATGTAAAGTGCCTAGAAGTGTCCCAAGTATTGTATCTTTCCCTAACACAAAGAGTGAGACATTTCTAGACATTTTCAGCACTCAGGACGGGGGCCTAAGTGTGGGTCCCCGGGCACGGCCGGTGCTGGTGCTGGGTCTCTCCATGGAGGCCTGGGTCAGCGAAATCGGACTAAGTGTGGAATGGAGAACCAAGGGCGCGAGGCTCTTTAACCAAGGCCCATGGGTGATAACACTCAGGACGGGGGCTTAAGTGTGGGTCTCAGGGCACGGCCGGTGCTGGTGCTTGGTCTCTCCTTGGAGGCCCGGGTCAGCGAAATCTGACTAAGTGTGGAATGGAGAACCAAGGGCGCGAGGCTCTTTAACCAAGGCCCATGGGTGATAACACTCAGGACGGGTCTAAAGTGTGGGTCTCCGGGCACGGCCGGTGCTGGTGCTGGGTCTCTCCATGGAGGCCTGGGTCTTCGAAATCGGACTAAGTGTGGAATGGAGAACCAAGGGCGCGAGGCTCTTTAACCAAGGCCCATGGGTGATAACACTCAGGACGGGAGCTTAAGTGTGGGTCTCAGGGCATGGCCGGTTCTGGTGCTTGGTCTCTCCGGGAAAGCCCGGTTCAGTGAAATGTGACTAAGAAAGAGATCTAAACACAGGAAACTGATATACATATGTTTCCTTTGATTCCTTTGGAGATAACCATAGGAAATATGGGTAAGAACGGGAACCAAGGATCCTTTGGAGATAAGCATAGGAGTGTTTCCTTTAAAGAGGATCATAGGAATGTTTCCTTTTGAATTACTCATAGAGAGACCCAAATATTGCACTTCCGTAACCCCTAGTGTGGGACATTTCTAGGCATTTTGCTGTAATGTAAAGTGCCTACAAGTGTCCCATGTATTGTATTACCCTAACACCAAAGGTGTGGGACATTTCCAGGCATTTTGCCTCAATGATAAGTGCCTAGAAGCGTCCGGCTCATTCTGATTGGTTGGGACATTTTTAGGCATTTTTGCTATAATGTAAAGCGCCTACAAATGTCCCATGTAATGTATTTTTCCCTGACACAAAGAGTGGAACATTTCTAGGCGTTTTCAGCACTCAGGGTGTGGGCTTTAGAGTGGGTCCCCGGGCTCAGCAATATTTGGAGGTTTTTTCTCCCATGTTTTGTATTTTTCCCCATGAAAACGTGTGGGACATTTGTAGGCATTTTTGCTATACTGTAAAGTGCCTAGAAGTGTCCCAAGTATTGTATCTTTCCCTAACACAAAGAGTGAGACATTTCTAGACATTTTCAGCACTCAGGACGGGGGCCTAAGTGTGGGTCCCCGGGAACGGCCGGTGCTGGTGATGGGTCTCTCCATGGAGGCCCGGGTCAGCGAAATCTGACTAAGTGTGGAATGGAGAACCAAGGGCGCGAGGCTCTTTAACCGAGGCCCATGGGTGATAACACTCAGGACGGGGGCTTAAGTGTGGGTCTCCGGGCACGGCCGGTGCTGGTGCTGGGTCTCTCCTTGGAGGCCTGGGTCAGTGAAATCGGACTAAGTGTGGAATGGAGAACCAAGGGCGCGAGGCTCTTTAACCAAGGCCCATGGGTGATAACACTCAGGACGGGGGCTAAAGTGTGGGTCTCCGGGCACGGCCGGTCCTGGTGCTGGGTCTCTCCATGGAGGCCTGGGTCAGCGAAATCGGACTAAGTGTGGAATGGAGAACCAAGGGCGCGAGGCTCTTTAACCGAGGCCCATGGGTGATAACACTCAGGACGGGGGCTTAAGTGTGGGTCTCCGGGCACGGCCGGTGCTGGTGCTGGGTCTCTCCATGGAGGCCTGGGTCAGCGAAATCGAACTAAGTGTGGAATGGAGAACCAAGGGCGCGAGGCTCTTTAACCAAGGCCCATGGGTGATAACACTCAGGACGGGGGCTTAATTGTGGGTCTCCGGGCACGGCCGGTGCTGGTGCTTGGTCTCTCCATGGAGGCCTGGGTCAGCGAAATCGGACTAAGTGTGGAATGGAGAACCAAGAGCGCGAGGCTCTTTAACCAAGGCCCATGGGTGATAACACTCAGGACGGGGGCTAAAGTGTGGGTCTCCGGGCACGGCCGGTCCTGGTGCTGGGTCTCTCCATGGAGGCCTGGGTCAGCGAAATTGGACTAAGTGTGGAATGGAGAACCAAGGGCGCGAGGCTCTTTAGCCAAGGCCCATGGGTGATAACACTCAGGACGGGGGCTTAAGTGTGGGTCCCCGGGCACGGCCGGTGCTGGTGCTTGGTCTCTCCGTGAAAGCCCGGTTCAGTGAAATGTGACTAAGAAAGAGATCTAAACACAGGAAACTGATATACATATGTTTCCTTTGATTCCTTTGGAGATAGCCATAGGAAATATGGGTAAGAACGGGAACCAAGGCTCCTTTGGAGATAAGCATAGGAGTGTTTCCTTTAAAGAGGATCATAGGAATGTTTCCTTTTGAATTACTCATAGAGAGACCCAAATATTGCACTTCCGTAACCCCTAGTGTGGGACATTTCTAGGCATTTTGCTGTAATGTAAAGTGCCTACAAGTGTCCCATGTATTGTATTACCCTAACACCAAAGGTGTGGGACATTTCCAGGCATTTTGCCTCAATGATAAGTGCCTAGAAATGTCCGGCTCATTCTGATTGGTTGGGACATTTTTAGGCATTTTTGCTATAATGTAAAGCGCCTACAAATGTCCCATGTAATGTATTTTTCCCTGACACAAAGAGTGGAACATTTCTAGGCGTTTTCAGCACTCAGGGTGTGGGCTTTAGAGTGGGTCCCCGGGCTCAGCAATATTTGGAGGTTTTTTCTCCCATGTTTTGTATTTTTCCCCATGAAAAAGTGTGGGACATTTGTAGGCATTTTTGCTATAATGTAAAGTGCCTAGAAGTGTCCCAAGTATTGTATCTTTCCCTAACACAAAGAGTGAGACATTTCTAGACATTTTCAGCACTCAGGACGGGGGCCTAAGTGTGGGTCCCCGGGCACGGCCGGTGCTGGTGCTGGGTCTCTCCATGGAGGCCTGGGTCAGCGAAATCGGACTAAGTGTGGAATGGAGAACCAAGGGCGCGAGGCTCTTTAACCAAGGCCCATGGGTGATAACACTCAGGACGGGGGCTTAAGTGTGGGTCTCAGGGCACGGCCGGTGCTGGTGCTTGGTCTCTCCTTGGAGGCCCGGGTCAGCGAAATCTGACTAAGTGTGGAATGGAGAACCAAGGGCGCGAGGCTCTTTAACCAAGGCCCATGGGTGATAACACTCAGGACGGGTCTAAAGTGTGGGTCTCCGGGCACGGCCGGTGCTGGTGCTGGGTCTCTCCATGGAGGCCTGGGTCTTCGAAATCGGACTAAGTGTGGAATGGAGAACCAAGGGCGCGAGGCTCTTTAACCAAGGCCCATGGGTGATAACACTCAGGACGGGAGCTTAAGTGTGGGTCTCAGGGCATGGCCGGTTCTGGTGCTTGGTCTCTCCGGGAAAGCCCGGTTCAGTGAAATGTGACTAAGAAAGAGATCTAAACACAGGAAACTGATATACATATGTTTCCTTTGATTCCTTTGGAGATAACCATAGGAAATATGGGTAAGAACGGGAACCAAGGATCCTTTGGAGATAAGCATAGGAGTGTTTCCTTTAAAGAGGATCATAGGAATGTTTCCTTTTGAATTACTCATAGAGAGACCCAAATATTGCACTTCCGTAACCCCTAGTGTGGGACATTTCTAGGCATTTTGCTGTAATGTAAAGTGCCTACAAGTGTCCCATGTATTGTATTACCCTAACACCAAAGGTGTGGGACATTTCCAGGCATTTTGCCTCAATGATAAGTGCCTAGAAGCGTCCGGCTCATTCTGATTGGTTGGGACATTTTTAGGCATTTTTGCTATAATGTAAAGCGCCTACAAATGTCCCATGTAATGTATTTTTCCCTGACACAAAGAGTGGAACATTTCTAGGCGTTTTCAGCACTCAGGGTGTGGGCTTTAGAGTGGGTCCCCGGGCTCAGCAATATTTGGAGGTTTTTTCTCCCATGTTTTGTATTTTTCCCCATGAAAACGTGTGGGACATTTGTAGGCATTTTTGCTATACTGTAAAGTGCCTAGAAGTGTCCCAAGTATTGTATCTTTCCCTAACACAAAGAGTGAGACATTTCTAGACATTTTCAGCACTCAGGACGGGGGCCTAAGTGTGGGTCCCCGGGAACGGCCGGTGCTGGTGATGGGTCTCTCCATGGAGGCCCGGGTCAGCGAAATCTGACTAAGTGTGGAATGGAGAACCAAGGGCGCGAGGCTCTTTAACCGAGGCCCATGGGTGATAACACTCAGGACGGGGGCTTAAGTGTGGGTCTCCGGGCACGGCCGGTGCTGGTGCTGGGTCTCTCCTTGGAGGCCTGGGTCAGTGAAATCGGACTAAGTGTGGAATGGAGAACCAAGGGCGCGAGGCTCTTTAACCAAGGCCCATGGGTGATAACACTCAGGACGGGGGCTAAAGTGTGGGTCTCCGGGCACGGCCGGTCCTGGTGCTGGGTCTCTCCATGGAGGCCTGGGTCAGCGAAATCGGACTAAGTGTGGAATGGAGAACCAAGGGCGCGAGGCTCTTTAACCGAGGCCCATGGGTGATAACACTCAGGACGGGGGCTTAAGTGTGGGTCTCCGGGCACGGCCGGTGCTGGTGCTGGGTCTCTCCATGGAGGCCTGGGTCAGCGAAATCGAACTAAGTGTGGAATGGAGAACCAAGGGCGCGAGGCTCTTTAACCAAGGCCCATGGGTGATAACACTCAGGACGGGGGCTTAATTGTGGGTCTCCGGGCACGGCCGGTGCTGGTGCTTGGTCTCTCCATGGAGGCCTGGGTCAGCGAAATCGGACTAAGTGTGGAATGGAGAACCAAGAGCGCGAGGCTCTTTAACCAAGGCCCATGGGTGATAACACTCAGGACGGGGGCTAAAGTGTGGGTCTCCGGGCACGGCCGGTCCTGGTGCTGGGTCTCTCCATGGAGGCCTGGGTCAGCGAAATTGGACTAAGTGTGGAATGGAGAACCAAGGGCGCGAGGCTCTTTAGCCAAGGCCCATGGGTGATAACACTCAGGACGGGGGCTTAAGTGTGGGTCCCCGGGCACGGCCGGTGCTGGTGCTTGGTCTCTCCGTGAAAGCCCGGTTCAGTGAAATGTGACTAAGAAAGAGATCTAAACACAGGAAACTGATATACATATGTTTCCTTTGATTCCTTTGGAGATAGCCATAGGAAATATGGGTAAGAACGGGAACCAAGGCTCCTTTGGAGATAAGCATAGGAGTGTTTCCTTTAAAGAGGATCATAGGAATGTTTCCTTTTGAATTACTCATAGAGAGACCCAAATATTGCACTTCCGTAACCCCTAGTGTGGGACATTTCTAGGCATTTTGCTGTAATGTAAAGTGCCTACAAGTGTCCCATGTATTGTATTACCCTAACACCAAAGGTGTGGGACATTTCCAGGCATTTTGCCTCAATGATAAGTGCCTAGAAATGTCCGGCTCATTCTGATTGGTTGGGACATTTTTAGGCATTTTTGCTATAATGTAAAGCGCCTACAAATGTCCCATGTAATGTATTTTTCCCTGACACAAAGAGTGGAACATTTCTAGGCGTTTTCAGCACTCAGGGTGTGGGCTTTAGAGTGGGTCCCCGGGCTCAGCAATATTTGGAGGTTTTTTCTCCCATGTTTTGTATTTTTCCCCATGAAAAAGTGTGGGACATTTGTAGGCATTTTTGCTATAATGTAAAGTGCCTAGAAGTGTCCCAAGTATTGTATCTTTCCCTAACACAAAGAGTGAGACATTTCTAGACATTTTCAGCACTCAGGACGGGGGCCTAAGTGTGGGTCCCCGGGCACGGCCGGTGCTGGTGCTGGGTCTCTCCATGGAGGCCTGGGTCAGCGAAATCGGACTAAGTGTGGAATGGAGAACCAAGGGCGCGAGGCTCTTTAACCAAGGCCCATGGGTGATAACACTCAGGACGGGGGCTTAAGTGTGGGTCTCAGGGCACGGCCGGTGCTGGTGCTTGGTCTCTCCTTGGAGGCCCGGGTCAGCGAAATCTGACTAAGTGTGGAATGGAGAACCAAGGGCGCGAGGCTCTTTAACCAAGGCCCATGGGTGATAACACTCAGGACGGGTCTAAAGTGTGGGTCTCCGGGCACGGCCGGTGCTGGTGCTGGGTCTCTCCATGGAGGCCTGGGTCTTCGAAATCGGACTAAGTGTGGAATGGAGAACCAAGGGCGCGAGGCTCTTTAACCAAGGCCCATGGGTGATAACACTCAGGACGGGAGCTTAAGTGTGGGTCTCAGGGCATGGCCGGTTCTGGTGCTTGGTCTCTCCGGGAAAGCCCGGTTCAGTGAAATGTGACTAAGAAAGAGATCTAAACACAGGAAACTGATATACATATGTTTCCTTTGATTCCTTTGGAGATAACCATAGGAAATATGGGTAAGAACGGGAACCAAGGATCCTTTGGAGATAAGCATAGGAGTGTTTCCTTTAAAGAGGATCATAGGAATGTTTCCTTTTGAATTACTCATAGAGAGACCCAAATATTGCACTTCCGTAACCCCTAGAGTGGGACATTTCTAGGCATTTTGCTGTAATGTAAAGTGCCTACAAGTGTCCCATGTACTGTATTACCCTAAAACCAAAGGTGTGGGACTTTTCCAGGCATTTTGCCTCAATGATAAGTGCCTAGAAGCGTCCGGCTCATTCTGATTGGTTGGGACATGTTTAGGCATTTTTGCTATAATGTAAAGCGCCTACAAATGTCACATGTAATGTATTTTTCCCTGACACAAAGAGTGGAACATTTCTAGGCGTTTTCAGCACTCAGGGTGTGGGCTTTAGAGTGGGTCCCCGGGCTCAGCAATATTTGGAGGTTTTTTCTCCCATGTTTTGTATTTTTCCCCATGAAAACGTGTGGGACATTTGTAGGCATTTTTGCTATAATGTAAAGTGCCTAGAAGTGTCCCAAGTATTGTATCTTTCCCTAACACAAAGACTGAGACATTTCTAGACATTTTCAGCACTCAGGACGGGGGCCTAAGTGTGGGTCCCCGGGAACGGCCGGTGCTGGTGATGGGTCTCTCCATGGAGGCCCGGGTCAGCGAAATCTGACTAAGTGTGGAATGGAGAACCAAGGGCGCGAGGCTCTTTAACCGAGGCCCATGGGTGATAACACTCAGGACGGGGGCTTAAGTGTGGGTCTCAGGGCACGGCCGGTGCTGGTGCTTGGTCTCTCCTTGGAGGCCCGGGTCAGCGAAATCTGACTAAGTGTGGAATGGAGAACCAAGGGCGCGAGGCTCTTTAACCAAGGCCCATGGGTGATAACACTCAGGACGGGGGCTAAAGTGTGGGTCTCCGGGCACGGCCGGTCCTGGTGCTGGGTCTCTCCATGGAGGCCTGGGTCAGCGAAATCGGACTAAGTGTGGAATGGAGAACCAAGGGCGCGAGGCTCTTTAACCGAGGCCCATGGGTGATAACACTCAGGACGGGGGCTTAAGTGTGGGTCTCCGGGCACGGCCGGTGCTGGTGCTGGGTCTCTCCATGGAGGCCTGGGTCAGCGAAATCGAACTAAGTGTGGAATGGAGAACCAAGGGCGCGAGGCTCTTTAACCAAGGCCCATGGGTGATAACACTCAGGACGGGGGCTTAATTGTGGGTCTCCGGGCACGGCCGGTGCTGGTGCTTGGTCTCTCCATGGAGGCCTGGGTCAGCGAAATCGGACTAAGTGTGGAATGGAGAACCAAGAGCGCGAGGCTCTTTAACCAAGGCCCATGGGTGATAACACTCAGGACGGGGGCTTAAGTGTGGGTCTCAGGGCACGGCCGTTGCTGGTGCTTGGTCTCTCCTTGGAGGCCCGGGTCAGCGAAATCTGACTAAGTGTGGAATGGAGAACCAAGGGCGCGAGGCTCTTTAACCAAGGCCCATGGGTGATAACACTCAGGACGGGGGCTAAAGTGTGGGTCTCCGGGCACGGCCGGTCCTGGTGCTGGGTCTCTCCATGGAGGCCTGGGTCAGAGAAATTGGACTAAGTGTGGAATGGAGAACCAAGGGCGCGAGGCTCTTTAGCCAAGGCCCATGGGTGATAACACTCAGGACGGGGGCTTAAGTGTGGGTCCCCGGGCACGGCCGGTGCTGGTGCTTGGTCTCTCCGTGAAAGCCCGGTTCAGTGAAATGTGACTAAGAAAGAGATCTAAACACAGGAAACTGATATACATATGTTTCCTTTGATTCCTTTGGAGATAGCCATAGGAAATATGGTTAAGAACGGGAACCAAGGCTCCTTTGGAGATAAGCATAGGAGTGTTTCCTTTAAAGAGGATCATAGGAATGTTTCCTTTTGAATTACTCATAGAGAGACCCAAATATTGCACTTCCGTAACCCCTAGAGTGGGACATTTCTAGGCATTTTGCTGTAATGTAAAGTGCCTACAAGTGTCCCATGTACTGTATTACCCTAAAACCAAAGGTGTGGGACTTTTCCAGGCATTTTGCCTCAATGATAAGTGCCTAGAAGCGTCCGGCTCATTCTGATTGGTTGGGACATTTTTAGGCATTTTTGCTATAATATAAAGCGCCTACAAATGTCCCATGTAATGTATTTTTCCCTGACACAAAGAGTGGAACATTTCTAGGCGTTTTCAGCACTCAGGGTGTGGGCTTTAGAGTGGGTCCCCGGGCTCAGCAATATTTGGAGGTTTTTTCTCCCATGTTTTGTATTTTTCCCCATGAAAAAGTGTGGGACATTTGTAGGCATTTTTGCTATAATGTAAAGTGCCTAGAAGTGTCCCAAGTATTGTATCTTTCCCTAACACAAAGAGTGAGACATTTCTAGACATTTTCAGCACTCAGGACGGGGGCCTAAGTGTGGGTCCCCGGGCTAGGCCGGTGCTGGTGCTGGGTCTCTCCATGGAGGCCTGGGTCAGCGAAATCGGATTAAGTGTGGAATGGAGAACCAAGGGCGCGAGGCTCTTTAACCAAGGCCCATGGGTGATAACACTCAGGACGGGGGCTTAAGTGTGGGTCTCAGGGCACGGCCGGTGCTGGTGCTTGGTCTCTCCTTGGAGGCCCGGGTCAGCGAAATCTGACTAAGTGTGGAATGGAGAACCAAGGGCGCGAGGCTCTTTAACCAAGGCCCATGGGTGATAACACTCAGGACGGGTCTAAAGTGTGGGTCTCCGGGCACGGCCGGTGCTGGTGCTGGGTCTCTCCATGGAGGCCTGGGTCAGCGAAATCGGACTAAGTGTGGAATGGAGAACCAAGGGCGCGAGGCTCTTTAACCAAGGCCCATGGGTGATAACACTCAGGACGGGGGCTTAAGTGTGGGTCTCAGGGCACGGCATTTGCTGGTGCTTGGTCTCTCCATGGAGGCCTGGGTCAGCGAAATTGGACTAAGTGTGGAATGGAGAACCAAGGGCGCGAGGCTCTTTAACCAAGGCCCATGGGTGATAACACTCAGGACGGGAGCTTAAGTGTGGGTCTCAGGGCATGGCCGGTTCTGGTGCTTGATCTCTCCGGGAAAGCCCGGTTCAGTGAAATGTGACTAAGAAAGAGATCTAAACACAGGAAACTGATATACATATGTTTCCTTTGATTCCTTTGGAGATAACCATAGGAAATATGTGTAAGAACGGGAACCAAGGATCCTTTGGAGATAAGCATAGGAGTGTTTCCTTTAAAGAGGATCATAGGAATGTTTCCTTTTGAATTACTCATAGAGAGACCCAAATATTGCACTTCCGTAACCCCTAGAGTGGGACATTTCTAGGCATTTTGCTGTAATGTAAAGTGCCTACAAGTGTCCCATGTACTGTATTACCCTAAAACCAAAGGTGTGGGACTTTTCCAGGCATTTTGCCTCAATGATAAGTGCCTAGAAGCGTCCGGCTCATTCTGATTGGTTGGGACATTTTTAGGCATTTTTGCTATAATGTAAAGCGCCTACAAATGTCACATGTAATGTATTTTTCCCTGACACAAAGAGTGGAACATTTCTAGGCGTTTTCAGCACTCAGGGTGTGGGCTTTAGAGTGGGTCCCCGGGCTCAGCAATATTTGGAGGTTTTTTCTCCCATGTTTTGTATTTTTCCCCATGAAAACGTGTGGGACATTTGTAGGCATTTTTGCTATAATGTAAAGTGCCTAGAAGTGTCCCAAGTATTGTATCTTTCCCTAACACAAAGAGTGAGACATTTCTAGACATTTTCAGCACTCAGGACGGGGGCCTAAGTGTGGGTCCCCGGGAACGGCCGGTGCTGGTGATGGGTCTCTCCATGGAGGCCCGGGTCAGCGAAATCTGACTAAGTGTGGAATGGAGAACCAAGGGCGCGAGGCTCTTTAACCGAGGCCCATGGGTGATAACACTCAGGACGGGGGCTTAAGTGTGGGTCTCCGGGCACGGCCGGTGCTGGTGCTGGGTCTCTCCTTGGAGGCCTGGGTCAGTGAAATCGGACTAAGTGTGGAATGGAGAACCAAGGGCGCGAGGCTCTTTAACCAAGGCCCATGGGTGATAACACTCAGGACGGGGGCTAAAGTGTGGGTCTCCGGGCACGGCCGGTCCTGGTGCTGGGTCTCTCCATGGAGGCCTGGGTCAGCGAAATCGGACTAAGTGTGGAATGGAGAACCAAGGGCGCGAGGCTCTTTAACCAAGGCCCATGGGTGATAACACTCAGGACGGGGGCTTAAGTGTGGGTCTCAGGGCACGGCCGTTGCTGGTGCTTGGTCTCTCCTTGGAGGCCCGGGTCAGCGAAATCTGACTAAGTGTGGAATGGAGAACCAAGGGCGCGAGGCTCTTTAACCAAGGCCCATGGGTGATAACACTCAGGACGGGGGCTAAAGTGTGGGTCTCCGGGCACGGCCGGTCCTGGTGCTGGGTCTCTCCATGGAGGCCTGGGTCAGCGAAATTGGACTAAGTGTGGAATGGAGAACCAAGGGCGCGAGGCTCTTTAGCCAAGGCCCATGGGTGATAACACTCAGGACGGGGGCTTAAGTGTGGGTCCCCGGGCACGGCCGGTGCTGGTGCTTGGTCTCTCCGTGAAAGCCCGGTTCAGTGAAATGTGACTAAGAAAGAGATCTAAACACAGGAAACTGATATACATATGTTTCCTTTGATTCCTTTGGAGATAGCCATAGGAAATATGGGTAAGAACGGGAACCAAGGCTCCTTTGGAGATAAGCATAGGAGTGTTTCCTTTAAAGAGGATCATAGGAATGTTTCCTTTTGAATTACTCATAGAGAGACCCAAATATTGCACTTCCGTAACCCCTAGAGTGGGACATTTCTAGGCATTTTGCTGTAATGTAAAGTGCCTACAAGTGTCCCATGTACTGTATTACCCTAAAACCAAAGGTGTGGGACTTTTCCAGGCATTTTGCCTCAATGATAAGTGCCTAGAAGCGTCCGGCTCATTCTGATTGGTTGGGACATTTTTAGGCATTTTTGCTATAATGTAAAGCGCCTACAAATGTCCCATGTAATGTATTTTTCCCTGACACAAAGAGTGGAACATTTCTAGGCGTTTTCAGCACTCAGGGTGTGGGCTTTAGAGTGGGTCCCCGGGCTCAGCAATATTTGGAGGTTTTTTCTCCCATGTTTTGTATTTTTCCCCATGAAAAAGTGTGGGACATTTGTAGGCATTTTTGCTATAATGTAAAGTGCCTAGAAGTGTCCCAAGTATTGTATCTTTCCCTAACACAAAGAGTGAGACATTTCTAGACATTTTCAGCACTCAGGACGGGGGCCTAAGTGTGGGTCCCCGGGCTAGGCCGGTGTTGGTGCTGGGTCTCTCCATGGAGGCCTGGGTCAGCGAAATCTGACTAAGTGTGGAATGGAGAACCAAGGGCGCGAGGCTCTTTAACCAAGGCCCATGGGTGATAACACTCAGGACGGGGGCTTAAGTGTGGGTCTCAGGGCACTGCATTTGCTGGTGCTTGGTCTCTCCATGGAGGCCTGGGTCAGCGAAATCGGACTAAGTGTGGAATGGAGAACCAAGGGCGCGAGGCTCTTTAACCAAGGCCCATGGGTGATAACACTCAGGACGGGAGCTTAAGTGTGGGTCTCAGGGCATGGCCGGTTCTGGTGCTTGGTCTCTCCGGGAAAGCCCGGTTCAGTGAAATGTGACTAAGAAAGAGATCTAAACACAGGAAACTGATATACATATGTTTCCTTTGATTCCTTTGGAGATAACCATAGGAAATATGGGTAAGAACGGGAACCAAGGATCCTTTGGAGATAAGGATAGGAGTGTTTCCTTTAAAGAGGATCATAGGAATGTTTCCTTTTGAATTACTCATAGAGAGACCCAAATATTGCACTTCCGTAACCCCTAGAGTGGGACATTTCTAGGCATTTTGCTGTAATGTAAAGTGCCTACAAGTGTCCCATGTACTGTATTACCCTAAAACCAAAGGTGTGGGACTTTTCCAGGCATTTTGCCTCAATGATAAGTGCCTAGAAGCGTCCGGCTCATTCTGATTGGTTGGGACATTTTTAGGCATTTTTGCTATAATGTAAAGCGCCTACAAATGTCACATGTAATGTATTTTTCCCTGACACAAAGAGTGGAACATTTCTAGGCGTTTTCAGCACTCAGGGTGTGGGCTTTAGAGTGGGTCCCCGGGCTCAGCAATATTTGGAGGTTTTTTCTCCCATGTTTTGTATTTTTCCCCATGAAAACGTGTGGGACATTTGTAGGCATTTTTGCTATAATGTAAAGTGACTAGAAGTGTCCCAAGTATTGTATCTTTCCCTAACACAAAGAGTGAGACATTTCTAGACATTTTCAGCACTCAGGACGGGGGCCTAAGTGTGGGTCCCCGGGAACGGCCGGTGCTGGTGATGGGTCTCTCCATGGAGGCCCGGGTCAGCGAAATCTGACTAAGTGTGGAATGGAGAACCAAGGGCGCGAGGCTCTTTAACCGAGGCCCATGGGTGATAACACTCAGGACGGGGGCTTAAGTGTGGGTCTCCGGGCACGGCCGGTGCTGGTGCTGGGTCTCTCATTGGAGGCCTGGGTCAGTGAAATCGGACTAAGTGTGGAATGGAGAACTAAGGGCGCGAGGCTCTTTAACCAAGGCCCATGGGTGATAACACTCAGGACGGGGGCTTAAGTGTGGGTCTCCGGGCACGGCCGGTGCTGGTGCTGGGTCTCTCCTTGGAGGCCTGGGTCAGTGAAATCGGACTAAGTGTGGAATGGAGAACCAAGGGCGCGAGGCTCTTTAACCAAGGCCCATGGGTTATAACACTCAGGACGGGGGCTAAAGTGTGGGTCTCCGGGCACGGACGGTCCTGGTGCTGGGTCTCTCCATGGAGGCCTGGGTCAGCGAAATCGGACTAAGTGTGGAATGGAGAACCAAGGGCGCGAGGCTCTTTAACCAAGGCCCATGGGTGATAACACTCAGGACGGGGGCTTAAGTGTGGGTCCCCGGGCACGGCCGGTGCTGGTGCTTGGTCTCTCCGTGAAAGCCCGGTTCAGTGAAATGTGACTAAGAAAGAGATCTAAACACAGGAAACTGATATACATATGTTTCCTTTGATTCCTTTGGAGATAGCCATAGTAAATATGGTTAAGAACGGGAACCAAGGCTCCTTTGGAGATAAGCATAGGAGTGTTTCCTTTAAAGAGGATCATAGGAATGTTTCCTTTTGAATTACTCATAGAGAGACCCAAATATTGCACTTCCGTAACCCCTAGAGTGGGACATTTCTAGGCATTTTGCTGTAATGTAAAGTGCCTACAAGTGTCCCATGTACTGTATTACCCTAAAACCAAAGGTGTGGGACTTTTCCAGGCATTTTGCCTCAATGATAAGTGCCTAGAAGCGTCCGGCTCATTCTGATTGGTTGGGACATTTTTAGGCATTTTTGCTATAATGTAAAGCGCCTACAAATGTCCCATGTAATGTATTTTTCCCTGACACAAAGAGTGGAACATTTCTAGGCGTTTTCAGCACTCAGGGTGTGGGCTTTAGAGTGGGTCCCCGGGCTCAGCAATATTTGGAGGTTTTTTCTCCCATGTTTTGTATTTTTCCCCATGAAAAAGTGTGGGACATTTGTAGGCATTTTTGCTATAATGTAAAGTGCCTAGAAGTGTCCCAAGTATTGTATCTTTCCCTAACACAAAGAGTGAGACATTTCTAGACATTTTCAGCACTCAGGACGGGGGCCTAAGTGTGGGTCCCCGGGCTAGGCCGGTGCTGGTGCTGGGTCTCTCCATGGAGGCCTGGGTCAGCGAAATCGGACTAAGTGTGGAATGGAGAACCAAGAGCGCGAGGCTCTTTAACCAAGGCCCATGGGTGATAACACTCAGGACGGGGGCTAAAGTGTGGGTCTCCGGGCACGGCCGGTCCTGGTGCTGGGTCTCTCCATGGAGGCCTGGGTCAGCGAAATTGGACTAAGTGTGGAATGGAGAACCAAGGGCGCGAGGCTCTTTAGCCAAGGCCCATGGGTGATAACACTCAGGACGGGGGCTTAAGTGTGGGTCCCCGGGCACGGCCGGTGCTGGTGCTTGGTCTCTCCGTGAAAGCCCGGTTCAGTGAAATGTGACTAAGAAAGAGATCTAAACACAGGAAACTGATATACATATGTTTCCTTTGATTCCTTTGGAGATAGCCATAGGAAATATGGGTAAGAACGGGAACCAAGGCTCCTTTGGAGATAAGCATAGGAGTGTTTCCTTTAAAGAGGATCATAGGAATGTTTCCTTTTGAATTACTCATAGAGAGACCCAAATATTGCACTTCCGTAACCCCTAGTGTGGGACATTTCTAGGCATTTTGCTGTAATGTAAAGTGCCTACAAGTGTCCCATGTATTGTATTACCCTAACACCAAAGGTGTGGGACATTTCCAGGCATTTTGCCTCAATGATAAGTGCCTAGAAATGTCCGGCTCATTCTGATTGGTTGGGACATTTTTAGGCATTTTTGCTATAATGTAAAGCGCCTACAAATGTCCCATGTAATGTATTTTTCCCTGACACAAAGAGTGGAACATTTCTAGGCGTTTTCAGCACTCAGGGTGTGGGCTTTAGAGTGGGTCCCCGGGCTCAGCAATATTTGGAGGTTTTTTCTCCCATGTTTTGTATTTTTCCCCATGAAAAAGTGTGGGACATTTGTAGGCATTTTTGCTATAATGTAAAGTGCCTAGAAGTGTCCCAAGTATTGTATCTTTCCCTAACACAAAGAGTGAGACATTTCTAGACATTTTCAGCACTCAGGACGGGGGCCTAAGTGTGGGTCCCCGGGCACGGCCGGTGCTGGTGCTGGGTCTCTCCATGGAGGCCTGGGTCAGCGAAATCGGACTAAGTGTGGAATGGAGAACCAAGGGCGCGAGGCTCTTTAACCAAGGCCCATGGGTGATAACACTCAGGACGGGGGCTTAAGTGTGGGTCTCAGGGCACGGCCGGTGCTGGTGCTTGGTCTCTCCTTGGAGGCCCGGGTCAGCGAAATCTGACTAAGTGTGGAATGGAGAACCAAGGGCGCGAGGCTCTTTAACCAAGGCCCATGGGTGATAACACTCAGGACGGGTCTAAAGTGTGGGTCTCCGGGCACGGCCGGTGCTGGTGCTGGGTCTCTCCATGGAGGCCTGGGTCTTCGAAATCGGACTAAGTGTGGAATGGAGAACCAAGGGCGCGAGGCTCTTTAACCAAGGCCCATGGGTGATAACACTCAGGACGGGAGCTTAAGTGTGGGTCTCAGGGCATGGCCGGTTCTGGTGCTTGGTCTCTCCGGGAAAGCCCGGTTCAGTGAAATGTGACTAAGAAAGAGATCTAAACACAGGAAACTGATATACATATGTTTCCTTTGATTCCTTTGGAGATAACCATAGGAAATATGGGTAAGAACGGGAACCAAGGATCCTTTGGAGATAAGCATAGGAGTGTTTCCTTTAAAGAGGATCATAGGAATGTTTCCTTTTGAATTACTCATAGAGAGACCCAAATATTGCACTTCCGTAACCCCTAGAGTGGGACATTTCTAGGCATTTTGCTGTAATGTAAAGTGCCTACAAGTGTCCCATGTACTGTATTACCCTAAAACCAAAGGTGTGGGACTTTTCCAGGCATTTTGCCTCAATGATAAGTGCCTAGAAGCGTCCGGCTCATTCTGATTGGTTGGGACATGTTTAGGCATTTTTGCTATAATGTAAAGCGCCTACAAATGTCACATGTAATGTATTTTTCCCTGACACAAAGAGTGGAACATTTCTAGGCGTTTTCAGCACTCAGGGTGTGGGCTTTAGAGTGGGTCCCCGGGCTCAGCAATATTTGGAGGTTTTTTCTCCCATGTTTTGTATTTTTCCCCATGAAAACGTGTGGGACATTTGTAGGCATTTTTGCTATAATGTAAAGTGCCTAGAAGTGTCCCAAGTATTGTATCTTTCCCTAACACAAAGACTGAGACATTTCTAGACATTTTCAGCACTCAGGACGGGGGCCTAAGTGTGGGTCCCCGGGAACGGCCGGTGCTGGTGATGGGTCTCTCCATGGAGGCCCGGGTCAGCGAAATCTGACTAAGTGTGGAATGGAGAACCAAGGGCGCGAGGCTCTTTAACCGAGGCCCATGGGTGATAACACTCAGGACGGGGGCTTAAGTGTGGGTCTCAGGGCACGGCCGGTGCTGGTGCTTGGTCTCTCCTTGGAGGCCCGGGTCAGCGAAATCTGACTAAGTGTGGAATGGAGAACCAAGGGCGCGAGGCTCTTTAACCAAGGCCCATGGGTGATAACACTCAGGACGGGGGCTAAAGTGTGGGTCTCCGGGCACGGCCGGTCCTGGTGCTGGGTCTCTCCATGGAGGCCTGGGTCAGCGAAATCGGACTAAGTGTGGAATGGAGAACCAAGGGCGCGAGGCTCTTTAACCGAGGCCCATGGGTGATAACACTCAGGACGGGGGCTTAAGTGTGGGTCTCCGGGCACGGCCGGTGCTGGTGCTGGGTCTCTCCATGGAGGCCTGGGTCAGCGAAATCGAACTAAGTGTGGAATGGAGAACCAAGGGCGCGAGGCTCTTTAACCAAGGCCCATGGGTGATAACACTCAGGACGGGGGCTTAATTGTGGGTCTCCGGGCACGGCCGGTGCTGGTGCTTGGTCTCTCCATGGAGGCCTGGGTCAGCGAAATCGGACTAAGTGTGGAATGGAGAACCAAGAGCGCGAGGCTCTTTAACCAAGGCCCATGGGTGATAACACTCAGGACGGGGGCTTAAGTGTGGGTCTCAGGGCACGGCCGTTGCTGGTGCTTGGTCTCTCCTTGGAGGCCCGGGTCAGCGAAATCTGACTAAGTGTGGAATGGAGAACCAAGGGCGCGAGGCTCTTTAACCAAGGCCCATGGGTGATAACACTCAGGACGGGGGCTAAAGTGTGGGTCTCCGGGCACGGCCGGTCCTGGTGCTGGGTCTCTCCATGGAGGCCTGGGTCAGAGAAATTGGACTAAGTGTGGAATGGAGAACCAAGGGCGCGAGGCTCTTTAGCCAAGGCCCATGGGTGATAACACTCAGGACGGGGGCTTAAGTGTGGGTCCCCGGGCACGGCCGGTGCTGGTGCTTGGTCTCTCCGTGAAAGCCCGGTTCAGTGAAATGTGACTAAGAAAGAGATCTAAACACAGGAAACTGATATACATATGTTTCCTTTGATTCCTTTGGAGATAGCCATAGGAAATATGGTTAAGAACGGGAACCAAGGCTCCTTTGGAGATAAGCATAGGAGTGTTTCCTTTAAAGAGGATCATAGGAATGTCTCATCTCATCATCTCATCGTCATCCGCTTATCCGGGGTCGGGTCGCGGGGGGAGCAGCTCAAGCAGGGGGCCCCAGACTTCCCTTTCCCGGGCCACATTGACCAGCTCTGACGGGGGGATCCCGAGGCGTTCCCAGGCCAGTGTTGAGATATAATCTCTCCACCTAGTCCTGGGTCTTCCCCGAGGTCTCCTCCCCACTGGACGTGCCTGAAACACCTCCCAAGGGAGGCGCCCAGTGGGCATCCTTACCAGATGCCCGAACCACCTCAGCTGACTCCTTTCTAAGTAAAGGAGCAGCGGCTCTAATCCGAGTCCCTCACGGATGACTGAGCTTCTCACCCTATCCCTAAGGGAGACGCCAGCCACCCTTCTGAGAAAACTCATCTCGGCCGCTTGTACCCGCGATCTCGTCCTTTCGGTCATCACCCAGCCCTCATGACCATAGGTGAGGATAGGAACGAAGATCGACCGGTAGATCGAGAGCTTTGCCTTGCGGCTCAGCTCTCTTTTCGTTACAACGGTGCGGTAAAGCGAACGCAATACCGCCCCCGCTGCTCCGATTCTCCGGCCAATCTCACGCTCCATAGTACCCTCACTCGCGAACAAGACCCCGAGGTACTTGAACTCCTTCACTTGGGCTAAGGACTCATTTCCTACCCGGAGTAAGCAATCCATCGGTTTCCTGCTAAGAGTCATGGCCTCAGATTTAGCGGTGCTGATCCTCATCCCAGCCGCTTCACACTCGGCCGCCAGCCGATCCAGTGAGTGCTGAAGGTCACAAGCCGATGATCCAATGAGGACCACATCATCCGCAAAAAGCAGTGACGAGATCCTCAGACCACCGAACTGCAACCCCTCCCCACCACGACTACGCCTCGATATCCTGTCCATGTATATCACAAACAGGATTGGTGACAAGGCGCAGCCCTGGCGGAGACCAGCACCCACTGAGAACGAAACTGACTGGCTGCCGAGGACCCGAACACAGCTCTCGCTTTGGGAGTACAGAGATTGGATGGCCCTGAGGAGAGACCCCCTTACCCCATACTCCCGCAGCACCTCCCACAGTTTCTCCCGGGGGACCCGGTCATACGCCTTCTCCAGATCCACAAAACACAAGTGGACCGGATGGGCATACTCCCAGGCCCCCTCCAGGATCCTTGCGAGAGTGAAGAGCTGGTCCGTAGTTCCACGTCCGGGGCGAAAACCGCATTGTTCCTCTTCAATCTGAGGTTCGACGATCGGCCGAACCCTCCTTTCCAGCACCTTGGAGTAGACTTTACCAGGGAGGCTGAGGAGTGTGATACCCCGATAATTGGTACACACTCTCTGGTCCCCCTTTTTGAACAGGGGAACCACCACCCCGGTTTGCCACTCCTTTGGCACTGTACCCGACTCCCACGCGATGTTGAATAGGCGTGTCAACCATGACAGCCCCTCAACACCCAGAGCCTTTAGCATTTCTGGCTGGATCTCATCAATCCCTGGGGCTTTGCCACTGCGGAGATGTTTGACTACCTCAGTGACCTCCACCAGGGAAATTGACGACGAAACACCATCAACCTCGAGCTCTGCCTCCAACATAGAGGGCGTGTTATTCGGATTCAGGAGTTCCTCAAAGTGTTCCTTCCAACGTCCGACGACCTCCTCAGTTGAGGTCAACAGAGTCCCATCCTTACTGTACACAGCTTGGATGGTTCCCTGTTTCCCCCTCCTGAGGTGCCGGATAGTCTTCCAGAAACACTTTGGTGCCGACCGAAAGTCCTTCTCCATGACCTCTCCGAACTTCTCCCACACCCGCTGCTTAGCCTCCGACACGGCAGCAGCTGCAGCCCTTCGGGCCTGTCGGTACCCTGCAACCGAGTCAGGAGTCCTCCAGGATATCATATCCCGGAAGGCCTCCTTCTTCAATCGGACGGCTTCCCTGACCACCGGTGTCCACCACGGTGTCCGAGGGTTACCGCCCCTTGAGGAACCTAAGACCCTGAGGCCACAGCTAGCCGCCGCAGCTTCAGCAATGGAGGCTTTGAACACTGCCCACTCCGGCTCAATGTCCCCAACCTCCACAGGAATGCCAGAAAAACTCCGCCGGAGGTGTGAGTTGAAGATACCTAGGACGGGGGCCTCCTCCAGACGTTCCCAGTTCACCCGCACTACTCGTTTGGGCTTACCAGGTCTATCCGGAAATTTCCCCCATTCCCTGATCCAACTCACAACCAGATGGTGGTCGGTTGACAGTTCCGCCCCTCTCTTTACCCGAGTGTCCAAAACATGCGGCCTCAGATCAGATGACACGATCACAAAATCGATCATTGATCTTCGGCCTAGGGTACTCTGGTACCAGGTACACTTATGAGCACCCTTATGTTCGAACATGGTGTTTGTTATGGATAATCCATGACTAGCACAGAAGTCCAATAACAAACGACCACTCGGGTTCAGATCAGGGAGGCCGTTCCTCCCCACCACGCCTCTCCAGGTATCTCCATCGTTGCCCACGTGGGCGTTGAAGTCACCCAGCAGAACTACGGAGTCCCCTACTGGAGCCCCATGCAGGACTCCATTCAGGGTCTCCAAGAAAGCCGAGTACTCTGAGCTGCTGTTTGGTGCATACGCACAAACAACAGTCAGAGTTTTCCCCCCTACAACCCTTAGGCGCAGGGAGGCGACCCTCTCGTCTACCGGGGTAAACTCCAACACCGCGGCGCTCAGCCGGGGATTTATGAGTATCCCCACACCCGCCCGGCGCCTCACGCCCTTGGCAACTCCGGAGAAGAATAGAGTCCAACCCTTATCCAGGAGTACGGTACCAGAGCCGAGACTGTGCGTGGAGGTAAGCCCCACCAGATCTAACTGGTAGCGCTCCACCTCCCTCACAAGCTCCGGCTCCTTTCCCCACAGCGAGGTGACGTTCCACGTCCCCAGAGCCAGCTTCTGCCGCCCGGGTCTGGTCCGTCGAGACCCCTGACCTTCGCTGCCACCCATGTGGCTGCGCACCCGACCCCAACGGGTCTTCCCACAGGTGGTGGGCCCATGAGATGAAGAGAGGGGGGGTGCCACGTAGTTTCTTCGGGCTGTGCCCGACCGGGCTCCGTGGCAAACCCGGCCACCAGGCGCTCGCCATCGAGCCCTCCGTCTGGGCCTAGCTCCAGACGGGGGCCCCGGGCTTCCTCCGGGCCGGGTCACATCTCCTCTTCCGTCGATATTCATTGAGGCTTTTTGAACCATTCTTAGTCTGGCCCCTCACCTGAGACCACTCTGCCATGAGAGACCCTACCAGGAGCACAAGGCTCCAGACAACACAGCCCTCAGGTTCACAGGGACACGCAAACCTCTCCACCACGATAAGGTGACGGTTCCAGGAGTTCTAGGAATGTTTCCTTTTGAATTACTCATAGAGAGACCCAAATATTGCACTTCCGTAACCCCTAGAGTGGGACATTTCTAGGCATTTTGCTGTAATGTAAAGTGCCTACAAGTGTCCCATGTACTGTATTACCCTAAAACCAAAGGTGTGGGACTTTTCCAGGCATTTTGCCTCAATGATAAGTGCCTAGAAGCGTCCGGCTCATTCTGATTGGTTGGGACATTTTTAGGCATTTTTGCTATAATATAAAGCGCCTACAAATGTCCCATGTAATGTATTTTTCCCTGACACAAAGAGTGGAACATTTCTAGGCGTTTTCAGCACTCAGGGTGTGGGCTTTAGAGTGGGTCCCCGGGCTCAGCAATATTTGGAGGTTTTTTCTCCCATGTTTTGTATTTTTCCCCATGAAAAAGTGTGGGACATTTGTAGGCATTTTTGCTATAATGTAAAGTGCCTAGAAGTGTCCCAAGTATTGTATCTTTCCCTAACACAAAGAGTGAGACATTTCTAGACATTTTCAGCACTCAGGACGGGGGCCTAAGTGTGGGTCCCCGGGCTAGGCCGGTGCTGGTGCTGGGTCTCTCCATGGAGGCCTGGGTCAGCGAAATCGGATTAAGTGTGGAATGGAGAACCAAGGGCGCGAGGCTCTTTAACCAAGGCCCATGGGTGATAACACTCAGGACGGGGGCTTAAGTGTGGGTCTCAGGGCACGGCCGGTGCTGGTGCTTGGTCTCTCCTTGGAGGCCCGGGTCAGCGAAATCTGACTAAGTGTGGAATGGAGAACCAAGGGCGCGAGGCTCTTTAACCAAGGCCCATGGGTGATAACACTCAGGACGGGTCTAAAGTGTGGGTCTCCGGGCACGGCCGGTGCTGGTGCTGGGTCTCTCCATGGAGGCCTGGGTCAGCGAAATCGGACTAAGTGTGGAATGGAGAACCAAGGGCGCGAGGCTCTTTAACCAAGGCCCATGGGTGATAACACTCAGGACGGGGGCTTAAGTGTGGGTCTCAGGGCACGGCATTTGCTGGTGCTTGGTCTCTCCATGGAGGCCTGGGTCAGCGAAATTGGACTAAGTGTGGAATGGAGAACCAAGGGCGCGAGGCTCTTTAACCAAGGCCCATGGGTGATAACACTCAGGACGGGAGCTTAAGTGTGGGTCTCAGGGCATGGCCGGTTCTGGTGCTTGATCTCTCCGGGAAAGCCCGGTTCAGTGAAATGTGACTAAGAAAGAGATCTAAACACAGGAAACTGATATACATATGTTTCCTTTGATTCCTTTGGAGATAACCATAGGAAATATGTGTAAGAACGGGAACCAAGGATCCTTTGGAGATAAGCATAGGAGTGTTTCCTTTAAAGAGGATCATAGGAATGTTTCCTTTTGAATTACTCATAGAGAGACCCAAATATTGCACTTCCGTAACCCCTAGAGTGGGACATTTCTAGGCATTTTGCTGTAATGTAAAGTGCCTACAAGTGTCCCATGTACTGTATTACCCTAAAACCAAAGGTGTGGGACTTTTCCAGGCATTTTGCCTCAATGATAAGTGCCTAGAAGCGTCCGGCTCATTCTGATTGGTTGGGACATTTTTAGGCATTTTTGCTATAATGTAAAGCGCCTACAAATGTCACATGTAATGTATTTTTCCCTGACACAAAGAGTGGAACATTTCTAGGCGTTTTCAGCACTCAGGGTGTGGGCTTTAGAGTGGGTCCCCGGGCTCAGCAATATTTGGAGGTTTTTTCTCCCATGTTTTGTATTTTTCCCCATGAAAACGTGTGGGACATTTGTAGGCATTTTTGCTATAATGTAAAGTGCCTAGAAGTGTCCCAAGTATTGTATCTTTCCCTAACACAAAGAGTGAGACATTTCTAGACATTTTCAGCACTCAGGACGGGGGCCTAAGTGTGGGTCCCCGGGAACGGCCGGTGCTGGTGATGGGTCTCTCCATGGAGGCCCGGGTCAGCGAAATCTGACTAAGTGTGGAATGGAGAACCAAGGGCGCGAGGCTCTTTAACCGAGGCCCATGGGTGATAACACTCAGGACGGGGGCTTAAGTGTGGGTCTCCGGGCACGGCCGGTGCTGGTGCTGGGTCTCTCCTTGGAGGCCTGGGTCAGTGAAATCGGACTAAGTGTGGAATGGAGAACCAAGGGCGCGAGGCTCTTTAACCAAGGCCCATGGGTGATAACACTCAGGACGGGGGCTAAAGTGTGGGTCTCCGGGCACGGCCGGTCCTGGTGCTGGGTCTCTCCATGGAGGCCTGGGTCAGCGAAATCGGACTAAGTGTGGAATGGAGAACCAAGGGCGCGAGGCTCTTTAACCAAGGCCCATGGGTGATAACACTCAGGACGGGGGCTTAAGTGTGGGTCTCAGGGCACGGCCGTTGCTGGTGCTTGGTCTCTCCTTGGAGGCCCGGGTCAGCGAAATCTGACTAAGTGTGGAATGGAGAACCAAGGGCGCGAGGCTCTTTAACCAAGGCCCATGGGTGATAACACTCAGGACGGGGGCTAAAGTGTGGGTCTCCGGGCACGGCCGGTCCTGGTGCTGGGTCTCTCCATGGAGGCCTGGGTCAGCGAAATTGGACTAAGTGTGGAATGGAGAACCAAGGGCGCGAGGCTCTTTAGCCAAGGCCCATGGGTGATAACACTCAGGACGGGGGCTTAAGTGTGGGTCCCCGGGCACGGCCGGTGCTGGTGCTTGGTCTCTCCGTGAAAGCCCGGTTCAGTGAAATGTGACTAAGAAAGAGATCTAAACACAGGAAACTGATATACATATGTTTCCTTTGATTCCTTTGGAGATAGCCATAGGAAATATGGGTAAGAACGGGAACCAAGGCTCCTTTGGAGATAAGCATAGGAGTGTTTCCTTTAAAGAGGATCATAGGAATGTTTCCTTTTGAATTACTCATAGAGAGACCCAAATATTGCACTTCCGTAACCCCTAGAGTGGGACATTTCTAGGCATTTTGCTGTAATGTAAAGTGCCTACAAGTGTCCCATGTACTGTATTACCCTAAAACCAAAGGTGTGGGACTTTTCCAGGCATTTTGCCTCAATGATAAGTGCCTAGAAGCGTCCGGCTCATTCTGATTGGTTGGGACATTTTTAGGCATTTTTGCTATAATGTAAAGCGCCTACAAATGTCCCATGTAATGTATTTTTCCCTGACACAAAGAGTGGAACATTTCTAGGCGTTTTCAGCACTCAGGGTGTGGGCTTTAGAGTGGGTCCCCGGGCTCAGCAATATTTGGAGGTTTTTTCTCCCATGTTTTGTATTTTTCCCCATGAAAAAGTGTGGGACATTTGTAGGCATTTTTGCTATAATGTAAAGTGCCTAGAAGTGTCCCAAGTATTGTATCTTTCCCTAACACAAAGAGTGAGACATTTCTAGACATTTTCAGCACTCAGGACGGGGGCCTAAGTGTGGGTCCCCGGGCTAGGCCGGTGTTGGTGCTGGGTCTCTCCATGGAGGCCTGGGTCAGCGAAATCTGACTAAGTGTGGAATGGAGAACCAAGGGCGCGAGGCTCTTTAACCAAGGCCCATGGGTGATAACACTCAGGACGGGGGCTTAAGTGTGGGTCTCAGGGCACTGCATTTGCTGGTGCTTGGTCTCTCCATGGAGGCCTGGGTCAGCGAAATCGGACTAAGTGTGGAATGGAGAACCAAGGGCGCGAGGCTCTTTAACCAAGGCCCATGGGTGATAACACTCAGGACGGGAGCTTAAGTGTGGGTCTCAGGGCATGGCCGGTTCTGGTGCTTGGTCTCTCCGGGAAAGCCCGGTTCAGTGAAATGTGACTAAGAAAGAGATCTAAACACAGGAAACTGATATACATATGTTTCCTTTGATTCCTTTGGAGATAACCATAGGAAATATGGGTAAGAACGGGAACCAAGGATCCTTTGGAGATAAGGATAGGAGTGTTTCCTTTAAAGAGGATCATAGGAATGTTTCCTTTTGAATTACTCATAGAGAGACCCAAATATTGCACTTCCGTAACCCCTAGAGTGGGACATTTCTAGGCATTTTGCTGTAATGTAAAGTGCCTACAAGTGTCCCATGTACTGTATTACCCTAAAACCAAAGGTGTGGGACTTTTCCAGGCATTTTGCCTCAATGATAAGTGCCTAGAAGCGTCCGGCTCATTCTGATTGGTTGGGACATTTTTAGGCATTTTTGCTATAATGTAAAGCGCCTACAAATGTCACATGTAATGTATTTTTCCCTGACACAAAGAGTGGAACATTTCTAGGCGTTTTCAGCACTCAGGGTGTGGGCTTTAGAGTGGGTCCCCGGGCTCAGCAATATTTGGAGGTTTTTTCTCCCATGTTTTGTATTTTTCCCCATGAAAACGTGTGGGACATTTGTAGGCATTTTTGCTATAATGTAAAGTGACTAGAAGTGTCCCAAGTATTGTATCTTTCCCTAACACAAAGAGTGAGACATTTCTAGACATTTTCAGCACTCAGGACGGGGGCCTAAGTGTGGGTCCCCGGGAACGGCCGGTGCTGGTGATGGGTCTCTCCATGGAGGCCCGGGTCAGCGAAATCTGACTAAGTGTGGAATGGAGAACCAAGGGCGCGAGGCTCTTTAACCGAGGCCCATGGGTGATAACACTCAGGACGGGGGCTTAAGTGTGGGTCTCCGGGCACGGCCGGTGCTGGTGCTGGGTCTCTCATTGGAGGCCTGGGTCAGTGAAATCGGACTAAGTGTGGAATGGAGAACTAAGGGCGCGAGGCTCTTTAACCAAGGCCCATGGGTGATAACACTCAGGACGGGGGCTTAAGTGTGGGTCTCCGGGCACGGCCGGTGCTGGTGCTGGGTCTCTCCTTGGAGGCCTGGGTCAGTGAAATCGGACTAAGTGTGGAATGGAGAACCAAGGGCGCGAGGCTCTTTAACCAAGGCCCATGGGTGATAACACTCAGGACGGGGGCTTAAGTGTGGGTCCCCGGGCACGGCCGGTGCTGGTGCTTGGTCTCTCCGTGAAAGCCCGGTTCAGTGAAATGTGACTAAGAAAGAGATCTAAACACAGGAAACTGATATACATATGTTTCCTTTGATTCCTTTGGAGATAGCCATAGTAAATATGGTTAAGAACGGGAACCAAGGCTCCTTTGGAGATAAGCATAGGAGTGTTTCCTTTAAAGAGGATCATAGGAATGTTTCCTTTTGAATTACTCATAGAGAGACCCAAATATTGCACTTCCGTAACCCCTAGAGTGGGACATTTCTAGGCATTTTGCTGTAATGTAAAGTGCCTACAAGTGTCCCATGTACTGTATTACCCTAAAACCAAAGGTGTGGGACTTTTCCAGGCATTTTGCCTCAATGATAAGTGCCTAGAAGCGTCCGGCTCATTCTGATTGGTTGGGACATTTTTAGGCATTTTTGCTATAATGTAAAGCGCCTACAAATGTCCCATGTAATGTATTTTTCCCTGACACAAAGAGTGGAACATTTCTAGGCGTTTTCAGCACTCAGGGTGTGGGCTTTAGAGTGGGTCCCCGGGCTCAGCAATATTTGGAGGTTTTTTCTCCCATGTTTTGTATTTTTCCCCATGAAAAAGTGTGGGACATTTGTAGGCATTTTTGCTATAATGTAAAGTGCCTAGAAGTGTCCCAAGTATTGTATCTTTCCCTAACACAAAGAGTGAGACATTTCTAGACATTTTCAGCACTCAGGACGGGGGCCTAAGTGTGGGTCCCCGGGCTAGGCCGGTGCTGGTGCTGGGTCTCTCCATGGAGGCCTGGGTCAGCGAAATCGGACTAAGTGTGGAATGGAGAACCAAGGGCGCGAGGCTCTTTAACCAAGGCCCATGGGTGATAACACTCAGGACGGGGGCTTAAGTGTGGGTCTCAGGGCACGGCCGGTGCTGGTGCTTGGTCTCTCCTTGGAGGCCCGGGTCAGCGAAATCTGACTAAGTGTGGAATGGAGAACCAAGGGCGCGAGGCTCTTTAACCAAGGCCCATGGGTGATAACACTCAGGACGGGGGCTAAAGTGTGGGTCTCCGGGCACGGCCGGTCCTGGTGCTGGGTCTCTCCATGGAGGCCTGGGTCAGAGAAATTGGACTAAGTTTGGAATGGAGAACCAAGGGCGCGAGGCTCTTTAGCCAAGGCCCATGGGTGATAACACTCAGGACGGGGGCTTAAGTGTGGGTCCCCGGGCACGGCCGGTGCTGGTGCTTGGTCTCTCCGTGAAAGCCCGGTTCAGTGAAATGTGACTAAGAAAGAGATCTAAACACAGGAAACTGATATACATATGTTTCCTTTGATTCCTTTGGAGATAGCCATAGGAAATATGGTTAAGAACGGGAACCAAGGCTCCTTTGGAGATAAGCATAGGAGTGTTTCCTTTAAAGAGGATCATAGGAATGTTTCCTTTTGAATTACTCATAGAGAGACCCAAATATTGCACTTCCGTAACCCCTAGAGTGGGACATTTCTAGGCATTTTGCTGTAATGTAAAGTGCCTACAAGTGTCCCATGTACTGTATTACCCTAAAACCAAAGGTGTGGGACTTTTCCAGGCATTTTGCCTCAATGATAAGTGCCTAGAAGCGTCCGGCTCATTCTGATTGGTTGGGACATTTTTAGGCATTTTTGCTATAATGTAAAGCGCCTACAAATGTCACATGTAATGTATTTTTCCCTGACACAAAGAGTGGAACATTTCTAGGCGTTTTCAGCACTCAGGGTGTGGGCTTTAGAGTGGGTCCCCGGGCTCAGCAATATTTGGAGGTTTTTTCTCCCATGTTTGGTATTTTTCCCCATGAAAACGTGTGGGACATTTGTAGGCATTTTTGCTATAATGTAAAGTGCCTAGAAGTGTCCCAAGTATTGTATCTTTCCCTAACACAAAGAGTGAGACATTTCTAGACATTTTCAGCACTCAGGACGGGGGCCTAAGTGTGGGTCCCCGGGAACGGCCGGTGCTGGTGATGGGTCTCTCCATGGAGGCCCGGGTCAGCGAAATCTGACTAAGTGTGGAATGGAGAACCAAGGGCGCGAGGCTCTTTAACCAAGGCCCATGGGTGATAACACTCAGGACGGGGGCTTAAGTGTGGGTCTCAGGGCACTGCATTTGCTGGTGCTTGGTCTCTCCATGGAGGCCTGGGTCAGCGAAATCGGACTAAGTGTGGAATGGAGAACCAAGGGCGCGAGGCTCTTTAACCAAGGCCCATGGGTGATAACACTCAGGACGGGAGCTTAAGTGTGGGTCTCAGGGCATGGCCGGTTCTGGTGCTTGGTCTCTCCGGGAAAGCCCGGTTCAGTGAAATGTGACTAAGAAAGAGATCTAAACACAGGAAACTGATATACATATGTTTCCTTTGATTCCTTTGGAGATAACCATAGGAAATATGGGTAAGAACGGGAACCAAGGATCCTTTGGAGATAAGGATAGGAGTGTTTCCTTTAAAGAGGATCATAGGAATGTTTCCTTTTGAATTACTCATAGAGAGACCCAAATATTGCACTTCCGTAACCCCTAGAGTGGGACATTTCTAGGCATTTTGCTGTAATGTAAAGTGCCTACAAGTGTCCCATGTACTGTATTACCCTAAAACCAAAGGTGTGGGACTTTTCCAGGCATTTTGCCTCAATGATAAGTGCCTAGAAGCGTCCGGCTCATTCTGATTGGTTGGGACATTTTTAGGCATTTTTGCTATAATGTAAAGCGCCTACAAATGTCACATGTAATGTATTTTTCCCTGACACAAAGAGTGGAACATTTCTAGGCGTTTTCAGCACTCAGGGTGTGGGCTTTAGAGTGGGTCCCCGGGCTCAGCAATATTTGGAGGTTTTTTCTCCCATGTTTTGTATTTTTCCCCATGAAAACGTGTGGGACATTTGTAGGCATTTTTGCTATAATGTAAAGTGCCTAGAAGTGTCCCAAGTATTGTATCTTTCCCTAACACAAAGAGTGAGACATTTCTAGACATTTTCAGCACTCAGGACGGGGGCCTAAGTGTGGGTCCCCGGGAACGGCCGGTGCTGGTGATGGGTCTCTCCATGGAGGCCCGGGTCAGCGAAATCTGACTAAGTGTGGAATGGAGAACCAAGGGCGCGAGGCTCTTTAACCGAGGCCCATGGGTGATAACACTCAGGACGGGGGCTTAAGTGTGGGTCTCCCGGCACGGCCGGTGCTGGTGCTGGGTCTCTCATTGGAGGCCTGGGTCAGTGAAATCGGACTAAGTGTGGAATGGAGAACTAAGGGCGCGAGGCTCTTTAACCAAGGCCCATGGGTGATAACACTCAGGACGGGGGCTTAAGTGTGGGTCTCAGGGCATGGCCGGTGCTGGTGCTTGGTCTCTCCGGGAAAGCCCGGTTCAGTGAAATGTGACTAAGAAAGAGATCTAAACACAGGAAACTGATATACATATGTTTCCTTTGATTCCTTTGGAGATAACCATAGGAAATATGGGTAAGAACGGGAACCAAGGATCCTTTGGAGATAAGCATAGGAGTGTTTCCTTTAAAGAGGATCATAGGAATGTTTCCTTTTGAATTACTCATAGAGAGACCCAAATATTGCACTTCCGTAACCCCTAGTGTGGGACATTTCTAGGCATTTTGCTGTAATGTAAAGTGCCTACAAGTGTCCCATGTATTGTATTACACTAAAACCAAAGGTGTGGGACTTTTCCAGGCATTTTACCTCAATGATAAGTGCCTAGAAGCGTCCGGCTCATTCTGATTGGTTGGGACATTTTTAGGCATTTTTGCTATAATGTAAAGCGCCTACAAATGTCCCATGTAATGTATTTTTCCCTGACACAAAGAGTGGAACATTTCTAGGCGTTTTCAGCACTCAGGGTGTGGGCTTTAGAGTGGGTCCCCGGGCTCAGCAATATTTGGAGGTTTTTTCTCTCATGTTTTGTATTTTTCCCCATGAAAAAGTGTAGAACATTTGTAGGCATTTTTGCTATAATGTAAAGTGCCTAGAAGTGTCCCAAGTATTGTATCTTTCCCTAACACAAAGAGTGAGACATTTCGAGGCATTTTCAGCACTCAGGACGGGGGCCTAAGTATGGGTCCCCGGGCACGGCCGGTGCTGGTGCTGGGTCTCTCCATGGAGGCCCGGGTCAGCGAAATCTGACTAAGTGTGGAATGGAGAACCAAGGGCGCGAGGCTCTTTAACCGAGGCCCATGGGTGATAACACTCAGGACGGGGGCTTAAGTGTGGGTCTCAGGGCACGGCCGGTGCTGGTGCTTGGTCTCTCCTTGGAGGCCCGGGTCAGCGAAATCTGACTAAGTGTGGAATGGAGAACCAAGGGCGCGAGGCTCTTTAACCAAGGCCCATGGGTGATAACACTCAGGACGGGTCTAAAGTGTGGGTCTCCGGGCACGGCCGGTGCTGGTGCTGGGTCTCTCCATGGAGGCCTGGGTCAGCGAAATCGGACTAAGTGTGGTATGGAGAACCAAGGGCGCGAGGCTCTTTAACCGAGGCCCATGGGTGATAACACTCAGGACGGGTCTAAAGTGTGGGTCTCCGGGCACGGCCGGTGCTGGTGCTGGGTCTCTCCATGGAGGCCTGGGTCAGCGAAATCGGACTAAGTGTGGAATGGAGAACCAAGGGCGCGAGGCTCTTTAACCGAGGCCCATGGGTGATAACACTCAGGACGGGGACTTAAGTGTGGGTCTCAGGGCACGGCATTTGCTGGTGCTTGGTCTCTCTATGGAGGCCTGGGTCAGCGAAATCGGACTAAGTGTGGAATGGAGAACCAAGGGCGCGAGGCTCTTTAACCAAGGCCCATGGGTGATAACACTCAGGACGGGGGCTTAAGTGTGGGTCTCAGGGCACGGCATTTGCTGGTGCTTGGTCTCTCCATGGAGGCCAGGGTCAGCGAAATCGGACTAAGTGTGGAATGGAGAACCAAGGGCGCGAGGCTCTTTAACCAAGGCCCATGGGTGATAACACTCAGGACGGGGGCTTAAGTGTGGGTCTCCGGGCACGGCTGGTCCTGGTGCTGGGTCTCTCCATGGAGGCCTGGGTCAGCGAAATTGGACTAAGTGTGGAATGGAGAACCAAGGGCGCGAGGCTCTTTAGCCAAGGCCCATGGGTGATAACACTCAGGACGGGGGCTTAAGTGTGGGTCTCCGGGCACGGCCGGTGCTGGTGCTTGGTCTCTCCATGGAGGCCTGGGTCAGCGAAATCGGACTAAGTGTGGAATGGAGAACCAAGGGCGCGAGGCTCTTTAACCAAGGCCCATGGGTGATAACACTCAGGACGGGGGCTTAAGTGTGGGTCTCAGGGCACGGCCGGTGCTGGTGCTTGGTCTCTCCTTGGAGGCCCGGGTCAGCGAAATCTGACTAAGTGTGGAATGGAGAACCAAGGGCGCGAGGCTCTTTAACCGAGGCCCATGGGTGATAACACTCAGGACGGGGACTTAAGTGTGGGTCTCAGGGCACGGCATTTGCTGGTGCTTGGTCTCTCCATGGAGGCCTGGGTCAGCGAAATCGGACTAAGTGTGGAATGGAGAACCAAGGGCGCGAGGCTCTTTAACCAAGGCCCATGGGTGATAACACTCAGGACGGGTCTAAAGTGTGGGTCTCCGGGCACGGCCGGTGCTGGTGCTGGGTCTCTCCATGGAGGCCTGGGTCAGCGAAATCGGACTAAGTGTGGAATGGAGAACCAAGGGCGCGAGGCTCTTTAACCGAGGCCCATGGGTGATAACACTCAGGACGGGGACTTAAGTGTGGGTCTCAGGGCACGGCATTTGCTGGTGCTTGGTCTCTCTATGGAGGCCTGGGTCAGCGAAATCGGACTAAGTGTGGAATGGAGAACCAAGGGCGCGAGGCTCTTTAACCAAGGCCCATGGGTGATAACACTCAGGACGGGGGCTTAATTGTGGGTCTCCGGGCATGGCCGGTGCTGGTGCTTGGTCTCTCCATGGAGGCCTGGGTCAGCGAAATCGGACTAAGTGTGGAATGGAGAACCAAGAGCGCGAGGCTCTTTAACCAAGGCCCATGGGTGATAACACTCAGGACGGGGGCTTAAGTGTGGGTTTCAGGGCACGGCCGGTGCTGATGCTTGGTCTCTCCTTGGAGGCCCGGGTCAGCGAAATCTGACTAAGTGTGAAATGGAGAACCAAGAGCGCCAGGCTCTTTAACCCAGGCCCATGGGTGATAACACTCAGGACGGGTCTAAAGTGTGGGTCTCCGGGCACGGCCGGTGCTGGTGCTGGGTCTCTCTATGGAGGCCTGGGTCAGCGAAATCGGACTAAGTGTGGAATGGAGAACCAAGGGCGCGAGGCTCTTTAACCAAGGCCCATGGGTGATAACACTCAGGACGGGGGCTTAAGTGTGGGTCTCAGGGCACGGCATTTGCTGGTGCTTGGTCTCTCCATGGAGGCCAGGGTCAGCGAAATCGGACTAAGTTTGGAATGGAGAACCAAGGGCGCGAGGCTCTTTAACCAAGGCCCATGGGTGATAACACTCAGGACGGGGGCTTAAGTGTGGGTCTCAGGGCATGGCCGGTGCTGGTGCTTGGTCTCTCCGGGAAAGCCCGGTTCAGTGAAATGTGACTAAGAAAGAGATCTAAACACAGGAAACTGATATACATATGTTTCCTTTGATTCCTTTGGAGATAGCCATAGGAAATATGGGTAAGAACGGGAACCAAGGCTCCTTTGGAGATAAGCATAGGAGTGTTTCCTTTAAAGAGGATCATAGGAATGTTTCCTTTTGAATTACTCATAGAGAGACCCAAATATTGCACTTCCGTAACCCCTAGTGTGGGACATTTCTAGGCATTTTGCTGTAATGTAAAGTGCCTACAAGTGTCCCATGTATTGTATTACCCTAACACCAAAGGTGTGGGACATTTCCAGGCATTTTGCCTCAATGATAAGTGCCTAGAAGCGTCCGGCTCATTCTGAGTGGTTGGGACATTTTTAGGCATTTTTGCTATAATGTAAAGCGCCTACAAATGTCCCATGTAATGTATTTTTCCCTGACACAAAGAGTGGAACATTTCTAGGCGTTTTCAGCACTCAGGGTGTGGGCTTTAGAGTGGGTCCCCGGGCTCAGCAATATTTGGAGGTTTTTTCTCCCATGTTTGTATTTTTCCCCATGAAAAAGTGTGGGACATTTGTAGGCATTTTTGCTATAATGTAAAGTGCCTAGAAGTGTCCCAAGTATTGTATCTTTCCCTAACACAAAGAGTGAGACATTTCTAGACATTTTCAGCACTCAGGACGGGGGCCTAAGTGTGGGTCCCCGGGAACGGCCGGTGCTGGTGATGGGTCTCTCCATGGAGGCCCGGGTCAGCGAAATCTGACTAAGTGTGGAATGGAGAACCAAGGGCGCGAGGCTCTTTAACCGAGGCCCATGGGTGATAACACTCAGGACGGGGGCTTAAGTGTGGGTCTCCCGGCACGGCCGGTGCTGGTGCTGGGTCTCTCATTGGAGGCCTGGGTCAGTGAAATCGGACTAAGTGTGGAATGGAGAACTAAGGGCGCGAGGCTCTTTAACCAAGGCCCATGGGTGATAACACTCAGGACGGGGGCTTAAGTGTGGGTCTCAGGGCATGGCCGGTGCTGGTGCTTGGTCTCTCCGGGAAAGCCCGGTTCAGTGAAATGTGACTAAGAAAGAGATCTAAACACAGGAAACTGATATACATATGTTTCCTTTGATTCCTTTGGAGATAACCATAGGAAATATGGGTAAGAACGGGAACCAAGGATCCTTTGGAGATAAGCATAGGAGTGTTTCCTTTAAAGAGGATCATAGGAATGTTTCCTTTTGAATTACTCATAGAGAGACCCAAATATTGCACTTCCGTAACCCCTAGTGTGGGACATTTCTAGGCATTTTGCTGTAATGTAAAGTGCCTACAAGTGTCCCATGTATTGTATTACACTAAAACCAAAGGTGTGGGACTTTTCCAGGCATTTTGCCTCAATGATAAGTGCCTAGAAGCGTCCGGCTCATTCTGATTGGTTGGGACATTTTTAGGCATTTTTGCTATAATGTAAAGCGCCTACAAATGTCCCATGTAATGTATTTTTCCCTGACACAAAGAGTGGAACATTTCTAGGCGTTTTCAGCACTCAGGGTGTGGGCTTTAGAGTGGGTCCCCGGGCTCAGCAATATTTAGAGGTTTTTTCTCTCATGTTTTGTATTTTTCCCCATGAAAAAGTGTAGAACATTTGTAGGCATTTTTGCTATAATGTAAAGTGCCTAGAAGTGTCCCAAGTATTGTATCTTTCCCTAACACAAAGAGTGAGACATTTCGAGGCATTTTCAGCACTCAGGACGGGGGCCTAAGTATGGGTCCCCGGGCACGGCCGGTGCTGGTGCTGGGTCTCTCCATGGAGGCCCGGGTCAGCGAAATCTGACTAAGTGTGGAATGGAGAACCAAGGGCGCGAGGCTCTTTAACCGAGGCCCATGGGTGATAACACTCAGGACGGGGGCTTAAGTGTGGGTCTCAGGGCACGGCCGGTGCTGGTGCTTGGTCTCTCCTTGGAGGCCCGGGTCAGCGAAATCTGACTAAGTGTGGAATGGAGAACCAAGGGCGCGAGGCTCTTTAACCAAGGCCCATGGGTGATAACACTCAGGACGGGTCTAAAGTGTGGGTCTCCGGGCACGGCCGGTGCTGGTGCTGGGTCTCTCCATGGAGGCCTGGGTCAGCGAAATCGGACTAAGTGTGGTATGGAGAACCAAGGGCGCGAGGCTCTTTAACCGAGGCCCATGGGTGATAACACTCAGGACGGGTCTAAAGTGTGGGTCTCCGGGCACGGCCGGTGCTGGTGCTGGGTCTCTCCATGGAGGCCTGGGTCAGCGAAATCGGACTAAGTGTGGAATGGAGAACCAAGGGCGCGAGGCTCTTTAACCGAGGCCCATGGGTGATAACACTCAGGACGGGGACTTAAGTGTGGGTCTCAGGGCACGGCATTTGCTGGTGCTTGGTCTCTCTATGGAGGCCTGGGTCAGCGAAATCGGACTAAGTGTGGAATGGAGAACCAAGGGCGCGAGGCTCTTTAACCAAGGCCCATGGGTGATAACACTCAGGACGGGGGCTTAAGTGTGGGTCTCAGGGCACGGCATTTGCTGGTGCTTGGTCTCTCCATGGAGGCCAGGGTCAGCGAAATCGGACTAAGTGTGGAATGGAGAACCAAGGGCGCGAGGCTCTTTAACCAAGGCCCATGGGTGATAACACTCAGGACGGGGGCTAAAGTGTGGGTCTCCGGGCACGGCTGGTCCTGGTGCTGGGTCTCTCCATGGAGGCCTGGGTCAGCGAAATTGGACTAAGTGTGGAATGGAGAACCAAGGGCGCGAGGCTCTTTAGCCAAGGCCCATGGGTGATAACACTCAGGACGGGGGCTTAAGTGTGGGTCTCCGGGCACGGCCGGTGCTGGTGCTTGGTCTCTCCATGGAGGCCTGGGTCAGCGAAATCGGACTAAGTGTGGAATGGAGAACCAAGGGCGCGAGGCTCTTTAACCAAGGCCCATGGGTGATAACACTCAGGACGGGGGCTTAAGTGTGGGTCTCAGGGCACGGCCGGTGCTGGTGCTTGGTCTCTCCTTGGAGGCCCGGGTCAGCGAAATCTGACTAAGTGTGGAATGGAGAACCAAGGGCGCGAGGCTCTTTAACCGAGGCCCATGGGTGATAACACTCAGGACGGGGACTTAAGTGTGGGTCTCAGGGCACGGCATTTGCTGGTGCTTGGTCTCTCCATGGAGGCCTGGGTCAGCGAAATCGGACTAAGTGTGGAATGGAGAACCAAGGGCGCGAGGCTCTTTAACCAAGGCCCATGGGTGATAACACTCAGGACGGGTCTAAAGTGTGGGTCTCCGGGCACGGCCGGTGCTGGTGCTGGGTCTCTCCATGGAGGCCTGGGTCAGCGAAATCGGACTAAGTGTGGAATGGAGAACCAAGGGCGCGAGGCTCTTTAACCGAGGCCCATGGGTGATAACACTCAGGACGGGGACTTAAGTGTGGGTCTCAGGGCACGGCATTTGCTGGTGCTTGGTCTCTCTATGGAGGCCTGGGTCAGCGAAATCGGACTAAGTGTGGAATGGAGAACCAAGGGCGCGAGGCTCTTTAACCAAGGCCCATGGGTGATAACACTCAGGACGGGGGCTTAATTGTGGGTCTCCGGGCATGGCCGGTGCTGGTGCTTGGTCTCTCCATGGAGGCCTGGGTCAGCGAAATCGGACTAAGTGTGGAATGGAGAACCAAGAGCGCGAGGCTCTTTAACCAAGGCCCATGGGTGATAACACTCAGGACGGGGGCTTAAGTGTGGGTTTCAGGGCACGGCCGGTGCTGATGCTTGGTCTCTCCTTGGAGGCCCGGGTCAGCGAAATCTGACTAAGTGTGAAATGGAGAACCAAGAGCGCCAGGCTCTTTAACCCAGGCCCATGGGTGATAACACTCAGGACGGGTCTAAAGTGTGGGTCTCCGGGCACGGCCGGTGCTGGTGCTGGGTCTCTCTATGGAGGCCTGGGTCAGCGAAATCGGACTAAGTGTGGAATGGAGAACCAAGGGCGCGAGGCTCTTTAACCAAGGCCCATGGGTGATAACACTCAGGACGGGGGCTTAAGTGTGGGTCTCAGGGCACGGCATTTGCTGGTGCTTGGTCTCTCCATGGAGGCCAGGGTCAGCGAAATCGGACTAAGTGTGGAATGGAGAACCAAGGGCGCGAGGCTCTTTAACCAAGGCCCATGGGTGATAACACTCAGGACGGGGGCTTAAGTGTGGGTCTCAGGGCATGGCCGGTGCTGGTGCTTGGTCTCTCCGGGAAAGCCCGGTTCAGTGAAATGTGACTAAGAAAGAGATCTAAACACAGGAAACTGATATACATATGTTTCCTTTGATTCCTTTGGAGATAGCCATAGGAAATATGGGTAAGAACGGGAACCAAGGCTCCTTTGGAGATAAGCATAGGAGTGTTTCCTTTAAAGAGGATCATAGGAATGTTTCCTTTTGAATTACTCATAGAGAGACCCAAATATTGCACTTCCGTAACCCCTAGTGTGGGACATTTCTAGGCATTTTGCTGTAATGTAAAGTGCCTACAAGTGTCCCATGTATTGTATTACCCTAACACCAAAGGTGTGGGACATTTCCAGGCATTTTGCCTCAATGATAAGTGCCTAGAAGCGTCCGGCTCATTCTGAGTGGTTGGGACATTTTTAGGCATTTTTGCTATAATGTAAAGCGCCTACAAATGTCCCATGTAATGTATTTTTCCCTGACACAAAGAGTGGAACATTTCTAGGCGTTTTCAGCACTCAGGGTGTGGGCTTTAGAGTGGGTCCCCGGGCTCAGCAATATTTGGAGGTTTTTTCTCCCATGTTTGTATTTTTCCCCATGAAAAAGTGTGGGACATTTGTAGGCATTTTTGCTATAATGTAAAGTGCCTAGAAGTGTCCCAAGTATTGTATCTTTCCCTAACACAAAGAGTGAGACATTTCTAGACATTTTCAGCACTCAGGACGGGGGCCTAAGTGTGGGTCCCCGGGAACGGCCGGTGCTGGTGATGGGTCTCTCCATGGAGGCCCGGGTCAGCGAAATCTGACTAAGTGTGGAATGGAGAACCAAGGGCGCGAGGCTCTTTAACCGAGGCCCATGGGTGATAACACTCAGGACGGGGGCTTAAGTGTGGGTCTCCGGGCACGGCCGGTGCTGGTGCTGGGTCTCTCATTGGAGGCCTGGGTCAGTGAAATCGGACTAAGTGTGGAATGGAGAACTAAGGGCGCGAGGCTCTTTAACCAAGGCCCATGGGTGATAACACTCAGGACGGGGGCTTAAGTGTGGGTCTCAGGGCATGGCCGGTGCTGGTGCTTGGTCTCTCCGGGAAAGCCCGGTTCAGTGAAATGTGACTAAGAAAGAGATCTAAACACAGGAAACTGATATACATATGTTTCCTTTGATTCCTTTGGAGATAACCATAGGAAATATGGGTAAGAACGGGAACCAAGGATCCTTTGGAGATAAGCATAGGAGTGTTTCCTTTAAAGAGGATCATAGGAATGTTTCCTTTTGAATTACTCATAGAGAGACCCAAATATTGCACTTCCGTAACCCCTAGTGTGGGACATTTCTAGGCATTTTGCTGTAATGTAAAGTGCCTACAAGTGTCCCATGTATTGTATTACACTAAAACCAAAGGTGTGGGACTTTTCCAGGCATTTTGCCTCAATGATAAGTGCCTAGAAGCGTCCGGCTCATTCTGATTGGTTGGGACATTTTTAGGCATTTTTGCTATAATGTAAAGCGCCTACAAATGTCCCATGTAATGTATTTTTCCCTGACACAAAGAGTGGAACATTTCTAGGCGTTTTCAGCACTCAGGGTGTGGGCTTTAGAGTGGGTCCCCGGGCTCAGCAATATTTGGAGGTTTTTTCTCTCATGTTTTGTATTTTTCCCCATGAAAAAGTGTAGAACATTTGTAGGCATTTTTGCTATAATGTAAAGTGCCTAGAAGTGTCCCAAGTATTGTATCTTTCCCTAACACAAAGAGTGAGACATTTCGAGGCATTTTCAGCACTCAGGACGGGGGCCTAAGTATGGGTCCCCGGGCACGGCCGGTGCTGGTGCTGGGTCTCTCCATGGAGGCCCGGGTCAGCGAAATCTGACTAAGTGTGGAATGGAGAACCAAGGGCGCGAGGCTCTTTAACCGAGGCCCATGGGTGATAACACTCAGGACGGGGGCTTAAGTGTGGGTCTCAGGGCACGGCCGGTGCTGGTGCTTGGTCTCTCCTTGGAGGCCCGGGTCAGCGAAATCTGACTAAGTGTGGAATGGAGAACCAAGGGCGCGAGGCTCTTTAACCAAGGCCCATGGGTGATAACACTCAGGACGGGTCTAAAGTGTGGGTCTCCGGGCACGGCCGGTGCTGGTGCTGGGTCTCTCCATGGAGGCCTGGGTCAGCGAAATCGGACTAAGTGTGGTATGGAGAACCAAGGGCGCGAGGCTCTTTAACCGAGGCCCATGGGTGATAACACTCAGGACGGGTCTAAAGTGTGGGTCTCCGGGCACGGCCGGTGCTGGTGCTGGGTCTCTCCATGGAGGCCTGGGTCAGCGAAATCGGACTAAGTGTGGAATGGAGAACCAAGGGCGCGAGGCTCTTTAACCAAGGCCCATGGGTGATAACACTCAGGACGGGGGCTTAAGTGTGGGTCTCAGGGCACGGCCGGTGCTGGTGCTTGGTCTCTCCTTGGAGGCCCGGGTCAACGAAATCTGACTAAGTGTGGAATGGAGAACCAAGGGCGCGAGGCTCTTTAACCAAGGCCCATGGGTGATAACACTCAGGACGGGGGCTAAAGTGTGGGTCTCCGGGCACGGCTGGTCCTGGTGCTGGGTCTCTCCATGGAGGCCTGGGTCAGCGAAATTGGACTAAGTGTGGAATGGAGAACCAAGGGCGCGAGGCTCTTTAGCCAAGGCCCATGGGTGATAACACTCAGGACGGGGGCTTAAGTGTGGGTCTCCGGGCACGGCCGGTGCTGGTGCTTGGTCTCTCCATGGAGGCCTGGGTCAGCGAAATCGGACTAAGTGTGGAATGGAGAACCAAGGGCGCGAGGCTCTTTAACCAAGGCCCATGGGTGATAACACTCAGGACGGGGACTTAAGTGTGGGTCTCAGGGCACGGCATTTGCTGGTGCTTGGTCTCTCTATGGAGGCCTGGGTCAGCGAAATCGGACTAAGTGTGGAATGGAGAACCAAGGGCGCGAGGCTCTTTAACCAAGGCCCATGGGTGATAACACTCAGGACGGGGGCTTAAGTGTGGGTCTCAGGGCACGGCATTTGCTGGTGCTTGGTCTCTCCATGGAGGCCTGGGTCAGCGAAATCGGACTAAGTGTGGAATGGAGAACCAAGGGCGCGAGGCTCTTTAACCAAGGCCCATGGGTGATAACACTCAGGACGGGGGCTTAAGTGTGGGTCTCAGGGCATGGCCGGTGCTGGTGCTTGGTCTCTCCGGGAAAGCCCGGTTCAGTGAAATGTGACTAAGAAAGAGATCTAAACACAGGAAACTGATATACATATGTTTCCTTTGATTCCTTTGGAGATAACCATAGGAAATATGGGTAAGAACGGGAACCAAGGATCCTTTGGAGATAAGCATAGGAGTGTTTCCTTTAAAGAGGATCATAGGAATGTTTCCTTTTGAATTACTCATAGAGAGACACAAATATTGCACTTCCGTAACCCCTAGAGTGGGACATTTCTAGGCATTTTGCTGTAATGTAAAGTGCCTACAAGTGTCCCATGTATTGTATTACCCTAAAACCAAAGGTGTGGGACTTTTCCAGGCATTTTGCCTCAATGATAAGTGCCTAGAACCGTCCGGCTCATTCTGATTGGTTGGGACATTTTTAGGCATTTTTGCTATAATGTAAAGCGCCTACAAATGTCCCATGTAATGTATTTTTCCCTGACACAAAGAGTGGAACATTTCTAGGCGTTTTCAGCACTCAGGGTGTGGGCTTTAGAGTGGGTCCCCGGGCTCAGCAATATTTGGAGGTTTTTTCTCCCATGTTTTGTATTTTTCCCCATGAAAACGTGTCGGACATTTGTAGGCATTTTTGCTATAATGTAAAGTGCCTAGAAGTGTCCCAAGTATTGTATCTTTCCCTAACACAAAGAGTGAGACATTTCTAGACATTTTCAGCACTCAGGACGGGGGCCTAAGTGTGGGTCCCCGGGAACGGCCGGTGCTGGTGATGGGTCTCTCCATGGAGGCCCGGGTCAGCGAAATCTGACTAAGTGTGGAATGGAGAACCAAGGGCGCGAGGCTCTTTAAACGAGGCCCATGGGTGATAACACTCAGGACGGGGGCTTAAGTGTGGGTCTCCGGGCACGGCCGGTGCTGGTGCTGGGTCTCTCCATGGAGGCCTGGGTCAGCGAAATCGGACTAAGTGTGGAATGGAGAACAAAGGGCGCGAGGCTCTTTAACCAAGGCCCATGGGTGATAACACTCAGGACGGGGGCTTAAGTGTGGGTCTCAGGGCACGGCCGGTGCTGGTGCTTGGTCTCTCCTTGGAGGCCCGGGTCAGCGAAATCTGACTAAGTGTGGAATGGAGAACCAAGGGCGCGAGGCTCTTTAACCAAGGCCCATGGGTGATAACACTCAGGACGGGGGCTAAAGTGTGGGTCTCCGGGCACGGCTGGTCCTGGTGCTGGGTCTCTCCATGGAGGCCTGGGTCAGCGAAATTGGACTAAGTGTGGAATGGAGAACCAAGGGCGCGAGGCTCTTTAGCCAAGGCGCATGGGTGATAACACTCAGGACGGGGGCTTAAGTGTGGGTCTCCGGGCACGGCCGGTGCTGGTGCTTGGTCTCTCCATGGAGGCCTGGGTCAGCGAAATCGGACTAAGTGTGGAATGGAGAACCAAGGGCGCGAGGCTCTTTAACCAAGGCCCATTGGTGATAACACTCAGGACGGGGGCTTAAGTGTGGGTCTCAGGGCACGGCCGGTGCTGGTGCTTGGTCTCTCCTTGGAGGCCCGGGTCAGCGAAATCTGACTAAGTGTGGAATGGAGAACCAAGGGCGCGAGGCTCTTTAACCAAGGCCCATGGGTGATAACACTCAGGACGGGTCTAAAGTGTGGGTCTCCGGGCACGGCCGGTGCTGGTGCTGGGTCTCTCCATGGAGGCCTGGGTCAGCGAAATCGGACTAAGTGTGGAATGGAGAACCAAGGGCGCGAGGCTCTTTAACCGAGGCCCATGGGTGATAACACTCAGGACGGGGACTTAAGTGTGGGTCTCAGGGCACGGCATTTGCTGGTGCTTGGTCTCTCCATGGAGGCCTGGGTCAGCGAAATCGGACTAAGTGTGGAATGGAGAACCAAGGGCGCGAGGCTCTTTAACCAAGGCCCATGGGTGATAACACTCAGGACGGGGGCTTAAGTGTGGGTCTCAGGGCACGGCATTTGCTGGTGCTTGGTCTCTCCATGGAGGCCTGGGTCAGCGAAATCGGACTAAGTGTGGAATGGAGAACCAAGGGCGCGAGGCTCTTTAACCAAGGCCCATGGGTGATAACACTCAGGACGGGGGCTTAAGTGTGGGTCTCAGGGCATGGCCGGTGCTGGTGCTTGGTCTCTCCGGGAAAGCCCGGTTCAGTGAAATGTGACTAAGAAAGAGATCTAAACACAGGAAACTGATATACATATGTTTCCTTTGATTCCTTTGGAGATAACCATAGGAAATATGGGTAAGAACGGGAACCAAGGATCCTTTGGAGATAAGCATAGGAGTGTTTCCTTTAAAGAGGATCATAGGAATGTTTCCTTTTGAATTACTCATAGAGAGACCCAAATATTGCACTTCCGTAACCCCTAGAGTGGGACATTTCTAGGCATTTTGCTGTAATGTAAAGTGCCTACAAGTGTCCCATGTATTGTATTACCCTAAAACCAAAGGTGTGGGACTTTTCCAGGCATTTTGCCTCAATGATAAGTGCCTAGAAGCGTCCGGCTCATTCTGATTGGTTGGGACATTTTTAGGCATTTTTGCTATAATGTAAAGCGCCTACAAATGTCCCATGTAATGTATTTTCCCTGACACAAAGAGTGGAACATTTCTAGGCGTTTTCAGCACTCAGGGTGTGGGCTTTAGAGTGGGTCCCCGGGCTCAGCAATATTTGGAGGTTTTTTCTCCCATGTTTGGTATTTTTCCCCATGAAAACGTGTGGGACATTTGTAGGCATTTTTGCTATAATGTAAAGTGCCTAGAAGTGTCCCAAGTATTGTATCTTTCCCTAACACAAAGAGTGAGACATTTCTAGACATTTTCAGCACTCAGGACGGGGGCCTAAGTGTGGGTCCCCGGGAACGGCCGGTGCTGGTGATGGGTCTCTCCATGGAGGCCCGGGTCAGCGAAATCTGACTAAGTGTGGAATGGAGAACCAAGGGCGCGAGGCTCTTTAACCAAGGCCCATGGGTGATAACACTCAGGACGGGGGCTTAAGTGTGGGTCTCAGGGCACTGCATTTGCTGGTGCTTGGTCTCTCCATGGAGGCCTGGGTCAGCGAAATCGGACTAAGTGTGGAATGGAGAACCAAGGGCGCGAGGCTCTTTAACCAAGGCCCATGGGTGATAACACTCAGGACGGGAGCTTAAGTGTGGGTCTCAGGGCATGGCCGGTTCTGGTGCTTGGTCTCTCCGGGAAAGCCCGGTTCAGTGAAATGTGACTAAGAAAGAGATCTAAACACAGGAAACTGATATACATATGTTTCCTTTGATTCCTTTGGAGATAACCATAGGAAATATGGGTAAGAACGGGAACCAAGGATCCTTTGGAGATAAGGATAGGAGTGTTTCCTTTAAAGAGGATCATAGGAATGTTTCCTTTTGAATTACTCATAGAGAGACCCAAATATTGCACTTCCGTAACCCCTAGAGTGGGACATTTCTAGGCATTTTGCTGTAATGTAAAGTGCCTACAAGTGTCCCATGTACTGTATTACCCTAAAACCAAAGGTGTGGGACTTTTCCAGGCATTTTGCCTCAATGATAAGTGCCTAGAAGCGTCCGGCTCATTCTGATTGGTTGGGACATTTTTAGGCATTTTTGCTATAATGTAAAGCGCCTACAAATGTCACATGTAATGTATTTTTCCCTGACACAAAGAGTGGAACATTTCTAGGCGTTTTCAGCACTCAGGGTGTGGGCTTTAGAGTGGGTCCCCGGGCTCAGCAATATTTGGAGGTTTTTTCTCCCATGTTTTGTATTTTTCCCCATGAAAACGTGTGGGACATTTGTAGGCATTTTTGCTATAATGTAAAGTGACTAGAAGTGTCCCAAGTATTGTATCTTTCCCTAACACAAAGAGTGAGACATTTCTAGACATTTTCAGCACTCAGGACGGGGGCCTAAGTGTGGGTCCCCGGGAACGGCCGGTGCTGGTGATGGGTCTCTCCATGGAGGCCCGGGTCAGCGAAATCTGACTAAGTGTGGAATGGAGAACCAAGGGCGCGAGGCTCTTTAACCGAGGCCCATGGGTGATAACACTCAGGACGGGGGCTTAAGTGTGGGTCTCCGGGCACGGCCGGTGCTGGTGCTGGGTCTCTCATTGGAGGCCTGGGTCAGTGAAATCGGACTAAGTGTGGAATGGAGAACTAAGGGCGCGAGGCTCTTTAACCAAGGCCCATGGGTGATAACACTCAGGACGGGGGCTTAAGTGTGGGTCTCCGGGCACGGCCGGTGCTGGTGCTGGGTCTCTCCTTGGAGGCCTGGGTCAGTGAAATCGGACTAAGTGTGGAATGGAGAACCAAGGGCGCGAGGCTCTTTAACCAAGGCCCATGGGTTATAACACTCAGGACGGGGGCTAAAGTGTGGGTCTCCGGGCACGGACGGTCCTGGTGCTGGGTCTCTCCATGGAGGCCTGGGTCAGCGAAATCGGACTAAGTGTGGAATGGAGAACCAAGGGCGCGAGGCTCTTTAACCAAGGCCCATGGGTGATAACACTCAGGACGGGGGCTTAAGTGTGGGTCCCCGGGCACGGCCGGTGCTGGTGCTTGGTCTCTCCGTGAAAGCCCGGTTCAGTGAAATGTGACTAAGAAAGAGATCTAAACACAGGAAACTGATATACATATGTTTCCTTTGATTCCTTTGGAGATAGCCATAGTAAATATGGTTAAGAACGGGAACCAAGGCTCCTTTGGAGATAAGCATAGGAGTGTTTCCTTTAAAGAGGATCATAGGAATGTTTCCTTTTGAATTACTCATAGAGAGACCCAAATATTGCACTTCCGTAACCCCTAGAGTGGGACATTTCTAGGCATTTTGCTGTAATGTAAAGTGCCTACAAGTGTCCCATGTACTGTATTACCCTAAAACCAAAGGTGTGGGACTTTTCCAGGCATTTTGCCTCAATGATAAGTGCCTAGAAGCGTCCGGCTCATTCTGATTGGTTGGGACATTTTTAGGCATTTTTGCTATAATGTAAAGCGCCTACAAATGTCCCATGTAATGTATTTTTCCCTGACACAAAGAGTGGAACATTTCTAGGCGTTTTCAGCACTCAGGGTGTGGGCTTTAGAGTGGGTCCCCGGGCTCAGCAATATTTGGAGGTTTTTTCTCCCATGTTTTGTATTTTTCCCCATGAAAAAGTGTGGGACATTTGTAGGCATTTTTGCTATAATGTAAAGTGCCTAGAAGTGTCCCAAGTATTGTATCTTTCCCTAACACAAAGAGTGAGACATTTCTAGACATTTTCAGCACTCAGGACGGGGGCCTAAGTGTGGGTCCCCGGGCTAGGCCGGTGCTGGTGCTGGGTCTCTCCATGGAGGCCTGGGTCAGCGAAATCGGACTAAGTGTGGAATGGAGAACCAAGGGCGCGAGGCTCTTTAACCAAGGCCCATGGGTGATAACACTCAGGACGGGGGCTTAAGTGTGGGTCTCAGGGCACGGCCGGTGCTGGTGCTTGGTCTCTCCTTGGAGGCCCGGGTCAGCGAAATCTGACTAAGTGTGGAATGGAGAACCAAGGGCGCGAGGCTCTTTAACCAAGGCCCATGGGTGATAACACTCAGGACGGGGGCTAAAGTGTGGGTCTCCGGGCACGGCCGGTCCTGGTGCTGGGTCTCTCCATGGAGGCCTGGGTCAGAGAAATTGGACTAAGTGTGGAATGGAGAACCAAGGGCGCGAGGCTCTTTAGCCAAGGCCCATGGGTGATAACACTCAGGACGGGGGCTTAAGTGTGGGTCCCCGGGCACGGCCGGTGCTGGTGCTTGGTCTCTCCGTGAAAGCCCGGTTCAGTGAAATGTGACTAAGAAAGAGATCTAAACACAGGAAACTGATATACATATGTTTCCTTTGATTCCTTTGGAGATAGCCATAGGAAATATGGTTAAGAACGGGAACCAAGGCTCCTTTGGAGATAAGCATAGGAGTGTTTCCTTTAAAGAGGATCATAGGAATGTTTCCTTTTGAATTACTCATAGAGAGACCCAAATATTGCACTTCCGTAACCCCTAGAGTGGGACATTTCTAGGCATTTTGCTGTAATGTAAAGTGCCTACAAGTGTCCCATGTACTGTATTACCCTAAAACCAAAGGTGTGGGACTTTTCCAGGCATTTTGCCTCAATGATAAGTGCCTAGAAGCGTCCGGCTCATTCTGATTGGTTGGGACATTTTTAGGCATTTTTGCTATAATGTAAAGCGCCTACAAATGTCACATGTAATGTATTTTTCCCTGACACAAAGAGTGGAACATTTCTAGGCGTTTTCAGCACTCAGGGTGTGGGCTTTAGAGTGGGTCCCCGGGCTCAGCAATATTTGGAGGTTTTTTCTCCCATGTTTGGTATTTTTCCCCATGAAAACGTGTGGGACATTTGTAGGCATTTTTGCTATAATGTAAAGTGCCTAGAAGTGTCCCAAGTATTGTATCTTTCCCTAACACAAAGAGTGAGACATTTCTAGACATTTTCAGCACTCAGGACGGGGGCCTAAGTGTGGGTCCCCGGGAACGGCCGGTGCTGGTGATGGGTCTCTCCATGGAGGCCCGGGTCAGCGAAATCTGACTAAGTGTGGAATGGAGAACCAAGGGCGCGAGGCTCTTTAACCAAGGCCCATGGGTGATAACACTCAGGACGGGGGCTTAAGTGTGGGTCTCAGGGCACTGCATTTGCTGGTGCTTGGTCTCTCCATGGAGGCCTGGGTCAGCGAAATCGGACTAAGTGTGGAATGGAGAACCAAGGGCGCGAGGCTCTTTAACCAAGGCCCATGGGTGATAACACTCAGGACGGGAGCTTAAGTGTGGGTCTCAGGGCATGGCCGGTTCTGGTGCTTGGTCTCTCCGGGAAAGCCCGGTTCAGTGAAATGTGACTAAGAAAGAGATCTAAACACAGGAAACTGATATACATATGTTTCCTTTGATTCCTTTGGAGATAACCATAGGAAATATGGGTAAGAACGGGAACCAAGGATCCTTTGGAGATAAGGATAGGAGTGTTTCCTTTAAAGAGGATCATAGGAATGTTTCCTTTTGAATTACTCATAGAGAGACCCAAATATTGCACTTCCGTAACCCCTAGAGTGGGACATTTCTAGGCATTTTGCTGTAATGTAAAGTGCCTACAAGTGTCCCATGTACTGTATTACCCTAAAACCAAAGGTGTGGGACTTTTCCAGGCATTTTGCCTCAATGATAAGTGCCTAGAAGCGTCCGGCTCATTCTGATTGGTTGGGACATTTTTAGGCATTTTTGCTATAATGTAAAGCGCCTACAAATGTCACATGTAATGTATTTTTCCCTGACACAAAGAGTGGAACATTTCTAGGCGTTTTCAGCACTCAGGGTGTGGGCTTTAGAGTGGGTCCCCGGGCTCAGCAATATTTGGAGGTTTTTTCTCCCATGTTTTGTATTTTTCCCCATGAAAACGTGTGGGACATTTGTAGGCATTTTTGCTATAATGTAAAGTGCCTAGAAGTGTCCCAAGTATTGTATCTTTCCCTAACACAAAGAGTGAGACATTTCTAGACATTTTCAGCACTCAGGACGGGGGCCTAAGTGTGGGTCCCCGGGAACGGCCGGTGCTGGTGATGGGTCTCTCCATGGAGGCCCGGGTCAGCGAAATCTGACTAAGTGTGGAATGGAGAACCAAGGGCGCGAGGCTCTTTAACCGAGGCCCATGGGTGATAACACTCAGGACGGGGACTTAAGTGTGGGTCTCAGGGCACGGCCGGTGCTGGTGCTGGGTCTCTCCATGGAGGCCTGGGTCAGCGAAATCGGACTAAGTGTGGAATGGAGAACCAAGGGCGCGAGGCTCTTTAACCGAGGCCCATGGGTGATAACACTCAGGACGGGGACTTAAGTGTGGGTCTCAGGGCACGGCATTTGCTGGTGCTTGGTCTCTCTATGGAGGCCTGGGTCAGCGAAATCGGACTAAGTGTGGAATGGAGAACCAAGGGCGCGAGGCTCTTTAACCAAGGCCCATGGGTGATAACACTCAGGACGGGGGCTTAATTGTGGGTCTCCGGGCATGGCCGGTGCTGGTGCTTGGTCTCTCCATGGAGGCCTGGGTCAGCGAAATCGGACTAAGTGTGGAATGGAGAACCAAGAGCGCGAGGCTCTTTAACCAAGGCCCATGGGTGATAACACTCAGGACGGGGGCTTAAGTGTGGGTTTCAGGGCACGGCCGGTGCTGATGCTTGGTCTCTCCTTGGAGGCCCGGGTCAGCGAAATCTGACTAAGTGTGAAATGGAGAACCAAGAGCGCCAGGCTCTTTAACCCAGGCCCATGGGTGATAACACTCAGGACGGGTCTAAAGTGTGGGTCTCCGGGCACGGCCGGTGCTGGTGCTGGGTCTCTCTATGGAGGCCTGGGTCAGCGAAATCGGACTAAGTGTGGAATGGAGAACCAAGGGCGCGAGGCTCTTTAACCAAGGCCCATGGGTGATAACACTCAGGACGGGGGCTTAAGTGTGGGTCTCAGGGCACGGCATTTGCTGGTGCTTGGTCTCTCCATGGAGGCCAGGGTCAGCGAAATCGGACTAAGTGTGGAATGGAGAACCAAGGGCGCGAGGCTCTTTAACCAAGGCCCATGGGTGATAACACTCAGGACGGGGGCTTAAGTGTGGGTCTCAGGGCATGGCCGGTGCTGGTGCTTGGTCTCTCCGGGAAAGCCCGGTTCAGTGAAATGTGACTAAGAAAGAGATCTAAACACAGGAAACTGATATACATATGTTTCCTTTGATTCCTTTGGAGATAGCCATAGGAAATATGGGTAAGAACGGGAACCAAGGCTCCTTTGGAGATAAGCATAGGAGTGTTTCCTTTAAAGAGGATCATAGGAATGTTTCCTTTTGAATTACTCATAGAGAGACCCAAATATTGCACTTCCGTAACCCCTAGTGTGGGACATTTCTAGGCATTTTGCTGTAATGTAAAGTGCCTACAAGTGTCCCATGTATTGTATTACCCTAACACCAAAGGTGTGGGACATTTCCAGGCATTTTGCCTCAATGATAAGTGCCTAGAAGCGTCCGGCTCATTCTGATTGGTTGGGACATTTTTAGGCATTTTTGCTATAATGTAAAGCGCCTACAAATGTCCCATGTAATGTATTTTTCCCTGACACAAAGAGTGGAACATTTCTAGGCGTTTTCAGCACTCAGGGTGTGGGCTTTAGAGTGGGTCCCCGGGCTCAGCAATATTTGGAGGTTTTTTCTCCCATGTTTGTATTTTTCCCCATGAAAAAGTGTGGGACATTTGTAGGCATTTTTGCTATAATGTAAAGTGCCTAGAAGTGTCCCAAGTATTGTATCTTTCCCTAACACAAAGAGTGAGACATTTCTAGACATTTTCAGCACTCAGGACGGGGGCCTAAGTGTGGGTCCCCGGGCACGGCCGGTGCTGGTGCTGGGTCTCTCCATGGAGGCCTGGGTCAGCGAAATCGGACTAAGTGTGGAATGGAGAACCAAGGGCGCGAGGCTCTTTAACCAAGGCCCATGGGTGATAACACTCAGGATGGGGGCTTAAGTGTGGGTCTCAGGGCACGGCCGGTGCTGGTGCTTGGTCTCTCCTTGGAGGCCCGGGTCAGCGAAATCTGACTAAGTGTGGAATGGAGAACCAAGGGCGCGAGGCTCTTTAACCAAGGCCCATGGGTGATAACACTCAGGACGGGGGCTAAAGTGTGGGTCTCCAGGCACGGCTGGTCCTGGTGATGGGTCTCTCCATGGAGGCCTGGGTCAGCGAAATTGGACTAAGTGTGGAATGGAGAACCAAGGGCGCGAGGCTCTTTAGCCAAGGCCCATGGGTGATAACACTCAGGACGGGGGCTTAAGTGTGGGTCTCCGGGCACGGCCGGTGCTGGTGCTTGGTCTCTCCATGGAGGCCTGGGTCAGCGAAATCGGACTAAGTGTGGAATGGAGAACCAAGGGCGCGAGGCTCTTTAACCAAGGCCCATGGGTGATAACACTCAGGACGGGGGCTTAAGTGTGGGTCTCAGGGCACGGCCGGTGCTGGTGCTTGGTCTCTCCTTGGAGGCCCGGGTCAGCGAAATCTGACTAAGTGTGGAATGGAGAACCAAGGGCGCGAGGCTCTTTAACCAAGGCCCATGGGTGATAACACTCAGGACGGGTCTAAAGTGTGGGTCTCCGGGCACGGCCGGTGCTGGTGCTGGGTCTCTCCATGGAGGCCTGGGTCAGCGAAATCGGACTAAGTGTGGAATGGAGAACCAAGGGCGCGAGGCTCTTTAACCGAGGCCCATGGGTGATAACACTCAGGACGGGGACTTAAGTGTGGGTCTCAGGGCACGGCATTTGCTGGTGCTTGGTCTCTCTATGGAGGCCTGGGTCAGCGAAATCGGACTAAGTGTGGAATGGAGAACCAAGGGCGCGAGGCTCTTTAACCAAGGCCCATGGGTGATAACACTCAGGACGGGGGCTTAAGTGTGGGTCTCAGGGCACGGCATTTGCTGGTGCTTGGTCTCTCCATGGAGGCCAGGGTCAGCGAAATCGGACTAAGTGTGGAATGGAGAACCAAGGGCGCGAGGCTCTTTAACCAAGGCCCATGGGTGATAACACTCAGGACGGGGGCTTAAGTGTGGGTCTCAGGGCATGGCCGGTGCTGGTGCTTGGTCTCTCCGGGAAAGCCCGGTTCAGTGAAATGTGACTAAGAAAGAGATCTAAACACAGGAAACTGATATACAAATGTTTCCTTTGATTCCTTTGGAGATAGCCATAGGAAATATGGGTAAGAACGGGAACCAAGGCTCCTTTGGAGATAAGCATAGGAGTGTTTCCTTTAAAGAGGATCATAGGAATGTTTCCTTTTGAATTACTCATAGAGAGACCCAAATATTGCACTTCCGTAACCCCTAGTATGGGACATTTCTAGGCATTTTGCTGTAATGTAAAGTGCCTACAAGTGTCCCATGTATTGTATTACCCTAACACCAAAGGTGTGGGACATTTCCAGGCATTTTGCCTCAATGATAAGTGCCTAGAAGCGTCCGGCTCATTCTGATTGGTTGGGACATTTTTAGGCATTTTTGCTATAATGTAAAGCGCCTACAAATGTCCCATGTAATGTATTTTTCCCTGACACAAAGAGTGGAACATTTCTAGGCGTTTTCAGCACTCAGGGTGTGGGCTTTAGAGTGGGTCCCCGGGCTCAGCAATATTTGGAGGTTTTTTCTCCCATGTTTTGTATTTTTCCCCATGAAAAAGTGTGGGACATTTGTAGGCATTTTTGCTATAATGTAAAGTGCCTAGAAGTGTCCCAAGTATTGTATCTTTCCCTAACACAAAGAGTGAGACATTTCTAGACATTTTCAGCACTCAGGACGGGGGCCTAAGTGTGGGTCCCCGGGCACGGCCGGTGCTGGTGCTGGGTCTCTCCATGGAGGCCTGGGTCAGCGAAATCGGACTAAGTGTGGAATGGAGAACCAAGGGCGCGAGGCTCTTTAACCAAGGCCCATGGGTGATAACACTCAGGACGGGGGCTTAAGTGTGGGTCTCAGGGCACGGCCGGTGCTGGTGCTTGGTCTCTCCTTGGAGGCCCGGGTCAGCGAAATCTGACTAAGTGTGGAATGGAGAACCAAGGGCGCGAGGCTCTTTAACCAAGGCCCATGGGTGATAACACTCAGGACGGGGGCTAAAGTGTGGGTCTCCGGGCACGGCTGGTCCTGGTGCTGGGTCTCTCCATGGAGGCCTGGGTCAGCGAAATTGGACTAAGTGTGGAATGGAGAACCAAGGGCGCGAGGCTCTTTAGCCAAGGCCCATGGGTGATAACACTCAGGACGGGGGCTTAAGTGTGGGTCTCCGGGCACGGCCGGTGCTGGTGCTTGGTCTCTCCATGGAGGCCTGGGTCAGCGAAATCGGACTAAGTGTGGAATGGAGAACCAAGGGCGCGAGGCTCTTTAACCAAGGCCCATGGGTGATAACACTCAGGACGGGGACTTAAGTGTGGGTCTCAGGGCACGGCATTTGCTGGTGCTTGGTCTCTCTATGGAGGCCTGGGTCAGCGAAATCGGACTAAGTGTGGAATGGAGAACCAAGGGCGCGAGGCTCTTTAACCAAGGCCCATGGGTGATAACACTCAGGACGGGGGCTTAAGTGTGGGTCTCAGGGCACGGCATTTGCTGGTGCTTGGTCTCTCCATGGAGGCCTGGGTCAGCGAAATCGGACTAAGTGTGGAATGGAGAACCAAGGGCGCGAGGCTCTTTAACCAAGGCCCATGGGTGATAACACTCAGGACGGGGGCTTAAGTGTGGGTCTCAGGGCATGGCCGGTGCTGGTGCTTGGTCTCTCCGGGAAAGCCCGGTTCAGTGAAATGTGACTAAGAAAGAGATCTAAACACAGGAAACTGATATACATATGTTTCCTTTGATTCCTTTGGAGATAACCATAGGAAATATGGGTAAGAACGGGAACCAAGGATCCTTTGGAGATAAGCATAGGAGTGTTTCCTTTAAAGAGGATCATAGGAATGTTTCCTTTTGAATTACTCATAGAGAGACACAAATATTGCACTTCCGTAACCCCTAGAGTGGGACATTTCTAGGCATTTTGCTGTAATGTAAAGTGCCTACAAGTGTCCCATGTATTGTATTACCCTAAAACCAAAGGTGTGGGACTTTTCCAGGCATTTTGCCTCAATGATAAGTGCCTAGAACCGTCCGGCTCATTCTGATTGGTTGGGACATTTTTAGGCATTTTTGCTATAATGTAAAGCGCCTACAAATGTCCCATGTAATGTATTTTTCCCTGACACAAAGAGTGGAACATTTCTAGGCGTTTTCAGCACTCAGGGTGTGGGCTTTAGAGTGGGTCCCCGGGCTCAGCAATATTTGGAGGTTTTTTCTCCCATGTTTTGTATTTTTCCCCATGAAAACGTGTGGGACATTTGTAGGCATTTTTGCTATAATGTAAAGTGCCTAGAAGTGTCCCAAGTATTGTATCTTTCCCTAACACAAAGAGTGAGACATTTCTAGACATTTTCAGCACTCAGGACGGGGGCCTAAGTGTGGGTCCCCGGGAACGGCCGGTGCTGGTGATGGGTCTCTCCATGGAGGCCCGGGTCAGCGAAATCTGACTAAGTGTGGAATGGAGAACCAAGGGCGCGAGGCTCTTTAAACGAGGCCCATGGGTGATAACACTCAGGACGGGGGCTTAAGTGTTGGTCTCCGGGCACGGCCGGTGCTGGTGCTGGGTCTCTCCATGGAGGCCTGGGTCAGCGAAATCGGACTAAGTGTGGAATGGAGAACAAAGGGCGCGAGGCTCTTTAACCAAGGCCCATGGGTGATAACACTCAGGACGGGGGCTTAAGTGTGGGTCTCAGGGCACGGCCGGTGCTGGTGCTTGGTCTCTCCTTGGAGGCCCGGGTCAGCGAAATCTGACTAAGTGTGGAATGGAGAACCAAGGGCGCGAGGCTCTTTAACCAAGGCCCATGGGTGATAACACTCAGGACGGGGGCTAAAGTGTGGGTCTCCGGGCACGGCTGGTCCTGGTGCTGGGTCTCTCCATGGAGGCCTGGGTCAGCGAAATTGGACTAAGTGTGGAATGGAGAACCAAGGGCGCGAGGCTCTTTAGCCAAGGCCCATGGGTGATAACACTCAGGACGGGGGCTTAAGTGTGGGTCTCCGGGCACGGCCGGTGCTGGTGCTTGGTCTCTCCATGGAGGCCTGGGTCAGCGAAATCGGACTAAGTGTGGAATGGAGAACCAAGGGCGCGAGGCTCTTTAACCAAGGCCCATTGGTGATAACACTCAGGACGGGGGCTTAAGTGTGGGTCTCAGGGCACGGCCGGTGCTGGTGCTTGGTCTCTCCTTGGAGGCCCGGGTCAGCGAAATCTGACTAAGTGTGGAATGGAGAACCAAGGGCGCGAGGCTCTTTAACCAAGGCCCATGGGTGATAACACTCAGGACGGGTCTAAAGTGTGGGTCTCCGGGCACGGCCGGTGCTGGTGCTGGGTCTCTCCATGGAGGCCTGGGTCAGCGAAATCGGACTAAGTGTGGAATGGAGAACCAAGGGCGCGAGGCTCTTTAACCGAGGCCCATGGGTGATAACACTCAGGACGGGGACTTAAGTGTGGGTCTCAGGGCACGGCATTTGCTGGTGCTTGGTCTCTCCATGGAGGCCTGGGTCAGCGAAATCGGACTAAGTGTGGAATGGAGAACCAAGGGCGCGAGGCTCTTTAACCAAGGCCCATGGGTGATAACACTCAGGACGGGGGCTTAAGTGTGGGTCTCAGGGCACGGCATTTGCTGGTGCTTGGTCTCTCCATGGAGGCCTGGGTCAGCGAAATCGGACTAAGTGTGGAATGGAGAACCAAGGGCGCGAGGCTCTTTAACCAAGGCCCATGGGTGATAACACTCAGGACGGGGGCTTAAGTGTGGGTCTCAGGGCATGGCCGGTGCTGGTGCTTGGTCTCTCCGGGAAAGCCCGGTTCAGTGAAATGTGACTAAGAAAGAGATCTAAACACAGGAAACTGATATACATATGTTTCCTTTGATTCCTTTGGAGATAACCATAGGAAATATGGGTAAGAACGGGAACCAAGGATCCTTTGGAGATAAGCATAGGAGTGTTTCCTTTAAAGAGGATCATAGGAATGTTTCCTTTTGAATTACTCATAGAGAGACCCAAATATTGCACTTCCGTAACCCCTAGAGTGGGACATTTCTAGGCATTTTGCTGTAATGTAAAGTGCCTACAAGTGTCCCATGTATTGTATTACCCTAAAACCAAAGGTGTGGGACTTTTCCAGGCATTTTGCCTCAATGATAAGTGCCTAGAAGCGTCCGGCTCATTCTGATTGGTTGGGACATTTTTAGGCATTTTTGCTATAATGTAAAGCGCCTACAAATGTCCCATGTAATGTATTTTCCCTGACACAAAGAGTGGAACATTTCTAGGCGTTTTCAGCACTCAGGGTGTGGGCTTTAGAGTGGGTCCCCGGGCTCAGCAATATTTGGAGGTTTTTTCTCCCATGTTTTGTATTTTTCCCCATGAAAACGTGTGGGACATTTGTAGGCATTTTTGCTATAATGTAAAGTGCCTAGAAGTGTCCCAAGTATTGTATCTTTCCCTAACACAAAGAGTGAGACATTTCTAGACATTTTCAGCACTCAGGACGGGGGCCTAAGTGTGGGTCCCCGGGAACGGCCGGTGCTGGTGATGGGTCTCTCCATGGAGGCCCGGGTCAGCGAAATCTGACTAAGTGTGGAATGGAGAACCAAGGGCGCGAGGCTCTTTAACCGAGGCCCATGGGTGATAACACTCAGGACGGGGGCTTAAGTGTGGGTCTCCGGGCACGGCCGGTGCTGGTGCTGGGTCTCTACATGGAGGCCTGGGTCAGCGAAATCGGACTAAGTGTGGAATGGAGAACCAAGAGCGCGAGGCTCTTTAACCCAGTCCCATGGGTGATAACACTCAGGACGGGGGCTTAAGTGTGGGTCTCAGGGCACGGCCGTTGCTGGTGCTTGGTCTCTCCTTGGAGGCCCGGGTCAGCGAAATCTGACTAAGTGTGGAATGGAGAACCAAGGGCGCGAGGCTCTTTAACCAAGGCCCATGGGTGATAACACTCAGGACGGGGGCTAAAGTGTGGGTCTCCGGGCACGGCCGGTCCTGGTGCTGGGTCTCTCCATGGAGGCCTGGGTCAGCGAAATCGGACTAAGTGTGGAATGGAGAACCAAGGGCGCGAGGCTCTTTAACCAAGGCCCATGGGTGATAACACTCAGGACGGGGGCTTAAGTGTGGGTCCCCGGGCACGGCCGGTGCTGGTGCTTGGTCTCTCCGTGAAAGCCCGGTTCAGTGAAATGTGACTAAGAAAGAGATCTAAACACAGGAAACTGATATACATATGCTTCCTTTGATTCCTTTGGAGATAGCCATAGGAAATATGGGTAAGAACGGGAACCAAGGCTCCTTTGGAGATAAGCATAGGAGTGTTTCCTTTAAAGAGGATCATAGGAATGTTTCCTTTTGAATTACTCATAGAGAGACCCAAATATTGCACTTCCGTAACCCCTAGTGTGGGACATTTCTAGGCATTTTGCTGTAATGTAAAGTGCCTACAAGTGTCCCATGTATTGTACTACCCTAACACCAAAGGTGTGGGACATTTCCAGGCATTTTGCCTCAATGATAAGTGCCTAGAAGCGTCCGGCTCATTCTGATTGGTTGGGACATTTTTAGGCATTTTTGCTATAATGTAAAGCGCCTACAAATGTCCCATGTAATGTATTTTTCCCTGACACAAAGAGTGGAACATTTCTAGGCGTTTTCAGCACTCAGGGTGTGGGCTTTAGAGTGGGTCCCCGGGCTCAGCAATATTTGGAGTTTTTTTCTCCCATGTTTTGTATTTTTCCCCATGAAAAAGTGTGGGACATTTGTAGGCATTTTTGCTATAATGTAAAGTGCCTAGAAGTGTCCCAAGTATTGTATCTTTCCCTAACACAAAGAGTGAGACATTTCTAGACATTTTCAGCACTCAGGACGGGGGCCTAAGTGTGGGTCCCCGGGAACGGCCGGTGCTGGTGATGGGTCTCTCCATGGAGGCCCGGGTCAGCGAAATCTGACTAAGTGTGGAATGGAGAACCAAGGGCGCGAGGCTCTTTAACCGAGGCCCATGGGTGATAACACTCAGGACGGGGGCTTAAGTGTGGGTCTCCGGGCACGGCCGGTGCTGGTGCTGGGTCTCTCCTTGGAGGCCTGGGTCAGTGAAATCGGACTAAGTGTGGAATGGAGAACCAAGGGCGCGAGGCTCTTTAACCAAGGCCCATGGGTGAAAACACTCAGGACGGGGGCTAAAGTGTGGGTCTCCGGGCACGGCCGGTCCTGGTGCTGGGTCTCTCCTTGGAGGCCTGGGTCAGCGAAATCGGACTAAGTGTGGAATGGAGAACCAAGGGCGCGAGGCTCTTTAACCGAGGCCCATGGGTGATAACACTCAGGACGGGGGCTTAAGTGTGGGTCTCCGGGCACGGCCGGTGCTGGTGCTGGGTCTCTCCATGGAGGCCTGGGTCAGCGAAATCGAACTAAGTGTGGAATGGAGAACCAAGGGCGCGAGGCTCTTTAACCAAGGCCCATGGGTGATAACACTCAGGACGGGGGCTTAATTGTGGGTCTCCGGGCACGGCCGGTGCTGGTGCTTGGTCTCTCCATGGAGTCCTGGGTCAGCGAAATCGGACTAAGTGTGGAATGGAGAACCAAGGGCGCGAGGCTCTTTAACCAAGGCCCATGGGTGATAACACTCAGGACGGGGACTTAAGTGTGGGTCTCAGGGCACGGCATTTGCTGGTGCTTGGTCTCTCTATGGAGGCCTGGGTCAGCGAAATCGGACTAAGTGTGGAATGGAGAACCAAGGGCGCGAGGCTCTTTAACCAAGGCCCATGGGTGATAACACTCAGGACGGGGGCTTAAGTGTGGGTCTCAGGGCACGGCATTTGCTGGTGCTTGGTCTCTCCATGGAGGCCTGGGTCAGCGAAATCGGACTAAGTGTGGAATGGAGAACCAAGGGCGCGAGGCTCTTTAACCAAGGCCCATGGGTGATAACACTCAGGACGGGGGCTTAAGTGTGGGTCTCAGGGCATGGCCGGTGCTGGTGCTTGGTCTCTCCGGGAAAGCCCGGTTCAGTGAAATGTGACTAAGAAAGAGATCTAAACACAGGAAACTGATATACATATGTTTCCTTTGATTCCTTTGGAGATAACCATAGGAAATATGGGTAAGAACGGGAACCAAGGATCCTTTGGAGATAAGCATAGGAGTGTTTCCTTTAAAGAGGATCATAGGAATGTTTCCTTTTGAATTACTCATAGAGAGACACAAATATTGCACTTCCGTAACCCCTAGAGTGGGACATTTCTAGGCATTTTGCTGTAATGTAAAGTGCCTACAAGTGTCCCATGTATTGTATTACCCTAAAACCAAAGGTGTGGGACTTTTCCAGGCATTTTGCCTCAATGATAAGTGCCTAGAACCGTCCGGCTCATTCTGATTGGTTGGGACATTTTTAGGCATTTTTGCTATAATGTAAAGCGCCTACAAATGTCCCATGTAATGTATTTTTCCCTGACACAAAGAGTGGAACATTTCTAGGCGTTTTCAGCACTCAGGGTGTGGGCTTTAGAGTGGGTCCCCGGGCTCAGCAATATTTGGAGGTTTTTTCTCCCATGTTTTGTATTTTTCCCCATGAAAACGTGTCGGACATTTGTAGGCATTTTTGCTATAATGTAAAGTGCCTAGAAGTGTCCCAAGTATTGTATCTTTCCCTAACACAAAGAGTGAGACATTTCTAGACATTTTCAGCACTCAGGACGGGGGCCTAAGTGTGGGTCCCCGGGAACGGCCGGTGCTGGTGATGGGTCTCTCCATGGAGGCCCGGGTCAGCGAAATCTGACTAAGTGTGGAATGGAGAACCAAGGGCGCGAGGCTCTTTAAACGAGGCCCATGGGTGATAACACTCAGGACGGGGGCTTAAGTGTGGGTCTCCGGGCACGGCCGGTGCTGGTGCTGGGTCTCTCCATGGAGGCCTGGGTCAGCGAAATCGGACTAAGTGTGGAATGGAGAACAAAGGGCGCGAGGCTCTTTAACCAAGGCCCATGGGTGATAACACTCAGGACGGGGGCTTAAGTGTGGGTCTCAGGGCACGGCCGGTGCTGGTGCTTGGTCTCTCCTTGGAGGCCCGGGTCAGCGAAATCTGACTAAGTGTGGAATGGAGAACCAAGGGCGCGAGGCTCTTTAACCAAGGCCCATGGGTGATAACACTCAGGACGGGGGCTAAAGTGTGGGTCTCCGGGCACGGCTGGTCCTGGTGCTGGGTCTCTCCATGGAGGCCTGGGTCAGCGAAATTGGACTAAGTGTGGAATGGAGAACCAAGGGCGCGAGGCTCTTTAGCCAAGGCGCATGGGTGATAACACTCAGGACGGGGGCTTAAGTGTGGGTCTCCGGGCACGGCCGGTGCTGGTGCTTGGTCTCTCCATGGAGGCCTGGGTCAGCGAAATCGGACTAAGTGTGGAATGGAGAACCAAGGGCGCGAGGCTCTTTAACCAAGGCCCATTGGTGATAACACTCAGGACGGGGGCTTAAGTGTGGGTCTCAGGGCACGGCCGGTGCTGGTGCTTGGTCTCTCCTTGGAGGCCCGGGTCAGCGAAATCTGACTAAGTGTGGAATGGAGAACCAAGGGCGCGAGGCTCTTTAACCAAGGCCCATGGGTGATAACACTCAGGACGGGTCTAAAGTGTGGGTCTCCGGGCACGGCCGGTGCTGGTGCTGGGTCTCTCCATGGAGGCCTGGGTCAGCGAAATCGGACTAAGTGTGGAATGGAGAACCAAGGGCGCGAGGCTCTTTAACCGAGGCCCATGGGTGATAACACTCAGGACGGGGACTTAAGTGTGGGTCTCAGGGCACGGCATTTGCTGGTGCTTGGTCTCTCCATGGAGGCCTGGGTCAGCGAAATCGGACTAAGTGTGGAATGGAGAACCAAGGGCGCGAGGCTCTTTAACCAAGGCCCATGGGTGATAACACTCAGGACGGGGGCTTAAGTGTGGGTCTCAGGGCACGGCATTTGCTGGTGCTTGGTCTCTCCATGGAGGCCTGGGTCAGCGAAATCGGACTAAGTGTGGAATGGAGAACCAAGGGCGCGAGGCTCTTTAACCAAGGCCCATGGGTGATAACACTCAGGACGGGGGCTTAAGTGTGGGTCTCAGGGCATGGCCGGTGCTGGTGCTTGGTCTCTCCGGGAAAGCCCGGTTCAGTGAAATGTGACTAAGAAAGAGATCTAAACACAGGAAACTGATATACATATGTTTCCTTTGATTCCTTTGGAGATAACCATAGGAAATATGGGTAAGAACGGGAACCAAGGATCCTTTGGAGATAAGCATAGGAGTGTTTCCTTTAAAGAGGATCATAGGAATGTTTCCTTTTGAATTACTCATAGAGAGACCCAAATATTGCACTTCCGTAACCCCTAGAGTGGGACATTTCTAGGCATTTTGCTGTAATGTAAAGTGCCTACAAGTGTCCCATGTATTGTATTACCCTAAAACCAAAGGTGTGGGACTTTTCCAGGCATTTTGCCTCAATGATAAGTGCCTAGAAGCGTCCGGCTCATTCTGATTGGTTGGGACATTTTTAGGCATTTTTGCTATAATGTAAAGCGCCTACAAATGTCCCATGTAATGTATTTTCCCTGACACAAAGAGTGGAACATTTCTAGGCGTTTTCAGCACTCAGGGTGTGGGCTTTAGAGTGGGTCCCCGGGCTCAGCAATATTTGGAGGTTTTTTCTCCCATGTTTGGTATTTTTCCCCATGAAAACGTGTGGGACATTTGTAGGCATTTTTGCTATAATGTAAAGTGCCTAGAAGTGTCCCAAGTATTGTATCTTTCCCTAACACAAAGAGTGAGACATTTCTAGACATTTTCAGCACTCAGGACGGGGGCCTAAGTGTGGGTCCCCGGGAACGGCCGGTGCTGGTGATGGGTCTCTCCATGGAGGCCCGGGTCAGCGAAATCTGACTAAGTGTGGAATGGAGAACCAAGGGCGCGAGGCTCTTTAACCAAGGCCCATGGGTGATAACACTCAGGACGGGGGCTTAAGTGTGGGTCTCAGGGCACTGCATTTGCTGGTGCTTGGTCTCTCCATGGAGGCCTGGGTCAGCGAAATCGGACTAAGTGTGGAATGGAGAACCAAGGGCGCGAGGCTCTTTAACCAAGGCCCATGGGTGATAACACTCAGGACGGGAGCTTAAGTGTGGGTCTCAGGGCATGGCCGGTTCTGGTGCTTGGTCTCTCCGGGAAAGCCCGGTTCAGTGAAATGTGACTAAGAAAGAGATCTAAACACAGGAAACTGATATACATATGTTTCCTTTGATTCCTTTGGAGATAACCATAGGAAATATGGGTAAGAACGGGAACCAAGGATCCTTTGGAGATAAGGATAGGAGTGTTTCCTTTAAAGAGGATCATAGGAATGTTTCCTTTTGAATTACTCATAGAGAGACCCAAATATTGCACTTCCGTAACCCCTAGAGTGGGACATTTCTAGGCATTTTGCTGTAATGTAAAGTGCCTACAAGTGTCCCATGTACTGTATTACCCTAAAACCAAAGGTGTGGGACTTTTCCAGGCATTTTGCCTCAATGATAAGTGCCTAGAAGCGTCCGGCTCATTCTGATTGGTTGGGACATTTTTAGGCATTTTTGCTATAATGTAAAGCGCCTACAAATTTCACATGTAATGTATTTTTCCCTGACACAAAGAGTGGAACATTTCTAGGCGTTTTCAGCACTCAGGGTGTGGGCTTTAGAGTGGGTCCCCGGGCTCAGCAATATTTGGAGGTTTTTTCTCCCATGTTTTGTATTTTTCCCCATGAAAACGTGTGGGACATTTGTAGGCATTTTTGCTATAATGTAAAGTGACTAGAAGTGTCCCAAGTATTGTATCTTTCCCTAACACAAAGAGTGAGACATTTCTAGACATTTTCAGCACTCAGGACGGGGGCCTAAGTGTGGGTCCCCGGGAACGGCCGGTGCTGGTGATGGGTCTCTCCATGGAGGCCCGGGTCAGCGAAATCTGACTAAGTGTGGAATGGAGAACCAAGGGCGCGAGGCTCTTTAACCGAGGCCCATGGGTGATAACACTCAGGACGGGGGCTTAAGTGTGGGTCTCCGGGCACGGCCGGTGCTGGTGCTGGGTCTCTCATTGGAGGCCTGGGTCAGTGAAATCGGACTAAGTGTGGAATGGAGAACTAAGGGCGCGAGGCTCTTTAACCAAGGCCCATGGGTGATAACACTCAGGACGGGGGCTTAAGTGTGGGTCTCCGGGCACGGCCGGTGCTGGTGCTGGGTCTCTCCTTGGAGGCCTGGGTCAGTGAAATCGGACTAAGTGTGGAATGGAGAACCAAGGGCGCGAGGCTCTTTAACCAAGGCCCATGGGTTATAACACTCAGGACGGGGGCTAAAGTGTGGGTCTCCGGGCACGGACGGTCCTGGTGCTGGGTCTCTCCATGGAGGCCTGGGTCAGCGAAATCGGACTAAGTGTGGAATGGAGAACCAAGGGCGCGAGGCTCTTTAACCAAGGCCCATGGGTGATAACACTCAGGACGGGGGCTTAAGTGTGGGTCCCCGGGCACGGCCGGTGCTGGTGCTTGGTCTCTCCGTGAAAGCCCGGTTCAGTGAAATGTGACTAAGAAAGAGATCTAAACACAGGAAACTGATATACATATGTTTCCTTTGATTCCTTTGGAGATAGCCATAGTAAATATGGTTAAGAACGGGAACCAAGGCTCCTTTGGAGATAAGCATAGGAGTGTTTCCTTTAAAGAGGATCATAGGAATGTTTCCTTTTGAATTACTCATAGAGAGACCCAAATATTGCACTTCCGTAACCCCTAGAGTGGGACATTTCTAGGCATTTTGCTGTAATGTAAAGTGCCTACAAGTGTCCCATGTACTGTATTACCCTAAAACCAAAGGTGTGGGACTTTTCCAGGCATTTTGCCTCAATGATAAGTGCCTAGAAGCGTCCGGCTCATTCTGATTGGTTGGGACATTTTTAGGCATTTTTGCTATAATGTAAAGCGCCTACAAATGTCCCATGTAATGTATTTTTCCCTGACACAAAGAGTGGAACATTTCTAGGCGTTTTCAGCACTCAGGGTGTGGGCTTTAGAGTGGGTCCCCGGGCTCAGCAATATTTGGAGGTTTTTTCTCCCATGTTTTGTATTTTTCCCCATGAAAAAGTGTGGGACATTTGTAGGCATTTTTGCTATAATGTAAAGTGCCTAGAAGTGTCCCAAGTATTGTATCTTTCCCTAACACAAAGAGTGAGACATTTCTAGACATTTTCAGCACTCAGGACGGGGGCCTAAGTGTGGGTCCCCGGGCTAGGCCGGTGCTGGTGCTGGGTCTCTCCATGGAGGCCTGGGTCAGCGAAATCGGACTAAGTGTGGAATGGAGAACCAAGGGCGCGAGGCTCTTTAACCAAGGCCCATGGGTGATAACACTCAGGACGGGGGCTTAAGTGTGGGTCTCAGGGCACGGCCGGTGCTGGTGCTTGGTCTCTCCTTGGAGGCCCGGGTCAGCGAAATCTGACTAAGTGTGGAATGGAGAACCAAGGGCGCGAGGCTCTTTAACCAAGGCCCATGGGTGATAACACTCAGGACGGGGGCTAAAGTGTGGGTCTCCGGGCACGGCCGGTCCTGGTGCTGGGTCTCTCCATGGAGGCCTGGGTCAGAGAAATTGGACTAAGTGTGGAATGGAGAACCAAGGGCGCGAGGCTCTTTAGCCAAGGCCCATGGGTGATAACACTCAGGACGGGGGCTTAAGTGTGGGTCCCCGGGCACGGCCGGTGCTGGTGCTTGGTCTCTCCGTGAAAGCCCGGTTCAGTGAAATGTGACTAAGAAAGAGATCTAAACACAGGAAACTGATATACATATGTTTCCTTTGATTCCTTTGGAGATAGCCATAGGAAATATGGTTAAGAACGGGAACCAAGGCTCCTTTGGAGATAAGCATAGGAGTGTTTCCTTTAAAGAGGATCATAGGAATGTTTCCTTTTGAATTACTCATAGAGAGACCCAAATATTGCACTTCCGTAACCCCTAGAGTGGGACATTTCTAGGCATTTTGCTGTAATGTAAAGTGCCTACAAGTGTCCCATGTACTGTATTACCCTAAAACCAAAGGTGTGGGACTTTTCCAGGCATTTTGCCTCAATGATAAGTGCCTAGAAGCGTCCGGCTCATTCTGATTGGTTGGGACATTTTTAGGCATTTTTGCTATAATGTAAAGCGCCTACAAATGTCACATGTAATGTATTTTTCCCTGACACAAAGAGTGGAACATTTCTAGGCGTTTTCAGCACTCAGGGTGTGGGCTTTAGAGTGGGTCCCCGGGCTCAGCAATATTTGGAGGTTTTTTCTCCCATGTTTGGTATTTTTCCCCATGAAAACGTGTGGGACATTTGTAGGCATTTTTGCTATAATGTAAAGTGCCTAGAAGTGTCCCAAGTATTGTATCTTTCCCTAACACAAAGAGTGAGACATTTCTAGACATTTTCAGCACTCAGGACGGGGGCCTAAGTGTGGGTCCCCGGGAACGGCCGGTGCTGGTGATGGGTCTCTCCATGGAGGCCCGGGTCAGCGAAATCTGACTAAGTGTGGAATGGAGAACCAAGGGCGCGAGGCTCTTTAACCAAGGCCCATGGGTGATAACACTCAGGACGGGGGCTTAAGTGTGGGTCTCAGGGCACTGCATTTGCTGGTGCTTGGTCTCTCCATGGAGGCCTGGGTCAGCGAAATCGGACTAAGTGTGGAATGGAGAACCAAGGGCGCGAGGCTCTTTAACCAAGGCCCATGGGTGATAACACTCAGGACGGGAGCTTAAGTGTGGGTCTCAGGGCATGGCCGGTTCTGGTGCTTGGTCTCTCCGGGAAAGCCCGGTTCAGTGAAATGTGACTAAGAAAGAGATCTAAACACAGGAAACTGATATACATATGTTTCCTTTGATTCCTTTGGAGATAACCATAGGAAATATGGGTAAGAACGGGAACCAAGGATCCTTTGGAGATAAGGATAGGAGTGTTTCCTTTAAAGAGGATCATAGGAATGTTTCCTTTTGAATTACTCATAGAGAGACCCAAATATTGCACTTCCGTAACCCCTAGAGTGGGACATTTCTAGGCATTTTGCTGTAATGTAAAGTGCCTACAAGTGTCCCATGTACTGTATTACCCTAAAACCAAAGGTGTGGGACTTTTCCAGGCATTTTGCCTCAATGATAAGTGCCTAGAAGCGTCCGGCTCATTCTGATTGGTTGGGACATTTTTAGGCATTTTTGCTATAATGTAAAGCGCCTACAAATGTCACATGTAATGTATTTTTCCCTGACACAAAGAGTGGAACATTTCTAGGCGTTTTCAGCACTCAGGGTGTGGGCTTTAGAGTGGGTCCCCGGGCTCAGCAATATTTGGAGGTTTTTTCTCCCATGTTTTGTATTTTTCCCCATGAAAACGTGTGGGACATTTGTAGGCATTTTTGCTATAATGTAAAGTGCCTAGAAGTGTCCCAAGTATTGTATCTTTCCCTAACACAAAGAGTGAGACATTTCTAGACATTTTCAGCACTCAGGACGGGGGCCTAAGTGTGGGTCCCCGGGAACGGCCGGTGCTGGTGATGGGTCTCTCCATGGAGGCCCGGGTCAGCGAAATCTGACTAAGTGTGGAATGGAGAACCAAGGGCGCGAGGCTCTTTAACCGAGGCCCATGGGTGATAACACTCAGGACGGGGACTTAAGTGTGGGTCTCAGGGCACGGCCGGTGCTGGTGCTGGGTCTCTCCATGGAGGCCTGGGTCAGCGAAATCGGACTAAGTGTGGAATGGAGAACCAAGGGCGCGAGGCTCTTTAACCGAGGCCCATGGGTGATAACACTCAGGACGGGGACTTAAGTGTGGGTCTCAGGGCACGGCATTTGCTGGTGCTTGGTCTCTCTATGGAGGCCTGGGTCAGCGAAATCGGACTAAGTGTGGAATGGAGAACCAAGGGCGCGAGGCTCTTTAACCAAGGCCCATGGGTGATAACACTCAGGACGGGGGCTTAATTGTGGGTCTCCGGGCATGGCCGGTGCTGGTGCTTGGTCTCTCCATGGAGGCCTGGGTCAGCGAAATCGGACTAAGTGTGGAATGGAGAACCAAGAGCGCGAGGCTCTTTAACCAAGGCCCATGGGTGATAACACTCAGGACGGGGGCTTAAGTGTGGGTTTCAGGGCACGGCCGGTGCTGATGCTTGGTCTCTCCTTGGAGGCCCGGGTCAGCGAAATCTGACTAAGTGTGAAATGGAGAACCAAGAGCGCCAGGCTCTTTAACCCAGGCCCATGGGTGATAACACTCAGGACGGGTCTAAAGTGTGGGTCTCCGGGCACGGCCGGTGCTGGTGCTGGGTCTCTCTATGGAGGCCTGGGTCAGCGAAATCGGACTAAGTGTGGAATGGAGAACCAAGGGCGCGAGGCTCTTTAACCAAGGCCCATGGGTGATAACACTCAGGACGGGGGCTTAAGTGTGGGTCTCAGGGCACGGCATTTGCTGGTGCTTGGTCTCTCCATGGAGGCCAGGGTCAGCGAAATCGGACTAAGTGTGGAATGGAGAACCAAGGGCGCGAGGCTCTTTAACCAAGGCCCATGGGTGATAACACTCAGGACGGGGGCTTAAGTGTGGGTCTCAGGGCATGGCCGGTGCTGGTGCTTGGTCTCTCCGGGAAAGCCCGGTTCAGTGAAATGTGACTAAGAAAGAGATCTAAACACAGGAAACTGATATACATATGTTTCCTTTGATTCCTTTGGAGATAGCCATAGGAAATATGGGTAAGAACGGGAACCAAGGCTCCTTTGGAGATAAGCATAGGAGTGTTTCCTTTAAAGAGGATCATAGGAATGTTTCCTTTTGAATTACTCATAGAGAGACCCAAATATTGCACTTCCGTAACCCCTAGTGTGGGACATTTCTAGGCATTTTGCTGTAATGTAAAGTGCCTACAAGTGTCCCATGTATTGTATTACCCTAACACCAAAGGTGTGGGACATTTCCAGGCATTTTGCCTCAATGATAAGTGCCTAGAAGCGTCCGGCTCATTCTGATTGGTTGGGACATTTTTAGGCATTTTTGCTATAATGTAAAGCGCCTACAAATGTCCCATGTAATGTATTTTTCCCTGACACAAAGAGTGGAACATTTCTAGGCGTTTTCAGCACTCAGGGTGTGGGCTTTAGAGTGGGTCCCCGGGCTCAGCAATATTTGGAGGTTTTTTCTCCCATGTTTGTATTTTTCCCCATGAAAAAGTGTGGGACATTTGTAGGCATTTTTGCTATAATGTAAAGTGCCTAGAAGTGTCCCAAGTATTGTATCTTTCCCTAACACAAAGAGTGAGACATTTCTAGACATTTTCAGCACTCAGGACGGGGGCCTAAGTGTGGGTCCCCGGGCACGGCCGGTGCTGGTGCTGGGTCTCTCCATGGAGGCCTGGGTCAGCGAAATCGGACTAAGTGTGGAATGGAGAACCAAGGGCGCGAGGCTCTTTAACCAAGGCCCATGGGTGATAACACTCAGGATGGGGGCTTAAGTGTGGGTCTCAGGGCACGGCCGGTGCTGGTGCTTGGTCTCTCCTTGGAGGCCCGGGTCAGCGAAATCTGACTAAGTGTGGAATGGAGAACCAAGGGCGCGAGGCTCTTTAACCAAGGCCCATGGGTGATAACACTCAGGACGGGGGCTAAAGTGTGGGTCTCCAGGCACGGCTGGTCCTGGTGATGGGTCTCTCCATGGAGGCCTGGGTCAGCGAAATTGGACTAAGTGTGGAATGGAGAACCAAGGGCGCGAGGCTCTTTAGCCAAGGCCCATGGGTGATAACACTCAGGACGGGGGCTTAAGTGTGGGTCTCCGGGCACGGCCGGTGCTGGTGCTTGGTCTCTCCATGGAGGCCTGGGTCAGCGAAATCGGACTAAGTGTGGAATGGAGAACCAAGGGCGCGAGGCTCTTTAACCAAGGCCCATGGGTGATAACACTCAGGACGGGGGCTTAAGTGTGGGTCTCAGGGCACGGCCGGTGCTGGTGCTTGGTCTCTCCTTGGAGGCCCGGGTCAGCGAAATCTGACTAAGTGTGGAATGGAGAACCAAGGGCGCGAGGCTCTTTAACCAAGGCCCATGGGTGATAACACTCAGGACGGGTCTAAAGTGTGGGTCTCCGGGCACGGCCGGTGCTGGTGCTGGGTCTCTCCATGGAGGCCTGGGTCAGCGAAATCGGACTAAGTGTGGAATGGAGAACCAAGGGCGCGAGGCTCTTTAACCGAGGCCCATGGGTGATAACACTCAGGACGGGGACTTAAGTGTGGGTCTCAGGGCACGGCATTTGCTGGTGCTTGGTCTCTCTATGGAGGCCTGGGTCAGCGAAATCGGACTAAGTGTGGAATGGAGAACCAAGGGCGCGAGGCTCTTTAACCAAGGCCCATGGGTGATAACACTCAGGACGGGGGCTTAAGTGTGGGTCTCAGGGCACGGCATTTGCTGGTGCTTGGTCTCTCCATGGAGGCCAGGGTCAGCGAAATCGGACTAAGTGTGGAATGGAGAACCAAGGGCGCGAGGCTCTTTAACCAAGGCCCATGGGTGATAACACTCAGGACGGGGGCTTAAGTGTGGGTCTCAGGGCATGGCCGGTGCTGGTGCTTGGTCTCTCCGGGAAAGCCCGGTTCAGTGAAATGTGACTAAGAAAGAGATCTAAACACAGGAAACTGATATACAAATGTTTCCTTTGATTCCTTTGGAGATAGCCATAGGAAATATGGGTAAGAACGGGAACCAAGGCTCCTTTGGAGATAAGCATAGGAGTGTTTCCTTTAAAGAGGATCATAGGAATGTTTCCTTTTGAATTACTCATAGAGAGACCCAAATATTGCACTTCCGTAACCCCTAGTATGGGACATTTCTAGGCATTTTGCTGTAATGTAAAGTGCCTACAAGTGTCCCATGTATTGTATTACCCTAACACCAAAGGTGTGGGACATTTCCAGGCATTTTGCCTCAATGATAAGTGCCTAGAAGCGTCCGGCTCATTCTGATTGGTTGGGACATTTTTAGGCATTTTTGCTATAATGTAAAGCGCCTACAAATGTCCCATGTAATGTATTTTTCCCTGACACAAAGAGTGGAACATTTCTAGGCGTTTTCAGCACTCAGGGTGTGGGCTTTAGAGTGGGTCCCCGGGCTCAGCAATATTTGGAGGTTTTTTCTCCCATGTTTTGTATTTTTCCCCATGAAAAAGTGTGGGACATTTGTAGGCATTTTTGCTATAATGTAAAGTGCCTAGAAGTGTCCCAAGTATTGTATCTTTCCCTAACACAAAGAGTGAGACATTTCTAGACATTTTCAGCACTCAGGACGGGGGCCTAAGTGTGGGTCCCCGGGCACGGCCGGTGCTGGTGCTGGGTCTCTCCATGGAGGCCTGGGTCAGCGAAATCGGACTAAGTGTGGAATGGAGAACCAAGGGCGCGAGGCTCTTTAACCAAGGCCCATGGGTGATAACACTCAGGACGGGGGCTTAAGTGTGGGTCTCAGGGCACGGCCGGTGCTGGTGCTTGGTCTCTCCTTGGAGGCCCGGGTCAGCGAAATCTGACTAAGTGTGGAATGGAGAACCAAGGGCGCGAGGCTCTTTAACCAAGGCCCATGGGTGATAACACTCAGGACGGGGGCTAAAGTGTGGGTCTCCGGGCACGGCTGGTCCTGGTGCTGGGTCTCTCCATGGAGGCCTGGGTCAGCGAAATTGGACTAAGTGTGGAATGGAGAACCAAGGGCGCGAGGCTCTTTAGCCAAGGCCCATGGGTGATAACACTCAGGACGGGGGCTTAAGTGTGGGTCTCCGGGCACGGCCGGTGCTGGTGCTTGGTCTCTCCATGGAGGCCTGGGTCAGCGAAATCGGACTAAGTGTGGAATGGAGAACCAAGGGCGCGAGGCTCTTTAACCAAGGCCCATGGGTGATAACACTCAGGACGGGGACTTAAGTGTGGGTCTCAGGGCACGGCATTTGCTGGTGCTTGGTCTCTCTATGGAGGCCTGGGTCAGCGAAATCGGACTAAGTGTGGAATGGAGAACCAAGGGCGCGAGGCTCTTTAACCAAGGCCCATGGGTGATAACACTCAGGACGGGGGCTTAAGTGTGGGTCTCAGGGCACGGCATTTGCTGGTGCTTGGTCTCTCCATGGAGGCCTGGGTCAGCGAAATCGGACTAAGTGTGGAATGGAGAACCAAGGGCGCGAGGCTCTTTAACCAAGGCCCATGGGTGATAACACTCAGGACGGGGGCTTAAGTGTGGGTCTCAGGGCATGGCCGGTGCTGGTGCTTGGTCTCTCCGGGAAAGCCCGGTTCAGTGAAATGTGACTAAGAAAGAGATCTAAACACAGGAAACTGATATACATATGTTTCCTTTGATTCCTTTGGAGATAACCATAGGAAATATGGGTAAGAACGGGAACCAAGGATCCTTTGGAGATAAGCATAGGAGTGTTTCCTTTAAAGAGGATCATAGGAATGTTTCCTTTTGAATTACTCATAGAGAGACACAAATATTGCACTTCCGTAACCCCTAGAGTGGGACATTTCTAGGCATTTTGCTGTAATGTAAAGTGCCTACAAGTGTCCCATGTATTGTATTACCCTAAAACCAAAGGTGTGGGACTTTTCCAGGCATTTTGCCTCAATGATAAGTGCCTAGAACCGTCCGGCTCATTCTGATTGGTTGGGACATTTTTAGGCATTTTTGCTATAATGTAAAGCGCCTACAAATGTCCCATGTAATGTATTTTTCCCTGACACAAAGAGTGGAACATTTCTAGGCGTTTTCAGCACTCAGGGTGTGGGCTTTAGAGTGGGTCCCCGGGCTCAGCAATATTTGGAGGTTTTTTCTCCCATGTTTTGTATTTTTCCCCATGAAAACGTGTGGGACATTTGTAGGCATTTTTGCTATAATGTAAAGTGCCTAGAAGTGTCCCAAGTATTGTATCTTTCCCTAACACAAAGAGTGAGACATTTCTAGACATTTTCAGCACTCAGGACGGGGGCCTAAGTGTGGGTCCCCGGGAACGGCCGGTGCTGGTGATGGGTCTCTCCATGGAGGCCCGGGTCAGCGAAATCTGACTAAGTGTGGAATGGAGAACCAAGGGCGCGAGGCTCTTTAAACGAGGCCCATGGGTGATAACACTCAGGACGGGGGCTTAAGTGTTGGTCTCCGGGCACGGCCGGTGCTGGTGCTGGGTCTCTCCATGGAGGCCTGGGTCAGCGAAATCGGACTAAGTGTGGAATGGAGAACAAAGGGCGCGAGGCTCTTTAACCAAGGCCCATGGGTGATAACACTCAGGACGGGGGCTTAAGTGTGGGTCTCAGGGCACGGCCGGTGCTGGTGCTTGGTCTCTCCTTGGAGGCCCGGGTCAGCGAAATCTGACTAAGTGTGGAATGGAGAACCAAGGGCGCGAGGCTCTTTAACCAAGGCCCATGGGTGATAACACTCAGGACGGGGGCTAAAGTGTGGGTCTCCGGGCACGGCTGGTCCTGGTGCTGGGTCTCTCCATGGAGGCCTGGGTCAGCGAAATTGGACTAAGTGTGGAATGGAGAACCAAGGGCGCGAGGCTCTTTAGCCAAGGCCCATGGGTGATAACACTCAGGACGGGGGCTTAAGTGTGGGTCTCCGGGCACGGCCGGTGCTGGTGCTTGGTCTCTCCATGGAGGCCTGGGTCAGCGAAATCGGACTAAGTGTGGAATGGAGAACCAAGGGCGCGAGGCTCTTTAACCAAGGCCCATTGGTGATAACACTCAGGACGGGGGCTTAAGTGTGGGTCTCAGGGCACGGCCGGTGCTGGTGCTTGGTCTCTCCTTGGAGGCCCGGGTCAGCGAAATCTGACTAAGTGTGGAATGGAGAACCAAGGGCGCGAGGCTCTTTAACCAAGGCCCATGGGTGATAACACTCAGGACGGGTCTAAAGTGTGGGTCTCCGGGCACGGCCGGTGCTGGTGCTGGGTCTCTCCATGGAGGCCTGGGTCAGCGAAATCGGACTAAGTGTGGAATGGAGAACCAAGGGCGCGAGGCTCTTTAACCGAGGCCCATGGGTGATAACACTCAGGACGGGGACTTAAGTGTGGGTCTCAGGGCACGGCATTTGCTGGTGCTTGGTCTCTCCATGGAGGCCTGGGTCAGCGAAATCGGACTAAGTGTGGAATGGAGAACCAAGGGCGCGAGGCTCTTTAACCAAGGCCCATGGGTGATAACACTCAGGACGGGGGCTTAAGTGTGGGTCTCAGGGCACGGCATTTGCTGGTGCTTGGTCTCTCCATGGAGGCCTGGGTCAGCGAAATCGGACTAAGTGTGGAATGGAGAACCAAGGGCGCGAGGCTCTTTAACCAAGGCCCATGGGTGATAACACTCAGGACGGGGGCTTAAGTGTGGGTCTCAGGGCATGGCCGGTGCTGGTGCTTGGTCTCTCCGGGAAAGCCCGGTTCAGTGAAATGTGACTAAGAAAGAGATCTAAACACAGGAAACTGATATACATATGTTTCCTTTGATTCCTTTGGAGATAACCATAGGAAATATGGGTAAGAACGGGAACCAAGGATCCTTTGGAGATAAGCATAGGAGTGTTTCCTTTAAAGAGGATCATAGGAATGTTTCCTTTTGAATTACTCATAGAGAGACCCAAATATTGCACTTCCGTAACCCCTAGAGTGGGACATTTCTAGGCATTTTGCTGTAATGTAAAGTGCCTACAAGTGTCCCATGTATTGTATTACCCTAAAACCAAAGGTGTGGGACTTTTCCAGGCATTTTGCCTCAATGATAAGTGCCTAGAAGCGTCCGGCTCATTCTGATTGGTTGGGACATTTTTAGGCATTTTTGCTATAATGTAAAGCGCCTACAAATGTCCCATGTAATGTATTTTCCCTGACACAAAGAGTGGAACATTTCTAGGCGTTTTCAGCACTCAGGGTGTGGGCTTTAGAGTGGGTCCCCGGGCTCAGCAATATTTGGAGGTTTTTTCTCCCATGTTTTGTATTTTTCCCCATGAAAACGTGTGGGACATTTGTAGGCATTTTTGCTATAATGTAAAGTGCCTAGAAGTGTCCCAAGTATTGTATCTTTCCCTAACACAAAGAGTGAGACATTTCTAGACATTTTCAGCACTCAGGACGGGGGCCTAAGTGTGGGTCCCCGGGAACGGCCGGTGCTGGTGATGGGTCTCTCCATGGAGGCCCGGGTCAGCGAAATCTGACTAAGTGTGGAATGGAGAACCAAGGGCGCGAGGCTCTTTAACCGAGGCCCATGGGTGATAACACTCAGGACGGGGGCTTAAGTGTGGGTCTCCGGGCACGGCCGGTGCTGGTGCTGGGTCTCTACATGGAGGCCTGGGTCAGCGAAATCGGACTAAGTGTGGAATGGAGAACCAAGAGCGCGAGGCTCTTTAACCCAGTCCCATGGGTGATAACACTCAGGACGGGGGCTTAAGTGTGGGTCTCAGGGCACGGCCGTTGCTGGTGCTTGGTCTCTCCTTGGAGGCCCGGGTCAGCGAAATCTGACTAAGTGTGGAATGGAGAACCAAGGGCGCGAGGCTCTTTAACCAAGGCCCATGGGTGATAACACTCAGGACGGGGGCTAAAGTGTGGGTCTCCGGGCACGGCCGGTCCTGGTGCTGGGTCTCTCCATGGAGGCCTGGGTCAGCGAAATCGGACTAAGTGTGGAATGGAGAACCAAGGGCGCGAGGCTCTTTAACCAAGGCCCATGGGTGATAACACTCAGGACGGGGGCTTAAGTGTGGGTCCCCGGGCACGGCCGGTGCTGGTGCTTGGTCTCTCCGTGAAAGCCCGGTTCAGTGAAATGTGACTAAGAAAGAGATCTAAACACAGGAAACTGATATACATATGCTTCCTTTGATTCCTTTGGAGATAGCCATAGGAAATATGGGTAAGAACGGGAACCAAGGCTCCTTTGGAGATAAGCATAGGAGTGTTTCCTTTAAAGAGGATCATAGGAATGTTTCCTTTTGAATTACTCATAGAGAGACCCAAATATTGCACTTCCGTAACCCCTAGTGTGGGACATTTCTAGGCATTTTGCTGTAATGTAAAGTGCCTACAAGTGTCCCATGTATTGTACTACCCTAACACCAAAGGTGTGGGACATTTCCAGGCATTTTGCCTCAATGATAAGTGCCTAGAAGCGTCCGGCTCATTCTGATTGGTTGGGACATTTTTAGGCATTTTTGCTATAATGTAAAGCGCCTACAAATGTCCCATGTAATGTATTTTTCCCTGACACAAAGAGTGGAACATTTCTAGGCGTTTTCAGCACTCAGGGTGTGGGCTTTAGAGTGGGTCCCCGGGCTCAGCAATATTTGGAGTTTTTTTCTCCCATGTTTTGTATTTTTCCCCATGAAAAAGTGTGGGACATTTGTAGGCATTTTTGCTATAATGTAAAGTGCCTAGAAGTGTCCCAAGTATTGTATCTTTCCCTAACACAAAGAGTGAGACATTTCTAGACATTTTCAGCACTCAGGACGGGGGCCTAAGTGTGGGTCCCCGGGAACGGCCGGTGCTGGTGATGGGTCTCTCCATGGAGGCCCGGGTCAGCGAAATCTGACTAAGTGTGGAATGGAGAACCAAGGGCGCGAGGCTCTTTAACCGAGGCCCATGGGTGATAACACTCAGGACGGGGGCTTAAGTGTGGGTCTCCGGGCACGGCCGGTGCTGGTGCTGGGTCTCTCCTTGGAGGCCTGGGTCAGTGAAATCGGACTAAGTGTGGAATGGAGAACCAAGGGCGCGAGGCTCTTTAACCAAGGCCCATGGGTGAAAACACTCAGGACGGGGGCTAAAGTGTGGGTCTCCGGGCACGGCCGGTCCTGGTGCTGGGTCTCTCCTTGGAGGCCTGGGTCAGCGAAATCGGACTAAGTGTGGAATGGAGAACCAAGGGCGCGAGGCTCTTTAACCGAGGCCCATGGGTGATAACACTCAGGACGGGGGCTTAAGTGTGGGTCTCCGGGCACGGCCGGTGCTGGTGCTGGGTCTCTCCATGGAGGCCTGGGTCAGCGAAATCGAACTAAGTGTGGAATGGAGAACCAAGGGCGCGAGGCTCTTTAACCAAGGCCCATGGGTGATAACACTCAGGACGGGGGCTTAATTGTGGGTCTCCGGGCACGGCCGGTGCTGGTGCTTGGTCTCTCCATGGAGTCCTGGGTCAGCGAAATCGGACTAAGTGTGGAATGGAGAACCAAGAGCGCGAGGCTCTTTAACCAAGGCCCATGGGTGATAACACTCAGGACGGGGGCTAAAGTGTGGGTCTCCAGGCACGGCTGGTCCTGGTGATGGGTCTCTCCATGGAGGCCTGGGTCAGCGAAATTGGACTAAGTGTGGAATGGAGAACCAAGGGCGCGAGGCTCTTTAGCCAAGGCCCATGGGTGATAACACTCAGGACGGGGGCTTAAGTGTGGGTCTCCGGGCACGGCCGGTGCTGGTGCTTGGTCTCTCCATGGAGGCCTGGGTCAGCGAAATCGGACTAAGTGTGGAATGGAGAACCAAGGGCGCGAGGCTCTTTAACCAAGGCCCATGGGTGATAACACTCAGGACGGGGGCTTAAGTGTGGGTCTCAGGGCACGGCCGGTGCTGGTGCTTGGTCTCTCCTTGGAGGCCCGGGTCAGCGAAATCTGACTAAGTGTGGAATGGAGAACCAAGGGCGCGAGGCTCTTTAACCAAGGCCCATGGGTGATAACACTCAGGACGGGTCTAAAGTGTGGGTCTCCGGGCACGGCCGGTGCTGGTGCTGGGTCTCTCCATGGAGGCCTGGGTCAGCGAAATCGGACTAAGTGTGGAATGGAGAACCAAGGGCGCGAGGCTCTTTAACCGAGGCCCATGGGTGATAACACTCAGGACGGGGACTTAAGTGTGGGTCTCAGGGCACGGCATTTGCTGGTGCTTGGTCTCTCTATGGAGGCCTGGGTCAGCGAAATCGGACTAAGTGTGGAATGGAGAACCAAGGGCGCGAGGCTCTTTAACCAAGGCCCATGGGTGATAACACTCAGGACGGGGGCTTAAGTGTGGGTCTCAGGGCACGGCATTTGCTGGTGCTTGGTCTCTCCATGGAGGCCAGGGTCAGCGAAATCGGACTAAGTGTGGAATGGAGAACCAAGGGCGCGAGGCTCTTTAACCAAGGCCCATGGGTGATAACACTCAGGACGGGGGCTTAAGTGTGGGTCTCAGGGCATGGCCGGTGCTGGTGCTTGGTCTCTCCGGGAAAGCCCGGTTCAGTGAAATGTGACTAAGAAAGAGATCTAAACACAGGAAACTGATATACAAATGTTTCCTTTGATTCCTTTGGAGATAGCCATAGGAAATATGGGTAAGAACGGGAACCAAGGCTCCTTTGGAGATAAGCATAGGAGTGTTTCCTTTAAAGAGGATCATAGGAATGTTTCCTTTTGAATTACTCATAGAGAGACCCAAATATTGCACTTCCGTAACCCCTAGTATGGGACATTTCTAGGCATTTTGCTGTAATGTAAAGTGCCTACAAGTGTCCCATGTATTGTATTACCCTAACACCAAAGGTGTGGGACATTTCCAGGCATTTTGCCTCAATGATAAGTGCCTAGAAGCGTCCGGCTCATTCTGATTGGTTGGGACATTTTTAGGCATTTTTGCTATAATGTAAAGCGCCTACAAATGTCCCATGTAATGTATTTTTCCCTGACACAAAGAGTGGAACATTTCTAGGCGTTTTCAGCACTCAGGGTGTGGGCTTTAGAGTGGGTCCCCGGGCTCAGCAATATTTGGAGGTTTTTTCTCCCATGTTTTGTATTTTTCCCCATGAAAAAGTGTGGGACATTTGTAGGCATTTTTGCTATAATGTAAAGTGCCTAGAAGTGTCCCAAGTATTGTATCTTTCCCTAACACAAAGAGTGAGACATTTCTAGACATTTTCAGCACTCAGGACGGGGGCCTAAGTGTGGGTCCCCGGGCACGGCCGGTGCTGGTGCTGGGTCTCTCCATGGAGGCCTGGGTCAGCGAAATCGGACTAAGTGTGGAATGGAGAACCAAGGGCGCGAGGCTCTTTAACCAAGGCCCATGGGTGATAACACTCAGGACGGGGGCTTAAGTGTGGGTCTCAGGGCACGGCCGGTGCTGGTGCTTGGTCTCTCCTTGGAGGCCCGGGTCAGCGAAATCTGACTAAGTGTGGAATGGAGAACCAAGGGCGCGAGGCTCTTTAACCAAGGCCCATGGGTGATAACACTCAGGACGGGGGCTAAAGTGTGGGTCTCCGGGCACGGCTGGTCCTGGTGCTGGGTCTCTCCATGGAGGCCTGGGTCAGCGAAATTGGACTAAGTGTGGAATGGAGAACCAAGGGCGCGAGGCTCTTTAGCCAAGGCCCATGGGTGATAACACTCAGGACGGGGGCTTAAGTGTGGGTCTCCGGGCACGGCCGGTGCTGGTGCTTGGTCTCTCCATGGAGGCCTGGGTCAGCGAAATCGGACTAAGTGTGGAATGGAGAACCAAGGGCGCGAGGCTCTTTAACCAAGGCCCATGGGTGATAACACTCAGGACGGGGACTTAAGTGTGGGTCTCAGGGCACGGCATTTGCTGGTGCTTGGTCTCTCTATGGAGGCCTGGGTCAGCGAAATCGGACTAAGTGTGGAATGGAGAACCAAGGGCGCGAGGCTCTTTAACCAAGGCCCATGGGTGATAACACTCAGGACGGGGGCTTAAGTGTGGGTCTCAGGGCACGGCATTTGCTGGTGCTTGGTCTCTCCATGGAGGCCTGGGTCAGCGAAATCGGACTAAGTGTGGAATGGAGAACCAAGGGCGCGAGGCTCTTTAACCAAGGCCCATGGGTGATAACACTCAGGACGGGGGCTTAAGTGTGGGTCTCAGGGCATGGCCGGTGCTGGTGCTTGGTCTCTCCGGGAAAGCCCGGTTCAGTGAAATGTGACTAAGAAAGAGATCTAAACACAGGAAACTGATATACATATGTTTCCTTTGATTCCTTTGGAGATAACCATAGGAAATATGGGTAAGAACGGGAACCAAGGATCCTTTGGAGATAAGCATAGGAGTGTTTCCTTTAAAGAGGATCATAGGAATGTTTCCTTTTGAATTACTCATAGAGAGACACAAATATTGCACTTCCGTAACCCCTAGAGTGGGACATTTCTAGGCATTTTGCTGTAATGTAAAGTGCCTACAAGTGTCCCATGTATTGTATTACCCTAAAACCAAAGGTGTGGGACTTTTCCAGGCATTTTGCCTCAATGATAAGTGCCTAGAACCGTCCGGCTCATTCTGATTGGTTGGGACATTTTTAGGCATTTTTGCTATAATGTAAAGCGCCTACAAATGTCCCATGTAATGTATTTTTCCCTGACACAAAGAGTGGAACATTTCTAGGCGTTTTCAGCACTCAGGGTGTGGGCTTTAGAGTGGGTCCCCGGGCTCAGCAATATTTGGAGGTTTTTTCTCCCATGTTTTGTATTTTTCCCCATGAAAACGTGTGGGACATTTGTAGGCATTTTTGCTATAATGTAAAGTGCCTAGAAGTGTCCCAAGTATTGTATCTTTCCCTAACACAAAGAGTGAGACATTTCTAGACATTTTCAGCACTCAGGACGGGGGCCTAAGTGTGGGTCCCCGGGAACGGCCGGTGCTGGTGATGGGTCTCTCCATGGAGGCCCGGGTCAGCGAAATCTGACTAAGTGTGGAATGGAGAACCAAGGGCGCGAGGCTCTTTAAACGAGGCCCATGGGTGATAACACTCAGGACGGGGGCTTAAGTGTGGGTCTCCGGGCACGGCCGGTGCTGGTGCTGGGTCTCTCCATGGAGGCCTGGGTCAGCGAAATCGGACTAAGTGTGGAATGGAGAACAAAGGGCGCGAGGCTCTTTAACCAAGGCCCATGGGTGATAACACTCAGGACGGGGGCTTAAGTGTGGGTCTCAGGGCACGGCCGGTGCTGGTGCTTGGTCTCTCCTTGGAGGCCCGGGTCAGCGAAATCTGACTAAGTGTGGAATGGAGAACCAAGGGCGCGAGGCTCTTTAACCAAGGCCCATGGGTGATAACACTCAGGACGGGGGCTAAAGTGTGGGTCTCCGGGCACGGCTGGTCCTGGTGCTGGGTCTCTCCATGGAGGCCTGGGTCAGCGAAATTGGACTAAGTGTGGAATGGAGAACCAAGGGCGCGAGGCTCTTTAGCCAAGGCCCATGGGTGATAACACTCAGGACGGGGGCTTAAGTGTGGGTCTCCGGGCACGGCCGGTGCTGGTGCTTGGTCTCTCCATGGAGGCCTGGGTCAGCGAAATCGGACTAAGTGTGGAATGGAGAACCAAGGGCGCGAGGCTCTTTAACCAAGGCCCATTGGTGATAACACTCAGGACGGGGGCTTAAGTGTGGGTCTCAGGGCACGGCCGGTGCTGGTGCTTGGTCTCTCCTTGGAGGCCCGGGTCAGCGAAATCTGACTAAGTGTGGAATGGAGAACCAAGGGCGCGAGGCTCTTTAACCAAGGCCCATGGGTGATAACACTCAGGACGGGTCTAAAGTGTGGGTCTCCGGGCACGGCCGGTGCTGGTGCTGGGTCTCTCCATGGAGGCCTGGGTCAGCGAAATCGGACTAAGTGTGGAATGGAGAACCAAGGGCGCGAGGCTCTTTAACCGAGGCCCATGGGTGATAACACTCAGGACGGGGACTTAAGTGTGGGTCTCAGGGCACGGCATTTGCTGGTGCTTGGTCTCTCCATGGAGGCCTGGGTCAGCGAAATCGGACTAAGTGTGGAATGGAGAACCAAGGGCGCGAGGCTCTTTAACCAAGGCCCATGGGTGATAACACTCAGGACGGGGGCTTAAGTGTGGGTCTCAGGGCACGGCATTTGCTGGTGCTTGGTCTCTCCATGGAGGCCTGGGTCAGCGAAATCGGACTAAGTGTGGAATGGAGAACCAAGGGCGCGAGGCTCTTTAACCAAGGCCCATGGGTGATAACACTCAGGACGGGGGCTTAAGTGTGGGTCTCAGGGCATGGCCGGTGCTGGTGCTTGGTCTCTCCGGGAAAGCCCGGTTCAGTGAAATGTGACTAAGAAAGAGATCTAAACACAGGAAACTGATATACATATGTTTCCTTTGATTCCTTTGGAGATAACCATAGGAAATATGGGTAAGAACGGGAACCAAGGATCCTTTGGAGATAAGCATAGGAGTGTTTCCTTTAAAGAGGATCATAGGAATGTTTCCTTTTGAATTACTCATAGAGAGACCCAAATATTGCACTTCCGTAACCCCTAGAGTGGGACATTTCTAGGCATTTTGCTGTAATGTAAAGTGCCTACAAGTGTCCCATGTATTGTATTACCCTAAAACCAAAGGTGTGGGACTTTTCCAGGCATTTTGCCTCAATGATAAGTGCCTAGAAGCGTCCGGCTCATTCTGATTGGTTGGGACATTTTTAGGCATTTTTGCTATAATGTAAAGCGCCTACAAATGTCCCATGTAATGTATTTTCCCTGACACAAAGAGTGGAACATTTCTAGGCGTTTTCAGCACTCAGGGTGTGGGCTTTAGAGTGGGTCCCCGGGCTCAGCAATATTTGGAGGTTTTTTCTCCCATGTTTTGTATTTTTCCCCATGAAAACGTGTGGGACATTTGTAGGCATTTTTGCTATAATGTAAAGTGCCTAGAAGTGTCCCAAGTATTGTATCTTTCCCTAACACAAAGAGTGAGACATTTCTAGACATTTTCAGCACTCAGGACGGGGGCCTAAGTGTGGGTCCCCGGGAACGGCCGGTGCTGGTGATGGGTCTCTCCATGGAGGCCCGGGTCAGCGAAATCTGACTAAGTGTGGAATGGAGAACCAAGGGCGCGAGGCTCTTTAACCGAGGCCCATGGGTGATAACACTCAGGACGGGGGCTTAAGTGTGGGTCTCCGGGCACGGCCGGTGCTGGTGCTGGGTCTCTACATGGAGGCCTGGGTCAGCGAAATCGGACTAAGTGTGGAATGGAGAACCAAGAGCGCGAGGCTCTTTAACCCAGTCCCATGGGTGATAACACTCAGGACGGGGGCTTAAGTGTGGGTCTCAGGGCACGGCCGTTGCTGGTGCTTGGTCTCTCCTTGGAGGCCCGGGTCAGCGAAATCTGACTAAGTGTGGAATGGAGAACCAAGGGCGCGAGGCTCTTTAACCAAGGCCCATGGGTGATAACACTCAGGACGGGGGCTAAAGTGTGGGTCTCCGGGCACGGCCGGTCCTGGTGCTGGGTCTCTCCATGGAGGCCTGGGTCAGCGAAATCGGACTAAGTGTGGAATGGAGAACCAAGGGCGCGAGGCTCTTTAACCAAGGCCCATGGGTGATAACACTCAGGACGGGGGCTTAAGTGTGGGTCCCCGGGCACGGCCGGTGCTGGTGCTTGGTCTCTCCGTGAAAGCCCGGTTCAGTGAAATGTGACTAAGAAAGAGATCTAAACACAGGAAACTGATATACATATGCTTCCTTTGATTCCTTTGGAGATAGCCATAGGAAATATGGGTAAGAACGGGAACCAAGGCTCCTTTGGAGATAAGCATAGGAGTGTTTCCTTTAAAGAGGATCATAGGAATGTTTCCTTTTGAATTACTCATAGAGAGACCCAAATATTGCACTTCCGTAACCCCTAGTGTGGGACATTTCTAGGCATTTTGCTGTAATGTAAAGTGCCTACAAGTGTCCCATGTATTGTACTACCCTAACACCAAAGGTGTGGGACATTTCCAGGCATTTTGCCTCAATGATAAGTGCCTAGAAGCGTCCGGCTCATTCTGATTGGTTGGGACATTTTTAGGCATTTTTGCTATAATGTAAAGCGCCTACAAATGTCCCATGTAATGTATTTTTCCCTGACACAAAGAGTGGAACATTTCTAGGCGTTTTCAGCACTCAGGGTGTGGGCTTTAGAGTGGGTCCCCGGGCTCAGCAATATTTGGAGTTTTTTTCTCCCATGTTTTGTATTTTTCCCCATGAAAAAGTGTGGGACATTTGTAGGCATTTTTGCTATAATGTAAAGTGCCTAGAAGTGTCCCAAGTATTGTATCTTTCCCTAACACAAAGAGTGAGACATTTCTAGACATTTTCAGCACTCAGGACGGGGGCCTAAGTGTGGGTCCCCGGGAACGGCCGGTGCTGGTGATGGGTCTCTCCATGGAGGCCCGGGTCAGCGAAATCTGACTAAGTGTGGAATGGAGAACCAAGGGCGCGAGGCTCTTTAACCGAGGCCCATGGGTGATAACACTCAGGACGGGGGCTTAAGTGTGGGTCTCCGGGCACGGCCGGTGCTGGTGCTGGGTCTCTCCTTGGAGGCCTGGGTCAGTGAAATCGGACTAAGTGTGGAATGGAGAACCAAGGGCGCGAGGCTCTTTAACCAAGGCCCATGGGTGAAAACACTCAGGACGGGGGCTAAAGTGTGGGTCTCCGGGCACGGCCGGTCCTGGTGCTGGGTCTCTCCATGGAGGCCTGGGTCAGCGAAATCGGACTAAGTGTGGAATGGAGAACCAAGGGCGCGAGGCTCTTTAACCGAGGCCCATGGGTGATAACACTCAGGACGGGGGCTTAAGTGTGGGTCTCCGGGCACGGCCGGTGCTGGTGCTGGGTCTCTCCATGGAGGCCTGGGTCAGCGAAATCGAACTAAGTGTGGAATGGAGAACCAAGGGCGCGAGGCTCTTTAACCAAGGCCCATGGGTGATAACACTCAGGACGGGGGCTTAATTGTGGGTCTCCGGGCACGGCCGGTGCTGGTGCTTGGTCTCTCCATGGAGTCCTGGGTCAGCGAAATCGGACTAAGTGTGGAATGGAGAACCAAGAGCGCGAGGCTCTTTAACCAAGGCCCATGGGTGATAACACTCAGGACGGGGGCTAAAGTGTGGGTCTCCAGGCACGGCTGGTCCTGGTGATGGGTCTCTCCATGGAGGCCTGGGTCAGCGAAATTGGACTAAGTGTGGAATGGAGAACCAAGGGCGCGAGGCTCTTTAGCCAAGGCCCATGGGTGATAACACTCAGGACGGGGGCTTAAGTGTGGGTCTCCGGGCACGGCCGGTGCTGGTGCTTGGTCTCTCCATGGAGGCCTGGGTCAGCGAAATCGGACTAAGTGTGGAATGGAGAACCAAGGGCGCGAGGCTCTTTAACCAAGGCCCATGGGTGATAACACTCAGGACGGGGGCTTAAGTGTGGGTCTCAGGGCACGGCCGGTGCTGGTGCTTGGTCTCTCCTTGGAGGCCCGGGTCAGCGAAATCTGACTAAGTGTGGAATGGAGAACCAAGGGCGCGAGGCTCTTTAACCAAGGCCCATGGGTGATAACACTCAGGACGGGTCTAAAGTGTGGGTCTCCGGGCACGGCCGGTGCTGGTGCTGGGTCTCTCCATGGAGGCCTGGGTCAGCGAAATCGGACTAAGTGTGGAATGGAGAACCAAGGGCGCGAGGCTCTTTAACCGAGGCCCATGGGTGATAACACTCAGGACGGGGACTTAAGTGTGGGTCTCAGGGCACGGCATTTGCTGGTGCTTGGTCTCTCTATGGAGGCCTGGGTCAGCGAAATCGGACTTAGTGTGGAATGGAGAACCAAGGGCGCGAGGCTCTTTAACCAAGGCCCATGGGTGATAACACTCAGGACGGGGGCTTAAGTGTGGGTCTCAGGGCACGGCATTTGCTGGTGCTTGGTCTCTCCATGGAGGCCAGGGTCAGCGAAATCGGACTAAGTGTGGAATGGAGAACCAAGGGCGCGAGGCTCTTTAACCAAGGCCCATGGGTGATAACACTCAGGACGGGGGCTTAAGTGTGGGTCTCAGGGCATGGCCGGTGCTGGTGCTTGGTCTCTCCGGGAAAGCCCGGTTCAGTGAAATGTGACTAAGAAAGAGATCTAAACACAGGAAACTGATATACAAATGTTTCCTTTGATTCCTTTGGAGATAGCCATAGGAAATATGGGTAAGAACGGGAACCAAGGCTCCTTTGGAGATAAGCATAGGAGTGTTTCCTTTAAAGAGGATCATAGGAATGTTTCCTTTTGAATTACTCATAGAGAGACCCAAATATTGCACTTCCGTAACCCCTAGTGTGGGACATTTCTAGGCATTTTGCTGTAATGTAAAGTGCCTACAAGTGTCCCATGTATTGTATTACCCTAACACCAAAGGTGTGGGACATTTCCAGGCATTTTGCCTCAATGATAAGTGCCTAGAAGCGTCCGGCTCATTCTGATTGGTTGGGACATTTTTAGGCATTTTTGCTATAATGTAAAGCGCCTACAAATGTCCCATGTAATGTATTTTTCCCTGACACAAAGAGTGGAACATTTCTAGGCGTTTTCAGCACTCAGGGTGTGGGCTTTAGAGTGGGTCCCCGGGCTCAGCAATATTTGGAGTTTTTTTCTCCCATGTTTTGTATTTTTCCCCATGAAAAAGTGTGGGACATTTGTAGGCATTTTTGCTATAATGTAAAGTGCCTAGAAGTGTCCCAAGTATTGTATCTTTCCCTAACACAAAGAGTGAGACATTTCTAGACATTTTCAGCACTCAGGACGGGGGCCTAAGTGTGGGTCCCCGGGCACGGCCGGTGCTGGTGCTGGGTCTCTCCATGGAGGCCTGGGTCAGCGAAATCGGACTAAGTGTGGAATGGAGAACCAAGGGCGCGAGGCTCTTTAACCAAGGCCCATGGGTGATAACACTCAGGACGGGGGCTTAAGTGTGGGTCTCAGGGCACGGCCGGTGCTGGTGCTTGGTCTCTCCTTGGAGGCCCGGGTCAGCGAAATCTGACTAAGTGTGGAATGGAGAACCAAGGGCGCGAGGCTCTTTAACCAAGGCCCATGGGTGATAACACTCAGGACGGGGGCTAAAGTGTGGGTCTCCGGGCACGGCTGGTCCTGGTGCTGGGTCTCTCCATGGAGGCCTGGGTCAGCGAAATTGGACTAAGTGTGGAATGGAGAACCAAGGGCGCGAGGCTCTTTAGCCAAGGCCCATGGGTGATAACACTCAGGACGGGGGCTTAAGTGTGGGTCTCCGGGCACGGCCGGTGCTGGTGCTTGGTCTCTCCATGGAGGCCTGGGTCAGCGAAATCGGACTAAGTGTGGAATGGAGAACCAAGGGCGCGAGGCTCTTTAACCAAGGCCCATGGGTGATAACACTCAGGACGGGGACTTAAGTGTGGGTCTCAGGGCACGGCATTTGCTGGTGCTTGGTCTCTCTATGGAGGCCTGGGTCAGCGAAATCGGACTAAGTGTGGAATGGAGAACCAAGGGCGCGAGGCTCTTTAACCAAGGCCCATGGGTGATAACACTCAGGACGGGGGCTTAAGTGTGGGTCTCAGGGCACGGCATTTGCTGGTGCTTGGTCTCTCCATGGAGGCCTGGGTCAGCGAAATCGGACTAAGTGTGGAATGGAGAACCAAGGGCGCGAGGCTCTTTAACCAAGGCCCATGGGTGATAACACTCAGGACGGGGGCTTAAGTGTGGGTCTCAGGGCATGGCCGGTGCTGGTGCTTGGTCTCTCCGGGAAAGCCCGGTTCAGTGAAATGTGACTAAGAAAGAGATCTAAACACAGGAAACTGATATACATATGTTTCCTTTGATTCCTTTGGAGATAACCATAGGAAATATGGGTAAGAACGGGAACCAAGGATCCTTTGGAGATAAGCATAGGAGTGTTTCCTTTAAAGAGGATCATAGGAATGTTTCCTTTTGAATTACTCATAGAGAGACACAAATATTGCACTTCCGTAACCCCTAGAGTTGGACATTTCTAGGCATTTTGCTGTATTGTAAAGTGCCTACAAGTGTCCCATGTATTGTATTACCCTAAAACCAAAGGTGTGGGACTTTTCCAGGCATTTTGCCTCAATGATAAGTGCCTAGAACCGTCCGGCTCATTCTGATTGGTTGGGACATTTTTAGGCATTTTTGCTATAATGTAAAGCGCCTACAAATGTCCCATGTAATGTATTTTTCCCTGACACAAAGAGTGGAACATTTCTAGGCGTTTTCAGCACTCAGGGTGTGGGCTTTAGAGTGGGTCCCCGGGCTCAGCAATATTTGGAGGTTTTTTCTCCCATGTTTTGTATTTTTCCCCATGAAAACGTGTGGGACATTTGTAGGCATTTTTGCTATAATGTAAAGTGCCTAGAAGTGTCCCAAGTATTGTATCTTTCCCTAACACAAAGAGTGAGACATTTCTAGACATTTTCAGCACTCAGGACGGGGGCCTAAGTGTGGGTCCCCGGGAACGGCCGGTGCTGGTGATGGGTCTCTCCATGGAGGCCCGGGTCAGCGAAATCTGACTAAGTGTGGAATGGAGAACCAAGGGCGCGAGGCTCTTTAAACGAGGCCCATGGGTGATAACACTCAGGACGGGGGCTTAAGTGTGGGTCTCCGGGCACGGCCGGTGCTGGTGCTAGGTCTCTCCATGGAGGCCTGGGTCAGCGAAATCGGACTAAGTGTGGAATGGAGAACAAAGGGCGCGAGGCTCTTTAACCAAGGCCCATGGGTGATAACACTCAGGACGGGGGCTTAAGTGTGGGTCTCAGGGCACGGCCGGTGCTGGTGCTTGGTCTCTCCTTGGAGGCCCGGGTCAGCGAAATCTGACTAAGTGTGGAATGGAGAACCAAGGGCGCGAGGCTCTTTAACCAAGGCCCATGGGTGATAACACTCAGGACGGGGGCTAAAGTGTGGGTCTCCGGGCACGGCTGGTCCTGGTGCTGGGTCTCTCCATGGAGGCCTGGGTCAGCGAAATTGGACTAAGTGTGGAATGGAGAACCAAGGGCGCGAGGCTCTTTAGCCAAGGCCCATGGGTGATAACACTCAGGACGGGGGCTTAAGTGTGGGTCTCCGGGCACGGCCGGTGCTGGTGCTTGGTCTCTCCATGGAGGCCTGGGTCAGCGAAATCGGACTAAGTGTGGAATGGAGAACCAAGGGCGCGAGGCTCTTTAACCAAGGCCCATTGGTGATAACACTCAGGACGGGGGCTTAAGTGTGGGTCTCAGGGCACGGCCGGTGCTGGTGCTTGGTCTCTCCTTGGAGGCCCGGGTCAGCGAAATCTGACTAAGTGTGGAATGGAGAACCAAGGGCGCGAGGCTCTTTAACCAAGGCCCATGGGTGATAACACTCAGGACGGGTCTAAAGTGTGGGTCTCCGGGCACGGCCGGTGCTGGTGCTGGGTCTCTCCATGGAGGCCTGGGTCAGCGAAATCGGACTAAGTGTGGAATGGAGAACCAAGGGCGCGAGGCTCTTTAACCGAGGCCCATGGGTGATAACACTCAGGACGGGGACTTAAGTGTGGGTCTCAGGGCACGGCATTTGCTGGTGCTTGGTCTCTCCATGGAGGCCTGGGTCAGCGAAATCGGACTAAGTGTGGAATGGAGAACCAAGGGCGCGAGGCTCTTTAACCAAGGCCCATGGGTGATAACACTCAGGACGGGGGCTTAAGTGTGGGTCTCAGGGCACGGCATTTGCTGGTGCTTGGTCTCTCCATGGAGGCCTGGGTCTGCGAAATCGGACTAAGTGTGGAATGGAGAACCAAGGGCGCGAGGCTCTTTAACCAAGGCCCATGGGTGATAACACTCAGGACGGGGGCTTAAGTGTGGGTCTCAGGGCATGGCCGGTGCTGGTGCTTGGTCTCTCCGGGAAAGCCCGGTTCAGTGAAATGTGACTAAGAAAGAGATCTAAACACAGGAAACTGATATACATATGTTTCCTTTTATTCCTTTGGAGATAACCATAGGAAATATGGGTAAGAACGGGAACCAAGGATCCTTTGGAGATAAGCATAGGAGTGTTTCCTTTAAAGAGGATCATAGGAATGTTTCCTTTTGAATTACTCATAGAGAGACCCAAATATTGCACTTCCGTAACCCCTAGAGTGGGACATTTCTAGGCATTTTGCTGTAATGTAAAGTGCCTACAAGTGTCCCATGTATTGTATTACCCTAAAACCAAAGGTGTGGGACTTTTCCAGGCATTTTGCCTCAATGATAAGTGCCTAGAAGCGTCCGGCTCATTCTGATTGGTTGGGACATTTTTAGGCATTTTTGCTATAATGTAAAGCGCCTACAAATGTCCCATGTAATGTATTTTCCCTGACACAAAGAGTGGAACATTTCTAGGCGTTTTCAGCACTCAGGGTGTGGGCTTTAGAGTGGGTCCCCGGGCTCAGCAATATTTGGAGGTTTTTTCTCCCATGTTTTGTATTTTTCCCCATGAAAACGTGTGGGACATTTGTAGGCATTTTTGCTATAATGTAAAGTGCCTAGAAGTGTCCCAAGTATTGTATCTTTCCCTAACACAAAGAGTGAGACATTTCTAGACATTTTCAGCACTCAGGACGGGGGCCTAAGTGTGGGTCCCCGGGAACGGCCGGTGCTGGTGATGGGTCTCTCCATGGAGGCCCGGGTCAGCGAAATCTGACTAAGTGTGGAATGGAGAACCAAGGGCGCGAGGCTCTTTAACCGAGGCCCATGGGTGATAACACTCAGGACGGGGGCTTAAGTGTGGGTCTCCGGGCACGGCCGGTGCTGGTGCTGGGTCTCTACATGGAGGCCTGGGTCAGCGAAATCGGACTAAGTGTGGAATGGAGAACCAAGAGCGCGAGGCTCTTTAACCCAGTCCCATGGGTGATAACACTCAGGACGGGGGCTTAAGTGTGGGTCTCAGGGCACGGCCGTTGCTGGTGCTTGGTCTCTCCTTGGAGGCCCGGGTCAGCGAAATCTGACTAAGTGTGGAATGGAGAACCAAGGGCGCGAGGCTCTTTAACCAAGGCCCATGGGTGATAACACTCAGGACGGGGGCTAAAGTGTGGGTCTCCGGGCACGGCCGGTCCTGGTGCTGGGTCTCTCCATGGAGGCCTGGGTCAGCGAAATCGGACTAAGTGTGGAATGGAGAACCAAGGGCGCGAGGCTCTTTAACCAAGGCCCATGGGTGATAACACTCAGGACGGGGGCTTAAGTGTGGGTCCCCGGGCACGGCCGGTGCTGGTGCTTGGTCTCTCCGTGAAAGCCCGGTTCAGTGAAATGTGACTAAGAAAGAGATCTAAACACAGGAAACTGATATACATATGCTTCCTTTGATTCCTTTGGAGATAGCCATAGGAAATATGGGTAAGAACGGGAACCAAGGCTCCTTTGGAGATAAGCATAGGAGTGTTTCCTTTAAAGAGGATCATAGGAATGTTTCCTTTTGAATTACTCATAGAGAGACCCAAATATTGCACTTCCGTAACCCCTAGTGTGGGACATTTCTAGGCATTTTGCTGTAATGTAAAGTGCCTACAAGTGTCCCATGTATTGTACTACCCTAACACCAAAGGTGTGGGACATTTCCAGGCATTTTGCCTCAATGATAAGTGCCTAGAAGCGTCCGGCTCATTCTGATTGGTTGGGACATTTTTAGGCATTTTTGCTATAATGTAAAGCGCCTACAAATGTCCCATGTAATGTATTTTTCCCTGACACAAAGAGTGGAACATTTCTAGGCGTTTTCAGCACTCAGGGTGTGGGCTTTAGAGTGGGTCCCCGGGCTCAGCAATATTTGGAGTTTTTTTCTCCCATGTTTTGTATTTTTCCCCATGAAAAAGTGTGGGACATTTGTAGGCATTTTTGCTATAATGTAAAGTGCCTAGAAGTGTCCCAAGTATTGTATCTTTCCCTAACACAAAGAGTGAGACATTTCTAGACATTTTCAGCACTCAGGACGGGGGCCTAAGTGTGGGTCCCCGGGAACGGCCGGTGCTGGTGATGGGTCTCTCCATGGAGGCCCGGGTCAGCGAAATCTGACTAAGTGTGGAATGGAGAACCAAGGGCGCGAGGCTCTTTAACCGAGGCCCATGGGTGATAACACTCAGGACGGGGACTTAAGTGTGGGTCTCAGGGCACGGCATTTGCTGGTGCTTGGTCTCTCCATGGAGGCCTGGGTCAGCGAAATCGGACTAAGTGTGGAATGGAGAACCAAGGGCGCGAGGCTCTTTAACCAAGGCCCATGGGTGATAACACTCAGGACGGGGGCTTAAGTGTGGGTCTCAGGGCACGGCATTTGCTGGTGCTTGGTCTCTCCATGGAGGCCTGGGTCAGCGAAATCGGACTAAGTGTGGAATGGAGAACCAAGGGCGCGAGGCTCTTTAACCAAGGCCCATGGGTGATAACACTCAGGACGGGGGCTTAAGTGTGGGTCTCAGGGCATGGCCGGTGCTGGTGCTTGGTCTCTCCGGGAAAGCCCGGTTCAGTGAAATGTGACTAAGAAAGAGATCTAAACACAGGAAACTGATATACATATGTTTCCTTTGATTCCTTTGGAGATAACCATAGGAAATATGGGTAAGAACGGGAACCAAGGATCCTTTGGAGATAAGCATAGGAGTGTTTCCTTTAAAGAGGATCATAGGAATGTTTCCTTTTGAATTACTCATAGAGAGACCCAAATATTGCACTTCCGTAACCCCTAGAGTGGGACATTTCTAGGCATTTTGCTGTAATGTAAAGTGCCTACAAGTGTCCCATGTATTGTATTACCCTAAAACCAAAGGTGTGGGACTTTTCCAGGCATTTTGCCTCAATGATAAGTGCCTAGAAGCGTCCGGCTCATTCTGATTGGTTGGGACATTTTTAGGCATTTTTGCTATAATGTAAAGCGCCTACAAATGTCCCATGTAATGTATTTTCCCTGACACAAAGAGTGGAACATTTCTAGGCGTTTTCAGCACTCAGGGTGTGGGCTTTAGAGTGGGTCCCCGGGCTCAGCAATATTTGGAGGTTTTTTCTCCCATGTTTTGTATTTTTCCCCATGAAAACGTGTGGGACATTTGTAGGCATTTTTGCTATAATGTAAAGTGCCTAGAAGTGTCCCAAGTATTGTATCTTTCCCTAACACAAAGAGTGAGACATTTCTAGACATTTTCAGCACTCAGGACGGGGGCCTAAGTGTGGGTCCCCGGGAACGGCCGGTGCTGGTGATGGGTCTCTCCATGGAGGCCCGGGTCAGCGAAATCTGACTAAGTGTGGAATGGAGAACCAAGGGCGCGAGGCTCTTTAACCGAGGCCCATGGGTGATAACACTCAGGACGGGGGCTTAAGTGTGGGTCTCCGGGCACGGCCGGTGCTGGTGCTGGGTCTCTACATGGAGGCCTGGGTCAGCGAAATCGGACTAAGTGTGGAATGGAGAACCAAGAGCGCGAGGCTCTTTAACCCAGTCCCATGGGTGATAACACTCAGGACGGGGGCTTAAGTGTGGGTCTCAGGGCACGGCCGTTGCTGGTGCTTGGTCTCTCCTTGGAGGCCCGGGTCAGCGAAATCTGACTAAGTGTGGAATGGAGAACCAAGGGCGCGAGGCTCTTTAACCAAGGCCCATGGGTGATAACACTCAGGACGGGGGCTAAAGTGTGGGTCTCCGGGCACGGCCGGTCCTGGTGCTGGGTCTCTCCATGGAGGCCTGGGTCAGCGAAATCGGACTAAGTGTGGAATGGAGAACCAAGGGCGCGAGGCTCTTTAACCAAGGCCCATGGGTGATAACACACAGGACGGGGGCTTAAGTGTGGGTCCCCGGGCACGGCCGGTGCTGGTGCTTGGTCTCTCCGTGAAAGCCCGGTTCAGTGAAATGTGACTAAGAAAGAGATCTAAACACAGGAAACTGATATACATATGCTTCCTTTGATTCCTTTGGAGATAGCCATAGGAAATATGGGTAAGAACGGGAACCAAGGCTCCTTTGGAGATAAGCATAGGAGTGTTTCCTTTAAAGAGGATCATAGGAATGTTTCCTTTTGAATTACTCATAGAGAGACCCAAATATTGCACTTCCGTAACCCCTAGTGTGGGACATTTCTAGGCATTTTGCTGTAATGTAAAGTGCCTACAAGTGTCCCATGTATTGTACTACCCTAACACCAAAGGTGTGGGACATTTCCAGGCATTTTGCCTCAATGATAAGTGCCTAGAAGCGTCCGGCTCATTCTGATTGGTTGGGACATTTTTAGGCATTTTTGCTATAATGTAAAGCGCCTACAAATGTCCCATGTAATGTATTTTTCCCTGACACAAAGAGTGGAACATTTCTAGGCGTTTTCAGCACTCAGGGTGTGGGCTTTAGAGTGGGTCCCCGGGCTCAGCAATATTTGGAGTTTTTTTCTCCCATGTTTTGTATTTTTCCCCATGAAAAAGTGTGGGACATTTGTAGGCATTTTTGCTATAATGTAAAGTGCCTAGAAGTGTCCCAAGTATTGTATCTTTCCCTAACACAAAGAGTGAGACATTTCTAGACATTTTCAGCACTCAGGACGGGGGCCTAAGTGTGGGTCCCCGGGAACGGCCGGTGCTGGTGATGGGTCTCTCCATGGAGGCCCGGGTCAGCGAAATCTGACTAAGTGTGGAATGGAGAACCAAGGGCGCGAGGCTCTTTAACCGAGGCCCATGGGTGATAACACTCAGGACAGGGGCTTAAGTGTGGGTCTCCGGGCACGGCCGGTGCTGGTGCTGGGTCTCTCCTTGGAGGCCTGGGTCAGTGAAATCGGACTAAGTGTGGAATGGAGAACCAAGGGCGCGAGGCTCTTTAACCAAGGCCCATGGGTGATAACACTCAGGACGGGGGCTAAAGTGTGGGTCTCCGGGCACGGCCGGTCCTGGTGCTGGGTCTCTCCATGGAGGCCTGGGTCAGCGAAATCGGACTAAGTGTGGAATGGAGAACCAAGGGCGCGAGGCTCTTTAACCGAGGCCCATGGGTGATAACACTCAGGACGGGGGCTTAAGTGTGGGTCTCCGGGCACGGCCGGTGCTGGTGCTGGGTCTCTCCATGGAGGCCTGGGTCAGCGAAATCGAACTAAGTGTGGAATGGAGAACCAAGGGCGCGAGGCTCTTTAACCAAGGCCCATGGGTGATAACACTCAGGACGGGGGCTTAATTGTGGGTCTCCGGGCACGGCCGGTGCTGGTGCTTGGTCTCTCCATGGAGGCCTGGGTCAGCGAAATCGGACTAAGTGTGGAATGGAGAACCAAGAGCGCCAGGCTCTTTAACCCAGGCCCATGGGTGATAACACTCAAGAGGGGGACTTAAGTGTGGGTCCCCGGGCACGGCCGGTGCTGGTGCTTGGTCTCTCCGTGAAAGCCCGGTTCAGTGAAATGTGACTAAGAAAGAGATCTAAACACAGGAAACTGATATACATATGTTTCCTTTGATTCCTTTGGAGATAGCCATAGGAAATATGGGTAAGAACGGGAACCAAGGATCGTTTGGAGATAAGCATAGGAGTGTTTCCTTTAAAGAGGATCATAGGAATGTTTCCTTTTGAATTACTCATAGAGAGACCCAAATATTGCACTTCCGTAACCCCCAGTGTGGGACATTTCTAGGCATTTTGCTGTAATGTAAAGTGCCTACAAGTGTCCCATGTATTGTATTACCGTAACACCAGAGGTGTGGGACATTTCCAGGCATTTTGCCTCAATGATAGGTGCCTAGAAGCGTCCGACTCTTTCTGATTGGTTGGGACATTTTTAGGCATTTTTGCTATAATGTAAAGCGCCTACAAATGTCCCATGTAATGATATTTTTCCCTGACACAAAGAGTGGAACATTTCTAGGCGTTTTCAGCACTCAGGGTGTGGGCTTTAGAGTGGGTCCCTGGGCTCAGCAATATTTGGAGGTTTTTTCTCCCATGTTTTGTATTTTTCCCCATGAAAAAGTGTAGGACATTTGTAGGCATTTTTGCTATAATGTAAAGTGCCTAGAAGTGTCCCAAGTATTGTATCTTTCCCTAACACAAAGAGTGAGACATTTCGAGGCATTTTCAGCACTCAGGACGGGGGCCTAAGTATGGGTCCCCGGGCACGGCCGGTGCTGGTGCTGGGTCTCTCCATGGAGGCCCGGGTCAGCGAAATCTGACTAAGTGTGGAATGGAGAACCAAGGGCGCGAGGCTCTTCAACCGAGGCCCATGGGTGATAACACTCAGGACGGGGGCTAAAGTGTGGGTCTCCGGGCACGGCTGGTCCTGGTGCTGGGTCTCTCCATGGAGGCCTGGGTCAGCGAAATTGGACTAAGTGTGGAATGGAGAACCAAGGGCGCGAGGCTCTTTAGCCAAGGCCCATGGGTGATAACACTCAGGACGGGGGCTTAAGTGTGGGTCTCCGGGCACGGCCGGTGCTGGTGCTTGGTCTCTCCATGGAGGCCTGGGTCAGCGAAATCGGACTAAGTGTGGAATGGAGAACCAAGGGCGCGAGGCTCTTTAACCAAGGCCCATTGGTGATAACACTCAGGACGGGGGCTTAAGTGTGGGTCTCAGGGCACGGCCGGTGCTGGTGCTTGGTCTCTCCTTGGAGGCCCGGGTCAGCGAAATCTGACTAAGTGTGGAATGGAGAACCAAGGGCGCGAGGCTCTTTAACCAAGGCCCATGGGTGATAACACTCAGGACGGGGGCTTAAGTGTGGGTCCCCGGGCACGGCCGGTGCTGGTGCTTGGTCTCTCCGTGAAAGCCCGGTTCAGTGAAATGTGACTAAGAAAGAGATCTAAACACAGGAAACTGATATACATATGCTTCCTTTGATTCCTTTGGAGATAGCCATAGGAAATATGGGTAAGAACGGGAACCAAGGCTCCTTTGGAGATAAGCATAGGAGTGTTTCCTTTAAAGAGGATCATAGGAATGTTTCCTTTTGAATTACTCATAGAGAGACCCAAATATTGCACTTCCGTAACCCCTAGTGTGGGACATTTCTAGGCATTTTGCTGTAATGTAAAGTGCCTACAAGTGTCCCATGTATTGTACTACCCTAACACCAAAGGTGTGGGACATTTCCAGGCATTTTGCCTCAATGATAAGTGCCTAGAAGCGTCCGGCTCATTCTGATTGGTTGGGACATTTTTAGGCATTTTTGCTATAATGTAAAGCGCCTACAAATGTCCCATGTAATGTATTTTTCCCTGACACAAAGAGTGGAACATTTCTAGGCGTTTTCAGCACTCAGGGTGTGGGCTTTAGAGTGGGTCCCCGGGCTCAGCAATATTTGGAGTTTTTTTCTCCCATGTTTTGTATTTTTCCCCATGAAAAAGTGTGGGACATTTGTAGGCATTTTTGCTATAATGTAAAGTGCCTAGAAGTGTCCCAAGTATTGTATCTTTCCCTAACACAAAGAGTGAGACATTTCTAGACATTTTCAGCACTCAGGACGGGGGCCTAAGTGTGGGTCCCCGGGAACGGCCGGTGCTGGTGATGGGTCTCTCCATGGAGGCCCGGGTCAGCGAAATCTGACTAAGTGTGGAATGGAGAACCAAGGGCGCGAGGCTCTTTAACCGAGGCCCATGGGTGATAACACTCAGGACGGGGGCTTAAGTGTGGGTCTCCGGGCACGGCCGGTGCTGGTGCTGGGTCTCTCCTTGGAGGCCTGGGTCAGTGAAATCGGACTAAGTGTGGAATGGAGAACCAAGGGCGCGAGGCTCTTTAACCAAGGCCCATGGGTGATAACACTCAGGACGGGGGCTAAAGTGTGGGTCTCCGGGCACGGCCGGTCCTGGTGCTGGGTCTCTCCATGGAGGCCTGGGTCAGCGAAATCGGACTAAGTGTGGAATGGAGAACCAAGGGCGCGAGGCTCTTTAACCAAGGCCCATGGGTGATAACACTCAGGACGGGGGCTTAATTGTGGGTCTCCGGGCACGGCCGGTGCTGGTGCTTGGTCTCTCCATGGAGGCCTGGGTCAGCGAAATCGGACTAAGTGTGGAATGGAGAACCAAGAGCGCGAGGCTCTTTAACCAAGGCCCATGGGTGATAACACTCAGGACGGGGGCTTAAGTGTGGGTTTCAGGGCACGGCCGGTGCTGATGCTTGGTCTCTCCTTGGAGGCACGGGTCAGCGAAATCTGACTAAGTGTGAAATGGAGAACCAAGAGCGCCAGGCTCTTTAACCCAGGCCCATGGGTGATAACACTCAAGAGGGGGACTTAAGTGTGGGTCCCCGGGCACGGCCGGTGCTGGTGCTTGGTCTCTCCGTGAAAGCCCGGTTCAGTGAAATGTGACTAAGAAAGAGATCTAAACACAGGAAACTGATATACATATGTTTCCTTTGATTCCTTTGGAGATAGCCATAGGAAATATGGGTAAGAACGGGAACCAAGGATCGTTTGGAGATAAGCATAGGAGTTTTTCCTTTAAAGAGGATCATAGGAATGTTTCCTTTTGAATTACTCATAGAGAGACCCAAATATTGCACTTCCGTAACCCCCAGTGTGGGACATTTCTAGGCATTTTGCTGTAATGTAAAGTGCCTACAAGTGTCCCATGTATTGTATTACCGTAACACCAGAGGTGTGGGACATTTCCAGGCATTTTGCCTCAATGATAGGTGCCTAGAAGCGTCCGACTCTTTCTGATTGGTTGGGACATTTTTAGGCATTTTTGCTATAATGTAAAGCGCCTACAAATGTCCCATGTAATGATATTTTTCCCTGACACAAAGAGTGGAACATTTCTAGGCGTTTTCAGCACTCAGGGTGTGGGCTTTAGAGTGGGTCCCCGGGCTCAGCAATATTTGGAGGTTTTTTCTCCCATGTTTTGTATTTTTCCCCATGAAAAAGTGTAGGACATTTGTAGGCATTTTTGCTATAATGTAAAGTGCCTAGAAGTGTCCCAAGTATTGTATCTTTCCCTAACACAAAGAGTGAGACATTTCGAGGCATTTTCAGCACTCAGGACGGGGGCCTAAGTATGGGTCCCCGGGCACGGCCGGTGCTGGTGCTGGGTCTCTCCATGGAGGCCCGGGTCAGCGAAATCTGACTAAGTGTGGAATGGAGAACCAAGGGCGCGAGGCTCTTCAACCGAGGCCCATGGGTGATAACACTCAGGACGGGGGCTAAAGTGTGGGTCTCCGGGCACGGCTGGTCCTGGTGCTGGGTCTCTCCATGGAGGCCTGGGTCAGCGAAATTGGACTAAGTGTGGAATGGAGAACCAAGGGCGCGAGGCTCTTTAGCCAAGGCCCAGGGGTGATAACACTCAGGACGGGGGCTTAAGTGTGGGTCTCCGGGCACGGCCGGTGCTGGTGCTTGGTCTCTCCATGGAGGCCTGGGTCAGCGAAATCGGACTAAGTGTGGAATGGAGAACCAAGGGCGCGAGGCTCTTTAACCAAGGCCCATTGGTGATAACACTCAGGACGGGGGCTTAAGTGTGGGTCTCAGGGCACGGCCGGTGCTGGTGCTTGGTCTCTCCTTGGAGGCCCGGGTCAGCGAAATCTGACTAAGTGTGGAATGGAGAACCAAGGGCGCGAGGCTCTTTAACCAAGGCCCATGGGTGATAACACTCAGGACGGGTCTAAAGTGTGGGTCTCCGGGCACGGCCGGTGCTGGTGCTGGGTCTCTCCATGGAGGCCTGGGTCAGCGAAATCGGACTAAGTGTGGAATGGAGAACCAAGGGCGCGAGGCTCTTTAACCGAGGCCCATGGGTGATAACACTCAGGACGGGGACTTAAGTGTGGGTCTCAGGGCACGGCATTTGCTGGTGCTTGGTCTCTCCATGGAGGCCCGGGTCAGCGAAATCTGACTAAGTGTGGAATGGAGAACCAAGGGCGCGAGGCTCTTTAAACGAGGCCCATGGGTGATAACACTCAGGACGGGGGCTTAAGTGTGGGTCTCCGGGCACGGCCGGTGCTGGTGCTAGGTCTCTCCATGGAGGCCTGGGTCAGCGAAATCGGACTAAGTGTGGAATGGAGAACAAAGGGCGCGAGGCTCTTTAACCAAGGCCCATGGGTGATAACACTCAGGACGGGGGCTTAAGTGTGGGTCTCAGGGCACGGCCGGTGCTGGTGCTTGGTCTCTCCTTGGAGGCCCGGGTCAGCGAAATCTGACTAAGTGTGGAATGGAGAACCAAGGGCGCGAGGCTCTTTAACCAAGGCCCATGGGTGATAACACTCAGGACGGGGGCTAAAGTGTGGGTCTCCGGGCACGGCTGGTCCTGGTGCTGGGTCTCTCCATGGAGGCCTGGGTCAGCGAAATTGGACTAAGTGTGGAATGGAGAACCAAGGGCGCGAGGCTCTTTAGCCAAGGCCCATGGGTGATAACACTCAGGACGGGGGCTTAAGTGTGGGTCTCCGGGCACGGCCGGTGCTGGTGCTTGGTCTCTCCATGGAGGCCTGGGTCAGCGAAATCGGACTAAGTGTGGAATGGAGAAACAAGGGCGCGAGGCTCTTTAACCAAGGCCCATTGGTGATAACACTCAGGACGGGGGCTTAAGTGTGGGTCTCAGGGCACGGCCGGTGCTGGTGCTTGGTCTCTCCTTGGAGGCCCGGGTCAGCGAAATCTGACTAAGTGTGGAATGGAGAACCAAGGGCGCGAGGCTCTTTAACCAAGGCCCATGGGTGATAACACTCAGGACGGGTCTAAAGTGTGGGTCTCCGGGCACGGCCGGTGCTGGTGCTGGGTCTCTCCATGGAGGCCTGGGTCAGCGAAATCGGACTAAGTGTGGAATGGAGAACCAAGGGCGCGAGGCTCTTTAACCGAGGCCCATGGGTGATAACACTCAGGACGGGGACTTAAGTGTGGGTCTCAGGGCACGGCATTTGCTGGTGCTTGGTCTCTCCATGGAGGCCTGGGTCAGCGAAATCGGACTAAGTGTGGAATGGAGAACCAAGGGCGCGAGGCTCTTTAACCAAGGCCCATGGGTGATAACACTCAGGACGGGGGCTTAAGTGTGGGTCTCAGGGCACGGCATTTGCTGGTGCTTGGTCTCTCCATGGAGGCCTGGGTCAGCGAAATCGGACTAAGTGTGGAATGGAGAACCAAGGGCGCGAGGCTCTTTAACCAAGGCCCATGGGTGATAACACTCAGGACGGGGGCTTAAGTGTGGGTCTCAGGGCATGGCCGGTGCTGGTGCTTGGTCTCTCCGGGAAAGCCCGGTTCAGTGAAATGTGACTAAGAAAGAGATCTAAACACAGGAAACTGATATACATATGTTTCCTTTGATTCCTTTGGAGATAACCATAGGAAATATGGGTAAGAACGGGAACCAAGGATCCTTTGGAGATAAGCATAGGAGTGTTTCCTTTAAAGAGGATCATAGGAATGTTTCCTTTTGAATTACTCATAGAGAGACCCAAATATTGCACTTCCGTAACCCCTAGAGTGGGACATTTCTAGGCATTTTGCTGTAATGTAAAGTGCCTACAAGTGTCCCATGTATTGTATTACCCTAAAACCAAAGGTGTGGGACTTTTCCAGGCATTTTGCCTCAATGATAAGTGCCTAGAAGCGTCCGGCTCATTCTGATTGGTTGGGACATTTTTAGGCATTTTTGCTATAATGTAAAGCGCCTACAAATGTCCCATGTAATGTATTTTCCCTGACACAAAGAGTGGAACATTTCTAGGCGTTTTCAGCACTCAGGGTGTGGGCTTTAGAGTGGGTCCCCGGGCTCAGCAATATTTGGAGGTTTTTTCTCCCATGTTTTGTATTTTTCCCCATGAAAACGTGTGGGACATTTGTAGGCATTTTTGCTATAATGTAAAGTGCCTAGAAGTGTCCCAAGTATTGTATCTTTCCCTAACACAAAGAGTGAGACATTTCTAGACATTTTCAGCACTCAGGACGGGGGCCTAAGTGTGGGTCCCCGGGAACGGCCGGTGCTGGTGATGGGTCTCTCCATGGAGGCCCGGGTCAGCGAAATCTGACTAAGTGTGGAATGGAGAACCAAGGGCGCGAGGCTCTTTAACCGAGGCCCATGGGTGATAACACTCAGGACGGGGGCTTAAGTGTGGGTCTCCGGGCACGGCCGGTGCTGGTGCTGGGTCTCTACATGGAGGCCTGGGTCAGCGAAATCGGACTAAGTGTGGAATGGAGAACCAAGAGCGCGAGGCTCTTTAACCCAGTCCCATGGGTGATAACACTCAGGACGGGGGCTTAAGTGTGGGTCTCAGGGCACGGCCGTTGCTGGTGCTTGGTCTCTCCTTGGAGGCCCGGGTCAGCGAAATCTGACTAAGTGTGGAATGGAGAACCAAGGGCGCGAGGCTCTTTAACCAAGGCCCATGGGTGATAACACTCAGGACGGGGGCTAAAGTGTGGGTCTCCGGGCACGGCCGGTCCTGGTGCTGGGTCTCTCCATGGAGGCCTGGGTCAGCGAAATCGGACTAAGTGTGGAATGGAGAACCAAGGGCGCGAGGCTCTTTAACCAAGGCCCATGGGTGATAACACTCAGGACGGGGGCTTAAGTGTGGGTCCCCGGGCACGGCCGGTGCTGGTGCTTGGTCTCTCCGTGAAAGCCCGGTTCAGTGAAATGTGACTAAGAAAGAGATCTAAACACAGGAAACTGATATACATATGCTTCCTTTGATTCCTTTGGAGATAGCCATAGGAAATATGGGTAAGAACGGGAACCAAGGCTCCTTTGGAGATAAGCATAGGAGTGTTTCCTTTAAAGAGGATCATAGGAATGTTTCCTTTTGAATTACTCATAGAGAGACCCAAATATTGCACTTCCGTAACCCCTAGTGTGGGACATTTCTAGGCATTTTGCTGTAATGTAAAGTGCCTACAAGTGTCCCATGTATTGTACTACCCTAACACCAAAGGTGTGGGACATTTCCAGGCATTTTGCCTCAATGATAAGTGCCTAGAAGCGTCCGGCTCATTCTGATTGGTTGGGACATTTTTAGGCATTTTTGCTATAATGTAAAGCGCCTACAAATGTCCCATGTAATGTATTTTTCCCTGACACAAAGAGTGGAACATTTCTAGGCGTTTTCAGCACTCAGGGTGTGGGCTTTAGAGTGGGTCCCCGGGCTCAGCAATATTTGGAGTTTTTTTCTCCCATGTTTTGTATTTTTCCCCATGAAAAAGTGTGGGACATTTGTAGGCATTTTTGCTATAATGTAAAGTGCCTAGAAGTGTCCCAAGTATTGTATCTTTCCCTAACACAAAGAGTGAGACATTTCTAGACATTTTCAGCACTCAGGACGGGGGCCTAAGTGTGGGTCCCCGGGAACGGCCGGTGCTGGTGATGGGTCTCTCCATGGAGGCCCGGGTCAGCGAAATCTGACTAAGTGTGGAATGGAGAACCAAGGGCGCGAGGCTCTTTAACCGAGGCCCATGGGTGATAACACTCAGGACGGGGACTTAAGTGTGGGTCTCAGGGCACGGCATTTGCTGGTGCTTGGTCTCTCCATGGAGGCCTGGGTCAGCGAAATCGGACTAAGTGTGGAATGGAGAACCAAGGGCGCGAGGCTCTTTAACCAAGGCCCATGGGTGATAACACTCAGGACGGGGGCTTAAGTGTGGGTCTCAGGGCACGGCATTTGCTGGTGCTTGGTCTCTCCATGGAGGCCTGGGTCAGCGAAATCGGACTAAGTGTGGAATGGAGAACCAAGGGCGCGAGGCTCTTTAACCAAGGCCCATGGGTGATAACACTCAGGACGGGGGCTTAAGTGTGGGTCTCAGGGCATGGCCGGTGCTGGTGCTTGGTCTCTCCGGGAAAGCCCGGTTCAGTGAAATGTGACTAAGAAAGAGATCTAAACACAGGAAACTGATATACATATGTTTCCTTTGATTCCTTTGGAGATAACCATAGGAAATATGGGTAAGAACGGGAACCAAGGATCCTTTGGAGATAAGCATAGGAGTGTTTCCTTTAAAGAGGATCATAGGAATGTTTCCTTTTGAATTACTCATAGAGAGACCCAAATATTGCACTTCCGTAACCCCTAGAGTGGGACATTTCTAGGCATTTTGCTGTAATGTAAAGTGCCTACAAGTGTCCCATGTATTGTATTACCCTAAAACCAAAGGTGTGGGACTTTTCCAGGCATTTTGCCTCAATGATAAGTGCCTAGAAGCGTCCGGCTCATTCTGATTGGTTGGGACATTTTTAGGCATTTTTGCTATAATGTAAAGCGCCTACAAATGTCCCATGTAATGTATTTTTCCCTGACACAAAGAGTGGAACATTTCTAGGCGTTTTCAGCACTCAGGGTGTGGGCTTTAGAGTGGGTCCCCGGGCTCAGCAATATTTGGAGTTTTTTTCTCCCATGTTTTGTATTTTTCCCCATGAAAAAGTGTGGGACATTTGTAGGCATTTTTGCTATAATGTAAAGTGCCTAGAAGTGTCCCAAGTATTGTATCTTTCCCTAACACAAAGAGTGAGACATTTCTAGACATTTTCAGCACTCAGGACGGGGGCCTAAGTGTGGGTCCCCGGGAACGGCCGGTGCTGGTGATGGGTCTCTCCATGGAGGCCCGGGTCAGCGAAATCTGACTAAGTGTGGAATGGAGAACCAAGGGCGCGAGGCTCTTTAACCGAGGCCCATGGGTGATAACACTCAGGACGGGGACTTAAGTGTGGGTCTCAGGGCACGGCATTTGCTGGTGCTTGGTCTCTCCATGGAGGCCTGGGTCAGCGAAATCGGACTAAGTGTGGAATGGAGAACCAAGGGCGCGAGGCTCTTTAACCAAGGCCCATGGGTGATAACACTCAGGACGGGGGCTTAAGTGTGGGTCTCAGGGCACGGCATTTGCTGGTGCTTGGTCTCTCCATGGAGGCCTGGGTCAGCGAAATCGGACTAAGTGTGGAATGGAGAACCAAGGGCGCGAGGCTCTTTAACCAAGGCCCATGGGTGATAACACTCAGGACGGGGGCTTAAGTGTGGGTCTCAGGGCATGGCCGGTGCTGGTGCTTGGTCTCTCCGGGAAAGCCCGGTTCAGTGAAATGTGACTAAGAAAGAGATCTAAACACAGGAAACTGATATACATATGTTTCCTTTGATTCCTTTGGAGATAACCATAGGAAATATGGGTAAGAACGGGAACCAAGGATCCTTTGGAGATAAGCATAGGAGTGTTTCCTTTAAAGAGGATCATAGGAATGTTTCCTTTTGAATTACTCATAGAGAGACCCAAATATTGCACTTCCGTAACCCCTAGAGTGGGACATTTCTAGGCATTTTGCTGTAATGTAAAGTGCCTACAAGTGTCCCATGTATTGTATTACCCTAAAACCAAAGGTGTGGGACTTTTCCAGGCATTTTGCCTCAATGATAAGTGCCTAGAAGCGTCCGGCTCATTCTGATTGGTTGGGACATTTTTAGGCATTTTTGCTATAATGTAAAGCGCCTACAAATGTCCCATGTAATGTATTTTCCCTGACACAAAGAGTGGAACATTTCTAGGCGTTTTCAGCACTCAGGGTGTGGGCTTTAGAGTGGGTCCCCGGGCTCAGCAATATTTGGAGGTTTTTTCTCCCATGTTTTGTATTTTTCCCCATGAAAACGTGTGGGACATTTGTAGGCATTTTTGCTATAATGTAAAGTGCCTAGAAGTGTCCCAAGTATTGTATCTTTCCCTAACACAAAGAGTGAGACATTTCTAGACATTTTCAGCACTCAGGACGGGGGCCTAAGTGTGGGTCCCCGGGAACGGCCGGTGCTGGTGATGGGTCTCTCCATGGAGGCCCGGGTCAGCGAAATCTGACTAAGTGTGGAATGGAGAACCAAGGGCGCGAGGCTCTTTAACCGAGGCCCATGGGTGATAACACTCAGAACGGGGGCTTAAGTGTGGGTCTCCGGGCACGGCCGGTGCTGGTGCTGGGTCTCTACATGGAGGCCTGGGTCAGCGAAATCGGACTAAGTGTGGAATGGAGAACCAAGAGCGCGAGGCTCTTTAACCCAGTCCCATGGGTGATAACACTCAGGACGGGGGCTTAAGTGTGGGTCTCAGGGCACGGCCGTTGCTGGTGCTTGGTCTCTCCTTGGAGGCCCGGGTCAGCGAAATCTGACTAAGTGTGGAATGGAGAACCAAGGGCGCGAGGCTCTTTAACCAAGGCCCATGGGTGATAACACTCAGGACGGGGGCTAAAGTGTGGGTCTCCGGGCACGGCCGGTCCTGGTGCTGGGTCTCTCCATGGAGGCCTGGGTCAGCGAAATCGGACTAAGTGTGGAATGGAGAACCAAGGGCGCGAGGCTCTTTAACCAAGGCCCATGGGTGATAACACTCAGGACGGGGGCTTAAGTGTGGGTCCCCGGGCACGGCCGGTGCTGGTGCTTGGTCTCTCCGTGAAAGCCCGGTTCAGTGAAATGTGACTAAGAAAGAGATCTAAACACAGGAAACTGATATACATATGCTTCCTTTGATTCCTTTGGAGATAGCCATAGGAAATATGGGTAAGAACGGGAACCAAGGCTCCTTTGGAGATAAGCATAGGAGTGTTTCCTTTAAAGAGGATCATAGGAATGTTTCCTTTTGAATTACTCATAGAGAGACCCAAATATTGCACTTCCGTAACCCCTAGTGTGGGACATTTCTAGGCATTTTGCTGTAATGTAAAGTGCCTACAAGTGTCCCATGTATTGTACTACCCTAACACCAAAGGTGTGGGACATTTCCAGGCATTTTGCCTCAATGATAAGTGCCTAGAAGCGTCCGGCTCATTCTGATTGGTTGGGACATTTTTAGGCATTTTTGCTATAATGTAAAGCGCCTACAAATGTCCCATGTAATGTATTTTTCCCTGACACACAGAGTGGAACATTTCTAGGCGTTTTCAGCACTCAGGGTGTGGGCTTTAGAGTGGGTCCCCGGGCTCAGCAATATTTGGAGTTTTTTTCTCCCATGTTTTGTATTTTTCCCCATGAAAAAGTGTGGGACATTTGTAGGCATTTTTGCTATAATGTAAAGTGCCTAGAAGTGTCCCAAGTATTGTATCTTTCCCTAACACAAAGAGTGAGACATTTCTAGACATTTTCAGCACTCAGGACGGGGGCCTAAGTGTGGGTCCCCGGGAACGGCCGGTGCTGGTGATGGGTCTCTCCATGGAGGCCCGGGTCAGCGAAATCTGACTAAGTGTGGAATGGAGAACCAAGGGCGCGAGGCTCTTTAACCGAGGCCCATGGGTGATAACACTCAGGACGGGGGCTTAAGTGTGGGTCTCCGGGCACGGCCGGTGCTGGTGCTGGGTCTCTCCTTGGAGGCCTGGGTCAGTGAAATCGGACTAAGTGTGGAATGGAGAACCAAGGGCGCGAGGCTCTTTAACCAAGGCCCATGGGTGATAACACTCAGGACGGGGGCTAAAGTGTGGGTCTCCGGGCACGGCCGGTCCTGGTGCTGGGTCTCTCCATGGAGGCCTGGGTCAGCGAAATCGGACTAAGTGTGGAATGGAGAACCAAGGGCGCGAGGCTCTTTAACCGAGGCCCATGGGTGATAACACTCAGGACGGGGGCTTAAGTGTGGGTCTCCGGGCACGGCCGGTGCTGGTGCTGGGTCTCTCCATGGAGGCCTAGGTCAGCGAAATCGAACTAAGTGTGGAATGGAGAACCAAGGGCGCGAGGCTCTTTAACCAAGGCCCATGGGTGATAACACTCAGGACGGGGGCTTAATTGTGGGTCTCCGGGCACGGCCGGTGCTGGTGCTTGGTCTCTCCATGGAGGCCTGGGTCAGCGAAATCGGACTAAGTGTGGAATGGAGAACCAAGAGCGCGAGGCTCTTTAACCAAGGCCCATGGGTGATAACACTCAGGACGGGGGCTTAAGTGTGGGTTTCAGGGCACGGCCGGTGCTGATGCTTGGTCTCTCCTTGGAGGCACGGGTCAGCGAAATCTGACTAAGTGTGAAATGGAGAACCAAGAGCGCCAGGCTCTTTAACCCAGGCCCATGGGTGATAACACTCAAGAGGGGGACTTAAGTGTGGGTCCCCGGGCACGGCCGGTGCTGGTGCTTGGTCTCTCCGTGAAAGCCCGGTTCAGTGAAATGTGACTAAGAAAGAGATCTAAACACAGGAAACTGATATACATATGTTTCCTTTGATTCCTTTGGAGATAGCCATAGGAAATATGGGTAAGAACGGGAACCAAGGATCGTTTGGAGATAAGCATAGGAGTGTTTCCTTTAAAGAGGATCATAGGAATGTTTCCTTTTGAATTACTCATAGAGAGACCCAAATATTGCACTTCCGTAACCCCCAGTGTGGGACATTTCTAGGCATTTTGCTGTAATGTAAAGTGCCTACAAGTGTCCCATGTATTGTATTACCGTAACACCAGAGGTGTGGGACATTTCCAGGCATTTTGCCTCAATGATAGGTGCCTAGAAGCGTCCGACTCTTTCTGATTGGTTGGGACATTTTTAGGCATTTTTGCTATAATGTAAAGCGCCTACAAATGTCCCATGTAATGATATTTTTCCCTGACACAAAGAGTGGAACATTTCTAGGCGTTTTCAGCACTCAGGGTGTGGGCTTTAGAGTGGGTCCCCGGGCTCAGCAATATTTGGAGGTTTTTTCTCCCATGTTTTGTATTTTTCCCCATGAAAAAGTGTAGGACATTTGTAGGCATTTTTGCTATAATGTAAAGTGCCTAGAAGTGTCCCAAGTATTGTATCTTTCCCTAACACAAAGAGTGAGACATTTCGAGGCATTTTCAGCACTCAGGACGGGGGCCTAAGTATGGGTCCCCGGGCACGGCCGGTGCTGGTGCTGGGTCTCTCCATGGAGGCCCGGGTCAGCGAAATCTGACTAAGTGTGGAATGGAGAACCAAGGGCGCGAGGCTCTTCAACCGAGGCCCATGGGTGATAACACTCAGGACGGGGGCTAAAGTGTGGGTCTCCGGGCACGGCTGGTCCTGGTGCTGGGTCTCTCCATGGAGGCCTGGGTCAGCGAAATTGGACTAAGTGTGGAATGGAGAACCAAGGGCGCGAGGCTCTTTAGCCAAGGCCCATGGGTGATAACACTCAGGACGGGGGCTTAAGTGTGGGTCTCAGGGCATGGCCGGTGCTGGTGCTTGGTCTCTCCGGGAAAGCCCGGTTCAGTGAAATGTGACTAAGAAAGAGATCTAAACACAGGAAACTGATATACATATGTTTCCTTTGATTCCTTTGGAGATAACCATAGGAAATATGGGTAAGAACGGGAACCAAGGATCCTTTGGAGATAAGCATAGGAGTGTTTCCTTTAAAGAGGATCATAGGAATGTTTCCTTTTGAATTACTCATAGAGAGACCCAAATATTGCACTTCCGTAACCCCTAGAGTGGGACATTTCTAGGCATTTTGCTGTAATGTAAAGTGCCTACAAGTGTCCCATGTATTGTATTACCCTAAAACCAAAGGTGTGGGACTTTTCCAGGCATTTTGCCTCAATGATAAGTGCCTAGAAGCGTCCGGCTCATTCTGATTGGTTGGGACATTTTTAGGCATTTTTGCTATAATGTAAAGCGCCTACAAATGTCCCATGTAATGTATTTTCCCTGACACAAAGAGTGGAACATTTCTAGGCGTTTTCAGCACTCAGGGTGTGGGCTTTAGAGTGGGTCCCCGGGCTCAGCAATATTTGGAGGTTTTTTCTCCCATGTTTTGTATTTTTCCCCATGAAAACGTGTGGGACATTTGTAGGCATTTTTGCTATAATGTAAAGTGCCTAGAAGTGTCCCAAGTATTGTATCTTTCCCTAACACAAAGAGTGAGACATTTCTAGACATTTTCAGCACTCAGGACGGGGGCCTAAGTGTGGGTCCCCGGGAACGGCCGGTGCTGGTGATGGGTCTCTCCATGGAGGCCCGGGTCAGCGAAATCGGACTAAGTGTGGAATGGAGAACCAAGGGCGCGAGGCTCTTTAACCAAGGCCCATGGGTGATAACACTCAGGACGGGGGCTTAAGTGTGGGTCCCCGGGCACGGCCGGTGCTGGTGCTTGGTCTCTCCGTGAAAGCCCGGTTCAGTGAAATGTGACTAAGAAAGAGATCTAAACACAGGAAACTGATATACATATGCTTCCTTTGATTCCTTTGGAGATAGCCATAGGAAATATGGGTAAGAACGGGAACCAAGGCTCCTTTGGAGATAAGCATAGGAGTGTTTCCTTTAAAGAGGATCATAGGAATGTTTCCTTTTGAATTACTCATAGAGAGACCCAAATATTGCACTTCCGTAACCCCTAGTGTGGGACATTTCTAGGCATTTTGCTGTAATGTAAAGTGCCTACAAGTGTCCCATGTATTGTATTACCCTAACACCAAAGGTGTGGGACATTTCCAGGCATTTTGCCTCAATGATAAGTGCCTAGAAGCGTCCGGCTCATTCTGATTGGTTGGGACATTTTTAGGCATTTTTGCTATAATGTAAAGCGCCTACAAATGTCCCATGTAATGTATTTTTCCCTGACACAAAGAGTGGAACATTTCTAGGCGTTTTCAGCACTCAGGGTGTGGGCTTTAGAGTGGGTCCCCGGGCTCAGCAATATTTGGAGTTTTTTTCTCCCATGTTTTGTATTTTTCCCCATGAAAAAGTGTGGGACATTTGTAGGCATTTTTGCTATAATGTAAAGTGCCTAGAAGTGTCCCAAGTATTGTATCTTTCCCTAACACAAAGAGTGAGACATTTCTAGACATTTTCAGCACTCAGGACGGGGGCCTAAGTGTGGGTCCCCGGGAACGGCCGGTGCTGGTGATGGGTCTCTCCATGGAGGCCCGGGTCAGCGAAATCTGACTAAGTGTGGAATGGAGAACCAAGGGCGCGAGGCTCTTTAACCGAGGCCCATGGGTGATAACACTCAGGACGGGGGCTTAAGTGTGGGTCTCCGGGCACGGCCGGTGCTGGTGCTGGGTCTCTCCTTGGAGGCCTGGGTCAGTGAAATCGGACTAAGTGTGGAATGGAGAACCAAGGGCGCGAGGCTCTTTAACCAAGGCCCATGGGTGATAACACTCAGGACGGGGGCTAAAGTGTGGGTCTCCGGGCACGGCCGGTCCTGGTGCTGGGTCTCTCCATGGAGGCCTGGGTCAGCGAAATCGGACTAAGTGTGGAATGGAGAACCAAGGGCGCGAGGCTCTTTAACCGAGGCCCATGGGTGATAACACTCAGGACGGGGGCTTAAGTGTGGGTCTCCGGGCACGGCCGGTGCTGGTGCTGGGTCTCTCCATGGAGGCCTGGGTCAGCGAAATCGAACTAAGTGTGGAATGGAGAACCAAGGGCGCGAGGCTCTTTAACCAAGGCCCATGGGTGATAACACTCAGGACGGGGGCTTAAGTGTGGGTCTCCGGGCACGGCCGGTGCTGGTGCTTGGTCTCTCCTTGGAGGCACGGGTCAGCGAAATCTGACTAAGTGTGAAATGGAGAACCAAGAGCTCCAGGCTCTTTAACCCAGGCCCATGGGTGATAACACTCAAGAGGGGGACTTAAGTGTGGGTCCCCGGGCACGGCCGGTGCTGGTGCTTGGTCTCTCCGTGAAAGCCCGGTTCAGTGAAATGTGACTAAGAAAGAGATCTAAACACAGGAAACTGATATACATATGTTTCCTTTGATTCCTTTGGAGATAGCCATAGGAAATATGGGTAAGAACGGGAACCAAGGATCGTTTGGAGATAAGCATAGGAGTGTTTCCTTTAAAGAGGATCATAGGAATGTTTCCTTTTGAATTACTCATAGAGAGACCCAAATATTGCACTTCCGTAACCCCCAGTGTGGGACATTTCTAGGCATTTTGCTGTAATGTAAAGTGCCTACAAGTGTCCCATGTATTGTATTACCGTAACACCAGAGGTGTGGGACATTTCCAGGCATTTTGCCTCAATGATAGGTGCCTAGAAGCGTCCGACTCTTTCTGATTGGTTGGGACATTTTTAGGCATTTTTGCTATAATGTAAAGCGCCTACAAATGTCCCATGTAATGATATTTTTCCCTGACACAAAGAGTGGAACATTTCTAGGCGTTTTCAGCACTCAGGGTGTGGGCTTTAGAGTGGGTCCCCGGGCTCAGCAATATTTGGAGGTTTTTTCTCCCATGTTTTGTATTTTTCCCCATGAAAAAGTGTAGGACATTTGTAGGCATTTTTGCTATAATGTAAAGTGCCTAGAAGTGTCCCAAGTATTGTATCTTTCCCTAACACAAAGAGTGAGACATTTCGAGAAATTTTCAGCACTCAGGACGGGGGCCTAAGTATGGGTCCCCGGGCACGGCCGGTGCTGGTGCTGGGTCTCTCCATGGAGGCCCGGGTCAGCGAAATCTGACTAAGTGTGGAATGGAGAACCAAGGGCGCGAGGCTCTTCAACCGAGGCCCATGGGTGATAACACTCAGGACGGGGGCTTAAGTGTGGGTCTCCGGGCACGGCCGGTGCTGGTGCTGGGTCTCTCCATGGAGGCCTGGGTCAGCGAAATCGGACTAAGTGTGGAATGGAGAACCAAGGGCGCGAGGCTCTTTAACCGAGGCCCATGGGTGATAACACTCAGGACGGGGACTTAAGTGTGGGTCTCAGGGCACGGCATTTGCTGGTGCTTGGTCTCTCCATGGAGGCCTGGGTCAGCGAAATCGGACTAAGTGTGGAATGGAGAACCAAGGGCGCGAGGCTCTTTAACCAAGGCCCATGGGTGATAACACTCAGGACGGGGGCTTAAGTGTGGGTCTCAGGGCACGGCATTTGCTGGTGCTTGGTCTCTCCATGGAGGCCTGGGTCAGCGAAATCGGACTAAGTGTGGAATGGAGAACCAAGGGCGCGAGGCTCTTTAACCAAGGCCCATGGGTGATAACACTCAGGACGGGGGCTTAAGTGTGGGTCTCAGGGCATGGCCGGTGCTGGTGCTTGGTCTCTCCGGGAAAGCCCGGTTCAGTGAAATGTGACTAAGAAAGAGATCTAAACACAGGAAACTGATATACATATGTTTCCTTTGATTCCTTTGGAGATAACCATAGGAAATATGGGTAAGAACGGGAACCAAGGATCCTTTGGAGATAAGCATAGGAGTGTTTCCTTTAAAGAGGATCATAGGAATGTTTCCTTTTGAATTACTCATAGAGAGACCCAAATATTGCACTTCCGTAACCCCTAGAGTGGGACATTTCTAGGCATTTTGCTGTAATGTAAAGTGCCTACAAGTGTCCCATGTATTGTATTACCCTAAAACCAAAGGTGTGGGACTTTTCCAGGCATTTTGCCTCAATGATAAGTGCCTAGAAGCGTCCGGCTCATTCTGATTGGTTGGGACATTTTTAGGCATTTTTGCTATAATGTAAAGCGCCTACAAATGTCCCATGTAATGTATTTTCCCTGACACAAAGAGTGGAACATTTCTAGGCGTTTTCAGCACTCAGGGTGTGGGCTTTAGAGTGGGTCCCCGGGCTCAGCAATATTTGGAGGTTTTTTCTCCCATGTTTTGTATTTTTCCCCATGAAAACGTGTGGGACATTTGGAGGCATTTTTGCTATAATGTAAAGTGCCTAGAAGTGTCCCAAGTATTGTATCTTTCCCTAACACAAAGAGTGAGACATTTCTAGACATTTTCAGCACTCAGGACGGGGGCCTAAGTGTGGGTCCCCGGGAACGGCCGGTGCTGGTGATGGGTCTCTCCATGGAGGCCCGGGTCAGCGAAATCTGACTAAGTGTGGAATGGAGAACCAAGGGCGCGAGGCTCTTTAACCGAGGCCCATGGGTGATAACACTCAGGACGGGGGCTTAAGTGTGGGTCTCCGGGCACGGCCGGTGCTGGTGCTGGGTCTCTACATGGAGGCCTGGGTCAGCGAAATCGGACTAAGTGTGGAATGGAGAACCAAGAGCGCGAGGCTCTTTAACCCAGTCCCATGGGTGATAACACTCAGGACGGGGGCTTAAGTGTGGGTCTCAGGGCACGGCCGTTGCTGGTGCTTGGTCTCTCCTTGGAGGCCCGGGTCAGCGAAATCTGACTAAGTGTGGAATGGAGAACCAAGGGCGCGAGGCTCTTTAACCAAGGCCCATGGGTGATAACACTCAGGACGGGGGCTAAAGTGTGGGTCTCCGGGCACGGCCGGTCCTGGTGCTGGGTCTCTCCATGGAGGCCTGGGTCAGCGAAATCGGACTAAGTGTGGAATGGAGAACCAAGGGCGCGAGGCTCTTTAACCAAGGCCCATGGGTGATAACACTCAGGACGGGGGCTTAAGTGTGGGTCCCCGGGCACGGCCGGTGCTGGTGCTTGGTCTCTCCGTGAAAGCCCAGTTCAGTGAAATGTGACTAAGAAAGAGATCTAAACACAGGAAACTGATATACATATGCTTCCTTTGATTCCTTTGGAGATAGCCATAGGAAATATGGGTAAGAACGGGAACCAAGGCTCCTTTGGAGATAAGCATAGGAGTGTTTCCTTTAAAGAGGATCATAGGAATGTTTCCTTTTGAATTACTCATAGAGAGACCCAAATATTGCACTTCCGTAACCCCCAGTGTGGGACATTTCTAGGCATTTTGCTGTAATGTAAAGTGCCTACAAGTGTCCCATGTATTGTATTACCGTAACACCAGAGGTGTGGGACATTTCCAGGCATTTTGCCTCAATGATAGGTGCCTAGAAGCGTCCGACTCTTTCTGATTGGTTGGGACATTTTTAGGCATTTTTGCTATAATGTAAAGCGCCTACAAATGTCCCATGTAATGATATTTTTCCCTGACACAAAGAGTGGAACATTTCTAGGCGTTTTCAGCACTCAGGGTGTGGGCTTTAGAGTGGGTCCCCGGGCTCAGCAATATTTGGAGGTTTTTTCTCCCATGTTTTGTATTTTTCCCCATGAAAAAGTGTAGGACATTTGTAGGCATTTTTGCTATAATGTAAAGTGCCTAGAAGTGTCCCAAGTATTGTATCTTTCCCTAACACAAAGAGTGAGACATTTCGAGGCATTTTCAGCACTCAGGACGGGGGCCTAAGTATGGGTCCCCGGGCACGGCCGGTGCTGGTGCTGGGTCTCTCCATGGAGGCCCGGGTCAGCGAAATCTGACTAAGTGTGGAATGGAGAACCAAGGGCGCGAGGCTCTTCAACCGAGGCCCATGGGTGATAACACTCAGGACGGGGGCTAAAGTGTGGGTCTCCGGGCACGGCTGGTCCTGGTGCTGGGTCTCTCCATGGAGGCCTGGGTCAGCGAAATTGGACTAAGTGTGGAATGGAGAACCAAGGGCGCGAGGCTCTTTAGCCAAGGCCCATGGGTGATAACACTCAGGACGGGGGCTTAAGTGTGGGTCTCCGGGCACGGCCGGTGCTGGTGCTTGGTCTCTCCATGGAGGCCTGGGTCAGCGAAATCGGACTAAGTGTGGAATGGAGAACCAAGGGCGCGAGGCTCTTTAACCAAGGCCCATTGGTGATAACACTCAGGACGGGGGCTTAAGTGTGGGTCTCAGGGCACGGCCGGTGCTGGTGCTTGGTCTCTCCTTGGAGGCCCGGGTCAGCGAAATCTGACTAAGTGTGGAATGGAGAACCAAGGGCGCGAGGCTCTTTAACCAAGGCCCATGGGTGATAACACTCAGGACGGGTCTAAAGTGTGGGTCTCCGGGCACGGCCGGTGCTGGTGCTGGGTCTCTCCATGGAGGCCTGGGTCAGCGAAATCGGACTAAGTGTGGAATGGAGAACCAAGGGCGCGAGGCTCTTTAACCGAGGCCCATGGGTGATAACACTCAGGACGGGGACTTAAGTGTGGGTCTCAGGGCACGGCATTTGCTGGTGCTTGGTCTCTCCATGGAGGCCTGGGTCAGCGAAATCGGACTAAGTGTGGAATGGAGAACCAAGGGCGCGAGGCTCTTTAACCAAGGCCCATGGGTGATAACACTCAGGACGGGGGCTTAAGTGTGGGTCTCAGGGCACGGCATTTGCTGGTGCTTGGTCTCTCCATGGAGGCCTGGGTCAGCGAAATCGGACTAAGTGTGGAATGGAGAACCAAGGGCGCGAGGCTCTTTAACCAAGGCCCATGGGTGATAACACTCAGGACGGGGGCTTAAGTGTGGGTCTCAGGGCATGGCCGGTGCTGGTGCTTGGTCTCTCCGGGAAAGCCCGGTTCAGTGAAATGTGACTAAGAAAGAGATCTAAACACAGGAAACTGATATACATATGTTTCCTTTGATTCCTTTGGAGATAACCATAGGAAATATGGGTAAGAACGGGAACCAAGGATCCTTTGGAGATAAGCATAGGAGTGTTTCCTTTAAAGAGGATCATAGGAATGTTTCCTTTTGAATTACTCATAGAGAGACCCAAATATTGCACTTCCGTAACCCCTAGAGTGGGACATTTCTAGGCATTTTGCTGTAATGTAAAGTGCCTACAAGTGTCCCATGTATTGTATTACCCTAAAACCAAAGGTGTGGGACTTTTCCAGGCATTTTGCCTCAATGATAAGTGCCTAGAAGCGTCCGGCTCATTCTGATTGGTTGGGACATTTTTAGGCATTTTTGCTATAATGTAAAGCGCCTACAAATGTCCCATGTAATGTATTTTCCCTGACACAAAGAGTGGAACATTTCTAGGCGTTTTCAGCACTCAGGGTGTGGGCTTTAGAGTGGGTCCCCGGGCTCAGCAATATTTGGAGGTTTTTTCTCCCATGTTTTGTATTTTTCCCCATGAAAACGTGTGGGACATTTGTAGGCATTTTTGCTATAATGTAAAGTGCCTAGAAGTGTCCCAAGTATTGTATCTTTCCCTAACACAAAGAGTGAGACATTTCTAGACATTTTCAGCACTCAGGACGGGGGCCTAAGTGTGGGTCCCCGGGAACGGCCGGTGCTGGTGATGGGTCTCTCCATGGAGGCCCGGGTCAGCGAAATCTGACTAAGTGTGGAATGGAGAACCAAGGGCGCGAGGCTCTTTAACCGAGGCCCATGGGTGATAACACTCAGGACGGGGGCTTAAGTGTGGGTCTCCGGGCACGGCCGGTGCTGGTGCTGGGTCTCTACATGGAGGCCTGGGTCAGCGAAATCGGACTAAGTGTGGAATGGAGAACCAAGAGCGCGAGGCTCTTTAACCCAGTCCCATGGGTGATAACACTCAGGACGGGGGCTTAAGTGTGGGTCTCCGGGCACGGCCGGTGCTGGTGCTGGGTCTCTCCATGGAGGCCTGGGTCAGCGAAATCGAACTAAGTGTGGAATGGAGAACCAAGGGCGCGAGGCTCTTTAACCAAGGCCCATGGGTGATAACACTCAGGACGGGGGCTTAATTGTGGGTCTCCGGGCACGGCCGGTGCTGGTGCTTGGTCTCTCCATGGAGGCCTGGGTCAGCGAAATCGGACTAAGTGTGGAATGGAGAACCAAGAGCGCCAGGCTCTTTAACCCAGGCCCATGGGTGATAACACTCAAGAGGGGGACTTAAGTGTGGGTCCCCGGGCACGGCCGGTGCTGGTGCTTGGTCTCTCCGTGAAAGCCCGGTTCAGTGAAATGTGACTAAGAAAGAGATCTAAACACAGGAAACTGATATACATATGTTTCCTTTGATTCCTTTGGAGATAGCCATAGGAAATATGGGTAAGAACGGGAACCAAGGATCGTTTGGAGATAAGCATAGGAGTGTTTCCTTTAAAGAGGATCATAGGAATGTTTCCTTTTGAATTACTCATAGAGAGACCCAAATATTGCACTTCCGTAACCCCCAGTGTGGGACATTTCTAGGCATTTTGCTGTAATGTAAAGTGCCTACAAGTGTCCCATGTATTGTATTACCGTAACACCAGAGGTGTGGGACATTTCCAGGCATTTTGCCTCAATGATAGGTGCCTAGAAGCGTCCGACTCTTTCTGATTGGTTGGGACATTTTTAGGCATTTTTGCTATAATGTAAAGCGCCTACAAATGTCCCATGTAATGATATTTTTCCCTGACACAAAGAGTGGAACATTTCTAGGCGTTTTCAGCACTCAGGGTGTGGGCTTTAGAGTGGGTCCCTGGGCTCAGCAATATTTGGAGGTTTTTTCTCCCATGTTTTGTATTTTTCCCCATGAAAAAGTGTAGGACATTTGTAGGCATTTTTGCTATAATGTAAAGTGCCTAGAAGTGTCCCAAGTATTGTATCTTTCCCTAACACAAAGAGTGAGACATTTCGAGGCATTTTCAGCACTCAGGACGGGGGCCTAAGTATGGGTCCCCGGGCACGGCCGGTGCTGGTGCTGGGTCTCTCCATGGAGGCCCGGGTCAGCGAAATCTGACTAAGTGTGGAATGGAGAACCAAGGGCGCGAGGCTCTTCAACCGAGGCCCATGGGTGATAACACTCAGGACGGGGGCTAAAGTGTGGGTCTCCGGGCACGGCTGGTCCTGGTGCTGGGTCTCTCCATGGAGGCCTGGGTCAGCGAAATTGGACTAAGTGTGGAATGGAGAACCAAGGGCGCGAGGCTCTTTAGCCAAGGCCCATGGGTGATAACACTCAGGACGGGGGCTTAAGTGTGGGTCTCCGGGCACGGCCGGTGCTGGTGCTTGGTCTCTCCATGGAGGCCTGGGTCAGCGAAATCGGACTAAGTGTGGAATGGAGAACCAAGGGCGCGAGGCTCTTTAACCAAGGCCCATTGGTGATAACACTCAGGACGGGGGCTTAAGTGTGGGTCTCAGGGCACGGCCGGTGCTGGTGCTTGGTCTCTCCTTGGAGGCCCGGGTCAGCGAAATCTGACTAAGTGTGGAATGGAGAACCAAGGGCGCGAGGCTCTTTAACCAAGGCCCATGGGTGATAACACTCAGGACGGGGGCTTAAGTGTGGGTCCCCGGGCACGGCCGGTGCTGGTGCTTGGTCTCTCCGTGAAAGCCCGGTTCAGTGAAATGTGACTAAGAAAGAGATCTAAACACAGGAAACTGATATACATATGCTTCCTTTGATTCCTTTGGAGATAGCCATAGGAAATATGGGTAAGAACGGGAACCAAGGCTCCTTTGGAGATAAGCATAGGAGTGTTTCCTTTAAAGAGGATCATAGGAATGTTTCCTTTTGAATTACTCATAGAGAGACCCAAATATTGCACTTCCGTAACCCCTAGTGTGGGACATTTCTAGGCATTTTGCTGTAATGTAAAGTGCCTACAAGTGTCCCATGTATTGTACTACCCTAACACCAAAGGTGTGGGACATTTCCAGGCATTTTGCCTCAATGATAAGTGCCTAGAAGCGTCCGGCTCATTCTGATTGGTTGGGACATTTTTAGGCATTTTTGCTATAATGTAAAGCGCCTACAAATGTCCCATGTAATGTATTTTTCCCTGACACAAAGAGTGGAACATTTCTAGGCGTTTTCAGCACTCAGGGTGTGGGCTTTAGAGTGGGTCCCCGGGCTCAGCAATATTTGGAGTTTTTTTCTCCCATGTTTTGTATTTTTCCCCATGAAAAAGTGTGGGACATTTGTAGGCATTTTTGCTATAATGTAAAGTGCCTAGAAGTGTCCCAAGTATTGTATCTTTCCCTAACACAAAGAGTGAGACATTTCTAGACATTTTCAGCACTCAGGACGGGGGCCTAAGTGTGGGTCCCCGGGAACGGCCGGTGCTGGTGATGGGTCTCTCCATGGAGGCCCGGGTCAGCGAAATCTGACTAAGTGTGGAATGGAGAACCAAGGGCGCGAGGCTCTTTAACCGAGGCCCATGGGTGATAACACTCAGGACGGGGGCTTAAGTGTGGGTCTCCGGGCACGGCCGGTGCTGGTGCTGGGTCTCTCCTTGGAGGCCTGGGTCAGTGAAATCGGACTAAGTGTGGAATGGAGAACCAAGGGCGCGAGGCTCTTTAACCAAGGCCCATGGGTGATAACACTCAGGACGGGGGCTAAAGTGTGGGTCTCCGGGCACGGCCGGTCCTGGTGCTGGGTCTCTCCATGGAGGCCTGGGTCAGCGAAATCGGACTAAGTGTGGAATGGAGAACCAAGGGCGCGAGGCTCTTTAACCGAGGCCCATGGGTGATAACACTCAGGACGGGGGCTTAAGTGTGGGTCTCCGGGCACGGCCGGTGCTGGTGCTGGGTCTCTCCATGGAGGCCTGGGTCAGCGAAATCGAACTAAGTGTGGAATGGAGAACCAAGGGCGCGAGGCTCTTTAACCAAGGCCCATGGGTGATAACACTCAGGACGGGGGCTTAATTGTGGGTCTCCGGGCACGGCCGGTGCTGGTGCTTGGTCTCTCCATGGAGGCCTGGGTCAGCGAAATCGGACTAAGTGTGGAATGGAGAACCAAGAGCGCGAGGCTCTTTAACCAAGGCCCATGGGTGATAACACTCAGGACGGGGGCTTAAGTGTGGGTTTCAGGGCACGGCCGGTGCTGATGCTTGGTCTCTCCTTGGAGGCACGGGTCAGCGAAATCTGACTAAGTGTGAAATGGAGAACCAAGAGCGCCAGGCTCTTTAACCCAGGCCCATGGGTGATAACACTCAAGAGGGGGACTTAAGTGTGGGTCCCCGGGCACGGCCGGTGCTGGTGCTTGGTCTCTCCGTGAAAGCCCGGTTCAGTGAAATGTGACTAAGAAAGAGATCTAAACACAGGAAACTGATATACATATGTTTCCTTTGATTCCTTTGGAGATAGCCATAGGAAATATGGGTAAGAACGGGAACCAAGGATCGTTTGGAGATAAGCATAGGAGTGTTTCCTTTAAAGAGGATCATAGGAATGTTTCCTTTTGAATTACTCATAGAGAGACCCAAATATTGCACTTCCGTAACCCCCAGTGTGGGACATTTCTAGGCATTTTGCTGTAATGTAAAGTGCCTACAAGTGTCCCATGTATTGTATTACCGTAACACCAGAGGTGTGGGACATTTCCAGGCATTTTGCCTCAATGATAGGTGCCTAGAAGCGTCCGACTCTTTCTGATTGGTTGGGACATTTTTAGGCATTTTTGCTATAATGTAAAGCGCCTACAAATGTCCCATGTAATGATATTTTTCCCTGACACAAAGAGTGGAACATTTCTAGGCGTTTTCAGCACTCAGGGTGTGGGCTTTAGAGTGGGTCCCCGGGCTCAGCAATATTTGGAGGTTTTTTCTCCCATGTTTTGTATTTTTCCCCATGAAAAAGTGTAGGACATTTGTAGGCATTTTTGCTATAATGTAAAGTGCCTAGAAGTGTCCCAAGTATTGTATCTTTCCCTAACACAAAGAGTGAGACATTTCGAGGCATTTTCAGCACTCAGGACGGGGGCCTAAGTATGGGTCCCCGGGCACGGCCGGTGCTGGTGCTGGGTCTCTCCATGGAGGCCCGGGTCAGCGAAATCTGACTAAGTGTGGAATGGAGAACCAAGGGCGCGAGGCTCTTCAACCGAGGCCCATGGGTGATAACACTCAGGACGGGGGCTAAAGTGTGGGTCTCCGGGCACGGCTGGTCCTGGTGCTGGGTCTCTCCATGGAGGCCTGGGTCAGCGAAATTGGACTAAGTGTGGAATGGAGAACCAAGGGCGCGAGGCTCTTTAGCCAAGGCCCAGGGGTGATAACACTCAGGACGGGGGCTTAAGTGTGGGTCTCCGGGCACGGCCGGTGCTGGTGCTTGGTCTCTCCATGGAGGCCTGGGTCAGCGAAATCGGACTAAGTGTGGAATGGAGAACCAAGGGCGCGAGGCTCTTTAACCAAGGCCCATTGGTGATAACACTCAGGACGGGGGCTTAAGTGTGGGTCTCAGGGCACGGCCGGTGCTGGTGCTTGGTCTCTCCTTGGAGGCCCGGGTCAGCGAAATCTGACTAAGTGTGGAATGGAGAACCAAGGGCGCGAGGCTCTTTAACCAAGGCCCATGGGTGATAACACTCAGGACGGGTCTAAAGTGTGGGTCTCCGGGCACGGCCGGTGCTGGTGCTGGGTCTCTCCATGGAGGCCTGGGTCAGCGAAATCGGACTAAGTGTGGAATGGAGAACCAAGGGCGCGAGGCTCTTTAACCGAGGCCCATGGGTGATAACACTCAGGACGGGGACTTAAGTGTGGGTCTCAGGGCACGGCATTTGCTGGTGCTTGGTCTCTCCATGGAGGCCCGGGTCAGCGAAATCTGACTAAGTGTGGAATGGAGAACCAAGGGCGCGAGGCTCTTTAAACGAGGCCCATGGGTGATAACACTCAGGACGGGGGCTTAAGTGTGGGTCTCCGGGCACGGCCGGTGCTGGTGCTAGGTCTCTCCATGGAGGCCTGGGTCAGCGAAATCGGACTAAGTGTGGAATGGAGAACAAAGGGCGCGAGGCTCTTTAACCAAGGCCCATGGGTGATAACACTCAGGACGGGGGCTTAAGTGTGGGTCTCAGGGCACGGCCGGTGCTGGTGCTTGGTCTCTCCTTGGAGGCCCGGGTCAGCGAAATCTGACTAAGTGTGGAATGGAGAACCAAGGGCGCGAGGCTCTTTAACCAAGGCCCATGGGTGATAACACTCAGGACGGGGGCTAAAGTGTGGGTCTCCGGGCACGGCTGGTCCTGGTGCTGGGTCTCTCCATGGAGGCCTGGGTCAGCGAAATTGGACTAAGTGTGGAATGGAGAACCAAGGGCGCGAGGCTCTTTAGCCAAGGCCCATGGGTGATAACACTCAGGACGGGGGCTTAAGTGTGGGTCTCCGGGCACGGCCGGTGCTGGTGCTTGGTCTCTCCATGGAGGCCTGGGTCAGCGAAATCGGACTAAGTGTGGAATGGAGAAACAAGGGCGCGAGGCTCTTTAACCAAGGCCCATTGGTGATAACACTCAGGACGGGGGCTTAAGTGTGGGTCTCAGGGCACGGCCGGTGCTGGTGCTTGGTCTCTCCTTGGAGGCCCGGGTCAGCGAAATCTGACTAAGTGTGGAATGGAGAACCAAGGGCGCGAGGCTCTTTAACCAAGGCCCATGGGTGATAACACTCAGGACGGGTCTAAAGTGTGGGTCTCCGGGCACGGCCGGTGCTGGTGCTGGGTCTCTCCATGGAGGCCTGGGTCAGCGAAATCGGACTAAGTGTGGAATGGAGAACCAAGGGCGCGAGGCTCTTTAACCGAGGCCCATGGGTGATAACACTCAGGACGGGGACTTAAGTGTGGGTCTCAGGGCACGGCATTTGCTGGTGCTTGGTCTCTCCATGGAGGCCTGGGTCAGCGAAATCGGACTAAGTGTGGAATGGAGAACCAAGGGCGCGAGGCTCTTTAACCAAGGCCCATGGGTGATAACACTCAGGACGGGGGCTTAAGTGTGGGTCTCAGGGCACGGCATTTGCTGGTGCTTGGTCTCTCCATGGAGGCCTGGGTCAGCGAAATCGGACTAAGTGTGGAATGGAGAACCAAGGGCGCGAGGCTCTTTAACCAAGGCCCATGGGTGATAACACTCAGGACGGGGGCTTAAGTGTGGGTCTCAGGGCATGGCCGGTGCTGGTGCTTGGTCTCTCCGGGAAAGCCCGGTTCAGTGAAATGTGACTAAGAAAGAGATCTAAACACAGGAAACTGATATACATATGTTTCCTTTGATTCCTTTGGAGATAACCATAGGAAATATGGGTAAGAACGGGAACCAAGGATCCTTTGGAGATAAGCATAGGAGTGTTTCCTTTAAAGAGGATCATAGGAATGTTTCCTTTTGAATTACTCATAGAGAGACCCAAATATTGCACTTCCGTAACCCCTAGAGTGGGACATTTCTAGGCATTTTGCTGTAATGTAAAGTGCCTACAAGTGTCCCATGTATTGTATTACCCTAAAACCAAAGGTGTGGGACTTTTCCAGGCATTTTGCCTCAATGATAAGTGCCTAGAAGCGTCCGGCTCATTCTGATTGGTTGGGACATTTTTAGGCATTTTTGCTATAATGTAAAGCGCCTACAAATGTCCCATGTAATGTATTTTCCCTGACACAAAGAGTGGAACATTTCTAGGCGTTTTCAGCACTCAGGGTGTGGGCTTTAGAGTGGGTCCCCGGGCTCAGCAATATTTGGAGGTTTTTTCTCCCATGTTTTGTATTTTTCCCCATGAAAACGTGTGGGACATTTGTAGGCATTTTTGCTATAATGTAAAGTGCCTAGAAGTGTCCCAAGTATTGTATCTTTCCCTAACACAAAGAGTGAGACATTTCTAGACATTTTCAGCACTCAGGACGGGGGCCTAAGTGTGGGTCCCCGGGAACGGCCGGTGCTGGTGATGGGTCTCTCCATGGAGGCCCGGGTCAGCGAAATCTGACTAAGTGTGGAATGGAGAACCAAGGGCGCGAGGCTCTTTAACCGAGGCCCATGGGTGATAACACTCAGGACGGGGGCTTAAGTGTGGGTCTCCGGGCACGGCCGGTGCTGGTGCTGGGTCTCTACATGGAGGCCTGGGTCAGCGAAATCGGACTAAGTGTGGAATGGAGAACCAAGAGCGCGAGGCTCTTTAACCCAGTCCCATGGGTGATAACACTCAGGACGGGGGCTTAAGTGTGGGTCTCAGGGCACGGCCGTTGCTGGTGCTTGGTCTCTCCTTGGAGGCCCGGGTCAGCGAAATCTGACTAAGTGTGGAATGGAGAACCAAGGGCGCGAGGCTCTTTAACCAAGGCCCATGGGTGATAACACTCAGGACGGGGGCTAAAGTGTGGGTCTCCGGGCACGGCCGGTCCTGGTGCTGGGTCTCTCCATGGAGGCCTGGGTCAGCGAAATCGGACTAAGTGTGGAATGGAGAACCAAGGGCGCGAGGCTCTTTAACCAAGGCCCATGGGTGATAACACTCAGGACGGGGGCTTAAGTGTGGGTCCCCGGGCACGGCCGGTGCTGGTGCTTGGTCTCTCCGTGAAAGCCCGGTTCAGTGAAATGTGACTAAGAAAGAGATCTAAACACAGGAAACTGATATACATATGCTTCCTTTGATTCCTTTGGAGATAGCCATAGGAAATATGGGTAAGAACGGGAACCAAGGCTCCTTTGGAGATAAGCATAGGAGTGTTTCCTTTAAAGAGGATCATAGGAATGTTTCCTTTTGAATTACTCATAGAGAGACCCAAATATTGCACTTCCGTAACCCCTAGTGTGGGACATTTCTAGGCATTTTGCTGTAATGTAAAGTGCCTACAAGTGTCCCATGTATTGTACTACCCTAACACCAAAGGTGTGGGACATTTCCAGGCATTTTGCCTCAATGATAAGTGCCTAGAAGCGTCCGGCTCATTCTGATTGGTTGGGACATTTTTAGGCATTTTTGCTATAATGTAAAGCGCCTACAAATGTCCCATGTAATGTATTTTTCCCTGACACAAAGAGTGGAACATTTCTAGGCGTTTTCAGCACTCAGGGTGTGGGCTTTAGAGTGGGTCCCCGGGCTCAGCAATATTTGGAGTTTTTTTCTCCCATGTTTTGTATTTTTCCCCATGAAAAAGTGTGGGACATTTGTAGGCATTTTTGCTATAATGTAAAGTGCCTAGAAGTGTCCCAAGTATTGTATCTTTCCCTAACACAAAGAGTGAGACATTTCTAGACATTTTCAGCACTCAGGACGGGGGCCTAAGTGTGGGTCCCCGGGAACGGCCGGTGCTGGTGATGGGTCTCTCCATGGAGGCCCGGGTCAGCGAAATCTGACTAAGTGTGGAATGGAGAACCAAGGGCGCGAGGCTCTTTAACCGAGGCCCATGGGTGATAACACTCAGGACGGGGACTTAAGTGTGGGTCTCAGGGCACGGCATTTGCTGGTGCTTGGTCTCTCCATGGAGGCCTGGGTCAGCGAAATCGGACTAAGTGTGGAATGGAGAACCAAGGGCGCGAGGCTCTTTAACCAAGGCCCATGGGTGATAACACTCAGGACGGGGGCTTAAGTGTGGGTCTCAGGGCACGGCATTTGCTGGTGCTTGGTCTCTCCATGGAGGCCTGGGTCAGCGAAATCGGACTAAGTGTGGAATGGAGAACCAAGGGCGCGAGGCTCTTTAACCAAGGCCCATGGGTGATAACACTCAGGACGGGGGCTTAAGTGTGGGTCTCAGGGCATGGCCGGTGCTGGTGCTTGGTCTCTCCGGGAAAGCCCGGTTCAGTGAAATGTGACTAAGAAAGAGATCTAAACACAGGAAACTGATATACATATGTTTCCTTTGATTCCTTTGGAGATAACCATAGGAAATATGGGTAAGAACGGGAACCAAGGATCCTTTGGAGATAAGCATAGGAGTGTTTCCTTTAAAGAGGATCATAGGAATGTTTCCTTTTGAATTACTCATAGAGAGACCCAAATATTGCACTTCCGTAACCCCTAGAGTGGGACATTTCTAGGCATTTTGCTGTAATGTAAAGTGCCTACAAGTGTCCCATGTATTGTATTACCCTAAAACCAAAGGTGTGGGACTTTTCCAGGCATTTTGCCTCAATGATAAGTGCCTAGAAGCGTCCGGCTCATTCTGATTGGTTGGGACATTTTTAGGCATTTTTGCTATAATGTAAAGCGCCTACAAATGTCCCATGTAATGTATTTTTCCCTGACACAAAGAGTGGAACATTTCTAGGCGTTTTCAGCACTCAGGGTGTGGGCTTTAGAGTGGGTCCCCGGGCTCAGCAATATTTGGAGTTTTTTTCTCCCATGTTTTGTATTTTTCCCCATGAAAAAGTGTGGGACATTTGTAGGCATTTTTGCTATAATGTAAAGTGCCTAGAAGTGTCCCAAGTATTGTATCTTTCCCTAACACAAAGAGTGAGACATTTCTAGACATTTTCAGCACTCAGGACGGGGGCCTAAGTGTGGGTCCCCGGGAACGGCCGGTGCTGGTGATGGGTCTCTCCATGGAGGCCCGGGTCAGCGAAATCTGACTAAGTGTGGAATGGAGAACCAAGGGCGCGAGGCTCTTTAACCGAGGCCCATGGGTGATAACACTCAGGACGGGGACTTAAGTGTGGGTCTCAGGGCACGGCATTTGCTGGTGCTTGGTCTCTCCATGGAGGCCTGGGTCAGCGAAATCGGACTAAGTGTGGAATGGAGAACCAAGGGCGCGAGGCTCTTTAACCAAGGCCCATGGGTGATAACACTCAGGACGGGGGCTTAAGTGTGGGTCTCAGGGCACGGCATTTGCTGGTGCTTGGTCTCTCCATGGAGGCCTGGGTCAGCGAAATCGGACTAAGTGTGGAATGGAGAACCAAGGGCGCGAGGCTCTTTAACCAAGGCCCATGGGTGATAACACTCAGGACGGGGGCTTAAGTGTGGGTCTCAGGGCATGGCCGGTGCTGGTGCTTGGTCTCTCCGGGAAAGCCCGGTTCAGTGAAATGTGACTAAGAAAGAGATCTAAACACAGGAAACTGATATACATATGTTTCCTTTGATTCCTTTGGAGATAACCATAGGAAATATGGGTAAGAACGGGAACCAAGGATCCTTTGGAGATAAGCATAGGAGTGTTTCCTTTAAAGAGGATCATAGGAATGTTTCCTTTTGAATTACTCATAGAGAGACCCAAATATTGCACTTCCGTAACCCCTAGAGTGGGACATTTCTAGGCATTTTGCTGTAATGTAAAGTGCCTACAAGTGTCCCATGTATTGTATTACCCTAAAACCAAAGGTGTGGGACTTTTCCAGGCATTTTGCCTCAATGATAAGTGCCTAGAAGCGTCCGGCTCATTCTGATTGGTTGGGACATTTTTAGGCATTTTTGCTATAATGTAAAGCGCCTACAAATGTCCCATGTAATGTATTTTCCCTGACACAAAGAGTGGAACATTTCTAGGCGTTTTCAGCACTCAGGGTGTGGGCTTTAGAGTGGGTCCCCGGGCTCAGCAATATTTGGAGGTTTTTTCTCCCATGTTTTGTATTTTTCCCCATGAAAACGTGTGGGACATTTGTAGGCATTTTTGCTATAATGTAAAGTGCCTAGAAGTGTCCCAAGTATTGTATCTTTCCCTAACACAAAGAGTGAGACATTTCTAGACATTTTCAGCACTCAGGACGGGGGCCTAAGTGTGGGTCCCCGGGAACGGCCGGTGCTGGTGATGGGTCTCTCCATGGAGGCCCGGGTCAGCGAAATCTGACTAAGTGTGGAATGGAGAACCAAGGGCGCGAGGCTCTTTAACCGAGGCCCATGGGTGATAACACTCAGAACGGGGGCTTAAGTGTGGGTCTCCGGGCACGGCCGGTGCTGGTGCTGGGTCTCTACATGGAGGCCTGGGTCAGCGAAATCGGACTAAGTGTGGAATGGAGAACCAAGAGCGCGAGGCTCTTTAACCCAGTCCCATGGGTGATAACACTCAGGACGGGGGCTTAAGTGTGGGTCTCAGGGCACGGCCGTTGCTGGTGCTTGGTCTCTCCTTGGAGGCCCGGGTCAGCGAAATCTGACTAAGTGTGGAATGGAGAACCAAGGGCGCGAGGCTCTTTAACCAAGGCCCATGGGTGATAACACTCAGGACGGGGGCTAAAGTGTGGGTCTCCGGGCACGGCCGGTCCTGGTGCTGGGTCTCTCCATGGAGGCCTGGGTCAGCGAAATCGGACTAAGTGTGGAATGGAGAACCAAGGGCGCGAGGCTCTTTAACCAAGGCCCATGGGTGATAACACTCAGGACGGGGGCTTAAGTGTGGGTCCCCGGGCACGGCCGGTGCTGGTGCTTGGTCTCTCCGTGAAAGCCCGGTTCAGTGAAATGTGACTAAGAAAGAGATCTAAACACAGGAAACTGATATACATATGCTTCCTTTGATTCCTTTGGAGATAGCCATAGGAAATATGGGTAAGAACGGGAACCAAGGCTCCTTTGGAGATAAGCATAGGAGTGTTTCCTTTAAAGAGGATCATAGGAATGTTTCCTTTTGAATTACTCATAGAGAGACCCAAATATTGCACTTCCGTAACCCCTAGTGTGGGACATTTCTAGGCATTTTGCTGTAATGTAAAGTGCCTACAAGTGTCCCATGTATTGTACTACCCTAACACCAAAGGTGTGGGACATTTCCAGGCATTTTGCCTCAATGATAAGTGCCTAGAAGCGTCCGGCTCATTCTGATTGGTTGGGACATTTTTAGGCATTTTTGCTATAATGTAAAGCGCCTACAAATGTCCCATGTAATGTATTTTTCCCTGACACACAGAGTGGAACATTTCTAGGCGTTTTCAGCACTCAGGGTGTGGGCTTTAGAGTGGGTCCCCGGGCTCAGCAATATTTGGAGTTTTTTTCTCCCATGTTTTGTATTTTTCCCCATGAAAAAGTGTGGGACATTTGTAGGCATTTTTGCTATAATGTAAAGTGCCTAGAAGTGTCCCAAGTATTGTATCTTTCCCTAACACAAAGAGTGAGACATTTCTAGACATTTTCAGCACTCAGGACGGGGGCCTAAGTGTGGGTCCCCGGGAACGGCCGGTGCTGGTGATGGGTCTCTCCATGGAGGCCCGGGTCAGCGAAATCTGACTAAGTGTGGAATGGAGAACCAAGGGCGCGAGGCTCTTTAACCGAGGCCCATGGGTGATAACACTCAGGACGGGGGCTTAAGTGTGGGTCTCCGGGCACGGCCGGTGCTGGTGCTGGGTCTCTCCTTGGAGGCCTGGGTCAGTGAAATCGGACTAAGTGTGGAATGGAGAACCAAGGGCGCGAGGCTCTTTAACCAAGGCCCATGGGTGATAACACTCAGGACGGGGGCTAAAGTGTGGGTCTCCGGGCACGGCCGGTCCTGGTGCTGGGTCTCTCCATGGAGGCCTGGGTCAGCGAAATCGGACTAAGTGTGGAATGGAGAACCAAGGGCGCGAGGCTCTTTAACCGAGGCCCATGGGTGATAACACTCAGGACGGGGGCTTAAGTGTGGGTCTCCGGGCACGGCCGGTGCTGGTGCTGGGTCTCTCCATGGAGGCCTAGGTCAGCGAAATCGAACTAAGTGTGGAATGGAGAACCAAGGGCGCGAGGCTCTTTAACCAAGGCCCATGGGTGATAACACTCAGGACGGGGGCTTAATTGTGGGTCTCCGGGCACGGCCGGTGCTGGTGCTTGGTCTCTCCATGGAGGCCTGGGTCAGCGAAATCGGACTAAGTGTGGAATGGAGAACCAAGAGCGCGAGGCTCTTTAACCAAGGCCCATGGGTGATAACACTCAGGACGGGGGCTTAAGTGTGGGTTTCAGGGCACGGCCGGTGCTGATGCTTGGTCTCTCCTTGGAGGCACGGGTCAGCGAAATCTGACTAAGTGTGAAATGGAGAACCAAGAGCGCCAGGCTCTTTAACCCAGGCCCATGGGTGATAACACTCAAGAGGGGGACTTAAGTGTGGGTCCCCGGGCACGGCCGGTGCTGGTGCTTGGTCTCTCCGTGAAAGCCCGGTTCAGTGAAATGTGACTAAGAAAGAGATCTAAACACAGGAAACTGATATACATATGTTTCCTTTGATTCCTTTGGAGATAGCCATAGGAAATATGGGTAAGAACGGGAACCAAGGATCGTTTGGAGATAAGCATAGGAGTGTTTCCTTTAAAGAGGATCATAGGAATGTTTCCTTTTGAATTACTCATAGAGAGACCCAAATATTGCACTTCCGTAACCCCCAGTGTGGGACATTTCTAGGCATTTTGCTGTAATGTAAAGTGCCTACAAGTGTCCCATGTATTGTATTACCGTAACACCAGAGGTGTGGGACATTTCCAGGCATTTTGCCTCAATGATAGGTGCCTAGAAGCGTCCGACTCTTTCTGATTGGTTGGGACATTTTTAGGCATTTTTGCTATAATGTAAAGCGCCTACAAATGTCCCATGTAATGATATTTTTCCCTGACACAAAGAGTGGAACATTTCTAGGCGTTTTCAGCACTCAGGGTGTGGGCTTTAGAGTGGGTCCCCGGGCTCAGCAATATTTGGAGGTTTTTTCTCCCATGTTTTGTATTTTTCCCCATGAAAAAGTGTAGGACATTTGTAGGCATTTTTGCTATAATGTAAAGTGCCTAGAAGTGTCCCAAGTATTGTATCTTTCCCTAACACAAAGAGTGAGACATTTCGAGGCATTTTCAGCACTCAGGACGGGGGCCTAAGTATGGGTCCCCGGGCACGGCCGGTGCTGGTGCTGGGTCTCTCCATGGAGGCCCGGGTCAGCGAAATCTGACTAAGTGTGGAATGGAGAACCAAGGGCGCGAGGCTCTTCAACCGAGGCCCATGGGTGATAACACTCAGGACGGGGGCTAAAGTGTGGGTCTCCGGGCACGGCTGGTCCTGGTGCTGGGTCTCTCCATGGAGGCCTGGGTCAGCGAAATTGGACTAAGTGTGGAATGGAGAACCAAGGGCGCGAGGCTCTTTAGCCAAGGCCCATGGGTGATAACACTCAGGACGGGGGCTTAAGTGTGGGTCTCAGGGCATGGCCGGTGCTGGTGCTTGGTCTCTCCGGGAAAGCCCGGTTCAGTGAAATGTGACTAAGAAAGAGATCTAAACACAGGAAACTGATATACATATGTTTCCTTTGATTCCTTTGGAGATAACCATAGGAAATATGGGTAAGAACGGGAACCAAGGATCCTTTGGAGATAAGCATAGGAGTGTTTCCTTTAAAGAGGATCATAGGAATGTTTCCTTTTGAATTACTCATAGAGAGACCCAAATATTGCACTTCCGTAACCCCTAGAGTGGGACATTTCTAGGCATTTTGCTGTAATGTAAAGTGCCTACAAGTGTCCCATGTATTGTATTACCCTAAAACCAAAGGTGTGGGACTTTTCCAGGCATTTTGCCTCAATGATAAGTGCCTAGAAGCGTCCGGCTCATTCTGATTGGTTGGGACATTTTTAGGCATTTTTGCTATAATGTAAAGCGCCTACAAATGTCCCATGTAATGTATTTTCCCTGACACAAAGAGTGGAACATTTCTAGGCGTTTTCAGCACTCAGGGTGTGGGCTTTAGAGTGGGTCCCCGGGCTCAGCAATATTTGGAGGTTTTTTCTCCCATGTTTTGTATTTTTCCCCATGAAAACGTGTGGGACATTTGGAGGCATTTTTGCTATAATGTAAAGTGCCTAGAAGTGTCCCAAGTATTGTATCTTTCCCTAACACAAAGAGTGAGACATTTCTAGACATTTTCAGCACTCAGGACGGGGGCCTAAGTGTGGGTCCCCGGGAACGGCCGGTGCTGGTGATGGGTCTCTCCATGGAGGCCCGGGTCAGCGAAATCTGACTAAGTGTGGAATGGAGAACCAAGGGCGCGAGGCTCTTTAACCGAGGCCCATGGGTGATAACACTCAGGACGGGGGCTTAAGTGTGGGTCTCAGGGCACGGCCGTTGCTGGTGCTTGGTCTCTCCTTGGAGGCCCGGGTCAGCGAAATCTGACTAAGTGTGGAATGGAGAACCAAGGGCGCGAGGCTCTTTAACCAAGGCCCATGGGTGATAACACTCAGGACGGGGGCTAAAGTGTGGGTCTCCGGGCACGGCCGGTCCTGGTGCTGGGTCTCTCCATGGAGGCCTGGGTCAGCGAAATCGGACTAAGTGTGGAATGGAGAACCAAGGGCGCGAGGCTCTTTAACCAAGGCCCATGGGTGATAACACTCAGGACGGGGGCTTAAGTGTGGGTCCCCGGGCACGGCCGGTGCTGGTGCTTGGTCTCTCCGTGAAAGCCCGGTTCAGTGAAATGTGACTAAGAAAGAGATCTAAACACAGGAAACTGATATACATATGCTTCCTTTGATTCCTTTGGAGATAGCCATAGGAAATATGGGTAAGAACGGGAACCAAGGCTCCTTTGGAGATAAGCATAGGAGTGTTTCCTTTAAAGAGGATCATAGGAATGTTTCCTTTTGAATTACTCATAGAGAGACCCAAATATTGCACTTCCGTAACCCCTAGTGTGGGACATTTCTAGGCATTTTGCTGTAATGTAAAGTGCCTACAAGTGTCCCATGTATTGTATTACCCTAACACCAAAGGTGTGGGACATTTCCAGGCATTTTGCCTCAATGATAAGTGCCTAGAAGCGTCCGGCTCATTCTGATTGGTTGGGACATTTTTAGGCATTTTTGCTATAATGTAAAGCGCCTACAAATGTCCCATGTAATGTATTTTTCCCTGACACAAAGAGTGGAACATTTCTAGGCGTTTTCAGCACTCAGGGTGTGGGCTTTAGAGTGGGTCCCCGGGCTCAGCAATATTTGGAGTTTTTTTCTCCCATGTTTTGTATTTTTCCCCATGAAAAAGTGTGGGACATTTGTAGGCATTTTTGCTATAATGTAAAGTGCCTAGAAGTGTCCCAAGTATTGTATCTTTCCCTAACACAAAGAGTGAGACATTTCTAGACATTTTCAGCACTCAGGACGGGGGCCTAAGTGTGGGTCCCCGGGAACGGCCGGTGCTGGTGATGGGTCTCTCCATGGAGGCCCGGGTCAGCGAAATCTGACTAAGTGTGGAATGGAGAACCAAGGGCGCGAGGCTCTTTAACCGAGGCCCATGGGTGATAACACTCAGGACGGGGGCTTAAGTGTGGGTCTCCGGGCACGGCCGGTGCTGGTGCTGGGTCTCTCCTTGGAGGCCTGGGTCAGTGAAATCGGACTAAGTGTGGAATGGAGAACCAAGGGCGCGAGGCTCTTTAACCAAGGCCCATGGGTGATAACACTCAGGACGGGGGCTAAAGTGTGGGTCTCCGGGCACGGCCGGTCCTGGTGCTGGGTCTCTCCATGGAGGCCTGGGTCAGCGAAATCGGACTAAGTGTGGAATGGAGAACCAAGGGCGCGAGGCTCTTTAACCGAGGCCCATGGGTGATAACACTCAGGACGGGGGCTTAAGTGTGGGTCTCCGGGCACGGCCGGTGCTGGTGCTGGGTCTCTCCATGGAGGCCTGGGTCAGCGAAATCGAACTAAGTGTGGAATGGAGAACCAAGGGCGCGAGGCTCTTTAACCAAGGCCCATGGGTGATAACACTCAGGACGGGGGCTTAAGTGTGGGTCTCCGGGCACGGCCGGTGCTGGTGCTTGGTCTCTCCTTGGAGGCACGGGTCAGCGAAATCTGACTAAGTGTGAAATGGAGAACCAAGAGCTCCAGGCTCTTTAACCCAGGCCCATGGGTGATAACACTCAAGAGGGGGACTTAAGTGTGGGTCCCCGGGCACGGCCGGTGCTGGTGCTTGGTCTCTCCGTGAAAGCCCGGTTCAGTGAAATGTGACTAAGAAAGAGATCTAAACACAGGAAACTGATATACATATGTTTCCTTTGATTCCTTTGGAGATAGCCATAGGAAATATGGGTAAGAACGGGAACCAAGGATCGTTTGGAGATAAGCATAGGAGTGTTTCCTTTAAAGAGGATCATAGGAATGTTTCCTTTTGAATTACTCATAGAGAGACCCAAATATTGCACTTCCGTAACCCCCAGTGTGGGACATTTCTAGGCATTTTGCTGTAATGTAAAGTGCCTACAAGTGTCCCATGTATTGTATTACCGTAACACCAGAGGTGTGGGACATTTCCAGGCATTTTGCCTCAATGATAGGTGCCTAGAAGCGTCCGACTCTTTCTGATTGGTTGGGACATTTTTAGGCATTTTTGCTATAATGTAAAGCGCCTACAAATGTCCCATGTAATGATATTTTTCCCTGACACAAAGAGTGGAACATTTCTAGGCGTTTTCAGCACTCAGGGTGTGGGCTTTAGAGTGGGTCCCCGGGCTCAGCAATATTTGGAGGTTTTTTCTCCCATGTTTTGTATTTTTCCCCATGAAAAAGTGTAGGACATTTGTAGGCATTTTTGCTATAATGTAAAGTGCCTAGAAGTGTCCCAAGTATTGTATCTTTCCCTAACACAAAGAGTGAGACATTTCGAGAAATTTTCAGCACTCAGGACGGGGGCCTAAGTATGGGTCCCCGGGCACGGCCGGTGCTGGTGCTGGGTCTCTCCATGGAGGCCCGGGTCAGCGAAATCTGACTAAGTGTGGAATGGAGAACCAAGGGCGCGAGGCTCTTCAACCGAGGCCCATGGGTGATAACACTCAGGACGGGGGCTTAAGTGTGGGTCTCCGGGCACGGCCGGTGCTGGTGCTGGGTCTCTCCATGGAGGCCTGGGTCAGCGAAATCGGACTAAGTGTGGAATGGAGAACCAAGGGCGCGAGGCTCTTTAACCGAGGCCCATGGGTGATAACACTCAGGACGGGGACTTAAGTGTGGGTCTCAGGGCACGGCATTTGCTGGTGCTTGGTCTCTCCATGGAGGCCTGGGTCAGCGAAATCGGACTAAGTGTGGAATGGAGAACCAAGGGCGCGAGGCTCTTTAACCAAGGCCCATGGGTGATAACACTCAGGACGGGGGCTTAAGTGTGGGTCTCAGGGCACGGCATTTGCTGGTGCTTGGTCTCTCCATGGAGGCCTGGGTCAGCGAAATCGGACTAAGTGTGGAATGGAGAACCAAGGGCGCGAGGCTCTTTAACCAAGGCCCATGGGTGATAACACTCAGGACGGGGGCTTAAGTGTGGGTCTCAGGGCATGGCCGGTGCTGGTGCTTGGTCTCTCCGGGAAAGCCCGGTTCAGTGAAATGTGACTAAGAAAGAGATCTAAACACAGGAAACTGATATACATATGTTTCCTTTGATTCCTTTGGAGATAACCATAGGAAATATGGGTAAGAACGGGAACCAAGGATCCTTTGGAGATAAGCATAGGAGTGTTTCCTTTAAAGAGGATCATAGGAATGTTTCCTTTTGAATTACTCATAGAGAGACCCAAATATTGCACTTCCGTAACCCCTAGAGTGGGACATTTCTAGGCATTTTGCTGTAATGTAAAGTGCCTACAAGTGTCCCATGTATTGTATTACCCTAAAACCAAAGGTGTGGGACTTTTCCAGGCATTTTGCCTCAATGATAAGTGCCTAGAAGCGTCCGGCTCATTCTGATTGGTTGGGACATTTTTAGGCATTTTTGCTATAATGTAAAGCGCCTACAAATGTCCCATGTAATGTATTTTCCCTGACACAAAGAGTGGAACATTTCTAGGCGTTTTCAGCACTCAGGGTGTGGGCTTTAGAGTGGGTCCCCGGGCTCAGCAATATTTGGAGGTTTTTTCTCCCATGTTTTGTATTTTTCCCCATGAAAACGTGTGGGACATTTGGAGGCATTTTTGCTATAATGTAAAGTGCCTAGAAGTGTCCCAAGTATTGTATCTTTCCCTAACACAAAGAGTGAGACATTTCTAGACATTTTCAGCACTCAGGACGGGGGCCTAAGTGTGGGTCCCCGGGAACGGCCGGTGCTGGTGATGGGTCTCTCCATGGAGGCCCGGGTCAGCGAAATCTGACTAAGTGTGGAATGGAGAACCAAGGGCGCGAGGCTCTTTAACCGAGGCCCATGGGTGATAACACTCAGGACGGGGGCTTAAGTGTGGGTCTCCGGGCACGGCCGGTGCTGGTGCTGGGTCTCTACATGGAGGCCTGGGTCAGCGAAATCGGACTAAGTGTGGAATGGAGAACCAAGAGCGCGAGGCTCTTTAACCCAGTCCCATGGGTGATAACACTCAGGACGGGGGCTTAAGTGTGGGTCTCAGGGCACGGCCGTTGCTGGTGCTTGGTCTCTCCTTGGAGGCCCGGGTCAGCGAAATCTGACTAAGTGTGGAATGGAGAACCAAGGGCGCGAGGCTCTTTAACCAAGGCCCATGGGTGATAACACTCAGGACGGGGGCTAAAGTGTGGGTCTCCGGGCACGGCCGGTCCTGGTGCTGGGTCTCTCCATGGAGGCCTGGGTCAGCGAAATCGGACTAAGTGTGGAATGGAGAACCAAGGGCGCGAGGCTCTTTAACCAAGGCCCATGGGTGATAACACTCAGGACGGGGGCTTAAGTGTGGGTCCCCGGGCACGGCCGGTGCTGGTGCTTGGTCTCTCCGTGAAAGCCCAGTTCAGTGAAATGTGACTAAGAAAGAGATCTAAACACAGGAAACTGATATACATATGCTTCCTTTGATTCCTTTGGAGATAGCCATAGGAAATATGGGTAAGAACGGGAACCAAGGCTCCTTTGGAGATAAGCATAGGAGTGTTTCCTTTAAAGAGGATCATAGGAATGTTTCCTTTTGAATTACTCATAGAGAGACCCAAATATTGCACTTCCGTAACCCCCAGTGTGGGACATTTCTAGGCATTTTGCTGTAATGTAAAGTGCCTACAAGTGTCCCATGTATTGTATTACCGTAACACCAGAGGTGTGGGACATTTCCAGGCATTTTGCCTCAATGATAGGTGCCTAGAAGCGTCCGACTCTTTCTGATTGGTTGGGACATTTTTAGGCATTTTTGCTATAATGTAAAGCGCCTACAAATGTCCCATGTAATGATATTTTTCCCTGACACAAAGAGTGGAACATTTCTAGGCGTTTTCAGCACTCAGGGTGTGGGCTTTAGAGTGGGTCCCCGGGCTCAGCAATATTTGGAGGTTTTTTCTCCCATGTTTTGTATTTTTCCCCATGAAAAAGTGTAGGACATTTGTAGGCATTTTTGCTATAATGTAAAGTGCCTAGAAGTGTCCCAAGTATTGTATCTTTCCCTAACACAAAGAGTGAGACATTTCGAGGCATTTTCAGCACTCAGGACGGGGGCCTAAGTATGGGTCCCCGGGCACGGCCGGTGCTGGTGCTGGGTCTCTCCATGGAGGCCCGGGTCAGCGAAATCTGACTAAGTGTGGAATGGAGAACCAAGGGCGCGAGGCTCTTCAACCGAGGCCCATGGGTGATAACACTCAGGACGGGGGCTAAAGTGTGGGTCTCCGGGCACGGCTGGTCCTGGTGCTGGGTCTCTCCATGGAGGCCTGGGTCAGCGAAATTGGACTAAGTGTGGAATGGAGAACCAAGGGCGCGAGGCTCTTTAGCCAAGGCCCATGGGTGATAACACTCAGGACGGGGGCTTAAGTGTGGGTCTCCGGGCACGGCCGGTGCTGGTGCTTGGTCTCTCCATGGAGGCCTGGGTCAGCGAAATCGGACTAAGTGTGGAATGGAGAACCAAGGGCGCGAGGCTCTTTAACCAAGGCCCATTGGTGATAACACTCAGGACGGGGGCTTAAGTGTGGGTCTCAGGGCACGGCCGGTGCTGGTGCTTGGTCTCTCCTTGGAGGCCCGGGTCAGCGAAATCTGACTAAGTGTGGAATGGAGAACCAAGGGCGCGAGGCTCTTTAACCAAGGCCCATGGGTGATAACACTCAGGACGGGTCTAAAGTGTGGGTCTCCGGGCACGGCCGGTGCTGGTGCTGGGTCTCTCCATGGAGGCCTGGGTCAGCGAAATCGGACTAAGTGTGGAATGGAGAACCAAGGGCGCGAGGCTCTTTAACCGAGGCCCATGGGTGATAACACTCAGGACGGGGACTTAAGTGTGGGTCTCAGGGCACGGCATTTGCTGGTGCTTGGTCTCTCCATGGAGGCCTGGGTCAGCGAAATCGGACTAAGTGTGGAATGGAGAACCAAGGGCGCGAGGCTCTTTAACCAAGGCCCATGGGTGATAACACTCAGGACGGGGGCTTAAGTGTGGGTCTCAGGGCACGGCATTTGCTGGTGCTTGGTCTCTCCATGGAGGCCTGGGTCAGCGAAATCGGACTAAGTGTGGAATGGAGAACCAAGGGCGCGAGGCTCTTTAACCAAGGCCCATGGGTGATAACACTCAGGACGGGGGCTTAAGTGTGGGTCTCAGGGCATGGCCGGTGCTGGTGCTTGGTCTCTCCGGGAAAGCCCGGTTCAGTGAAATGTGACTAAGAAAGAGATCTAAACACAGGAAACTGATATACATATGTTTCCTTTGATTCCTTTGGAGATAACCATAGGAAATATGGGTAAGAACGGGAACCAAGGATCCTTTGGAGATAAGCATAGGAGTGTTTCCTTTAAAGAGGATCATAGGAATGTTTCCTTTTGAATTACTCATAGAGAGACCCAAATATTGCACTTCCGTAACCCCTAGAGTGGGACATTTCTAGGCATTTTGCTGTAATGTAAAGTGCCTACAAGTGTCCCATGTATTGTATTACCCTAAAACCAAAGGTGTGGGACTTTTCCAGGCATTTTGCCTCAATGATAAGTGCCTAGAAGCGTCCGGCTCATTCTGATTGGTTGGGACATTTTTAGGCATTTTTGCTATAATGTAAAGCGCCTACAAATGTCCCATGTAATGTATTTTCCCTGACACAAAGAGTGGAACATTTCTAGGCGTTTTCAGCACTCAGGGTGTGGGCTTTAGAGTGGGTCCCCGGGCTCAGCAATATTTGGAGGTTTTTTCTCCCATGTTTTGTATTTTTCCCCATGAAAACGTGTGGGACATTTGTAGGCATTTTTGCTATAATGTAAAGTGCCTAGAAGTGTCCCAAGTATTGTATCTTTCCCTAACACAAAGAGTGAGACATTTCTAGACATTTTCAGCACTCAGGACGGGGGCCTAAGTGTGGGTCCCCGGGAACGGCCGGTGCTGGTGATGGGTCTCTCCATGGAGGCCCGGGTCAGCGAAATCTGACTAAGTGTGGAATGGAGAACCAAGGGCGCGAGGCTCTTTAACCGAGGCCCATGGGTGATAACACTCAGGACGGGGGCTTAAGTGTGGGTCTCCGGGCACGGCCGGTGCTGGTGCTGGGTCTCTACATGGAGGCCTGGGTCAGCGAAATCGGACTAAGTGTGGAATGGAGAACCAAGAGCGCGAGGCTCTTTAACCCAGTCCCATGGGTGATAACACTCAGGACGGGGGCTTAAGTGTGGGTCTCCGGGCACGGCCGGTGCTGGTGCTGGGTCTCTCCATGGAGGCCTGGGTCAGCGAAATCGAACTAAGTGTGGAATGGAGAACCAAGGGCGCGAGGCTCTTTAACCAAGGCCCATGGGTGATAACACTCAGGACGGGGGCTTAATTGTGGGTCTCCGGGCACGGCCGGTGCTGGTGCTTGGTCTCTCCATGGAGGCCTGGGTCAGCGAAATCGGACTAAGTGTGGAATGGAGAACCAAGAGCGCCAGGCTCTTTAACCCAGGCCCATGGGTGATAACACTCAAGAGGGGGACTTAAGTGTGGGTCCCCGGGCACGGCCGGTGCTGGTGCTTGGTCTCTCCGTGAAAGCCCGGTTCAGTGAAATGTGACTAAGAAAGAGATCTAAACACAGGAAACTGATATACATATGTTTCCTTTGATTCCTTTGGAGATAGCCATAGGAAATATGGGTAAGAACGGGAACCAAGGATCGTTTGGAGATAAGCATAGGAGTGTTTCCTTTAAAGAGGATCATAGGAATGTTTCCTTTTGAATTACTCATAGAGAGACCCAAATATTGCACTTCCGTAACCCCCAGTGTGGGACATTTCTAGGCATTTTGCTGTAATGTAAAGTGCCTACAAGTGTCCCATGTATTGTATTACCGTAACACCAGAGGTGTGGGACATTTCCAGGCATTTTGCCTCAATGATAGGTGCCTAGAAGCGTCCGACTCTTTCTGATTGGTTGGGACATTTTTAGGCATTTTTGCTATAATGTAAAGCGCCTACAAATGTCCCATGTAATGATATTTTTCCCTGACACAAAGAGTGGAACATTTCTAGGCGTTTTCAGCACTCAGGGTGTGGGCTTTAGAGTGGGTCCCTGGGCTCAGCAATATTTGGAGGTTTTTTCTCCCATGTTTTGTATTTTTCCCCATGAAAAAGTGTAGGACATTTGTAGGCATTTTTGCTATAATGTAAAGTGCCTAGAAGTGTCCCAAGTATTGTATCTTTCCCTAACACAAAGAGTGAGACATTTCGAGGCATTTTCAGCACTCAGGACGGGGGCCTAAGTATGGGTCCCCGGGCACGGCCGGTGCTGGTGCTGGGTCTCTCCATGGAGGCCCGGGTCAGCGAAATCTGACTAAGTGTGGAATGGAGAACCAAGGGCGCGAGGCTCTTCAACCGAGGCCCATGGGTGATAACACTCAGGACGGGGGCTAAAGTGTGGGTCTCCGGGCACGGCTGGTCCTGGTGCTGGGTCTCTCCATGGAGGCCTGGGTCAGCGAAATTGGACTAAGTGTGGAATGGAGAACCAAGGGCGCGAGGCTCTTTAGCCAAGGCCCATGGGTGATAACACTCAGGACGGGGGCTTAAGTGTGGGTCTCCGGGCACGGCCGGTGCTGGTGCTTGGTCTCTCCATGGAGGCCTGGGTCAGCGAAATCGGACTAAGTGTGGAATGGAGAACCAAGGGCGCGAGGCTCTTTAACCAAGGCCCATTGGTGATAACACTCAGGACGGGGGCTTAAGTGTGGGTCTCAGGGCACGGCCGGTGCTGGTGCTTGGTCTCTCCTTGGAGGCCCGGGTCAGCGAAATCTGACTAAGTGTGGAATGGAGAACCAAGGGCGCGAGGCTCTTTAACCAAGGCCCATGGGTGATAACACTCAGGACGGGGGCTTAAGTGTGGGTCCCCGGGCACGGCCGGTGCTGGTGCTTGGTCTCTCCGTGAAAGCCCGGTTCAGTGAAATGTGACTAAGAAAGAGATCTAAACACAGGAAACTGATATACATATGCTTCCTTTGATTCCTTTGGAGATAGCCATAGGAAATATGGGTAAGAACGGGAACCAAGGCTCCTTTGGAGATAAGCATAGGAGTGTTTCCTTTAAAGAGGATCATAGGAATGTTTCCTTTTGAATTACTCATAGAGAGACCCAAATATTGCACTTCCGTAACCCCTAGTGTGGGACATTTCTAGGCATTTTGCTGTAATGTAAAGTGCCTACAAGTGTCCCATGTATTGTACTACCCTAACACCAAAGGTGTGGGACATTTCCAGGCATTTTGCCTCAATGATAAGTGCCTAGAAGCGTCCGGCTCATTCTGATTGGTTGGGACATTTTTAGGCATTTTTGCTATAATGTAAAGCGCCTACAAATGTCCCATGTAATGTATTTTTCCCTGACACAAAGAGTGGAACATTTCTAGGCGTTTTCAGCACTCAGGGTGTGGGCTTTAGAGTGGGTCCCCGGGCTCAGCAATATTTGGAGTTTTTTTCTCCCATGTTTTGTATTTTTCCCCATGAAAAAGTGTGGGACATTTGTAGGCATTTTTGCTATAATGTAAAGTGCCTAGAAGTGTCCCAAGTATTGTATCTTTCCCTAACACAAAGAGTGAGACATTTCTAGACATTTTCAGCACTCAGGACGGGGGCCTAAGTGTGGGTCCCCGGGAACGGCCGGTGCTGGTGATGGGTCTCTCCATGGAGGCCCGGGTCAGCGAAATCTGACTAAGTGTGGAATGGAGAACCAAGGGCGCGAGGCTCTTTAACCGAGGCCCATGGGTGATAACACTCAGGACGGGGGCTTAAGTGTGGGTCTCCGGGCACGGCCGGTGCTGGTGCTGGGTCTCTCCTTGGAGGCCTGGGTCAGTGAAATCGGACTAAGTGTGGAATGGAGAACCAAGGGCGCGAGGCTCTTTAACCAAGGCCCATGGGTGATAACACTCAGGACGGGGGCTAAAGTGTGGGTCTCCGGGCACGGCCGGTCCTGGTGCTGGGTCTCTCCATGGAGGCCTGGGTCAGCGAAATCGGACTAAGTGTGGAATGGAGAACCAAGGGCGCGAGGCTCTTTAACCGAGGCCCATGGGTGATAACACTCAGGACGGGGGCTTAAGTGTGGGTCTCCGGGCACGGCCGGTGCTGGTGCTGGGTCTCTCCATGGAGGCCTGGGTCAGCGAAATCGAACTAAGTGTGGAATGGAGAACCAAGGGCGCGAGGCTCTTTAACCAAGGCCCATGGGTGATAACACTCAGGACGGGGGCTTAATTGTGGGTCTCCGGGCACGGCCGGTGCTGGTGCTTGGTCTCTCCATGGAGGCCTGGGTCAGCGAAATCGGACTAAGTGTGGAATGGAGAACCAAGAGCGCGAGGCTCTTTAACCAAGGCCCATGGGTGATAACACTCAGGACGGGGGCTTAAGTGTGGGTTTCAGGGCACGGCCGGTGCTGATGCTTGGTCTCTCCTTGGAGGCACGGGTCAGCGAAATCTGACTAAGTGTGAAATGGAGAACCAAGAGCGCCAGGCTCTTTAACCCAGGCCCATGGGTGATAACACTCAAGAGGGGGACTTAAGTGTGGGTCCCCGGGCACGGCCGGTGCTGGTGCTTGGTCTCTCCGTGAAAGCCCGGTTCAGTGAAATGTGACTAAGAAAGAGATCTAAACACAGGAAACTGATATACATATGTTTCCTTTGATTCCTTTGGAGATAGCCATAGGAAATATGGGTAAGAACGGGAACCAAGGATCGTTTGGAGATAAGCATAGGAGTGTTTCCTTTAAAGAGGATCATAGGAATGTTTCCTTTTGAATTACTCATAGAGAGACCCAAATATTGCACTTCCGTAACCCCCAGTGTGGGACATTTCTAGGCATTTTGCTGTAATGTAAAGTGCCTACAAGTGTCCCATGTATTGTATTACCGTAACACCAGAGGTGTGGGACATTTCCAGGCATTTTGCCTCAATGATAGGTGCCTAGAAGCGTCCGACTCTTTCTGATTGGTTGGGACATTTTTAGGCATTTTTGCTATAATGTAAAGCGCCTACAAATGTCCCATGTAATGATATTTTTCCCTGACACAAAGAGTGGAACATTTCTAGGCGTTTTCAGCACTCAGGGTGTGGGCTTTAGAGTGGGTCCCCGGGCTCAGCAATATTTGGAGGTTTTTTCTCCCATGTTTTGTATTTTTCCCCATGAAAAAGTGTAGGACATTTGTAGGCATTTTTGCTATAATGTAAAGTGCCTAGAAGTGTCCCAAGTATTGTATCTTTCCCTAACACAAAGAGTGAGACATTTCGAGGCATTTTCAGCACTCAGGACGGGGGCCTAAGTATGGGTCCCCGGGCACGGCCGGTGCTGGTGCTGGGTCTCTCCATGGAGGCCCGGGTCAGCGAAATCTGACTAAGTGTGGAATGGAGAACCAAGGGCGCGAGGCTCTTCAACCGAGGCCCATGGGTGATAACACTCAGGACGGGGGCTAAAGTGTGGGTCTCCGGGCACGGCTGGTCCTGGTGCTGGGTCTCTCCATGGAGGCCTGGGTCAGCGAAATTGGACTAAGTGTGGAATGGAGAACCAAGGGCGCGAGGCTCTTTAGCCAAGGCCCAGGGGTGATAACACTCAGGACGGGGGCTTAAGTGTGGGTCTCCGGGCACGGCCGGTGCTGGTGCTTGGTCTCTCCATGGAGGCCTGGGTCAGCGAAATCGGACTAAGTGTGGAATGGAGAACCAAGGGCGCGAGGCTCTTTAACCAAGGCCCATTGGTGATAACACTCAGGACGGGGGCTTAAGTGTGGGTCTCAGGGCACGGCCGGTGCTGGTGCTTGGTCTCTCCTTGGAGGCCCGGGTCAGCGAAATCTGACTAAGTGTGGAATGGAGAACCAAGGGCGCGAGGCTCTTTAACCAAGGCCCATGGGTGATAACACTCAGGACGGGTCTAAAGTGTGGGTCTCCGGGCACGGCCGGTGCTGGTGCTGGGTCTCTCCATGGAGGCCTGGGTCAGCGAAATCGGACTAAGTGTGGAATGGAGAACCAAGGGCGCGAGGCTCTTTAACCGAGGCCCATGGGTGATAACACTCAGGACGGGGACTTAAGTGTGGGTCTCAGGGCACGGCATTTGCTGGTGCTTGGTCTCTCCATGGAGGCCCGGGTCAGCGAAATCTGACTAAGTGTGGAATGGAGAACCAAGGGCGCGAGGCTCTTTAAACGAGGCCCATGGGTGATAACACTCAGGACGGGGGCTTAAGTGTGGGTCTCCGGGCACGGCCGGTGCTGGTGCTTGGTCTCTCCATGGAGGCCTGGGTCAGCGAAATCGGACTAAGTGTGGAATGGAGAAACAAGGGCGCGAGGCTCTTTAACCAAGGCCCATTGGTGATAACACTCAGGACGGGGGCTTAAGTGTGGGTCTCAGGGCACGGCCGGTGCTGGTGCTTGGTCTCTCCTTGGAGGCCCGGGTCAGCGAAATCTGACTAAGTGTGGAATGGAGAACCAAGGGCGCGAGGCTCTTTAACCAAGGCCCATGGGTGATAACACTCAGGACGGGTCTAAAGTGTGGGTCTCCGGGCACGGCCGGTGCTGGTGCTGGGTCTCTCCATGGAGGCCTGGGTCAGCGAAATCGGACTAAGTGTGGAATGGAGAACCAAGGGCGCGAGGCTCTTTAACCGAGGCCCATGGGTGATAACACTCAGGACGGGGACTTAAGTGTGGGTCTCAGGGCACGGCATTTGCTGGTGCTTGGTCTCTCCATGGAGGCCTGGGTCAGCGAAATCGGACTAAGTGTGGAATGGAGAACCAAGGGCGCGAGGCTCTTTAACCAAGGCCCATGGGTGATAACACTCAGGACGGGGGCTTAAGTGTGGGTCTCAGGGCACGGCATTTGCTGGTGCTTGGTCTCTCCATGGAGGCCTGGGTCAGCGAAATCGGACTAAGTGTGGAATGGAGAACCAAGGGCGCGAGGCTCTTTAACCAAGGCCCATGGGTGATAACACTCAGGACGGGGGCTTAAGTGTGGGTCTCAGGGCATGGCCGGTGCTGGTGCTTGGTCTCTCCGGGAAAGCCCGGTTCAGTGAAATGTGACTAAGAAAGAGATCTAAACACAGGAAACTGATATACATATGTTTCCTTTGATTCCTTTGGAGATAACCATAGGAAATATGGGTAAGAACGGGAACCAAGGATCCTTTGGAGATAAGCATAGGAGTGTTTCCTTTAAAGAGGATCATAGGAATGTTTCCTTTTGAATTACTCATAGAGAGACCCAAATATTGCACTTCCGTAACCCCTAGAGTGGGACATTTCTAGGCATTTTGCTGTAATGTAAAGTGCCTACAAGTGTCCCATGTATTGTATTACCCTAAAACCAAAGGTGTGGGACTTTTCCAGGCATTTTGCCTCAATGATAAGTGCCTAGAAGCGTCCGGCTCATTCTGATTGGTTGGGACATTTTTAGGCATTTTTGCTATAATGTAAAGCGCCTACAAATGTCCCATGTAATGTATTTTCCCTGACACAAAGAGTGGAACATTTCTAGGCGTTTTCAGCACTCAGGGTGTGGGCTTTAGAGTGGGTCCCCGGGCTCAGCAATATTTGGAGGTTTTTTCTCCCATGTTTTGTATTTTTCCCCATGAAAACGTGTGGGACATTTGTAGGCATTTTTGCTATAATGTAAAGTGCCTAGAAGTGTCCCAAGTATTGTATCTTTCCCTAACACAAAGAGTGAGACATTTCTAGACATTTTCAGCACTCAGGACGGGGGCCTAAGTGTGGGTCCCCGGGAACGGCCGGTGCTGGTGATGGGTCTCTCCATGGAGGCCCGGGTCAGCGAAATCTGACTAAGTGTGGAATGGAGAACCAAGGGCGCGAGGCTCTTTAACCGAGGCCCATGGGTGATAACACTCAGGACGGGGGCTTAAGTGTGGGTCTCCGGGCACGGCCGGTGCTGGTGCTGGGTCTCTACATGGAGGCCTGGGTCAGCGAAATCGGACTAAGTGTGGAATGGAGAACCAAGAGCGCGAGGCTCTTTAACCCAGTCCCATGGGTGATAACACTCAGGACGGGGGCTTAAGTGTGGGTCTCAGGGCACGGCCGTTGCTGGTGCTTGGTCTCTCCTTGGAGGCCCGGGTCAGCGAAATCTGACTAAGTGTGGAATGGAGAACCAAGGGCGCGAGGCTCTTTAACCAAGGCCCATGGGTGATAACACTCAGGACGGGGGCTAAAGTGTGGGTCTCCGGGCACGGCCGGTCCTGGTGCTGGGTCTCTCCATGGAGGCCTGGGTCAGCGAAATCGGACTAAGTGTGGAATGGAGAACCAAGGGCGCGAGGCTCTTTAACCAAGGCCCATGGGTGATAACACTCAGGACGGGGGCTTAAGTGTGGGTCCCCGGGCACGGCCGGTGCTGGTGCTTGGTCTCTCCGTGAAAGCCCGGTTCAGTGAAATGTGACTAAGAAAGAGATCTAAACACAGGAAACTGATATACATATGCTTCCTTTGATTCCTTTGGAGATAGCCATAGGAAATATGGGTAAGAACGGGAACCAAGGCTCCTTTGGAGATAAGCATAGGAGTGTTTCCTTTAAAGAGGATCATAGGAATGTTTCCTTTTGAATTACTCATAGAGAGACCCAAATATTGCACTTCCGTAACCCCTAGTGTGGGACATTTCTAGGCATTTTGCTGTAATGTAAAGTGCCTACAAGTGTCCCATGTATTGTACTACCCTAACACCAAAGGTGTGGGACATTTCCAGGCATTTTGCCTCAATGATAAGTGCCTAGAAGCGTCCGGCTCATTCTGATTGGTTGGGACATTTTTAGGCATTTTTGCTATAATGTAAAGCGCCTACAAATGTCCCATGTAATGTATTTTTCCCTGACACAAAGAGTGGAACATTTCTAGGCGTTTTCAGCACTCAGGGTGTGGGCTTTAGAGTGGGTCCCCGGGCTCAGCAATATTTGGAGTTTTTTTCTCCCATGTTTTGTATTTTTCCCCATGAAAAAGTGTGGGACATTTGTAGGCATTTTTGCTATAATGTAAAGTGCCTAGAAGTGTCCCAAGTATTGTATCTTTCCCTAACACAAAGAGTGAGACATTTCTAGACATTTTCAGCACTCAGGACGGGGGCCTAAGTGTGGGTCCCCGGGAACGGCCGGTGCTGGTGATGGGTCTCTCCATGGAGGCCCGGGTCAGCGAAATCTGACTAAGTGTGGAATGGAGAACCAAGGGCGCGAGGCTCTTTAACCGAGGCCCATGGGTGATAACACTCAGGACGGGGACTTAAGTGTGGGTCTCAGGGCACGGCATTTGCTGGTGCTTGGTCTCTCCATGGAGGCCTGGGTCAGCGAAATCGGACTAAGTGTGGAATGGAGAACCAAGGGCGCGAGGCTCTTTAACCAAGGCCCATGGGTGATAACACTCAGGACGGGGGCTTAAGTGTGGGTCTCAGGGCACGGCATTTGCTGGTGCTTGGTCTCTCCATGGAGGCCTGGGTCAGCGAAATCGGACTAAGTGTGGAATGGAGAACCAAGGGCGCGAGGCTCTTTAACCAAGGCCCATGGGTGATAACACTCAGGACGGGGGCTTAAGTGTGGGTCTCAGGGCATGGCCGGTGCTGGTGCTTGGTCTCTCCGGGAAAGCCCGGTTCAGTGAAATGTGACTAAGAAAGAGATCTAAACACAGGAAACTGATATACATATGTTTCCTTTGATTCCTTTGGAGATAACCATAGGAAATATGGGTAAGAACGGGAACCAAGGATCCTTTGGAGATAAGCATAGGAGTGTTTCCTTTAAAGAGGATCATAGGAATGTTTCCTTTTGAATTACTCATAGAGAGACCCAAATATTGCACTTCCGTAACCCCTAGAGTGGGACATTTCTAGGCATTTTGCTGTAATGTAAAGTGCCTACAAGTGTCCCATGTATTGTATTACCCTAAAACCAAAGGTGTGGGACTTTTCCAGGCATTTTGCCTCAATGATAAGTGCCTAGAAGCGTCCGGCTCATTCTGATTGGTTGGGACATTTTTAGGCATTTTTGCTATAATGTAAAGCGCCTACAAATGTCCCATGTAATGTATTTTTCCCTGACACAAAGAGTGGAACATTTCTAGGCGTTTTCAGCACTCAGGGTGTGGGCTTTAGAGTGGGTCCCCGGGCTCAGCAATATTTGGAGTTTTTTTCTCCCATGTTTTGTATTTTTCCCCATGAAAAAGTGTGGGACATTTGTAGGCATTTTTGCTATAATGTAAAGTGCCTAGAAGTGTCCCAAGTATTGTATCTTTCCCTAACACAAAGAGTGAGACATTTCTAGACATTTTCAGCACTCAGGACGGGGGCCTAAGTGTGGGTCCCCGGGAACGGCCGGTGCTGGTGATGGGTCTCTCCATGGAGGCCCGGGTCAGCGAAATCTGACTAAGTGTGGAATGGAGAACCAAGGGCGCGAGGCTCTTTAACCGAGGCCCATGGGTGATAACACTCAGGACGGGGACTTAAGTGTGGGTCTCAGGGCACGGCATTTGCTGGTGCTTGGTCTCTCCATGGAGGCCTGGGTCAGCGAAATCGGACTAAGTGTGGAATGGAGAACCAAGGGCGCGAGGCTCTTTAACCAAGGCCCATGGGTGATAACACTCAGGACGGGGGCTTAAGTGTGGGTCTCAGGGCACGGCATTTGCTGGTGCTTGGTCTCTCCATGGAGGCCTGGGTCAGCGAAATCGGACTAAGTGTGGAATGGAGAACCAAGGGCGCGAGGCTCTTTAACCAAGGCCCATGGGTGATAACACTCAGGACGGGGGCTTAAGTGTGGGTCTCAGGGCATGGCCGGTGCTGGTGCTTGGTCTCTCCGGGAAAGCCCGGTTCAGTGAAATGTGACTAAGAAAGAGATCTAAACACAGGAAACTGATATACATATGTTTCCTTTGATTCCTTTGGAGATAACCATAGGAAATATGGGTAAGAACGGGAACCAAGGATCCTTTGGAGATAAGCATAGGAGTGTTTCCTTTAAAGAGGATCATAGGAATGTTTCCTTTTGAATTACTCATAGAGAGACCCAAATATTGCACTTCCGTAACCCCTAGAGTGGGACATTTCTAGGCATTTTGCTGTAATGTAAAGTGCCTACAAGTGTCCCATGTATTGTATTACCCTAAAACCAAAGGTGTGGGACTTTTCCAGGCATTTTGCCTCAATGATAAGTGCCTAGAAGCGTCCGGCTCATTCTGATTGGTTGGGACATTTTTAGGCATTTTTGCTATAATGTAAAGCGCCTACAAATGTCCCATGTAATGTATTTTCCCTGACACAAAGAGTGGAACATTTCTAGGCGTTTTCAGCACTCAGGGTGTGGGCTTTAGAGTGGGTCCCCGGGCTCAGCAATATTTGGAGGTTTTTTCTCCCATGTTTTGTATTTTTCCCCATGAAAACGTGTGGGACATTTGTAGGCATTTTTGCTATAATGTAAAGTGCCTAGAAGTGTCCCAAGTATTGTATCTTTCCCTAACACAAAGAGTGAGACATTTCTAGACATTTTCAGCACTCAGGACGGGGGCCTAAGTGTGGGTCCCCGGGAACGGCCGGTGCTGGTGATGGGTCTCTCCATGGAGGCCCGGGTCAGCGAAATCTGACTAAGTGTGGAATGGAGAACCAAGGGCGCGAGGCTCTTTAACCGAGGCCCATGGGTGATAACACTCAGAACGGGGGCTTAAGTGTGGGTCTCCGGGCACGGCCGGTGCTGGTGCTGGGTCTCTACATGGAGGCCTGGGTCAGCGAAATCGGACTAAGTGTGGAATGGAGAACCAAGAGCGCGAGGCTCTTTAACCCAGTCCCATGGGTGATAACACTCAGGACGGGGGCTTAAGTGTGGGTCTCAGGGCACGGCCGTTGCTGGTGCTTGGTCTCTCCTTGGAGGCCCGGGTCAGCGAAATCTGACTAAGTGTGGAATGGAGAACCAAGGGCGCGAGGCTCTTTAACCAAGGCCCATGGGTGATAACACTCAGGACGGGGGCTAAAGTGTGGGTCTCCGGGCACGGCCGGTCCTGGTGCTGGGTCTCTCCATGGAGGCCTGGGTCAGCGAAATCGGACTAAGTGTGGAATGGAGAACCAAGGGCGCGAGGCTCTTTAACCAAGGCCCATGGGTGATAACACTCAGGACGGGGGCTTAAGTGTGGGTCCCCGGGCACGGCCGGTGCTGGTGCTTGGTCTCTCCGTGAAAGCCCGGTTCAGTGAAATGTGACTAAGAAAGAGATCTAAACACAGGAAACTGATATACATATGCTTCCTTTGATTCCTTTGGAGATAGCCATAGGAAATATGGGTAAGAACGGGAACCAAGGCTCCTTTGGAGATAAGCATAGGAGTGTTTCCTTTAAAGAGGATCATAGGAATGTTTCCTTTTGAATTACTCATAGAGAGACCCAAATATTGCACTTCCGTAACCCCTAGTGTGGGACATTTCTAGGCATTTTGCTGTAATGTAAAGTGCCTACAAGTGTCCCATGTATTGTACTACCCTAACACCAAAGGTGTGGGACATTTCCAGGCATTTTGCCTCAATGATAAGTGCCTAGAAGCGTCCGGCTCATTCTGATTGGTTGGGACATTTTTAGGCATTTTTGCTATAATGTAAAGCGCCTACAAATGTCCCATGTAATGTATTTTTCCCTGACACACAGAGTGGAACATTTCTAGGCGTTTTCAGCACTCAGGGTGTGGGCTTTAGAGTGGGTCCCCGGGCTCAGCAATATTTGGAGTTTTTTTCTCCCATGTTTTGTATTTTTCCCCATGAAAAAGTGTGGGACATTTGTAGGCATTTTTGCTATAATGTAAAGTGCCTAGAAGTGTCCCAAGTATTGTATCTTTCCCTAACACAAAGAGTGAGACATTTCTAGACATTTTCAGCACTCAGGACGGGGGCCTAAGTGTGGGTCCCCGGGAACGGCCGGTGCTGGTGATGGGTCTCTCCATGGAGGCCCGGGTCAGCGAAATCTGACTAAGTGTGGAATGGAGAACCAAGGGCGCGAGGCTCTTTAACCGAGGCCCATGGGTGATAACACTCAGGACGGGGGCTTAAGTGTGGGTCTCCGGGCACGGCCGGTGCTGGTGCTGGGTCTCTCCTTGGAGGCCTGGGTCAGTGAAATCGGACTAAGTGTGGAATGGAGAACCAAGGGCGCGAGGCTCTTTAACCAAGGCCCATGGGTGATAACACTCAGGACGGGGGCTAAAGTGTGGGTCTCCGGGCACGGCCGGTCCTGGTGCTGGGTCTCTCCATGGAGGCCTGGGTCAGCGAAATCGGACTAAGTGTGGAATGGAGAACCAAGGGCGCGAGGCTCTTTAACCGAGGCCCATGGGTGATAACACTCAGGACGGGGGCTTAAGTGTGGGTCTCCGGGCACGGCCGGTGCTGGTGCTGGGTCTCTCCATGGAGGCCTAGGTCAGCGAAATCGAACTAAGTGTGGAATGGAGAACCAAGGGCGCGAGGCTCTTTAACCAAGGCCCATGGGTGATAACACTCAGGACGGGGGCTTAATTGTGGGTCTCCGGGCACGGCCGGTGCTGGTGCTTGGTCTCTCCATGGAGGCCTGGGTCAGCGAAATCGGACTAAGTGTGGAATGGAGAACCAAGAGCGCGAGGCTCTTTAACCAAGGCCCATGGGTGATAACACTCAGGACGGGGGCTTAAGTGTGGGTTTCAGGGCACGGCCGGTGCTGATGCTTGGTCTCTCCTTGGAGGCACGGGTCAGCGAAATCTGACTAAGTGTGAAATGGAGAACCAAGAGCGCCAGGCTCTTTAACCCAGGCCCATGGGTGATAACACTCAAGAGGGGGACTTAAGTGTGGGTCCCCGGGCACGGCCGGTGCTGGTGCTTGGTCTCTCCGTGAAAGCCCGGTTCAGTGAAATGTGACTAAGAAAGAGATCTAAACACAGGAAACTGATATACATATGTTTCCTTTGATTCCTTTGGAGATAGCCATAGGAAATATGGGTAAGAACGGGAACCAAGGATCGTTTGGAGATAAGCATAGGAGTGTTTCCTTTAAAGAGGATCATAGGAATGTTTCCTTTTGAATTACTCATAGAGAGACCCAAATATTGCACTTCCGTAACCCCCAGTGTGGGACATTTCTAGGCATTTTGCTGTAATGTAAAGTGCCTACAAGTGTCCCATGTATTGTATTACCGTAACACCAGAGGTGTGGGACATTTCCAGGCATTTTGCCTCAATGATAGGTGCCTAGAAGCGTCCGACTCTTTCTGATTGGTTGGGACATTTTTAGGCATTTTTGCTATAATGTAAAGCGCCTACAAATGTCCCATGTAATGATATTTTTCCCTGACACAAAGAGTGGAACATTTCTAGGCGTTTTCAGCACTCAGGGTGTGGGCTTTAGAGTGGGTCCCCGGGCTCAGCAATATTTGGAGGTTTTTTCTCCCATGTTTTGTATTTTTCCCCATGAAAAAGTGTAGGACATTTGTAGGCATTTTTGCTATAATGTAAAGTGCCTAGAAGTGTCCCAAGTATTGTATCTTTCCCTAACACAAAGAGTGAGACATTTCGAGGCATTTTCAGCACTCAGGACGGGGGCCTAAGTATGGGTCCCCGGGCACGGCCGGTGCTGGTGCTGGGTCTCTCCATGGAGGCCCGGGTCAGCGAAATCTGACTAAGTGTGGAATGGAGAACCAAGGGCGCGAGGCTCTTCAACCGAGGCCCATGGGTGATAACACTCAGGACGGGGGCTAAAGTGTGGGTCTCCGGGCACGGCTGGTCCTGGTGCTGGGTCTCTCCATGGAGGCCTGGGTCAGCGAAATTGGACTAAGTGTGGAATGGAGAACCAAGGGCGCGAGGCTCTTTAGCCAAGGCCCATGGGTGATAACACTCAGGACGGGGGCTTAAGTGTGGGTCTCAGGGCATGGCCGGTGCTGGTGCTTGGTCTCTCCGGGAAAGCCCGGTTCAGTGAAATGTGACTAAGAAAGAGATATAAACACAGGAAACTGATATACATATGTTTCCTTTGATTCCTTTGGAGATAACCATAGGAAATATGGGTAAGAACGGGAACCAAGGATCCTTTGGAGATAAGCATAGGAGTGTTTCCTTTAAAGAGGATCATAGGAATGTTTCCTTTTGAATTACTCATAGAGAGACCCAAATATTGCACTTCCGTAACCCCTAGAGTGGGACATTTCTAGGCATTTTGCTGTAATGTAAAGTGCCTACAAGTGTCCCATGTATTGTATTACCCTAAAACCAAAGGTGTGGGACTTTTCCAGGCATTTTGCCTCAATGATAAGTGCCTAGAAGCGTCCGGCTCATTCTGATTGGTTGGGACATTTTTAGGCATTTTTGCTATAATGTAAAGCGCCTACAAATGTCCCATGTAATGTATTTTCCCTGACACAAAGAGTGGAACATTTCTAGGCGTTTTCAGCACTCAGGGTGTGGGCTTTAGAGTGGGTCCCCGGGCTCAGCAATATTTGGAGGTTTTTTCTCCCATGTTTTGTATTTTTCCCCATGAAAACGTGTGGGACATTTGTAGGCATTTTTGCTATAATGTAAAGTGCCTAGAAGTGTCCCAAGTATTGTATCTTTCCCTAACACAAAGAGTGAGACATTTCTAGACATTTTCAGCACTCAGGACGGGGGCCTAAGTGTGGGTCCCCGGGAACGGCCGGTGCTGGTGATGGGTCTCTCCATGGAGGCCCGGGTCAGCGAAATCTGACTAAGTGTGGAATGGAGAACCAAGGGCGCGAGGCTCTTTAACCGAGGCCCATGGGTGATAACACTCAGGACGGGGGCTTAAGTGTGGGTCTCAGGGCACGGCCGTTGCTGGTGCTTGGTCTCTCCTTGGAGGCCCGGGTCAGCGAAATCTGACTAAGTGTGGAATGGAGAACCAAGGGCGCGAGGCTCTTTAACCAAGGCCCATGGGTGATAACACTCAGGACGGGGGCTAAAGTGTGGGTCTCCGGGCACGGCCGGTCCTGGTGCTGGGTCTCTCCATGGAGGCCTGGGTCAGCGAAATCGGACTAAGTGTGGAATGGAGAACCAAGGGCGCGAGGCTCTTTAACCAAGGCCCATGGGTGATAACACTCAGGACGGGGGCTTAAGTGTGGGTCCCCGGGCACGGCCGGTGCTGGTGCTTGGTCTCTCCGTGAAAGCCCGGTTCAGTGAAATGTGACTAAGAAAGAGATCTAAACACAGGAAACTGATATACATATGCTTCCTTTGATTCCTTTGGAGATAGCCATAGGAAATATGGGTAAGAACGGGAACCAAGGCTCCTTTGGAGATAAGCATAGGAGTGTTTCCTTTAAAGAGGATCATAGGAATGTTTCCTTTTGAATTACTCATAGAGAGACCCAAATATTGCACTTCCGTAACCCCTAGTGTGGGACATTTCTAGGCATTTTGCTGTAATGTAAAGTGCCTACAAGTGTCCCATGTATTGTATTACCCTAACACCAAAGGTGTGGGACATTTCCAGGCATTTTGCCTCAATGATAAGTGCCTAGAAGCGTCCGGCTCATTCTGATTGGTTGGGACATTTTTAGGCATTTTTGCTATAATGTAAAGCGCCTACAAATGTCCCATGTAATGTATTTTTCCCTGACACAAAGAGTGGAACATTTCTAGGCGTTTTCAGCACTCAGGGTGTGGGCTTTAGAGTGGGTCCCCGGGCTCAGCAATATTTGGAGTTTTTTTCTCCCATGTTTTGTATTTTTCCCCATGAAAAAGTGTGGGACATTTGTAGGCATTTTTGCTATAATGTAAAGTGCCTAGAAGTGTCCCAAGTATTGTATCTTTCCCTAACACAAAGAGTGAGACATTTCTAGACATTTTCAGCACTCAGGACGGGGGCCTAAGTGTGGGTCCCCGGGAACGGCCGGTGCTGGTGATGGGTCTCTCCATGGAGGCCCGGGTCAGCGAAATCTGACTAAGTGTGGAATGGAGAACCAAGGGCGCGAGGCTCTTTAACCGAGGCCCATGGGTGATAACACTCAGGACGGGGGCTTAAGTGTGGGTCTCCGGGCACGGCCGGTGCTGGTGCTGGGTCTCTCCTTGGAGGCCTGGGTCAGTGAAATCGGACTAAGTGTGGAATGGAGAACCAAGGGCGCGAGGCTCTTTAACCAAGGCCCATGGGTGATAACACTCAGGACGGGGGCTAAAGTGTGGGTCTCCGGGCACGGCCGGTCCTGGTGCTGGGTCTCTCCATGGAGGCCTGGGTCAGCGAAATCGGACTAAGTGTGGAATGGAGAACCAAGGGCGCGAAGCTCTTTAACCGAGGCCCATGGGTGATAACACTCAGGACGGGGGCTTAAGTGTGGGTCTCCGGGCACGGCCGGTGCTGGTGCTGGGTCTCTCCATGGAGGCCTGGGTCAGCGAAATCGAACTAAGTGTGGAATGGAGAACCAAGGGCGCGAGGCTCTTTAACCAAGGCCCATGGGTGATAACACTCAGGACGGGGGCTTAAGTGTGGGTCTCCGGGCACGGCCGGTGCTGGTGCTTGGTCTCTCCTTGGAGGCACGGGTCAGCGAAATCTGACTAAGTGTGAAATGGAGAACCAAGAGCTCCAGGCTCTTTAACCCAGGCCCATGGGTGATAACACTCAAGAGGGGGACTTAAGTGTGGGTCCCCGGGCACGGCCGGTGCTGGTGCTTGGTCTCTCCGTGAAAGCCCGGTTCAGTGAAATGTGACTAAGAAAGAGATCTAAACACAGGAAACTGATATACATATGTTTCCTTTGATTCCTTTGGAGATAGCCATAGGAAATATGGGTAAGAACGGGAACCAAGGATCGTTTGGAGATAAGCATAGGAGTGTTTCCTTTAAAGAGGATCATAGGAATGTTTCCTTTTGAATTACTCATAGAGAGACCCAAATATTGCACTTCCGTAACCCCCAGTGTGGGACATTTCTAGGCATTTTGCTGTAATGTAAAGTGCCTACAAGTGTCCCATGTATTGTATTACCGTAACACCAGAGGTGTGGGACATTTCCAGGCATTTTGCCTCAATGATAGGTGCCTAGAAGCGTCCGACTCTTTCTGATTGGTTGGGACATTTTTAGGCATTTTTGCTATAATGTAAAGCGCCTACAAATGTCCCATGTAATGATATTTTTCCCTGACACAAAGAGTGGAACATTTCTAGGCGTTTTCAGCACTCAGGGTGTGGGCTTTAGAGTGGGTCCCCGGGCTCAGCAATATTTGGAGGTTTTTTCTCCCATGTTTTGTATTTTTCCCCATGAAAAAGTGTAGGACATTTGTAGGCATTTTTGCTATAATGTAAAGTGCCTAGAAGTGTCCCAAGTATTGTATCTTTCCCTAACACAAAGAGTGAGACATTTCGAGAAATTTTCAGCACTCAGGACGGGGGCCTAAGTATGGGTCCCCGGGCACGGCCGGTGCTGGTGCTGGGTCTCTCCATGGAGGCCTGGGTCAGCGAAATCGGACTAAGTGTGGAATGGAGAACCAAGGGCGCGAGGCTCTTTAACCGAGGCCCATGGGTGATAACACTCAGGACGGGGACTTAAGTGTGGGTCTCAGGGCACGGCATTTGCTGGTGCTTGGTCTCTCCATGGAGGCCTGGGTCAGCGAAATCGGACTAAGTGTGGAATGGAGAACCAAGGGCGCGAGGCTCTTTAACCAAGGCCCATGGGTGATAACACTCAGGACGGGGGCTTAAGTGTGGGTCTCAGGGCACGGCATTTGCTGGTGCTTGGTCTCTCCATGGAGGCCTGGGTCAGCGAAATCGGACTAAGTGTGGAATGGAGAACCAAGGGCGCGAGGCTCTTTAACCAAGGCCCATGGGTGATAACACTCAGGACGGGGGCTTAAGTGTGGGTCTCAGGGCATGGCCGGTGCTGGTGCTTGGTCTCTCCGGGAAAGCCCGGTTCAGTGAAATGTGACTAAGAAAGAGATCTAAACACAGGAAACTGATATACATATGTTTCCTTTGATTCCTTTGGAGATAACCATAGGAAATATGGGTAAGAACGGGAACCAAGGATCCTTTGGAGATAAGCATAGGAGTGTTTCCTTTAAAGAGGATCATAGGAATGTTTCCTTTTGAATTACTCATAGAGAGACCCAAATATTGCACTTCCGTAACCCCTAGAGTGGGACATTTCTAGGCATTTTGCTGTAATGTAAAGTGCCTACAAGTGTCCCATGTATTGTATTACCCTAAAACCAAAGGTGTGGGACTTTTCCAGGCATTTTGCCTCAATGATAAGTGCCTAGAAGCGTCCGGCTCATTCTGATTGGTTGGGACATTTTTAGGCATTTTTGCTATAATGTAAAGCGCCTACAAATGTCCCATGTAATGTATTTTCCCTGACACAAAGAGTGGAACATTTCTAGGCGTTTTCAGCACTCAGGGTGTGGGCTTTAGAGTGGGTCCCCGGGCTCAGCAATATTTGGAGGTTTTTTCTCCCATGTTTTGTATTTTTCCCCATGAAAACGTGTGGGACATTTGTAGGCATTTTTGCTATAATGTAAAGTGCCTAGAAGTGTCCCAAGTATTGTATCTTTCCCTAACACAAAGAGTGAGACATTTCTAGACATTTTCAGCACTCAGGACGGGGGCCTAAGTGTGGGTCCCCGGGAACGGCCGGTGCTGGTGATGGGTCTCTCCATGGAGGCCCGGGTCAGCGAAATCTGACTAAGTGTGGAATGGAGAACCAAGGGCGCGAGGCTCTTTAACCGAGGCCCATGGGTGATAACACTCAGGACGGGGGCTTAAGTGTGGGTCTCCGGGCACGGCCGGTGCTGGTGCTGGGTCTCTACATGGAGGCCTGGGTCAGCGAAATCGGACTAAGTGTGGAATGGAGAACCAAGAGCGCGAGGCTCTTTAACCCAGTCCCATGGGTGATAACACTCAGGACGGGGGCTTAAGTGTGGGTCTCAGGGCACGGCCGTTGCTGGTGCTTGGTCTCTCCTTGGAGGCCCGGGTCAGCGAAATCTGACTAAGTGTGGAATGGAGAACCAAGGGCGCGAGGCTCTTTAACCAAGGCCCATGGGTGATAACACTCAGGACGGGGGCTAAAGTGTGGGTCTCCGGGCACGGCCGGTCCTGGTGCTGGGTCTCTCCATGGAGGCCTGGGTCAGCGAAATCGGACTAAGTGTGGAATGGAGAACCAAGGGCGCGAGGCTCTTTAACCAAGGCCCATGGGTGATAACACTCAGGACGGGGGCTTAAGTGTGGGTCCCCGGGCACGGCCGGTGCTGGTGCTTGGTCTCTCCGTGAAAGCCCGGTTCAGTGAAATGTGACTAAGAAAGAGATCTAAACACAGGAAACTGATATACATATGCTTCCTTTGATTCCTTTGGAGATAGCCATAGGAAATATGGGTAAGAACGGGAACCAAGGCTCCTTTGGAGATAAGCATAGGAGTGTTTCCTTTAAAGAGGATCATAGGAATGTTTCCTTTTGAATTACTCATAGAGAGACCCAAATATTGCACTTCCGTAACCCCCAGTGTGGGACATTTCTAGGCATTTTGCTGTAATGTAAAGTGCCTACAAGTGTCCCATGTATTGTATTACCGTAACACCAGAGGTGTGGGACATTTCCAGGCATTTTGCCTCAATGATAGGTGCCTAGAAGCGTCCGACTCTTTCTGATTGGTTGGGACATTTTTAGGCATTTTTGCTATAATGTAAAGCGCCTACAAATGTCCCATGTAATGATATTTTTCCCTGACACAAAGAGTGGAACATTTCTAGGCGTTTTCAGCACTCAGGGTGTGGGCTTTAGAGTGGGTCCCCGGGCTCAGCAATATTTGGAGGTTTTTTCTCCCATGTTTTGTATTTTTCCCCATGAAAAAGTGTAGGACATTTGTAGGCATTTTTGCTATAATGTAAAGTGCCTAGAAGTGTCCCAAGTATTGTATCTTTCCCTAACACAAAGAGTGAGACATTTCGAGGCATTTTCAGCACTCAGGACGGGGGCCTAAGTATGGGTCCCCGGGCACGGCCGGTGCTGGTGCTGGGTCTCTCCATGGAGGCCCGGGTCAGCGAAATCTGACTAAGTGTGGAATGGAGAACCAAGGGCGCGAGGCTCTTCAACCGAGGCCCATGGGTGATAACACTCAGGACGGGGGCTAAAGTGTGGGTCTCCGGGCACGGCTGGTCCTGGTGCTGGGTCTCTCCATGGAGGCCTGGGTCAGCGAAATTGGACTAAGTGTGGAATGGAGAACCAAGGGCGCGAGGCTCTTTAGCCAAGGCCCATGGGTGATAACACTCAGGACGGGGGCTTAAGTGTGGGTCTCCGGGCACGGCCGGTGCTGGTGCTTGGTCTCTCCATGGAGGCCTGGGTCAGCGAAATCGGACTAAGTGTGGAATGGAGAACCAAGGGCGCGAGGCTCTTTAACCGAGGCCCATGGGTGATAACACTCAGGACGGGGACTTAAGTGTGGGTCTCAGGGCACGGCATTTGCTGGTGCTTGGTCTCTCCATGGAGGCCTGGGTCAGCGAAATCGGACTAAGTGTGGAATGGAGAACCAAGGGCGCGAGGCTCTTTAACCAAGGCCCATGGGTGATAACACTCAGGACGGGGGCTTAAGTGTGGGTCTCAGGGCACGGCATTTGCTGGTGCTTGGTCTCTCCATGGAGGCCTGGGTCAGCGAAATCGGACTAAGTGTGGAATGGAGAACCAAGGGCGCGAGGCTCTTTAACCAAGGCCCATGGGTGATAACACTCAGGACGGGGGCTTAAGTGTGGGTCTCAGGGCATGGCCGGTGCTGGTGCTTGGTCTCTCCGGGAAAGCCCGGTTCAGTGAAATGTGACTAAGAAAGAGATCTAAACACAGGAAACTGATATACATATGTTTCCTTTGATTCCTTTGGAGATAACCATAGGAAATATGGGTAAGAACGGGAACCAAGGATCCTTTGGAGATAAGCATAGGAGTGTTTCCTTTAAAGAGGATCATAGGAATGTTTCCTTTTGAATTACTCATAGAGAGACCCAAATATTGCACTTCCGTAACCCCTAGAGTGGGACATTTCTAGGCATTTTGCTGTAATGTAAAGTGCCTACAAGTGTCCCATGTATTGTATTACCCTAAAACCAAAGGTGTGGGACTTTTCCAGGCATTTTGCCTCAATGATAAGTGCCTAGAAGCGTCCGGCTCATTCTGATTGGTTGGGACATTTTTAGGCATTTTTGCTATAATGTAAAGCGCCTACAAATGTCCCATGTAATGTATTTTCCCTGACACAAAGAGTGGAACATTTCTAGGCGTTTTCAGCACTCAGGGTGTGGGCTTTAGAGTGGGTCCCCGGGCTCAGCAATATTTGGAGGTTTTTTCTCCCATGTTTTGTATTTTTCCCCATGAAAACGTGTGGGACATTTGTAGGCATTTTTGCTATAATGTAAAGTGCCTAGAAGTGTCCCAAGTATTGTATCTTTCCCTAACACAAAGAGTGAGACATTTCTAGACATTTTCAGCACTCAGGACGGGGGCCTAAGTGTGGGTCCCCGGGAACGGCCGGTGCTGGTGATGGGTCTCTCCATGGAGGCCCGGGTCAGCGAAATCTGACTAAGTGTGGAATGGAGAACCAAGGGCGCGAGGCTCTTTAACCGAGGCCCATGGGTGATAACACTCAGGACGGGGGCTTAAGTGTGGGTCTCCGGGCACGGCCGGTGCTGGTGCTGGGTCTCTACATGGAGGCCTGGGTCAGCGAAATCGGACTAAGTGTGGAATGGAGAACCAAGAGCGCGAGGCTCTTTAACCCAGTCCCATGGGTGATAACACTCAGGACGGGGGCTTAAGTGTGGGTCTCAGGGCACGGCCGTTGCTGGTGCTTGGTCTCTCCTTGGAGGCCCGGGTCAGCGAAATCTGACTAAGTGTGGAATGGAGAACCAAGGGCGCGAGGCTCTTTAACCAAGGCCCATGGGTGATAACACTCAGGACGGGGGCTAAAGTGTGGGTCTCCGGGCACGGCCGGTCCTGGTGCTGGGTCTCTCCATGGAGGCCTGGGTCAGCGAAATCGGACTAAGTGTGGAATGGAGAACCAAGGGCGCGAGGCTCTTTAACCAAGGCCCATGGGTGATAACACTCAGGACGGGGGCTTAAGTGTGGGTCCCCGGGCACGGCCGGTGCTGGTGCTTGGTCTCTCCGTGAAAGCCCGGTTCAGTGAAATGTGACTAAGAAAGAGATCTAAACACAGGAAACTGATATACATATGCTTCCTTTGATTCCTTTGGAGATAGCCATAGGAAATATGGGTAAGAACGGGAACCAAGGCTCCTTTGGAGATAAGCATAGGAGTGTTTCCTTTAAAGAGGATCATAGGAATGTTTCCTTTTGAATTACTCATAGAGAGACCCAAATATTGCACTTCCGTAACCCCCAGTGTGGGACATTTCTAGGCATTTTGCTGTAATGTAAAGTGCCTACAAGTGTCCCATGTATTGTATTACCGTAACACCAGAGGTGTGGGACATTTCCAGGCATTTTGCCTCAATGATAGGTGCCTAGAAGCGTCCGACTCTTTCTGATTGGTTGGGACATTTTTAGGCATTTTTGCTATAATGTAAAGCGCCTACAAATGTCCCATGTAATGATATTTTTCCCTGACACAAAGAGTGGAACATTTCTAGGCGTTTTCAGCACTCAGGGTGTGGGCTTTAGAGTGGGTCCCCGGGCTCAGCAATATTTGGAGGTTTTTTCTCCCATGTTTTGTATTTTTCCCCATGAAAAAGTGTAGGACATTTGTAGGCATTTTTGCTATAATGTAAAGTGCCTAGAAGTGTCCCAAGTATTGTATCTTTCCCTAACACAAAGAGTGAGACATTTCGAGGCATTTTCAGCACTCAGGACGGGGGCCTAAGTATGGGTCCCCGGGCACGGCCGGTGCTGGTGCTGGGTCTCTCCATGGAGGCCCGGGTCAGCGAAATCTGACTAAGTGTGGAATGGAGAACCAAGGGCGCGAGGCTCTTCAACCGAGGCCCATGGGTGATAACACTCAGGACGGGGGCTAAAGTGTGGGTCTCCGGGCACGGCTGGTCCTGGTGCTGGGTCTCTCCATGGAGGCCTGGGTCAGCGAAATTGGACTAAGTGTGGAATGGAGAACCAAGGGCGCGAGGCTCTTTAGCCAAGGCCCATGGGTGATAACACTCAGGACGGGGGCTTAAGTGTGGGTCTCCGGGCACGGCCGGTGCTGGTGCTTGGTCTCTCCATGGAGGCCTGGGTCAGCGAAATCGGACTAAGTGTGGAATGGAGAACCAAGGGCGCGAGGCTCTTTAACCAAGGCCCATTGGTGATAACACTCAGGACGGGGGCTTAAGTGTGGGTCTCAGGGCACGGCCGGTGCTGGTGCTTGGTCTCTCCTTGGAGGCCCGGGTCAGCGAAATCTGACTAAGTGTGGAATGGAGAACCAAGGGCGCGAGGCTCTTTAACCAAGGCCCATGGGTGATAACACTCAGGACGGGTCTAAAGTGTGGGTCTCCGGGCACGGCCGGTGCTGGTGCTGGGTCTCTCCATGGAGGCCTGGGTCAGCGAAATCGGACTAAGTGTGGAATGGAGAACCAAGGGCGCGAGGCTCTTTAACCGAGGCCCATGGGTGATAACACTCAGGACGGGGACTTAAGTGTGGGTCTCAGGGCACGGCATTTGCTGGTGCTTGGTCTCTCCATGGAGGCCTGGGTCAGCGAAATCGGACTAAGTGTGGAATGGAGAACCAAGGGCGCGAGGCTCTTTAACCAAGGCCCATGGGTGATAACACTCAGGACGGGGGCTTAAGTGTGGGTCTCAGGGCACGGCATTTGCTGGTGCTTGGTCTCTCCATGGAGGCCTGGGTCAGCGAAATCGGACTAAGTGTGGAATGGAGAACCAAGGGCGCGAGGCTCTTTAACCAAGGCCCATGGGTGATAACACTCAGGACGGGGGCTTAAGTGTGGGTCTCAGGGCATGGCCGGTGCTGGTGCTTGGTCTCTCCGGGAAAGCCCGGTTCAGTGAAATGTGACTAAGAAAGAGATCTAAACACAGGAAACTGATATACATATGTTTCCTTTGATTCCTTTGGAGATAACCATAGGAAATATGGGTAAGAACGGGAACCAAGGATCCTTTGGAGATAAGCATAGGAGTGTTTCCTTTAAAGAGGATCATAGGAATGTTTCCTTTTGAATTACTCATAGAGAGACCCAAATATTGCACTTCCGTAACCCCTAGAGTGGGACATTTCTAGGCATTTTGCTGTAATGTAAAGTGCCTACAAGTGTCCCATGTATTGTATTACCCTAAAACCAAAGGTGTGGGACTTTTCCAGGCATTTTGCCTCAATGATAAGTGCCTAGAAGCGTCCGGCTCATTCTGATTGGTTGGGACATTTTTAGGCATTTTTGCTATAATGTAAAGCGCCTACAAATGTCCCATGTAATGTATTTTCCCTGACACAAAGAGTGGAACATTTCTAGGCGTTTTCAGCACTCAGGGTGTGGGCTTTAGAGTGGGTCCCCGGGCTCAGCAATATTTGGAGGTTTTTTCTCCCATGTTTTGTATTTTTCCCCATGAAAACGTGTGGGACATTTGTAGGCATTTTTGCTATAATGTAAAGTGCCTAGAAGTGTCCCAAGTATTGTATCTTTCCCTAACACAAAGAGTGAGACATTTCTAGACATTTTCAGCACTCAGGACGGGGGCCTAAGTGTGGGTCCCCGGGAACGGCCGGTGCTGGTGATGGGTCTCTCCATGGAGGCCCGGGTCAGCGAAATCTGACTAAGTGTGGAATGGAGAACCAAGGGCGCGAGGCTCTTTAACCGAGGCCCATGGGTGATAACACTCAGGACGGGGGCTTAAGTGTGGGTCTCCGGGCACGGCCGGTGCTGGTGCTGGGTCTCTACATGGAGGCCTGGGTCAGCGAAATCGGACTAAGTGTGGAATGGAGAACCAAGAGCGCGAGGCTCTTTAACCCAGTCCCATGGGTGATAACACTCAGGACGGGGGCTTAAGTGTGGGTCTCAGGGCACGGCCGTTGCTGGTGCTTGGTCTCTCCTTGGAGGCCCGGGTCAGCGAAATCTGACTAAGTGTGGAATGGAGAACCAAGGGCGCGAGGCTCTTTAACCAAGGCCCATGGGTGATAACACTCAGGACGGGGGCTAAAGTGTGGGTCTCCGGGCACGGCCGGTCCTGGTGCTGGGTCTCTCCATGGAGGCCTGGGTCAGCGAAATCGGACTAAGTGTGGAATGGAGAACCAAGGGCGCGAGGCTCTTTAACCAAGGCCCATGGGTGATAACACTCAGGACGGGGGCTTAAGTGTGGGTCCCCGGGCACGGCCGGTGCTGGTGCTTGGTCTCTCCGTGAAAGCCCGGTTCAGTGAAATGTGACTAAGAAAGAGATCTAAACACAGGAAACTGATATACATATGCTTCCTTTGATTCCTTTGGAGATAGCCATAGGAAATATGGGTAAGAACGGGAACCAAGGCTCCTTTGGAGATAAGCATAGGAGTGTTTCCTTTAAAGAGGATCATAGGAATGTTTCCTTTTGAATTACTCATAGAGAGACCCAAATATTGCACTTCCGTAACCCCCAGTGTGGGACATTTCTAGGCATTTTGCTGTAATGTAAAGTGCCTACAAGTGTCCCATGTATTGTATTACCGTAACACCAGAGGTGTGGGACATTTCCAGGCATTTTGCCTCAATGATAGGTGCCTAGAAGCGTCCGACTCTTTCTGATTGGTTGGGACATTTTTAGGCATTTTTGCTATAATGTAAAGCGCCTACAAATGTCCCATGTAATGATATTTTTCCCTGACACAAAGAGTGGAACATTTCTAGGCGTTTTCAGCACTCAGGGTGTGGGCTTTAGAGTGGGTCCCCGGGCTCAGCAATATTTGGAGGTTTTTTCTCCCATGTTTTGTATTTTTCCCCATGAAAAAGTGTAGGACATTTGTAGGCATTTTTGCTATAATGTAAAGTGCCTAGAAGTGTCCCAAGTATTGTATCTTTCCCTAACACAAAGAGTGAGACATTTCGAGGCATTTTCAGCACTCAGGACGGGGGCCTAAGTATGGGTCCCCGGGCACGGCCGGTGCTGGTGCTGGGTCTCTCCATGGAGGCCCGGGTCAGCGAAATCTGACTAAGTGTGGAATGGAGAACCAAGGGCGCGAGGCTCTTCAACCGAGGCCCATGGGTGATAACACTCAGGACGGGGGCTAAAGTGTGGGTCTCCGGGCACGGCTGGTCCTGGTGCTGGGTCTCTCCATGGAGGCCTGGGTCAGCGAAATTGGACTAAGTGTGGAATGGAGAACCAAGGGCGCGAGGCTCTTTAGCCAAGGCCCATGGGTGATAACACTCAGGACGGGGGCTTAAGTGTGGGTCTCCGGGCACGGCCGGTGCTGGTGCTTGGTCTCTCCATGGAGGCCTGGGTCAGCGAAATCGGACTAAGTGTGGAATGGAGAACCAAGGGCGCGAGGCTCTTTAACCAAGGCCCATTGGTGATAACACTCAGGACGGGGGCTTAAGTGTGGGTCTCAGGGCACGGCCGGTGCTGGTGCTTGGTCTCTCCTTGGAGGCCCGGGTCAGCGAAATCTGACTAAGTGTGGAATGGAGAACCAAGGGCGCGAGGCTCTTTAACCAAGGCCCATGGGTGATAACACTCAGGACGGGTCTAAAGTGTGGGTCTCCGGGCACGGCCGGTGCTGGTGCTGGGTCTCTCCATGGAGGCCTGGGTCAGCGAAATCGGACTAAGTGTGGAATGGAGAACCAAGGGCGCGAGGCTCTTTAACCGAGGCCCATGGGTGATAACACTCAGGACGGGGACTTAAGTGTGGGTCTCAGGGCACGGCATTTGCTGGTGCTTGGTCTCTCCATGGAGGCCTGGGTCAGCGAAATCGGACTAAGTGTGGAATGGAGAACCAAGGGCGCGAGGCTCTTTAACCAAGGCCCATGGGTGATAACACTCAGGACGGGGGCTTAAGTGTGGGTCTCAGGGCACGGCATTTGCTGGTGCTTGGTCTCTCCATGGAGGCCTGGGTCAGCGAAATCGGACTAAGTGTGGAATGGAGAACCAAGGGCGCGAGGCTCTTTAACCAAGGCCCATGGGTGATAACACTCAGGACGGGGGCTTAAGTGTGGGTCTCAGGGCATGGCCGGTGCTGGTGCTTGGTCTCTCCGGGAAAGCCCGGTTCAGTGAAATGTGACTAAGAAAGAGATCTAAACACAGGAAACTGATATACATATGTTTCCTTTGATTCCTTTGGAGATAACCATAGGAAATATGGGTAAGAACGGGAACCAAGGATCCTTTGGAGATAAGCATAGGAGTGTTTCCTTTAAAGAGGATCATAGGAATGTTTCCTTTTGAATTACTCATAGAGAGACCCAAATATTGCACTTCCGTAACCCCTAGAGTGGGACATTTCTAGGCATTTTGCTGTAATGTAAAGTGCCTACAAGTGTCCCATGTATTGTATTACCCTAAAACCAAAGGTGTGGGACTTTTCCAGGCATTTTGCCTCAATGATAAGTGCCTAGAAGCGTCCGGCTCATTCTGATTGGTTGGGACATTTTTAGGCATTTTTGCTATAATGTAAAGCGCCTACAAATGTCCCATGTAATGTATTTTCCCTGACACAAAGAGTGGAACATTTCTAGGCGTTTTCAGCACTCAGGGTGTGGGCTTTAGAGTGGGTCCCCGGGCTCAGCAATATTTGGAGGTTTTTTCTCCCATGTTTTGTATTTTTCCCCATGAAAACGTGTGGGACATTTGTAGGCATTTTTGCTATAATGTAAAGTGCCTAGAAGTGTCCCAAGTATTGTATCTTTCCCTAACACAAAGAGTGAGACATTTCTAGACATTTTCAGCACTCAGGACGGGGGCCTAAGTGTGGGTCCCCGGGAACGGCCGGTGCTGGTGATGGGTCTCTCCATGGAGGCCCGGGTCAGCGAAATCTGACTAAGTGTGGAATGGAGAACCAAGGGCGCGAGGCTCTTTAACCGAGGCCCATGGGTGATAACACTCAGGACGGGGGCTTAAGTGTGGGTCTCCGGGCACGGCCGGTGCTGGTGCTGGGTCTCTACATGGAGGCCTGGGTCAGCGAAATCGGACTAAGTGTGGAATGGAGAACCAAGAGCGCGAGGCTCTTTAACCCAGTCCCATGGGTGATAACACTCAGGACGGGGGCTTAAGTGTGGGTCTCAGGGCACGGCCGTTGCTGGTGCTTGGTCTCTCCTTGGAGGCCCGGGTCAGCGAAATCTGACTAAGTGTGGAATGGAGAACCAAGGGCGCGAGGCTCTTTAACCAAGGCCCATGGGTGATAACACTCAGGACGGGGGCTAAAGTGTGGGTCTCCGGGCACGGCCGGTCCTGGTGCTGGGTCTCTCCATGGAGGCCTGGGTCAGCGAAATCGGACTAAGTGTGGAATGGAGAACCAAGGGCGCGAGGCTCTTTAACCAAGGCCCATGGGTGATAACACTCAGGACGGGGGCTTAAGTGTGGGTCCCCGGGCACGGCCGGTGCTGGTGCTTGGTCTCTCCGTGAAAGCCCGGTTCAGTGAAATGTGACTAAGAAAGAGATCTAAACACAGGAAACTGATATACATATGCTTCCTTTGATTCCTTTGGAGATAGCCATAGGAAATATGGGTAAGAACGGGAACCAAGGCTCCTTTGGAGATAAGCATAGGAGTGTTTCCTTTAAAGAGGATCATAGGAATGTTTCCTTTTGAATTACTCATAGAGAGACCCAAATATTGCACTTCCGTAACCCCCAGTGTGGGACATTTCTAGGCATTTTGCTGTAATGTAAAGTGCCTACAAGTGTCCCATGTATTGTATTACCGTAACACCAGAGGTGTGGGACATTTCCAGGCATTTTGCCTCAATGATAGGTGCCTAGAAGCGTCCGACTCTTTCTGATTGGTTGGGACATTTTTAGGCATTTTTGCTATAATGTAAAGCGCCTACAAATGTCCCATGTAATGATATTTTTCCCTGACACAAAGAGTGGAACATTTCTAGGCGTTTTCAGCACTCAGGGTGTGGGCTTTAGAGTGGGTCCCCGGGCTCAGCAATATTTGGAGGTTTTTTCTCCCATGTTTTGTATTTTTCCCCATGAAAAAGTGTAGGACATTTGTAGGCATTTTTGCTATAATGTAAAGTGCCTAGAAGTGTCCCAAGTATTGTATCTTTCCCTAACACAAAGAGTGAGACATTTCGAGGCATTTTCAGCACTCAGGACGGGGGCCTAAGTATGGGTCCCCGGGCACGGCCGGTGCTGGTGCTGGGTCTCTCCATGGAGGCCCGGGTCAGCGAAATCTGACTAAGTGTGGAATGGAGAACCAAGGGCGCGAGGCTCTTCAACCGAGGCCCATGGGTGATAACACTCAGGACGGGGGCTAAAGTGTGGGTCTCCGGGCACGGCTGGTCCTGGTGCTGGGTCTCTCCATGGAGGCCTGGGTCAGCGAAATTGGACTAAGTGTGGAATGGAGAACCAAGGGCGCGAGGCTCTTTAGCCAAGGCCCATGGGTGATAACACTCAGGACGGGGGCTTAAGTGTGGGTCTCCGGGCACGGCCGGTGCTGGTGCTTGGTCTCTCCATGGAGGCCTGGGTCAGCGAAATCGGACTAAGTGTGGAATGGAGAACCAAGGGCGCGAGGCTCTTTAACCAAGGCCCATTGGTGATAACACTCAGGACGGGGGCTTAAGTGTGGGTCTCAGGGCACGGCCGGTGCTGGTGCTTGGTCTCTCCTTGGAGGCCCGGGTCAGCGAAATCTGACTAAGTGTGGAATGGAGAACCAAGGGCGCGAGGCTCTTTAACCAAGGCCCATGGGTGATAACACTCAGGACGGGTCTAAAGTGTGGGTCTCCGGGCACGGCCGGTGCTGGTGCTGGGTCTCTCCATGGAGGCCTGGGTCAGCGAAATCGGACTAAGTGTGGAATGGAGAACCAAGGGCGCGAGGCTCTTTAACCGAGGCCCATGGGTGATAACACTCAGGACGGGGACTTAAGTGTGGGTCTCAGGGCACGGCATTTGCTGGTGCTTGGTCTCTCCATGGAGGCCTGGGTCAGCGAAATCGGACTAAGTGTGGAATGGAGAACCAAGGGCGCGAGGCTCTTTAACCAAGGCCCATGGGTGATAACACTCAGGACGGGGGCTTAAGTGTGGGTCTCAGGGCACGGCATTTGCTGGTGCTTGGTCTCTCCATGGAGGCCTGGGTCAGCGAAATCGGACTAAGTGTGGAATGGAGAACCAAGGGCGCGAGGCTCTTTAACCAAGGCCCATGGGTGATAACACTCAGGACGGGGGCTTAAGTGTGGGTCTCAGGGCATGGCCGGTGCTGGTGCTTGGTCTCTCCGGGAAAGCCCGGTTCAGTGAAATGTGACTAAGAAAGAGATCTAAACACAGGAAACTGATATACATATGTTTCCTTTGATTCCTTTGGAGATAACCATAGGAAATATGGGTAAGAACGGGAACCAAGGATCCTTTGGAGATAAGCATAGGAGTGTTTCCTTTAAAGAGGATCATAGGAATGTTTCCTTTTGAATTACTCATAGAGAGACCCAAATATTGCACTTCCGTAACCCCTAGAGTGGGACATTTCTAGGCATTTTGCTGTAATGTAAAGTGCCTACAAGTGTCCCATGTATTGTATTACCCTAAAACCAAAGGTGTGGGACTTTTCCAGGCATTTTGCCTCAATGATAAGTGCCTAGAAGCGTCCGGCTCATTCTGATTGGTTGGGACATTTTTAGGCATTTTTGCTATAATGTAAAGCGCCTACAAATGTCCCATGTAATGTATTTTCCCTGACACAAAGAGTGGAACATTTCTAGGCGTTTTCAGCACTCAGGGTGTGGGCTTTAGAGTGGGTCCCCGGGCTCAGCAATATTTGGAGGTTTTTTCTCCCATGTTTTGTATTTTTCCCCATGAAAACGTGTGGGACATTTGTAGGCATTTTTGCTATAATGTAAAGTGCCTAGAAGTGTCCCAAGTATTGTATCTTTCCCTAACACAAAGAGTGAGACATTTCTAGACATTTTCAGCACTCAGGACGGGGGCCTAAGTGTGGGTCCCCGGGAACGGCCGGTGCTGGTGATGGGTCTCTCCATGGAGGCCCGGGTCAGCGAAATCTGACTAAGTGTGGAATGGAGAACCAAGGGCGCGAGGCTCTTTAACCGAGGCCCATGGGTGATAACACTCAGGACGGGGGCTTAAGTGTGGGTCTCCGGGCACGGCCGGTGCTGGTGCTGGGTCTCTACATGGAGGCCTGGGTCAGCGAAATCGGACTAAGTGTGGAATGGAGAACCAAGAGCGCGAGGCTCTTTAACCCAGTCCCATGGGTGATAACACTCAGGACGGGGGCTTAAGTGTGGGTCTCAGGGCACGGCCGTTGCTGGTGCTTGGTCTCTCCTTGGAGGCCCGGGTCAGCGAAATCTGACTAAGTGTGGAATGGAGAACCAAGGGCGCGAGGCTCTTTAACCAAGGCCCATGGGTGATAACACTCAGGACGGGGGCTAAAGTGTGGGTCTCCGGGCACGGCCGGTCCTGGTGCTGGGTCTCTCCATGGAGGCCTGGGTCAGCGAAATCGGACTAAGTGTGGAATGGAGAACCAAGGGCGCGAGGCTCTTTAACCAAGGCCCATGGGTGATAACACTCAGGACGGGGGCTTAAGTGTGGGTCCCCGGGCACGGCCGGTGCTGGTGCTTGGTCTCTCCGTGAAAGCCCGGTTCAGTGAAATGTGACTAAGAAAGAGATCTAAACACAGGAAACTGATATACATATGCTTCCTTTGATTCCTTTGGAGATAGCCATAGGAAATATGGGTAAGAACGGGAACCAAGGCTCCTTTGGAGATAAGCATAGGAGTGTTTCCTTTAAAGAGGATCATAGGAATGTTTCCTTTTGAATTACTCATAGAGAGACCCAAATATTGCACTTCCGTAACCCCTAGTGTGGGACATTTCTAGGCATTTTGCTGTAATGTAAAGTGCCTACAAGTGTCCCATGTATTGTATTACCCTAACACCAAAGGTGTGGGACATTTCCAGGCATTTTGCCTCAATGATAAGTGCCTAGAAGCGTCCGGCTCATTCTGATTGGTTGGGACATTTTTAGGCATTTTTGCTATAATGTAAAGCGCCTACAAATGTCCCATGTAATGTATTTTTCCCTGACACAAAGAGTGGAACATTTCTAGGCGTTTTCAGCACTCAGGGTGTGGGCTTTAGAGTGGGTCCCCGGGCTCAGCAATATTTGGAGTTTTTTTCTCCCATGTTTTGTATTTTTCCCCATGAAAAAGTGTGGGACATTTGTAGGCATTTTTGCTATAATGTAAAGTGCCTAGAAGTGTCCCAAGTATTGTATCTTTCCCTAACACAAAGAGTGAGACATTTCTAGACATTTTCAGCACTCAGGACGGGGGCCTAAGTGTGGGTCCCCGGGAACGGCCGGTGCTGGTGATGGGTCTCTCCATGGAGGCCCGGGTCAGCGAAATCTGACTAAGTGTGGAATGGAGAACCAAGGGCGCGAGGCTCTTTAACCGAGGCCCATGGGTGATAACACTCAGGACGGGGGCTTAAGTGTGGGTCTCCGGGCACGGCCGGTGCTGGTGCTGGGTCTCTCCTTGGAGGCCTGGGTCAGTGAAATCGGACTAAGTGTGGAATGGAGAACCAAGGGCGCGAGGCTCTTTAACCGAGGCCCATGGGTGATAACACTCAGGACGGGGGCTAAAGTGTGGGTCTCCGGGCACGGCCGGTCCTGGTGCTGGGTCTCTCCATGGAGGCCTGGGTCAGCGAAATCGGACTAAGTGTGGAATGGAGAACCAAGGGCGCGAGGCTCTTTAACCGAGGCCCATGGGTGATAACACTCAGGACGGGGGCTTAAGTGTGGGTCTCCGGGCACGGCCGGTGCTGGTGTTGGGTCTCTCCATGGAGGCCTGGGTCAGCGAAATCGAACTAAGTGTGGAATGGAGAACCAAGGGCGCGAGGCTCTTTAACCAAGGCCCATGGGTGATAACACTCAGGACGGGGGCTTAAGTGTGGGTCTCCGGGCACGGCCGGTGCTGGTGCTTGGTCTCTCCTTGGAGGCACGGGTCAGCGAAATCTGACTAAGTGTGAAATGGAGAACCAAGAGCTCCAGGCTCTTTAACCCAGGCCCATGGGTGATAACACTCAAGAGGGGGACTTAAGTGTGGGTCCCCGGGCACGGCCGGTGCTGGTGCTTGGTCTCTCCGTGAAAGCCCGGTTCAGTGAAATGTGACTAAGAAAGAGATCTAAACACAGGAAACTGATATACATATGTTTCCTTTGATTCCTTTGGAGATAGCCATAGGAAATATGGGTAAGAACGGGAACCAAGGATCGTTTGGAGATAAGCATAGGAGTGTTTCCTTTAAAGAGGATCATAGGAATGTTTCCTTTTGAATTACTCATAGAGAGACCCAAATATTGCACTTCCGTAACCCCCAGTGTGGGACATTTCTAGGCATTTTGCTGTAATGTAAAGTGCCTACAAGTGTCCCATGTATTGTATTACCGTAACACCAGAGGTGTGGGACATTTCCAGGCATTTTGCCTCAATGATAGGTGCCTAGAAGCGTCCGACTCTTTCTGATTGGTTGGGACATTTTTAGGCATTTTTGCTATAATGTAAAGCGCCTACAAATGTCCCATGTAATGATATTTTTCCCTGACACAAAGAGTGGAACATTTCTAGGCGTTTTCAGCACTCAGGGTGTGGGCTTTAGAGTGGGTCCCCGGGCTCAGCAATATTTGGAGGTTTTTTCTCCCATGTTTTGTATTTTTCCCCATGAAAAAGTGTAGGACATTTGTAGGCATTTTTGCTATAATGTAAAGTGCCTAGAAGTGTCCCAAGTATTGTATCTTTCCCTAACACAAAGAGTGAGACATTTCGAGGCATTTTCAGCACTCAGGACGGGGGCCTAAGTATGGGTCCCCGGGCACGGCCGGTGCTGGTGCTGGGTCTCTCCATGGAGGCCCGGGTCAGCGAAATCTGACTAAGTGTGGAATGGAGAACCAAGGGCGCGAGGCTCTTCAACCGAGGCCCATGGGTGATAACACTCAGGACGGGGGCTTAAGTGTGGGTCTCCGGGCACGGCCGGTGCTGGTGCTGGGTCTCTCCATGGAGGCCTGGGTCAGCGAAATCGGACTAAGTGTGGAATGGAGAACCAAGGGCGCGAGGCTCTTTAACCAAGGCCCATGGGTGATAACACTCAGGACGGGGGCTTAAGTGTGGGTCTCAGGGCACGGCCGGTGCTGGTGCTTGGTCTCTCCTTGGAGGCCCGGGTCAGCGAAATCTGACTAAGTGTGGAATGGAGAACCAAGGGCGCGAGGCTCTTTAACCAAGGCCCATGGGTGATAACACTCAGGACGGGTCTAAAGTGTGGGTCTCCGGGCACGGCCGGTGCTGGTGCTGGGTCTCTCCTTGGAGGCCTGGGTCAGCGAAATCGGACTAAGTGTGGAATGGAGAACCAAGGGCGCGAGGCTCTTTAACCGAGGCCCATGGGTGATAACACTCAGGACGGGGACTTAAGTGTGGGTCTCAGGGCACGGCATTTGCTGGTGCTTGGTCTCTCCATGGAGGCCTGGGTCAGCGAAATCGGACTAAGTGTGGAATGGAGAACCAAGGGCGCGAGGCTCTTTAACCAAGGCCCATGGGTGATAACACTCAGGACGGGGGCTTAAGTGTTGGTCTCAGGGCACGGCATTTGCTGGTGCTTGGTCTCTCCATGGAGGCCTGGGTCAGCGAAATCGGACTAAGTGTGGAATGGAGAACCAAGGGCGCGAGGCTCTTTAACCAAGGCCCATGGGTGATAACACTCAGGACGGGGGCTTAAGTGTGGGTCTCAGGGCATGGCCGGTGCTGGTGCTTGGTCTCTCCGGGAAAGCCCGGTTCAGTGAAATGTGACTAAGAAAGAGATCTAAACACAGGAAACTGATATACATATGTTTCCTTTGATTCCTTTGGAGATAACCATAGGAAATATGGGTAAGAACGGGAACCAAGGATCCTTTGGAGATAAGCATAGGAGTGTTTCCTTTAAAGAGGATCATAGGAATGTTTCCTTTTGAATTACTCATAGAGAGACCCAAATATTGCACTTCCGTAACCCCTAGAGTGGGACATTTCTAGGCATTTTGCTGTAATGTAAAGTGCCTACAAGTGTCCCATGTATTGTATTACCCTAAAACCAAAGGTGTGGGACTTTTCCAGGCATTTTGCCTCAATGATAAGTGCCTAGAACCGTCCGGCTCATTCTGATTGGTTGGGACATTTTTAGGCATTTTTGCTATAATGTAAAGCGCCTACAAATGTCCCATGTAATGTATTTTTCCCTGACACAAAGAGTGGAACATTTCTAGGCGTTTTCAGCACTCAGGGTGTGGGCTTTAGAGTGGGTCCCCGGGCTCAGCAATATTTGGAGGTTTTTTCTCCCATGTTTTGTATTTTTCCCCATGAAAACGTGTGGGACATTTGTAGGCATTTTTGCTATAATGTAAAGTGCCTAGAAGTGTCCCAAGTATTGTATCTTTCCCTAACACAAAGAGTGAGACATTTCTAGACATTTTCAGCACTCAGGACGGGGGCCTAAGTGTGGGTCCCCGGGAACGGCCGGTGCTGGTGATGGGTCTCTCCATGGAGGCCCGGGTCAGCGAAATCTGACTAAGTGTGGAATGGAGAACCAAGGGCGCGAGGCTCTTTAACCGAGGCCCATGGGTGATAACACTCAGGACGGGGGCTTAAGTGTGGGTCTCCGGGCACGGCCGGTGCTGGTGCTGGGTCTCTACATGGAGGCCTGGGTCAGCGAAATCGGACTAAGTGTGGAATGGAGAACCAAGAGCGCGAGGCTCTTTAACCCAGTCCCATGGGTGATAACACTCAGGACGGGGGCTTAAGTGTGGGTCTCAGGGCACGGCCGTTGCTGGTGCTTGGTCTCTACTTGGAGGCCCGGGTCAGCGAAATCTGACTAAGTGTGGAATGGAGAACCAAGGGCGCGAGGCTCTTTAACCAAGGCCCATGGGTGATAACACTCAGGACGGGGGCTAAAGTGTGGGTCTCCGGGCACGGCCGGTCCTGGTGCTGGGTCTCTCCATGGAGGCCTGGGTCAGCGAAATCGGACTAAGTGTGGAATGGAGAACCAAGGGCGCGAGGCTCTTTAACCAAGGCCCATGGGTGATAACACTCAGGACGGGGGCTTAAGTGTGGGTCCCCGGGCACGGCCGGTGCTGGTGCTTGGTCTCTCCGTGAAAGCCCGGTTCAGTGAAATGTGACTAAGAAAGAGATCTAAACACAGGAAACTGATATACATATGCTTCCTTTGATTCCTTTGGAGATAGCCATAGGAAATATGGGTAAGAACGGGAACCAAGGCTCCTTTGGAGATAAGCATAGGAGTGTTTCCTTTAAAGAGGATCATAGGAATGTTTCCTTTTGAATTACTCATAGAGAGACCCAAATATTGCACTTCCGTAACCCCTAGTGTGGGACATTTCTAGGCATTTTGCTGTAATGTAAAGTGCCTACAAGTGTCCCATGTATTGTATTACCCTAACACCAAAGGTGTGGGACATTTCCAGGCATTTTGCCTCAATGATAAGTGCCTAGAAGCGTCCGGCTCATTCTGATTGGTTGGGACATTTTTAGGCATTTTTGCTATAATGTAAAGCGCCTACAAATGTCCCATGTAATGTATTTTTCCCTGACACAAAGAGTGGAACATTTCTAGGCGTTTTCAGCACTCAGGGTGTGGGCTTTAGAGTGGGTCCCCGGGCTCAGCAATATTTGGAGTTTTTTTCTCCCATGTTTTGTATTTTTCCCCATGAAAAAGTGTGGGACATTTGTAGGCATTTTTGCTATAATGTAAAGTGCCTAGAAGTGTCCCAAGTATTGTATCTTTCCCTAACACAAAGAGTGAGACATTTCTAGACATTTTCAGCACTCAGGACGGGGGCCTAATTGTGGGTCCCCGGGAACGGCCGGTGCTGGTGATGGGTCTCTCCATGGAGGCCCGGGTCAGCGAAATCTGACTAAGTGTGGAATGGAGAACCAAGGGCGCGAGGCTCTTTAACCGAGGCCCATGGGTGATAACACTCAGGACGGGGGCTTAAGTGTGGGTCTCCGGGCACGGCCGGTGCTGGTGCTGGGTCTCTCCTTGGAGGCCTGGGTCAGTGAAATCGGACTAAGTGTGGAATGGAGAACCAAGGGCGCGAGGCTCTTTAACCAAGGCCCATGGGTGATAACACTCAGGACGGGGGCTAAAGTGTGGGTCTCCGGGCACGGCCGGTCCTGGTGCTGGGTCTCTCCATGGAGGCCTGGGTCAGCGAAATCGGACTAAGTGTGGAATGGAGAACCAAGGGCGCGAGGCTCTTTAACCGAGGCCCATGGGTGATAACACTCAGGACGGGGGCTTAAGTGTGGGTCTCCGGGCACGGCCGGTGCTGGTGCTGGGTCTCTCCATGGAGGCCTGGGTCAGCGAAATCGAACTAAGTGTGGAATGGAGAACCAAGGGCGCGAGGCTCTTTAACCAAGGCCCATGGGTGATAACACTCAGGACGGGGGCTTAATTGTGGGTCTCCGGGCACGGAAGGTGCTGGTGCTTGGTCTCTCCATGGAGGCCTGGGTCAGCGAAATCGGACTAAGTGTGGAATGGAGAACCAAGAGCGCGAGGCTCTTTAACCAAGGCCCATGGGTGATAACACTCAGGACGGGGGCTTAAGTGTGGGTTTCAGGGCACGGCCGGTGCTGATGCTTGGTCTCTTCTTGGAGGCACGGGTCAGCGAAATCTGACTAAGTGTGAAATGGAGAACCAAGAGCGCCAGGCTCTTTAACCCAGGCCCATGGGTGATAACACTCAAGAGGGGGACTTAAGTGTGGGTCCCCGGGCACGGCCGGTGCTGGTGCTTGGTCTCTCCGTGAAAGCCCGGTTCAGTGAAATGTGACTAAGAAAGAGATCTAAACACAGGAAACTGATATACATATGTTTCCTTTGATTCCTTTGGAGATAGCCATAGGAAATATGGGTAAGAACGGGAACCAAGGATCGTTTGGAGATAAGCATAGGAGTGTTTCCTTTAAAGAGGATCATAGGAATGTTTCCTTTTGAATTACTCATAGAGAGACCCAAATATTGCACTTCCGTAACCCCCAGTGTGGGACATTTCTAGGCATTTTGCTGTAATGTAAAGTGCCTACAAGTGTCCCATGTATTGTATTACCGTAACACCAGAGGTGTGGGACATTTCCAGGCATTTTGCCTCAATGATAGGTGCCTAGAAGCGTCCGACTCTTTCTGATTGGTTGGGACATTTTTAGGCATTTTTGCTATAATGTAAAGCGCCTACAAATGTCCCATGTAATGATATTTTTCCCTGACACAAAGAGTGGAACATTTCTAGGCGTTTTCAGCACTCAGGGTGTGGGCTTTAGAGTGGGTCCCCGGGCTCAGCAATATTTGGAGGTTTTTTCTCCCATGTTTTGTATTTTTCCCCATGAAAAAGTGTAGGACATTTGTAGGCATTTTTGCTATAATGTAAAGTGCCTAGAAGTGTCCCAAGTATTGTATCTTTCCCTAACACAAAGAGTGAGACATTTCGAGGCATTTTCAGCACTCAGGACGGGGGCCTAAGTATGGGTCCCCGGGCACGGCCGGTGCTGGTGCTGGGTCTCTCCATGGAGGCCCGGGTCAGCGAAATCTGACTAAGTGTGGAATGGAGAACCAAGGGCGCGAGGCTCTTCAACCGAGGCCCATGGGTGATAACACTCAGGACGGGGGCTTAAGTGTGGGTCTCCGGGCACGGCCGGTGCTGGTGCTGGGTCTCTCCATGGAGGCCTGGGTCAGCGAAATCGGACTAAGTGTGGAATGGAGAACCAAGGGCGCGAGGCTCTTTAACCAAGGCCCATGGGTGATAACACTCAGGACGGGGGCTTAAGTGTGGGTCTCAGGGCATGGCCGGTGCTGGTGCTTGGTCTCTCCGGGAAAGCCCGGTTCAGTGAAATGTGACTAAGAAAGAGATCTAAACACAGGAAACTGATATACATATGTTTCCTTTGATTCCTTTGGAGATAACCATAGGAAATATGGGTAAGAACGGGAACCAAGGATCCTTTGGAGATAAGCATAGGAGTGTTTCCTTTAAAGAGGATCATAGGAATGTTTCCTTTTGAATTACTCATAGAGAGACCCAAATATTGCACTTCCTTAACCCCTAGAGTGGGACATTTCTAGGCATTTTGCTGTAATGTAAAGTGCCTACAAGTGTCCCATGTATTGTATTACCCTAAAACCAAAGGTGTGGGACTTTTCCAGGCATTTTGCCTCAATGATAAGTGCCTAGAACCGTCCGGCTCATTCTGATTGGTTGGGACATTTTTAGGCATTTTTGCTATAATGTAAAGCGCCTACAAATGTCCCATGTAATGTATTTTTCCCTGACACAAAGAGTGGAACATTTCTAGGCGTTTTCAGCACTCAGGGTGTGGGCTTTAGAGTGGGTCCCCGGGCTCAGCAATATTTGGAGGTTTTTTCTCCCATGTTTTGTATTTTTCCCCATGAAAACGTGTGGGACATTTGTAGGCATTTTTGCTATAATGTAAAGTGCCTAGAAGTGTCCCAAGTATTGTATCTTTCCCTAACACAAAGAGTGAGACATTTCTAGACATTTTCAGCACTCAGGACGGGGGCCTAAGTGTGGGTCCCCGGGAACGGCCGGTGCTGGTGATGGGTCTCTCCATGGAGGCCCGGGTCAGCGAAATCTGACTAAGTGTGGAATGGAGAACCAAGGGCGCGAGGCTCTTTAACCGAGGCCCATGGGTGATAACACTCAGGACGGGGGCTTAAGTGTGGGTCTCCGGGCACGGCCGGTGCTGGTGCTGGGTCTCTCCTTGGAGGCCTGGGTCAGTGAAATCGGACTAAGTGTGGAATGGAGAACCAAGGGCGCGAGGCTCTTTAACCAAGGCCCATGGGTGATAACACTCAGGACGGGGGCTAAAGTGTGGGTCTCCGGGCACGGCCGGTCCTGGTGCTGGGTCTCTCCATGGAGGCCTGGGTCAGCGAAATCGGACTAAGTGTGGAATGGAGAACCAAAGGCGCGAGGCTCTTTAACCAAGGCCCATGGGTGATAACACTCAGGACGGGGGCTTAAGTGTGGGTCTCAGGGCACGGCCGTTGCTGGTGCTTGGTCTCTCCTTGGAGGCCCGGGTCAGCGAAATCTGACTAAGTGTGGAATGGAGAACCAAGGGCGCGAGGCTCTTTAACCAAGGCCCATGGGTGATAACACTCAGGACGGGGGCTAAAGTGTGGGTCTCCGGGCACGGCCGGTCCTGGTGCTGGGTCTCTCCATGGAGGCCTGGGTCAGCGAAATTGGACTAAGTGTGGAATGGAGAACCAAGGGCGCGAGGCTCTTTAGCCAAGGCCCATGGGTGATAACACTCAGGACGGGGGCTTAAGTGTGGGTCCCCGGGCACGGCCGGTGCTGGTGCTTGGTCTCTCCGTGAAAGCCCGGTTCAGTGAAATGTGACTAAGAAAGAGATCTAAACACAGGAAACTGATATACATATGTTTCCTTTGATTCCTTTGGAGATAGCCATAGGAAATATGGTTAAGAACGGGAACCAAGGCTCCTTTGGAGATAAGCATAGGAGTGTTTCCTTTAAAGAGGATCATAGGAATGTTTCCTTTTGAATTACTCATAGAGAGACCCAAATATTGCACTTCCGTAACCCCTAGAGTGGGACATTTCTAGGCATTTTGCTGTAATGTAAAGTGCCTACAAGTGTCCCATGTACTGTATTACCCTAAAACCAAAGGTGTGGGACTTTTCCAGGCATTTTGCCTCAATGATAAGTGCCTAGAAGCGTCCGGCTCATTCTGATTGGTTGGGACATTTTTAGGCATTTTTGCTATAATGTAAAGCGCCTACAAATGTCCCATGTAATGTATTTTTCCCTGACACAAAGAGTGGAACATTTCTAGGCGTTTTCAGCACTCAGGGTGTGGGCTTTAGAGTGGGTCCCCGGGCTCAGCAATATTTGGAGGTTTTTTCTCCCATGTTTTGTATTTTTCCCCATGAAAAAGTGTGGGACATTTGTAGGCATTTTTGCTATAATGTAAAGTGCCTAGAAGTGTCCCAAGTATTGTATCTTTCCCTAACACAAAGAGTGAGACATTTCTAGACATTTTCAGCACTCAGGACGGGGGCCTAAGTGTGGGTCCCCGGGCTAGGCCGGTGCTGGTGCTGGGTCTCTCCATGGAGGCCTGGGTCAGCGAAATCGGACTAAGTGTGGAATGGAGAACCAAGGGCGCGAGGCTCTTTAACCAAGGCCCATGGGTGATAACACTCAGGACGGGGGCTTAAGTGTGGGTCTCAGGGCACGGCCGGTGCTGGTGCTTGGTCTCTCCTTGGAGGCCCGGGTCAGCGAAATCTGACTAAGTGTGGAATGGAGAACCAAGGGCGCGAGGCTCTTTAACCAAGGCCCATGGGTGATAACACTCAGGACGGGTCTAAAGTGTGGGTCCCCGGGAACGGCCGGTGCTGGTGATGGGTCTCTCCATGGAGGCCCGGGTCAGCGAAATCTGACTAAGTGTGGAATGGAGAACCAAGGGCGCGAGGCTCTTTAACCGAGGCCCATGGGTGATAACACTCAGGACGGGGGCTTAAGTGTGGGTCTCCGGGCACGGCCGGTGCTGGTGCTGGGTCTCTCCTTGGAGGCCTGGGTCAGTGAAATCGGACTAAGTGTGGAATGGAGAACCAAGGGCGCGAGGCTCTTTAACCAAGGCCCATGGGTGATAACACTCAGGACGGGGGCTAAAGTGTGGGTCTCCGGGCACGGCCGGTCCTGGTGCTGGGTCTCTCCATGGAGGCCTGGGTCAGCGAAATCGGACTAAGTGTGGAATGGAGAACCAAGGGCGCGAGGCTCTTTAACCAAGGCCCATGGGTGATAACACTCAGGACGGGGGCTTAAGTGTGGGTCTCAGGGCACGGCCGTTGCTGGTGCTTGGTCTCTCCTTGGAGGCCCGGGTCAGCGAAATCTGACTAAGTGTGGAATGGAGAACCAAGGGCGCGAGGCTCTTTAACCAAGGCCCATGGGTGATAACACTCAGGACGGGGGCTAAAGTGTGGGTCTCCGGGCACGGCCGGTCCTGGTGCTGGGTCTCTCCATGGAGGCCTGGGTCAGCGAAATTGGACTAAGTGTGGAATGGAGAACCAAGGGCGCGAGGCTCTTTAGCCAAGGCCCATGGGTGATAACACTCAGGACGGGGGCTTAAGTGTGGGTCCCCGGGCACGGCCGGTGCTGGTGCTTGGTCTCTCCGTGAAAGCCCGGTTCAGTGAAATGTGACTAAGAAAGAGATCTAAACACAGGAAACTGATATACATATGTTTCCTTTGATTCCTTTGGAGATAGCCATAGGAAATATGGTTAAGAACGGGAACCAAGGCTCCTTTGGAGATAAGCATAGGAGTGTTTCCTTTAAAGAGGATCATAGGAATGTTTCCTTTTGAATTACTCATAGAGAGACCCAAATATTGCACTTCCGTAACCCCTAGAGTGGGACATTTCTAGGCATTTTGCTGTAATGTAAAGTGCCTACAAGTGTCCCATGTACTGTATTACCCTAAAACCAAAGGTGTGGGACTTTTCCAGGCATTTTGCCTCAATGATAAGTGCCTAGAAGCGTCCGGCTCATTCTGATTGGTTGGGACATTTTTAGGCATTTTTGCTATAATGTAAAGCGCCTACAAATGTCCCATGTAATGTATTTTTCCCTGACACAAAGAGTGGAACATTTCTAGGCGTTTTCAGCACTCAGGGTGTGGGCTTTAGAGTGGGTCCCCGGGCTCAGCAATATTTGGAGGTTTTTTCTCCCATGTTTTGTATTTTTCCCCATGAAAAAGTGTGGGACATTTGTAGGCATTTTTGCTATAATGTAAAGTGCCTAGAAGTGTCCCAAGTATTGTATCTTTCCCTAACACAAAGAGTGAGACATTTCTAGACATTTTCAGCACTCAGGACGGGGGCCTAAGTGTGGGTCCCCGGGCTAGGCCGGTGCTGGTGCTGGGTCTCTCCATGGAGGCCTGGGTCAGCGAAATCGGACTAAGTGTGGAATGGAGAACCAAGGGCGCGAGGCTCTTTAACCAAGGCCCATGGGTGATAACACTCAGGACGGGGGCTTAAGTGTGGGTCTCAGGGCACGGCCGGTGCTGGTGCTTGGTCTCTCCTTGGAGGCCCGGGTCAGCGAAATCTGACTAAGTGTGGAATGGAGAACCAAGGGCGCGAGGCTCTTTAACCAAGGCCCATGGGTGATAACACTCAGGACGGGTCTAAAGTGTGGGTCTCCGGGCACGGCCGGTGCTGGTGCTGGGTCTCTCCATGGAGGCCTGGGTCAGCGAAATCGGACTAAGTGTGGAATGGAGAACCAAGGGCGCGAGGCTCTTTAACCAAGGGCCATGGGTGATAACACTCAGGACGGGGGCTTAAGTGTGGGTCTCAGGGCACGGCATTTGCTGGTGCTTGGTCTCTCCATGGAGGCCTGGGTCAGCGAAATTGGACTAAGTGTGGAATGGAGAACCAAGGGCGCGAGGCTCTTTAACCAAGGCCCATGGGTGATAACATTCAGGACGGGAGCTTAAGTGTGGGTCTCCGGGCACGGCCGGTCCTGGTGCTGGGTCTCTCCATGGAGGCCTGGGTCAGCGAAATCGGACTAAGTGTGGAATGGAGAACCAAGGGCGCGAGGCTCTTTAACCAAGGCCCATGGGTGATAACACTCAGGACGGGGGCTTAAGTGTGGGTCTCAGGGCACGGCCGTTGCTGGTGCTTGGTCTCTCCTTGGAGGCCCGGGTCAGCGAAATCTGACTAAGTGTGGAATGGAGAACCAAGGGCGCGAGGCTCTTTAACCAAGGCCCATGGGTGATAACACTCAGGACGGGGGCTAAAGTGTGGGTCTCCGGGCACGGCCGGTCCTGGTGCTGGGTCTCTCCATGGAGGCCTGGGTCAGAGAAATTGGACTAAGTGTGGAATGGAGAACCAAGGGCGCGAGGCTCTTTAGCCAAGGCCCATGGGTGATAACACTCAGGACGGGGGCTTAAGTGTGGGTCCCCGGGCACGGCCGGTGCTGGTGCTTGGTCTCTCCGTGAAAGCCCGGTTCAGTGAAATGTGACTAAGTGTGGAATGGAGAACCAAGGGCGCGAGGCTCTTTAACCAAGGCCCATGGGTGATAACACTCAGGACGGGAGCTTAAGTGTGGGTCTCAGGGCATGGCCGGTTCTGGTGCTTGGTCTCTCCGGGAAAGCCCGGTTCAGTGAAATGTGACTAAGAAAGAGATCTAAACACAGGAAACTGATATACATATGTTTCCTTTGATTCCTTTGGAGATAACCATAGGAAATATGGGTAAGAACGGGAACCAAGGATCCTTTGGAGATAAGCATAGGAGTGTTTCCTTTAAAGAGGATCATAGGAATGTTTCCTTTTGAATTACTCATAGAGAGACCAAAATATTGCACTTCCGTAACCCCTAGAGTGGGACATTTCTAGGCATTTTGCTGTAATGTAAAGTGCCTACAAGTGTCCCATGTACTGTATTACCCTAAAACCAAAGGTGTGGGACTTTTCCAGGCATTTTGCCTCAATGATAAGTGCCTAGAAGCGTCCGGCTCATTCTGATTGGTTGGGACATTTTTAGGCATTTTTGCTATAATGTAAAGCGCCTACAAATGTCACATGTAATGTATTTTTCCCTGACACAAAGAGTGGAACATTTCTAGGCGTTTTCAGCACTCAGGGTGTGGGCTTTAGAGTGGGTCCCCGGGCTCAGCAATATTTGGAGGTTTTTTCTCCCATGTTTTGTATTTTTCCCCATGAAAAAGTGTGGGACATTTGTAGGCATTTTTGCTATAATGTAAAGTGCCTAGAAGTGTCCCAAGTATTGTATCTTTCCCTAACACAAAGAGTGAGACATTTCTAGACATTTTCAGCACTCAGGACGGGGGCCTAAGTGTGGGTCCCCGGGCTAGGCCGGTGCTGGTGCTGGGTCTCTCCATGGAGGCCTGGGTCAGCGAAATCGGACTAAGTGTGGAATGGAGAACCAAGGGCGCGAGGCTCTTTAACCAAGGCCCATGGGTGATAACACTCAGGACGGGGGCTAAAGTGTGGGTCTCCGGGCACGGCCGGTCCTGGTGCTGGGTCTCTCCATGGAGGCCTGGGTCAGCGAAATCGGACTAAGTGTGGAATGGAGAACCAAGGGCGCGAGGCTCTTTAACCAAGGCCCATGGGTGATAACACTCAGGACGGGGGCTTAAGTGTGGGTCTCAGGGCACGGCATTTGCTGGTGCTTGGTCTCTCCATGGAGGCCTGGGTCAGCGAAATCGGACTAAGTGTGGAATGGAGAACCAAGGGCGCGAGGCTCTTTAACCAAGGCCCATGGGTGATAACACTCAGGACGGGAGCTTAAGTGTGGGTCTCAGGGCATGGCCGGTTCTGGTGCTTGGTCTCTCCGGGAAAGCCCGGTTCAGTGAAATGTGACTAAGAAAGAGATCTAAACACAGGAAACTGATATACATATGTTTCCTTTGATTCCTTTGGAGATAACCATAGGAAATATGGGTAAGAACGGGAACCAAGGATCCTTTGGAGATAAGGATAGGAGTGTTTCCTTTAAAGAGGATCATAGGAATGTTTCCTTTTGAATTACTCATAGAGAGACCCAAATATTGCACTTCCGTAACCCCTAGAGTGGGACATTTCTAGGCATTTTGCTGTAATGTAAAGTGCCTACAAGTGTCCCATGTACTGTATTACCCTAAAACCAAAGGTGTGGGACTTTTCCAGGCATTTTGCCTCAATGATAAGTGCCTAGAAGCGTCCGGCTCATTCTGATTGGTTGGGACATTTTTAGGCATTTTTGCTATAATGTAAAGCGCCTACAAATGTCACATGTAATGTATTTTTCCCTGACACAAAGAGTGGAACATTTCTAGGCGTTTTCAGCACTCAGGGTGTGGGCTTTAGAGTGGGTCCCCGGGCTCAGCAATATTTGGAGGTTTTTTCTCCCATGTTTTGTATTTTTCCCCATGAAAACGTGTGGGACATTTGTAGGCATTTTTGCTATAATGTAAAGTGCCTAGAAGTGTCCCAAGTATTGTATCTTTCCCTAACACAAAGAGTGAGACATTTCTAGACATTTTCAGCACTCAGGACGGGGGCCTAAGTGTGGGTCCCCGGGAACGGCCGGTGCTGGTGATGGGTCTCTCCATGGAGGCCCGGGTCAGCGAAATCTGACTAAGTGTGGAATGGAGAACCAAGGGCGCGAGGCTCTTTAACCGAGGCCCATGGGTGATAACACTCAGGACGGGGGCTTAAGTGTGGGTCTCCGGGCACGGCCGGTGCTGGTGCTGGGTCTCTCATTGGAGGCCTGGGTCAGTGAAATCGGACTAAGTGTGGAATGGAGAACTAAGGGCGCGAGGCTCTTTAACCAAGGCCCATGGGTGATAACACTCAGGACGGGGGCTTAAGTGTGGGTCTCAGGGCATGGCCGGTGCTGGTGCTTGGTCTCTCCGGGAAAGCCCGGTTCAGTGAAATGTGACTAAGAAAGAGATCTAAACACAGGAAACTGATATACATATGTTTCCTTTGATTCCTTTGGAGATAACCATAGGAAATATGGGTAAGAACGGGAACCAAGGATCCTTTGGAGATAAGCATAGGAGTGTTTCCTTTAAAGAGGATCATAGGAATGTTTCCTTTTGAATTACTCATAGAGAGACCCAAATATTGCACTTCCGTAACCCCTAGTGTGGGACATTTCTAGGCATTTTGCTGTAATGTAAAGTGCCTACAAGTGTCCCATGTATTGTATTACACTAAAACCAAAGGTGTGGGACTTTTCCAGGCATTTTGCCTCAATGATAAGTGCCTAGAAGCGTCCGGCTCATTCTGATTGGTTGGGACATTTTTAGGCATTTTTGCTATAATGTAAAGCGCCTACAAATGTCCCATGTAATGTATTTTTCCCTGACACAAAGAGTGGAACATTTCTAGGCGTTTTCAGCACTCAGGGTGTGGGCTTTAGAGTGGGTCCCCGGGCTCAGCAATATTTGGAGGTTTTTTCTCTCATGTTTTGTATTTTTCCCCATGAAAAAGTGTAGAACATTTGTAGGCATTTTTGCTATAATGTAAAGTGCCTAGAAGTGTCCCAAGTATTGTATCTTTCCCTAACACAAAGAGTGAGACATTTCTAGACATTTTCAGCACTCAGGACGGGGGCCTAAGTGTGGGTCCCCGGGCACGGCCGGTGCTGGTGCTGGGTCTCTCCATGGAGGCCTGGGTCAGCGAAATCGGACTAAGTGTGGAATGGAGAACCAAGGGCGCGAGGCTCTTTAACCAAGGCCCATGGGTGATAACACTCAGGACGGGGGCTTAAGTGTGGGTCTCAGGGCACGGCCGGTGCTGGTGCTTGGTCTCTCCTTGGAGGCCCGGGTCAGCGAAATCTGACTAAGTGTGGAATGGAGAACCAAGGGCGCGAGGCTCTTTAACCAAGGCCCATGGGTGATAACACTCAGGACGGGTCTAAAGTGTGGGTCTCCGGGCACGGCCGGTGCTGGTGCTGGGTCTCTCCATGGAGGCCTGGGTCAGCGAAATCGGACTAAGTGTGGAATGGAGAACCAAGGGCGCGAGGCTCTTTAACCAAGGCCCATGGGTGATAACACTCAGGACGGGGGCTTAAGTGTGGGTCTCAGGGCACGGCATTTGCTGGTGCTTGGTCTCTCCATGGAGGCCTGGGTCAGCGAAATTGGACTAAGTGTGGAATGGAGAACCAAGGGCGCGAGGCTCTTTAACCAAGGCCCATGGGTGATAACACTCAGGACGGGAGCTTAAGTGTGGGTCTCAGGGCATGGCCGGTTCTGGTGCTTGGTCTCTCCGGGAAAGCCCGGTTCAGTGAAATGTGACTAAGAAAGAGATCTAAACACAGGAAACTGATATACATATGTTTCCTTTGATTCCTTTGGAGATAACCATAGGAAATATGGGTAAGAACGGGAACCAAGGATCCTTTGGAGATAAGCATAGGAGTGTTTCCTTTAAAGAGGATCATAGGAATGTTTCCTTTTGAATTACTCATAGAGAGACCCAAATATTGCACTTCCGTAACCCCTAGAGTGGGACATTTCTAGGCATTTTGCTGTAATGTAAAGTGCCTACAAGTGTCCCATGTACTGTATTACCCTAAAACCAAAGGTGTGGGACTTTTCCAGGCATTTTGCCTCAATGATAAGTGCCTAGAAGCGTCCGGCTCATTCTGATTGGTTGGGACATGTTTAGGCATTTTTGCTATAATGTAAAGCGCCTACAAATGTCACATGTAATGTATTTTTCCCTGACACAAAGAGTGGAACATTTCTAGGCGTTTTCAGCACTCAGGGTGTGGGCTTTAGAGTGGGTCCCCGGGCTCAGCAATATTTGGAGGTTTTTTCTCCCATGTTTTGTATTTTTCCCCATGAAAAAGTGTGGGACATTTGTAGGCATTTTTGCTATAATGTAAAGTGCCTAGAAGTGTCCCAAGTATTGTATCTTTCCCTAACACAAAGAGTGAGACATTTCTAGACATTTTCAGCACTCAGGACGGGGGCCTAAGTGTGGGTCCCCGGGCTAGGCCGGTGCTGGTGCTGGGTCTCTCCATGGAGGCCTGGGTCAGCGAAATCGGACTAAGTATGGAATGGAGAACCAAGGGCGCGAGGCTCTTTAACCAAGGCCCATGGGTGATAACACTCAGGACGGGTCTAAAGTGTGGGTCTCCGGGCACGGCCGGTGCTGGTGCTGGGTCTCTCCATGGAGGCCTGGGTCAGCGAAATCGGACTAAGTGTGGAATGGAGAACCAAGGGCGCGAGGCTCTTTAACCAAGGCCCATGGGTGATAACACTCAGGACGGGGGCTTAAGTGTGGGTCTCAGGGCACGGCATTTGCTGGTGCTTGGTCTCTCCATGGAGGCCTGGGTCAGCGAAATTGGACTAAGTGTGGAATGGAGAACCAAGGGCGCGAGGCTCTTTAACCAAGGCCCATGGGTGATAACACTCAGGACGGGAGCTTAAGTGTGGGTCTCAGGGCATGGCCGGTTCTGGTGCTTGGTCTCTCCGGGAAAGCCCGGTTCAGTGAAATGTGACTAAGAAAGAGATCTAAACACAGGAAACTGATATACATATGTTTCCTTTGATTCCTTTGGAGATAACCATAGGAAATATGGGTAAGAACGGGAACCAAGGATCCTTTGGAGATAAGCATAGGAGTGTTTCCTTTAAAGAGGATCATAGGAATGTTTCCTTTTGAATTACTCATAGAGAGACCCAAATATTGCACTTCCGTAACCCCTAGAGTGGGACATTTCTAGGCATTTTGCTGTAATGTAAAGTGCCTACAAGTGTCCCATGTACTGTATTACCCTAAAACCAAAGGTGTGGGACTTTTCCAGGCATTTTGCCTCAATGATAAGTGCCTAGAAGCGTCCGGCTCATTCTGATTGGTTGGGACATGTTTAGGCATTTTTGCTATAATGTAAAGCGCCTACAAATGTCACATGTAATGTATTTTTCCCTGACACAAAGAGTGGAACATTTCTAGGCGTTTTCAGCACTCAGGGTGTGGGCTTTAGAGTGGGTCCCCGGGCTCAGCAATATTTGGAGGTTTTTTCTCCCATGTTTTGTATTTTTCCCCATGAAAAAGTGTGGGACATTTGTAGGCATTTTTGCTATAATGTAAAGTGCCTAGAAGTGTCCCAAGTATTGTATCTTTCCCTAACACAAAGAGTGAGACATTTCTAGACATTTTCAGCACTCAGGACGGGGGCCTAAGTGTGGGTCCCCGGGCTAGGCCGGTGCTGGTGCTGGGTCTCTCCATGGAGGCCTGGGTCAGCGAAATCGGACTAAGTGTGGAATGGAGAACCAAGGGCGCGAGGCTCTTTAACCAAGGCCCATGGGTGATAACACTCAGGACGGGGGCATAAGTGTGGGTCTCAGGGCACGGCCGGTGCTGGTGCTTGGTCTCTCCTTGGAGGCCCGGGTCAGCGAAATCTGACTAAGTGTGGAATGGAGAACCAAGGGCGCGAGGCTCTTTAACCAAGGCCCATGGGTGATAACACTCAGGACGGGTCTAAAGTGTGGGTCTCCGGGCACGGCCGGTGCTGGTGCTGGGTCTCTCCATGGAGGCCTGGGTCAGCGAAATCGGACTAAGTGTGGAATGGAGAACCAAGGGCGCGAGGCTCTTTAACCAAGGCCCATGGGTGATAACACTCAGGACGGGGGCTTAAGTGTGGGTCTCAGGGCACGGCATTTGCTGGTGCTTGGTCTCTCCATGGAGGCCTGGGTCAGCGAAATTGGACTAAGTGTGGAATGGAGAACCAAGGGCGCGAGGCTCTTTAACCAAGGCCCATGGGTGATAACACTCAGGACGGGAGCTTAAGTGTGGGTCTCAGGGCATGGCCGGTTCTGGTGCTTGATCTCTCCGGGAAAGCCCGGTTCAGTGAAATGTGACTAAGAAAGAGATCTAAACACAGGAAACTGATATACATATGTTTCCTTTGATTCCTTTGGAGATAACCATAGGAAATATGGGTAAGAACGGGAACCAAGGATCCTTTGGAGATAAGCATAGGAGTGTTTCCTTTAAAGAGGATCATAGGAATGTTTCCTTTTGAATTACTCATAGAGAGACCCAAATATTGCACTTCCGTAACCCCTAGAGCGGGACATTTCTAGGCATTTTGCTGTAATGTAAAGTGCCTACAAGTGTCCCATGTACTGTATTACCCTAAAACCAAAGGTGTGGGACTTTTCCAGGCATTTTGCCTCAATGATAAGTGCCTAGAAGCGTCCGGCTCATTCTGATTGGTTGGGACATTTTTAGGCATTTTTGCTATAATGTAAAGCGCCTACAAATGTCACATGTAATGTATTTTTCCCTGACACAAAGAGTGGAACATTTCTAGGCGTTTTCAGCACTCAGGGTGTGGGCTTTAGAGTGGGTCCCCGGGCTCAGCAATATTTGGAGGTTTTTTCTCCCATGTTTTGTATTTTTCCCCATGAAAACGTGTGGGACATTTGTAGGCATTTTTGCTATAATGTAAAGTGCCTAGAAGTGTCCCAAGTATTGTATCTTTCCCTAACACAAAGAGTGAGACATTTCTAGACATTTTCAGCACTCAGGACGGGGGCCTAAGTGTGGGTCCCCGGGAACGGCCGGTGCTGGTGATGGGTCTCTCCATGGAGGCCCGGGTCAGCGAAATCTGACTAAGTGTGGAATGGAGAACCAAGGGCGCGAGGCTCTTTAACCGAGGCCCATGGGTGATAACACTCAGGACGGGGGCTTAAGTGTGGGTCTCCGGGCACGGCCGGTGCTGGTGCTGGGTCTCTCCTTGGAGGCCTGGGTCAGTGAAATCGGACTAAGTGTGGAATGGAGAACCAAGGGCGCGAGGCTCTTTAACCAAGGCCCATGGGTGATAACACTCAGGACGGGGGCTAAAGTGTGGGTCTCCGGGCACGGCCGGTCCTGGTGCTGGGTCTCTCCATGGAGGCCTGGGTCAGCGAAATCGGACTAAGTGTGGAATGGAGAACCAAGGGCGCGAGGCTCTTTAACCAAGGCCCATGGGTGATAACACTCAGGACGGGGGCTTAAGTGTGGGTCCCCGGGCACGGCCGGTGCTGGTGCTTGGTCTCTCCGTGAAAGCCCGGTTCAGTGAAATGTGACTAAGAAAGAGATCTAAACACAGGAAACTGATATACATATGTTTCCTTTGATTCCTTTGGAGATAGCCATAGGAAATATGGGTAAGAACGGGAACCAAGGCTCCTTTGGAGATAAGCATAGGAGTGTTTCCTTTAAAGAGGATCATAGGAATGTTTCCTTTTGAATTACTCATAGAGAGACCAAAATATTGCACTTCCGTAACCCCTAGAGTGGGACATTTCTAGGCATTTTGCTGTAATGTAAAGTGCCTACAAGTGTCCCATGTACTGTATTACCCTAAAACCAAAGGTGTGGGACTTTTCCAGGCATTTTGCCTCAATGATAAGTGCCTAGAAGCGTCCGGCTCATTCTGATTGGTTGGGACATTTTTAGGCATTTTTGCTATAATGTAAAGCGCCTACAAATGTCCCATGTAATGTATTTTTCCCTGACACAAAGAGTGGAACATTTCTAGGCGTTTTCAGCACTCAGGGTGTGGGCTTTAGAGTGGGTCCCCGGGCTCAGCAATATTTGGAGGTTTTTTCTCCCATGTTTTGTATTTTTCCCCATGAAAACGTGTGGGACATTTGTAGGCATTTTTGCTATAATGTAAAGTGCCTAGAAGTGTCCCAAGTATTGTATCTTTCCCTAACACAAAGAGTGAGACATTTCTAGACATTTTCAGCACTCAGGACGGGGGCCTAAGTGTGGGTCCCCGGGAACGGCCGGTGCTGGTGATGGGTCTCTCCATGGAGGCCCGGGTCAGCGAAATCTGACTAAGTGTGGAATGGAGAACCAAGGGCGCGAGGCTCTTTAACCGAGGCCCATGGGTGATAACACTCAGGACGGGGTCTTAAGTGTGGGTCTCCGGGCACGGCCGGTGCTGGTGCTGGGTCTCTCCTTGGAGGCCTGGGTCAGTGAAATCGGACTAAGTGTGGAATGGAGAACCAAGGGCGCGAGGCTCTTTAACCAAGGCCCATGGGTGATAACACTCAGGACGGGGGCTAAAGTGTGGGTCTCCGGGCACGGCCGGTCCTGGTGCTGGGTCTCTCCATGGAGGCCTGGGTCAGCGAAATCGGACTAAGTGTGGAATGGAGAACCAAGGGCGCGAGGCTCTTTAACCAAGGCCCATGGGTGATAACACTCAGGACGGGGGCTTAAGTGTGGGTCTCAGGGCACGGCCGTTGCTGGTGCTTGGTCTCTCCTTGGAGGCCCGGGTCAGCGAAATCTGACTAAGTGTGGAATGGAGAACCAAGGGCGCGAGGCTCTTTAACCAAGGCCCATGGGTGATAACACTCAGGACGGGGGCTTAAGTGTGGGTCCCCGGGCACGGCCGGTGCTGGTGCTTGGTCTCTCCGTGAAAGCCCGGTTCAGTGAAATGTGACTAAGAAAGAGATCTAAACACAGGAAACTGATATACATATGTTTCCTTTGATTCCTTTGGAGATAGCCATAGGAAATATGGGTAAGAACGGGAACCAAGGCTCCTTTGGAGATAAGCATAGGAGTGTTTCCTTTAAAGAGGATCATAGGAATGTTTCCTTTTGAATTACTCATAGAGAGACCAAAATATTGCACTTCCGTAACCCCTAGAGTGGGACATTTCTAGGCATTTTGCTGTAATGTAAAGTGCCTACAAGTGTCCCATGTACTGTATTACCCTAAAACCAAAGGTGTGGGACTTTTCCAGGCATTTTGCCTCAATGATAAGTGCCTAGAAGCGTCCGGCTCATTCTGATTGGTTGGGACATTTTTAGGCATTTTTGCTATAATGTAAAGCGCCTACAAATGTCCCATGTAATGTATTTTTCCCTGACACAAAGAGTGGAACATTTCTAGGCGTTTTCAGCACTCAGGGTGTGGGCTTTAGAGTGGGTCCCCGGGCTCAGCAATATTTGGAGGTTTTTTCTCCCATGTTTTGTATTTTTCCCCATGAAAAAGTGTGGGACATTTGTAGGCATTTTTGCTATAATGTAAAGTGCCTAGAAGTGTCCCAAGTATTGTATCTTTCCCTAACACAAAGAGTGAGACATTTCTAGACATTTTCAGCACTCAGGACGGGGGCCTAAGTGTGGGTCCCCGGGCTAGGCCGGTGCTGGTGCTGGGTCTCTCCATGGAGGCCTGGGTCAGCGAAATCGGACTAAGTGTGGAATGGAGAACCAAGGGCGCGAGGCTCTTTAACCAAGGCCCATGGGTGATAACACTCAGGACGGGGGCTAAAGTGTGGGTCTCCGGGCACGGCCGGTCCTGGTGCTGGGTCTCTCCATGGAGGCCTGGGTCAGCGAAATCGGACTAAGTGTGGAATGGAGAACCAAGGGCGCGAGGCTCTTTAACCAAGGCCCATGGGTGATAACACTCAGGACGGGGGCTTAAGTGTGGGTCTCAGGGCACGGCATTTGCTGGTGCTTGGTCTCTCCATGGAGGCCTGGGTCAGCGAAATCGGACTAAGTGTGGAATGGAGAACCAAGGGCGCGAGGCTCTTTAACCAAGGCCCATGGGTGATAACACTCAGGACGGGAGCTTAAGTGTGGGTCTCAGGGCATGGCCGGTTCTGGTGCTTGGTCTCTCCGGGAAAGCCCGGTTCAGTGAAATGTGACTAAGAAAGAGATCTAAACACAGGAAACTGATATACATATGTTTCCTTTGATTCCTTTGGAGATAACCATAGGAAATATGGGTAAGAACGGGAACCAAGGATCCTTTGGAGATAAGGATAGGAGTGTTTCCTTTAAAGAGGATCATAGGAATGTTTCCTTTTGAATTACTCATAGAGAGACCCAAATATTGCACTTCCGTAACCCCTAGAGTGGGACATTTCTAGGCATTTTGCTGTAATGTAAAGTGCCTACAAGTGTCCCATGTACTGTATTACCCTAAAACCAAAGGTGTGGGACTTTTCCAGGCATTTTGCCTCAATGATAAGTGCCTAGAAGCGTCCGGCTCATTCTGATTGGTTGGGACATTTTTAGGCATTTTTGCTATAATGTAAAGCGCCTACAAATGTCACATGTAATGTATTTTTCCCTGACACAAAGAGTGGAACATTTCTAGGCGTTTTCAGCACTCAGGGTGTGGGCTTTAGAGTGGGTCCCCGGGCTCAGCAATATTTGGAGGTTTTTTCTCCCATGTTTTGTATTTTTCCCCATGAAAACGTGTGGGACATTTGTAGGCATTTTTGCTATAATGTAAAGTGCCTAGAAGTGTCCCAAGTATTGTATCTTTCCCTAACACAAAGAGTGAGACATTTCTAGACATTTTCAGCACTCAGGACGGGGGCCTAAGTGTGGGTCCCCGGGAACGGCCGGTGCTGGTGATGGGTCTCTCCATGGAGGCCCGGGTCAGCGAAATCTGACTAAGTGTGGAATGGAGAACCAAGGGCGCGAGGCTCTTTAACCGAGGCCCATGGGTGATAACACTCAGGACGGGGGCTTAAGTGTGGGTCTCCGGGCACGGCCGGTGCTGGTGCTGGGTCTCTCATTGGAGGCCTGGGTCAGTGAAATCGGACTAAGTGTGGAATGGAGAACTAAGGGCGCGAGGCTCTTTAACCAAGGCCCATGGGTGATAACACTCAGGACGGGGGCTTAAGTGTGGGTCTCAGGGCATGGCCGGTGCTGGTGCTTGGTCTCTCCGGGAAAGCCCGGTTCAGTGAAATGTGACTAAGAAAGAGATCTAAACACAGGAAACTGATATACATATGTTTCCTTTGATTCCTTTGGAGATAACCATAGGAAATATGGGTAAGAACGGGAACCAAGGATCCTTTGGAGATAAGCATAGGAGTGTTTCCTTTAAAGAGGATCATAGGAATGTTTCCTTTTGAATTACTCATAGAGAGACCCAAATATTGCACTTCCGTAACCCCTAGTGTGGGACATTTCTAGGCATTTTGCTGTAATGTAAAGTGCCTACAAGTGTCCCATGTATTGTATTACACTAAAACCAAAGGTGTGGGACTTTTCCAGGCATTTTGCCTCAATGATAAGTGCCTAGAAGCGTCCGGCTCATTCTGATTGGTTGGGACATTTTTAGGCATTTTTGCTATAATGTAAAGCGCCTACAAATGTCCCATGTAATGTATTTTTCCCTGACACAAAGAGTGGAACATTTCTAGGCGTTTTCAGCACTCAGGGTGTGGGCTTTAGAGTGGGTCCCCGGGCTCAGCAATATTTGGAGGTTTTTTCTCTCATGTTTTGTATTTTTCCCCATGAAAAAGTGTAGAACATTTGTAGGCATTTTTGCTATAATGTAAAGTGCCTAGAAGTGTCCCAAGTATTGTATCTTTCCCTAACACAAAGAGTGAGACATTTCTAGACATTTTCAGCACTCAGGACGGGGGCCTAAGTGTGGGTCCCCGGGCACGGCCGGTGCTGGTGCTGGGTCTCTCCATGGAGGCCTGGGTCAGCGAAATCGGACTAAGTGTGGAATGGAGAACCAAGGGCGCGAGGCTCTTTAACCAAGGCCCATGGGTGATAACACTCAGGACGGGGGCTTAAGTGTGGGTCTCAGGGCACGGCCGGTGCTGGTGCTTGGTCTCTCCTTGGAGGCCCGGGTCAGCGAAATCTGACTAAGTGTGGAATGGAGAACCAAGGGCGCGAGGCTCTTTAACCAAGGCCCATGGGTGATAACACTCAGGACGGGTCTAAAGTGTGGGTCTCCGGGCACGGCCGGTGCTGGTGCTGGGTCTCTCCATGGAGGCCTGGGTCAGCGAAATCGGACTAAGTGTGGAATGGAGAACCAAGGGCGCGAGGCTCTTTAACCAAGGCCCATGGGTGATAACACTCAGGACGGGGGCTTAAGTGTGGGTCTCAGGGCACGGCATTTGCTGGTGCTTGGTCTCTCCATGGAGGCCTGGGTCAGCGAAATTGGACTAAGTGTGGAATGGAGAACCAAGGGCGCGAGGCTCTTTAACCAAGGCCCATGGGTGATAACACTCAGGACGGGAGCTTAAGTGTGGGTCTCAGGGCATGGCCGGTTCTGGTGCTTGGTCTCTCCGGGAAAGCCCGGTTCAGTGAAATGTGACTAAGAAAGAGATCTAAACACAGGAAACTGATATACATATGTTTCCTTTGATTCCTTTGGAGATAACCATAGGAAATATGGGTAAGAACGGGAACCAAGGATCCTTTGGAGATAAGCATAGGAGTGTTTCCTTTAAAGAGGATCAGAGGAATGTTTCCTTTTGAATTACTCATAGAGAGACCCAAATATTGCACTTCCGTAACCCCTAGAGTGGGACATTTCTAGGCATTTTGCTGTAATGTAAAGTGCCTACAAGTGTCCCATGTACTGTATTACCCTAAAACCAAAGGTGTGGGACTTTTCCAGGCATTTTGCCTCAATGATAAGTGCCTAGAAGCGTCCGGCTCATTCTGATTGGTTGGGACATGTTTAGGCATTTTTGCTATAATGTAAAGCGCCTACAAATGTCACATGTAATGTATTTTTCCCTGACACAAAGAGTGGAACATTTCTAGGCGTTTTCAGCACTCAGGGTGTGGGCTTTAGAGTGGGTCCCCGGGCTCAGCAATATTTGGAGGTTTTTTCTCCCATGTTTTGTATTTTTCCCCATGAAAACGTGTGGGACATTTGTAGGCATTTTTGCTATAATGTAAAGTGCCTAGAAGTGTCCCAAGTATTGTATCTTTCCCTAACACAAAGAGTGAGACATTTCTAGACATTTTCAGCACTCAGGACGGGGGCCTAAGTGTGGGTCCCCGGGCTAGGCCGGTGCTGGTGCTGGGTCTCTCCATGGAGGCCTGGGTCAGCGAAATCGGACTAAGTGTGGAATGGAGAACCAAGGGCGCGAGGCTCTTTAACCAAGGCCCATGGGTGATAACACTCAGGACGGGGGCTTAAGTGTGGGTCTCCGGGCACGGCCGGTGCTGGTGCTGGGTCTCTCCTTGGAGGCCTGGGTCAGTGAAATCGGACTAAGTGTGGAATGGAGAACCAAGGGCGCGAGGCTCTTTAACCAAGGCCCATGGGTGATAACACTCAGGACGGGGGCTAAAGTGTGGGTCTCCGGGCACGGCCGGTCCTGGTGCTGGGTCTCTCCATGGAGGCCTGGGTCAGCGAAATCGGACTAAGTGTGGAATGGAGAACCAAGGGCGCGAGGCTCTTTAACCAAGGCCCATGGGTGATAACACTCAGGACGGGGGCTTAAGTGTGGGTCTCAGGGCACGGCCGTTGCTGGTGCTTGGTCTCTCCTTGGAGGCCCGGGTCAGCGAAATCTGACTAAGTGTGGAATGGAGAACCAAGGGCGCGAGGCTCTTTAACCAAGGCCCATGGGTGATAACACTCAGGACGGGGGCTTAAGTGTGGGTCCCCGGGCACGGCCGGTGCTGGTGCTTGGTCTCTCCGTGAAAGCCCGGTTCAGTGAAATGTGACTAAGAAAGAGATCTAAACACAGGAAACTGATATACATATGTTTCCTTTGATTCCTTTGGAGATAGCCATAGGAAATATGGGTAAGAACGGGAACCAAGGCTCCTTTGGAGATAAGCATAGGAGTGTTTCCTTTAAAGAGGATCATAGGAATGTTTCCTTTTGAATTACTCATAGAGAGACCCAAATATTGCACTTCCGTAACCCCTAGAGTGGGACATTTCTAGGCATTTTGCTGTAATGTAAAGTGCCTACAAGTGTCCCATGTACTGTATTACCCTAAAACCAAAGGTGTGGGACTTTTCCAGGCATTTTGCCTCAATGATAAGTGCCTAGAAGCGTCCGGCTCATTCTGATTGGTTGGGACATTTTTAGGCATTTTTGCTATAATGTAAAGCGCCTACAAATGTCCCATGTAATGTTTTTTTCCCTGACACAAAGAGTGGAACATTTCTAGGCGTTTTCAGCACTCAGGGTGTGGGCTTTAGAGTGGGTCCCCGGGCTCAGCAATATTTGGAGGTTTTTTCTCCCATGTTTTGTATTTTTCCCCATGAAAAAGTGTGGGACATTTGTAGGCATTTTTGCTATAATGTAAAGTGCCTAGAAGTGTCCCAAGTATTGTATCTTTCCCTAACACAAAGAGTGAGACATTTCTAGACATTTTCAGCACTCAGGACGGGGGCCTAAGTGTGGGTCCCCGGGCTAGGCCGGTGCTGGTGCTGGGTCTCTCCATGGAGGCCTGGGTCAGCGAAATCGGACTAAGTGTGGAATGGAGAACCAAGGGCGCGAGGCTCTTTAACCAAGGCCCATGGGTGATAACACTCAGGACGGGGGCTAAAGTGTGGGTCTCCGGGCACGGCCGGTCCTGGTGCTGGGTCTCTCCATGGAGGCCTGGGTCAGCGAAATCGGACTAAGTGTGGAATGGAGAACCAAGGGCGCGAGCCTCTTTAACCAAGGCCCATGGGTGATAACACTCAGGACGGGGGCTTAAGTGTGGGTCTCAGGGCACGGCATTTGCTGGTGCTTGGTCTCTCCATGGAGGCCTGGGTCAGCGAAATCGGACTAAGTGTGGAATGGAGAACCAAGGGCGCGAGGCTCTTTAACCAAGGCCCATGGGTGATAACACTCAGGACGGGAGCTTAAGTGTGGGTCTCAGGGCATGGCCGGTTCTGGTGCTTGGTCTCTCCGGGAAAGCCCGGTTCAGTGAAATGTGACTAAGAAAGAGATCTAAACACAGGAAACTGATATACATATGTTTCCTTTGATTCCTTTGGAGATAACCATAGGAAATATGGGTAAGAACGGGAACCAAGGATCCTTTGGAGATAAGGATAGGAGTGTTTCCTTTAAAGAGGATCATAGGAATGTTTCCTTTTGAATTACTCATAGAGAGACCCAAATATTGCACTTCCGTAACCCCTAGAGTGGGACATTTCTAGGCATTTTGCTGTAATGTAAAGTGCCTACAAGTGTCCCATGTACTGTATTACCCTAAAACCAAAGGTGTGGGACTTTTCCAGGCATTTTGCCTCAATGATAAGTGCCTAGAAGCGTCCGGCTCATTCTGATTGGTTGGGACATTTTTAGGCATTTTTGCTATAATGTAAAGCGCCTACAAATGTCACATGTAATGTATTTTTCCCTGACACAAAGAGTGGAACATTTCTAGGCGTTTTCAGCACTCAGGGTGTGGGCTTTAGAGTGGGTCCCCGGGCTCAGCAATATTTGGAGGTTTTTTCTCCCATGTTTTGTATTTTTCCCCATGAAAACGTGTGGGACATTTGTAGGCATTTTTGCTATAATGTAAAGTGCCTAGAAGTGTCCCAAGTATTGTATCTTTCCCTAACACAAAGAGTGAGACATTTCTAGACATTTTCAGCACTCAGGACGGGGGCCTAAGTGTGGGTCCCCGGGAACGGCCGGTGCTGGTGATGGGTCTCTCCATGGAGGCCCGGGTCAGCGAAATCTGACTAAGTGTGGAATGGAGAACCAAGGGCGCGAGGCTCTTTAACCGAGGCCCATGGGTGATAACACTCAGGACGGGGGCTTAAGTGTGGGTCTCCGGGCACGGCCGGTGCTGGTGCTGGGTCTCTCTTTGGAGGCCTGGGTCAGTGAAATCGGATTAAGTGTGGAATGGAGAACTAAGGGCGCGAGGCTCTTTAACCAAGGCCCATGGGTGATAACACTCAGGACGGGGGCTTAAGTGTGGGTCTCAGGGCATGGCCGGTGCTGGTGCTTGGTCTCTCCGGGAAAGCCCGGTTCAGTGAAATGTGACTAAGAAAGAGATCTAAACACAGGAAACTGATATACATATGTTTCCTTTGATTCCTTTGGAGATAACCATAGGAAATATGGGTAAGAACGGGAACCAAGGATCCTTTGGAGATAAGCATAGGAGTGTTTCCTTTAAAGAGGATCATAGGAATGTTTCCTTTTGAATTACTCATAGAGAGACCCAAATATTGCACTTCCGTAACCCCTAGTGTGGGACATTTCTAGGCATTTTGCTGTAATGTAAAGTGCCTACAAGTGTCCCATGTATTGTATTACACTAAAACCAAAGGTGTGGGACTTTTCCAGGCATTTTGCCTCAATGATAAGTGCCTAGAAGCGTCCGGCTCATTCTGATTGGTTGGGACATTTTTAGGCATTTTTGCTATAATGTAAAGCGCCTACAAATGTCCCATGTAATGTATTTTTCCCTGACACAAAGAGTGGAACATTTCTAGGCGTTTTCAGCACTCAGGGTGTGGGCTTTAGAGTGGGTCCCCGGGCTCAGCAATATTTGGAGGTTTTTTCTCTCATGTTTTGTATTTTTCCCCATGAAAAAGTGTAGAACATTTGTAGGCATTTTTGCTATAATGTAAAGTGCCTAGAAGTGTCCCAAGTATTGTATCTTTCCCTAACACAAAGAGTGAGACATTTCTAGACATTTTCAGCACTCAGGACGGGGGCCTAAGTGTGGGTCCCCGGGCACGGCCGGTGCTGGTGCTGGGTCTCTCCATGGAGGCCTGGGTCAGCGAAATCGGACTAAGTGTGGAATGGAGAACCAAGGGCGCGAGGCTCTTTAACCAAGGCCCATGGGTGATAACACTCAGGACGGGGGCTTAAGTGTGGGTCTCAGGGCACGGCCGGTGCTGGTGCTTGGTCTCTCCTTGGAGGCCCGGGTCAGCGAAATCTGACTAAGTGTGGAATGGAGAACCAAGGGCGCGAGGCTCTTTAACCAAGGCCCATGGGTGATAACACTCAGGACGGGTCTAAAGTGTGGGTCTCCGGGCACGGCCGGTGCTGGTGCTGGGTCTCTCCATGGAGGCCTGGGTCAGCGAAATCGGACTAAGTGTGGAATGGAGAACCAAGGGCGCGAGGCTCTTTAACCAAGGCCCATGGGTGATAACACTCAGGACGGGGGCTTAAGTGTGGGTCTCAGGGCACGGCATTTGCTGGTGCTTGGTCTCTCCATGGAGGCCTGGGTCAGCGAAATTGGACTAAGTGTGGAATGGAGAACCAAGGGCGCGAGGCTCTTTAACCAAGGCCCATGGGTGATAACACTCAGGACGGGAGCTTAAGTGTGGGTCTCAGGGCATGGCCGGTTCTGGTGCTTGGTCTCTCCGGGAAAGCCCGGTTCAGTGAAATGTGACTAAGAAAGAGATCTAAACACAGGAAACTGATATACATATGTTTCCTTTGATTCCTTTGGAGATAGCCATAGGAAATATGGTTAAGAACGGGAACCAAGGCTCCTTTGGAGATAAGCATAGGAGTGTTTCCTTTAAAGAGGATCATAGGAATGTTTCCTTTTGAATTACTCATAGAGAGACCCAAATATTGCACTTCCGTAACCCCTAGAGTGGGACATTTCTAGGCATTTTGCTGTAATGTAAAGTGCCTACAAGTGTCCCATGTACTGTATTACCCTAAAACCAAAGGTGTGGGACTTTTCCAGGCATTTTGCCTCAATGATAAGTGCCTAGAAGCGTCCGGCTCATTCTGATTGGTTGGGACATTTTTAGGCATTTTTGCTATAATGTAAAGCGCCTACAAATGTCCCATGTAATGTATTTTTCCCTGACACAAAGAGTGGAACATTTCTAGGCGTTTTCAGCACTCAGGGTGTGGGCTTTAGAGTGGGTCCCCGGGCTCAGCAATATTTGGAGGTTTTTTCTCCCATGTTTTGTATTTTTCCCCATGAAAAAGTGTGGGACATTTGTAGGCATTTTTGCTATAATGTAAAGTGCCTAGAAGTGTCCCAAGTATTGTATCTTTCCCTAACACAAAGAGTGAGACATTTCTAGACATTTTCAGCACTCAGGACGGGGGCCTAAGTGTGGGTCCCCGGGCTAGGCCGGTGCTGGTGCTGGGTCTCTCCATGGAGGCCTGGGTCAGCGAAATCGGACTAAGTGTGGAATGGAGAACCAAGGGCGCGAGGCTCTTTAACCAAGGCCCATGGGTGATAACACTCAGGACGGGGGCATAAGTGTGGGTCTCAGGGCACGGCCGGTGCTGGTGCTTGGTCTCTCCTTGGAGGCCCGGGTCAGCGAAATCTGACTAAGTGTGGAATGGAGAACAAAGGGCGCGAGGCTCTTTAACCAAGGCCCATGGGTGATAACACTCAGGACGGGTCTAAAGTGTGGGTCTCCGGGCACGGCCGGTGCTGGTGCTGGGTCTCTCCATGGAGGCCTGGGTCAGCGAAATCGGACTAAGTGTGGAATGGAGAACCAAGGGCGCGAGGCTCTTTAACCAAGGCCCATGGGTGATAACACTCAGGACGGGGGCTTAAGTGTGGGTCTCAGGGCACGGCATTTGCTGGTGCTTGGTCTCTCCATGGAGGCCTGGGTCAGCGAAATTGGACTAAGTGTGGAATGGAGAACCAAGGGCGCGAGGCTCTTTAACCAAGGCCCATGGGTGATAACACTCAGGACGGGAGCTTAAGTGTGGGTCTCAGGGCATGGCCGGTTCTGGTGCTTGATCTCTCCGGGAAAGCCCGGTTCAGTGAAATGTGACTAAGAAAGAGATCTAAACACAGGAAACTGATATACATATGTTTCCTTTGATTCCTTTGGAGATAACCATAGGAAATATGGGTAAGAACGGGAACCAAGGATCCTTTGGAGATAAGCATAGGAGTGTTTCCTTTAAAGAGGATCATAGGAATGTTTCCTTTTGAATTACTCATAGAGAGACCCAAATATTGCACTTCCGTAACCCCTAGAGTGGGACATTTCTAGGCATTTTGCTGTAATGTAAAGTGCCTACAAGTGTCCCATGTACTGTATTACCCTAAAACCAAAGGTGTGGGACTTTTCCAGGCATTTTGCCTCAATGATAAGTGCCTAGAAGCGTCCGGCTCATTCTGATTGGTTGGGACATTTTTAGGCATTTTTGCTATAATGTAAAGCGCCTACAAATGTCACATGTAATGTATTTTTCCCTGACACAAAGAGTGGAACATTTCTAGGCGTTTTCAGCACTCAGGGTGTGGGCTTTAGAGTGGGTCCCCGGGCTCAGCAATATTTGGAGGTTTTTTCTCCCATGTTTTGTATTTTTCCCCATGAAAACGTGTGGGACATTTGTAGGCATTTTTGCTATAATGTAAAGTGCCTAGAAGTGTCCCAAGTATTGTATCTTTCCCTAACACAAAGAGTGAGACATTTCTAGACATTTTCAGCACTCAGGACGGGGGCCTAAGTGTGGGTCCCCGGGAACGGCCGGTGCTGGTGATGGGTCTCTCCATGGAGGCCCGGGTCAGCGAAATCTGACTAAGTGTGGAATGGAGAACCAAGGGCGCGAGGCTCTTTAACCGAGGCCCATGGGTGATAACCCTCAGGACGGGGGCTTAAGTGTGGGTCTCCGGGCACGGCCGGTGCTGGTGCTGGGTCTCTCCTTGGAGGCCTGGGTCAGTGAAATCGGACTAAGTGTGGAATGGAGAACCAAGGGCGCGAGGCTCTTTAACCAAGGCCCATGGGTGATAACACTCAGGACGGGGGCTAAAGTGTGGGTCTCCGGGCACGGCCGGTCCTGGTGCTGGGTCTCTCCATGGAGGCCTGGGTCAGCGAAATCGGACTAAGTGTGGAATGGAGAACCAAGGGCGCGAGGCTCTTTAACCAAGGCCCATGGGTGATAACACTCAGGACGGGGGCTTAAGTGTGGGTCTCAGGGCACGGCCGTTGCTGGTGCTTGGTCTCTCCTTGGAGGCCCGGGTCAGCGAAATCTGACTAAGTGTGGAATGGAGAACCAAGGGCGCGAGGCTCTTTAACCAAGGCCCATGGGTGATAACACTCAGGACGGGGGCTTAAGTGTGGGTCCCCGGGCACGGCCGGTGCTGGTGCTTGGTCTCTCCGTGAAAGCCCGGTTCAGTGAAATGTGACTAAGAAAGAGATCTAAACACAGGAAACTGATATACATATGTTTCCTTTGATTCCTTTGGAGATAGCCATAGGAAATATGGGTAAGAACGGGAACCAAGGCTCCTTTGGAGATAAGCATAGGAGTGTTTCCTTTAAAGAGGATCATAGGAATGTTTCCTTTTGAATTACTCATAGAGAGACCCAAATATTGCACTTCCGTAACCCCTAGAGTGGGACATTTCTAGGCATTTTGCTGTAATGTAAAGTGCCTACAAGTGTCCCATGTACTGTATTACCCTAAAACCAAAGGTGTGGGACTTTTCCAGGCATTTTGCCTCAATGATAAGTGCCTAGAAGCGTCCGGCTCATTCTGATTGGTTGGGACATTTTTAGGCATTTTTGCTATAATGTAAAGCGCCTACAAATGTCCCATGTAATGTATTTTTCCCTGACACAAAGAGTGGAACATTTCTAGGCGTTTTCAGCACTCAGGGTGTGGGCTTTAGAGTGGGTCCCCGGGCTCAGCAATATTTGGAGGTTTTTTCTCCCATGTTTTGTATTTTTCCCCATGAAAAAGTGTGGGACATTTGTAGGCATTTTTGCTATAATGTAAAGTGCCTAGAAGTGTCCCAAGTATTGTATCTTTCCCTAACACAAAGAGTGAGACATTTCTAGACATTTTCAGCACTCAGGACGGGGGCCTAAGTGTGGGTCCCCGGGCTAGGCCGGTGCTGGTGCTGGGTCTCTCCATGGAGGCCTGGGTCAGCGAAATCGGACTAAGTGTGGAATGGAGAACCAAGGGCGCGAGGCTCTTTAACCAAGGCCCATGGGTGATAACACTCAGGACGGGGGCTAAAGTGTGGGTCTCCGGGCACGGCCGGTCCTGGTGCTGGGTCTCTCCATGGAGGCCTGGGTCAGCGAAATCGGACTAAGTGTGGAATGGAGAACCAAGGGCGCGAGGCTCTTTAACCAAGGCCCATGGGTGATAACACTCAGGACGGGGGCTTAAGTGTGGGTCTCAGGGCACGGCATTTGCTGGTGCTTGGTCTCTCCATGGAGGCCTGGGTCAGCGAAATCGGACTAAGTGTGGAATGGAGAACCAAGGGCGCGAGGCTCTTTAACCAAGGCCCATGGGTGATAACACTCAGGACGGGAGCTTAAGTGTGGGTCTCAGGGCATGGCCGGTTCTGGTGCTTGGTCTCTCCGGGAAAGCCCGGTTCAGTGAAATGTGACTAAGAAAGAGATCTAAACACAGGAAACTGATATACATATGTTTCCTTTGATTCCTTTGGAGATAACCATAGGAAATATGGGTAAGAACGGGAACCAAGGATCCTTTGGAGATAAGGATAGGAGTGTTTCCTTTAAAGAGGATCATAGGAATGTTTCCTTTTGAATTACTCATAGAGAGACCCAAATATTGCACTTCCGTAACCCCTAGAGTGGGACATTTCTAGGCATTTTGCTGTAATGTAAAGTGCCTACAAGTGTCCCATGTACTGTATTACCCTAAAACCAAAGGTGTGGGACTTTTCCAGGCATTTTGCCTCAATGATAAGTGCCTAGAAGCGTCCGGCTCATTCTGATTGGTTGGGACATTTTTAGGCATTTTTGCTATAATGTAAAGCGCCTACAAATGTCACATGTAATGTATTTTTCCCTGACACAAAGAGTGGAACATTTCTAGGCGTTTTCAGCACTCAGGGTGTGGGCTTTAGAGTGGGTCCCCGGGCTCAGCAATATTTGGAGGTTTTTTCTCCCATGTTTTGTATTTTTCCCCATGAAAACGTGTGGGACATTTGTAGGCATTTTTGCTATAATGTAAAGTGCCTAGAAGTGTCCCAAGTATTGTATCTTTCCCTAACACAAAGAGTGAGACATTTCTAGACATTTTCAGCACTCAGGACGGGGGCCTAAGTGTGGGTCCCCGGGCACGGCCGGTGCTGGTGCTGGGTCTCTCCATGGAGGCCTGGGTCAGCGAAATCGGACTAAGTGTGGAATGGAGAACCAAGGGCGCGAGGCTCTTTAACCAAGGCCCATGGGTGATAACACTCAGGACGGGGGCTTAAGTGTGGGTCTCAGGGCACGGCCGGTGCTGGTGCTTGGTCTCTCCTTGGAGGCCCGGGTCAGCGAAATCTGACTAAGTGTGGAATGGAGAACCAAGGGCGCGAGGCTCTTTAACCAAGGCCCATGGGTGATAACACTCAGGACGGGTCTAAAGTGTGGGTCTCCGGGCACGGCCGGTGCTGGTGCTGGGTCTCTCCATGGAGGCCTGGGTCAGCGAAATCGGACTAAGTGTGGAATGGAGAACCAAGGGCGCGAGGCTCTTTAACCAAGGCCCATGGGTGATAACACTCAGGACGGGGGCTTAAGTGTGGGTCTCAGGGCACGGCATTTGCTGGTGCTTGGTCTCTCCATGGAGGCCTGGGTCAGCGAAATTGGACTAAGTGTGGAATGGAGAACCAAGGGCGCGAGGCTCTTTAACCAAGGCCCATGGGTGATAACACTCAGGACGGGAGCTTAAGTGTGGGTCTCAGGGCATGGCCGGTTCTGGTGCTTGGTCTCTCCGGGAAAGCCCGGTTTAGTGAAATGTGACTAAGAAAGAGATCTAAACACAGGAAACTGATATACATATGTTTCCTTTGATTCCTTTGGAGATAACCATAGGAAATATGGGTAAGAACGGGAACCAAGGATCCTTTGGAGATAAGCATAGGAGTGTTTCCTTTAAAGAGGATCATAGGAATGTTTCCTTTTGAATTACTCATAGAGAGACCCAAATATTGCACTTCCGTAACCCCTAGAGTGGGACATTTCTAGGCATTTTGCTGTAATGTAAAGTGCCTACAAGTGTCCCATGTACTGTATTACCCTAAAACCAAAGGTGTGGGACTTTTCCAGGCATTTTGCCTCAATGATAAGTGCCTAGAAGCGTCCGGCTCATTCTGATTGGTTGGGACATGTTTAGGCATTTTTGCTATAATGTAAAGCGCCTACAAATGTCACATGTAATGTATTTTTCCCTGACACAAAGAGTGGAACATTTCTAGGCGTTTTCAGCACTCAGGGTGTGGGCTTTAGAGTGGGTCCCCGGGCTCAGCAATATTTGGAGGTTTTTTCTCCCATGTTTTGTATTTTTCCCCATGAAAACGTGTGGGACATTTGTAGGCATTTTTGCTATAATGTAAAGTGCCTAGAAGTGTCCCAAGTATTGTATCTTTCCCTAACACAAAGAGTGAGACATTTCTAGACATTTTCAGCACTCAGGACGGGGGCCTAAGTGTGGGTCCCCGGGCTAGGCCGGTGCTGGTGCTGGGTCTCTCCATGGAGGCCTGGGTCAGCGAAATCGGACTAAGTGTGGAATGGAGAACCAAGGGCGCGAGGCTCTTTAACCAAGGCCCATGGGTGATAACACTCAGGACGGGGGCTTAAGTGTGGGTCTCAGGGCACGGCCGGTGCTGGTGCTTGGTCTCTCCTTGGAGGCCCGGGTCAGCGAAATCTGACTAAGTGTGGAATGGAGAACCAAGGGCGCGAGGCTCTTTAACCAAGGCCCATGGGTGATAACACTCAGGACGGGGGCATAAGTGTGGGTCTCAGGGCACGGCCGGTGCTGGTGCTTGGTCTCTCCTTGGAGGCCCGGGTCAGCGAAATCTGACTAAGTGTGGAATGGAGAACAAAGGGCGCGAGGCTCTTTAACCAAGGCCCATGGGTGATAACACTCAGGACGGGTCTAAAGTGTGGGTCTCCGGGCACGGCCGGTGCTGGTGCTGGGTCTCTCCATGGAGGCCTGGGTCAGCGAAATCGGACTAAGTGTGGAATGGAGAACCAAGGGCGCGAGGCTCTTTAACCAAGGCCCATGGGTGATAACACTCAGGACGGGGGCTTAAGTGTGGGTCTCAGGGCACGGCATTTGCTGGTGCTTGGTCTCTCCATGGAGGCCTGGGTCAGCGAAATTGGACTAAGTGTGGAATGGAGAACCAAGGGCGCGAGGCTCTTTAACCAAGGCCCATGGGTGATAACACTCAGGACGGGAGCTTAAGTGTGGGTCTCAGGGCATGGCCGGTTCTGGTGCTTGATCTCTCCGGGAAAGCCCGGTTCAGTGAAATGTGACTAAGAAAGAGATCTAAACACAGGAAACTGATATACATATGTTTCCTTTGATTCCTTTGGAGATAACCATAGGAAATATGGGTAAGAACGGGAACCAAGGATCCTTTGGAGATAAGCATAGGAGTGTTTCCTTTAAAGAGGATCATAGGAATGTTTCCTTTTGAATTACTCATAGAGAGACCCAAATATTGCACTTCCGTAACCCCTAGAGTGGGACATTTCTAGGCATTTTGCTGTAATGTAAAGTGCCTACAAGTGTCCCATGTACTGTATTACCCTAAAACCAAAGGTGTGGGACTTTTCCAGGCATTTTGCCTCAATGATAAGTGCCTAGAAGCGTCCGGCTCATTCTGATTGGTTGGGACATTTTTAGGCATTTTTGCTATAATGTAAAGCGCCTACAAATGTCACATGTAATGTATTTTTCCCTGACACAAAGAGTGGAACATTTCTAGGCGTTTTCAGCACTCAGGGTGTGGGCTTTAGAGTGGGTCCCCGGGCTCAGCAATATTTGGAGGTTTTTTCTCCCATGTTTTGTATTTTTCCCCATGAAAACGTGTGGGACATTTGTAGGCATTTTTGCTATAATGTAAAGTGCCTAGAAGTGTCCCAAGTATTGTATCTTTCCCTAACACAAAGAGTGAGACATTTCTAGACATTTTCAGCACTCAGGACGGGGGCCTAAGTGTGGGTCCCCGGGAACGGCCGGTGCTGGTGATGGGTCTCTCCATGGAGGCCCGGGTCAGCGAAATCTGACTAAGTGTGGAATGGAGAACCAAGGGCGCGAGGCTCTTTAACCGAGGCCCATGGGTGATAACCCTCAGGACGGGGGCTTAAGTGTGGGTCTCCGGGCACGGCCGGTGCTGGTGCTGGGTCTCTCCTTGGAGGCCTGGGTCAGTGAAATCGGACTAAGTGTGGAATGGAGAACCAAGGGCGCGAGGCTCTTTAACCAAGGCCCATGGGTGATAACACTCAGGACGGGGGCTAAAGTGTGGGTCTCCGGGCACGGCCGGTCCTGGTGCTGGGTCTCTCCATGGAGGCCTGGGTCAGCGAAATCGGACTAAGTGTGGAATGGAGAACCAAGGGCGCGAGGCTCTTTAACCAAGGCCCATGGGTGATAACACTCAGGACGGGGGCTTAAGTGTGGGTCTCAGGGCACGGCCGTTGCTGGTGCTTGGTCTCTCCTTGGAGGCCCGGGTCAGCGAAATCTGACTAAGTGTGGAATGGAGAACCAAGGGCGCGAGGCTCTTTAACCAAGGCCCATGGGTGATAACACTCAGGACGGGGGCTTAAGTGTGGGTCCCCGGGCACGGCCGGTGCTGGTGCTTGGTCTCTCCGTGAAAGCCCGGTTCAGTGAAATGTGACTAAGAAAGAGATCTAAACACAGGAAACTGATATACATATGTTTCCTTTGATTCCTTTGGAGATAGCCATAGGAAATATGGGTAAGAACGGGAACCAAGGCTCCTTTGGAGATAAGCATAGGAGTGTTTCCTTTAAAGAGGATCATAGGAATGTTTCCTTTTGAATTACTCATAGAGAGACCCAAATATTGCACTTCCGTAACCCCTAGAGTGGGACATTTCTAGGCATTTTGCTGTAATGTAAAGTGCCTACAAGTGTCCCATGTACTGTATTACCCTAAAACCAAAGGTGTGGGACTTTTCCAGGCATTTTGCCTCAATGATAAGTGCCTAGAAGCGTCCGGCTCATTCTGATTGGTTGGGACATTTTTAGGCATTTTTGCTATAATGTAAAGCGCCTACAAATGTCCCATGTAATGTATTTTTCCCTGACACAAAGAGTGGAACATTTCTAGGCGTTTTCAGCACTCAGGGTGTGGGCTTTAGAGTGGGTCCCCGGGCTCAGCAATATTTGGAGGTTTTTTCTCCCATGTTTTGTATTTTTCCCCATGAAAAAGTGTGGGACATTTGTAGGCATTTTTGCTATAATGTAAAGTGCCTAGAAGTGTCCCAAGTATTGTATCTTTCCCTAACACAAAGAGTGAGACATTTCTAGACATTTTCAGCACTCAGGACGGGGGCCTAAGTGTGGGTCCCCGGGCTAGGCCGGTGCTGGTGCTGGGTCTCTCCATGGAGGCCTGGGTCAGCGAAATCGGACTAAGTGTGGAATGGAGAACCAAGGGCGCGAGGCTCTTTAACCAAGGCCCATGGGTGATAACACTCAGGACGGGGGCTAAAGTGTGGGTCTCCGGGCACGGCCGGTCCTGGTGCTGGGTCTCTCCATGGAGGCCTGGGTCAGCGAAATCGGACTAAGTGTGGAATGGAGAACCAAGGGCGCGAGGCTCTTTAACCAAGGCCCATGGGTGATAACACTCAGGACGGGGGCTTAAGTGTGGGTCTCAGGGCACGGCATTTGCTGGTGCTTGGTCTCTCCATGGAGGCCTGGGTCAGCGAAATTGGACTAAGTGTGGAATGGAGAACCAAGGGCGCGAGGCTCTTTAACCAAGGCCCATGGGTGATAACACTCAGGACGGGAGCTTAAGTGTGGGTCTCAGGGCATGGCCGGTTCTGGTGCTTGGTCTCTCCGGGAAAGCCCGGTTTAGTGAAATGTGACTAAGAAAGAGATCTAAACACAGGAAACTGATATACATATGTTTCCTTTGATTCCTTTGGAGATAACCATAGGAAATATGGGTAAGAACGGGAACCAAGGATCCTTTGGAGATAAGCATAGGAGTGTTTCCTTTAAAGAGGATCATAGGAATGTTTCCTTTTGAATTACTCATAGAGAGACCCAAATATTGCACTTCCGTAACCCCTAGAGTGGGACATTTCTAGGCATTTTGCTGTAATGTAAAGTGCCTACAAGTGTCCCATGTACTGTATTACCCTAAAACCAAAGGTGTGGGACTTTTCCAGGCATTTTGCCTCAATGATAAGTGCCTAGAAGCGTCCGGCTCATTCTGATTGGTTGGGACATGTTTAGGCATTTTTGCTATAATGTAAAGCGCCTACAAATGTCACATGTAATGTATTTTTCCCTGACACAAAGAGTGGAACATTTCTAGGCGTTTTCAGCACTCAGGGTGTGGGCTTTAGAGTGGGTCCCCGGGCTCAGCAATATTTGGAGGTTTTTTCTCCCATGTTTTGTATTTTTCCCCATGAAAACGTGTGGGACATTTGTAGGCATTTTTGCTATAATGTAAAGTGCCTAGAAGTGTCCCAAGTATTGTATCTTTCCCTAACACAAAGAGTGAGACATTTCTAGACATTTTCAGCACTCAGGACGGGGGCCTAAGTGTGGGTCCCCGGGCACGGCCGGTGCTGGTGCTGGGTCTCTCCATGGAGGCCTGGGTCAGCGAAATCGGACTAAGTGTGGAATGGAGAACCAAGGGCGCGAGGCTCTTTAACCAAGGCCCATGGGTGATAACACTCAGGACGGGGGCTTAAGTGTGGGTCTCAGGGCACGGCCGGTGCTGGTGCTTGGTCTCTCCTTGGAGGCCCGGGTCAGCGAAATCTGACTAAGTGTGGAATGGAGAACCAAGGGCGCGAGGCTCTTTAACCAAGGCCCATGGGTGATAACACTCAGGACGGGTCTAAAGTGTGGGTCTCCGGGCACGGCCGGTGCTGGTGCTGGGTCTCTCCATGGAGGCCTGGGTCAGCGAAATCGGACTAAGTGTGGAATGGAGAACCAAGGGCGCGAGGCTCTTTAACCAAGGCCCATGGGTGATAACACTCAGGACGGGGGCTTAAGTGTGGGTCTCAGGGCACGGCATTTGCTGGTGCTTGGTCTCTCCATGGAGGCCTGGGTCAGCAAAATCGGACTAAGTGTGGAATGGAGAACCAAGGGCGCGAGGCTCTTTAACCAAGGCCCATGGGTGATAACACTCAGGACGGGAGCTTAAGTGTGGGTCTCAGGGCATGGCCGGTTCTGGTGCTTGGTCTCTCCGGGAAAGCCCGGTTCAGTGAAATGTGACTAAGAAAGAGATCTAAACACAGGAAACTGATATACATATGTTTCCTTTGATTCCTTTGGAGATAACCATAGGAAATATGGGTAAGAACGGGAACCAAGGATCCTTTGGAGATAAGCATAGGAGTGTTTCCTTTAAAGAGGATCATAGGAATGTTTCCTTTTGAATTACTCATAGAGAGACCCAAATATTGCACTTCCGTAACCCCTAGAGTGGGACATTTCTAGGCATTTTGCTGTAATGTAAAGTGCCTACAAGTGTCCCATGTACTGTATTACCCTAAAACCAAAGGTGTGGGACTTTTCCAGGCATTTTGCCTCAATGATAAGTGCCTAGAAGCGTCCGGCTCATTCTGATTGGTTGGGACATGTTTAGGCATTTTTGCTATAATGTAAAGCGCCTACAAATGTCACATGTAATGTATTTTTCCCTGACACAAAGAGTGGAACATTTCTAGGCGTTTTCAGCACTCAGGGTGTGGGCTTTAGAGTGGGTCCCCGGGCTCAGCAATATTTGGAGGTTTTTTCTCCCATGTTTTGTATTTTTCCCCATGAAAACGTGTGGGACATTTGTAGGCATTTTTGCTATAATGTAAAGTGCCTAGAAGTGTCCCAAGTATTGTATCTTTCCCTAACACAAAGAGTGAGACATTTCTAGACATTTTCAGCACTCAGGACGGGGGCCTAAGTGTGGGTCCCCGGGCTAGGCCGGTGCTGGTGCTGGGTCTCTCCATGGAGGCCTGGGTCAGCGAAATCGGACTAAGTGTGGAATGGAGAACCAAGGGCGCGAGGCTCTTTAACCAAGGCCCATGGGTGATAACACTCAGGACGGGGGCTTAAGTGTGGGTCTCAGGGCACGGCCGGTGCTGGTGCTTGGTCTCTCCTTGGAGGCCCGGGTCAGCGAAATCTGACTAAGTGTGGAATGGAGAACCAAGGGCGCGAGGCTCTTTAACCAAGGCCCATGGGTGATAACACTCAGGACGGGGGCATAAGTGTGGGTCTCAGGGCACGGCCGGTGCTGGTGCTTGGTCTCTCCTTGGAGGCCCGGGTCAGCGAAATCTGACTAAGTGTGGAATGGAGAACAAAGGGCGCGAGGCTCTTTAACCAAGGCCCATGGGTGATAACACTCAGGACGGGTCTAAAGTGTGGGTCTCCGGGCACGGCCGGTGCTGGTGCTGGGTCTCTCCATGGAGGCCTGGGTCAGCGAAATCGGACTAAGTGTGGAATGGAGAACCAAGGGCGCGAGGCTCTTTAACCAAGGCCCATGGGTGATAACACTCAGGACGGGGGCTTAAGTGTGGGTCTCAGGGCACGGCATTTGCTGGTGCTTGGTCTCTCCATGGAGGCCTGGGTCAGCGAAATTGGACTAAGTGTGGAATGGAGAACCAAGGGCGCGAGGCTCTTTAACCAAGGCCCATGGGTGATAACACTCAGGACGGGAGCTTAAGTGTGGGTCTCAGGGCATGGCCGGTTCTGGTGCTTGATCTCTCCGGGAAAGCCCGGTTCAGTGAAATGTGACTAAGAAAGAGATCTAAACACAGGAAACTGATATACATATGTTTCCTTTGATTCCTTTGGAGATAACCATAGGAAATATGGGTAAGAACGGGAACCAAGGATCCTTTGGAGATAAGCATAGGAGTGTTTCCTTTAAAGAGGATCATAGGAATGTTTCCTTTTGAATTACTCATAGAGAGACCCAAATATTGCACTTCCGTAACCCCTAGAGTGGGACATTTCTAGGCATTTTGCTGTAATGTAAAGTGCCTACAAGTGTCCCATGTACTGTATTACCCTAAAACCAAAGGTGTGGGACTTTTCCAGGCATTTTGCCTCAATGATAAGTGCCTAGAAGCGTCCGGCTCATTCTGATTGGTTGGGACATTTTTAGGCATTTTTGCTATAATGTAAAGCGCCTACAAATGTCACATGTAATGTATTTTTCCCTGACACAAAGAGTGGAACATTTCTAGGCGTTTTCAGCACTCAGGGTGTGGGCTTTAGAGTGGGTCCCCGGGCTCAGCAATATTTGGAGGTTTTTTCTCCCATGTTTTGTATTTTTCCCCATGAAAACGTGTGGGACATTTGTAGGCATTTTTGCTATAATGTAAAGTGCCTAGAAGTGTCCCAAGTATTGTATCTTTCCCTAACACAAAGAGTGAGACATTTCTAGACATTTTCAGCACTCAGGACGGGGGCCTAAGTGTGGGTCCCCGGGAACGGCCGGTGCTGGTGATGGGTCTCTCCATGGAGGCCCGGGTCAGCGAAATCTGACTAAGTGTGGAATGGAGAACCAAGGGCGCGAGGCTCTTTAACCGAGGCCCATGGGTGATAACCCTCAGGACGGGGGCTTAAGTGTGGGTCTCCGGGCACGGCCGGTGCTGGTGCTGGGTCTCTCCTTGGAGGCCTGGGTCAGTGAAATCGGACTAAGTGTGGAATGGAGAACCAAGGGCGCGAGGCTCTTTAACCAAGGCCCATGGGTGATAACACTCAGGACGGGGGCTAAAGTGTGGGTCTCCGGGCACGGCCGGTCCTGGTGCTGGGTCTCTCCATGGAGGCCTGGGTCAGCGAAATCGGACTAAGTGTGGAATGGAGAACCAAGGGCGCGAGGCTCTTTAACCAAGGCCCATGGGTGATAACACTCAGGACGGGGGCTTAAGTGTGGGTCTCAGGGCACGGCCGTTGCTGGTGCTTGGTCTCTCCTTGGAGGCCCGGGTCAGCGAAATCTGACTAAGTGTGGAATGGAGAACCAAGGGCGCGAGGCTCTTTAACCAAGGCCCATGGGTGATAACACTCAGGACGGGGGCTTAAGTGTGGGTCCCCGGGCACGGCCGGTGCTGGTGCTTGGTCTCTCCGTGAAAGCCCGGTTCAGTGAAATGTGACTAAGAAAGAGATCTAAACACAGGAAACTGATATACATATGTTTCCTTTGATTCCTTTGGAGATAGCCATAGGAAATATGGGTAAGAACGGGAACCAAGGCTCCTTTGGAGATAAGCATAGGAGTGTTTCCTTTAAAGAGGATCATAGGAATGTTTCCTTTTGAATTACTCATAGAGAGACCCAAATATTGCACTTCCGTAACCCCTAGAGTGGGACATTTCTAGGCATTTTGCTGTAATGTAAAGTGCCTACAAGTGTCCCATGTACTGTATTACCCTAAAACCAAAGGTGTGGGACTTTTCCAGGCATTTTGCCTCAATGATAAGTGCCTAGAAGCGTCCGGCTCATTCTGATTGGTTGGGACATTTTTAGGCATTTTTGCTATAATGTAAAGCGCCTACAAATGTCCCATGTAATGTATTTTTCCCTGACACAAAGAGTGGAACATTTCTAGGCGTTTTCAGCACTCAGGGTGTGGGCTTTAGAGTGGGTCCCCGGGCTCAGCAATATTTGGAGGTTTTTTCTCCCATGTTTTGTATTTTTCCCCATGAAAAAGTGTGGGACATTTGTAGGCATTTTTGCTATAATGTAAAGTGCCTAGAAGTGTCCCAAGTATTGTATCTTTCCCTAACACAAAGAGTGAGACATTTCTAGACATTTTCAGCACTCAGGACGGGGGCCTAAGTGTGGGTCCCCGGGCTAGGCCGGTGCTGGTGCTGGGTCTCTCCATGGAGGCCTGGGTCAGCGAAATCGGACTAAGTGTGGAATGGAGAACCAAGGGCGCGAGGCTCTTTAACCAAGGCCCATGGGTGATAACACTCAGGACGGGGGCTAAAGTGTGGGTCTCCGGGCACGGCCGGTCCTGGTGCTGGGTCTCTCCATGGAGGCCTGGGTCAGCGAAATCGGACTAAGTGTGGAATGGAGAACCAAGGGCGCGAGGCTCTTTAACCAAGGCCCATGGGTGATAACACTCAGGACGGGGGCTTAAGTGTGGGTCTCAGGGCACGGCATTTGCTGGTGCTTGGTCTCTCCATGGAGGCCTGGGTCAGCGAAATTGGACTAAGTGTGGAATGGAGAACCAAGGGCGCGAGGCTCTTTAACCAAGGCCCATGGGTGATAACACTCAGGACGGGAGCTTAAGTGTGGGTCTCAGGGCATGGCCGGTTCTGGTGCTTGGTCTCTCCGGGAAAGCCCGGTTTAGTGAAATGTGACTAAGAAAGAGATCTAAACACAGGAAACTGATATACATATGTTTCCTTTGATTCCTTTGGAGATAACCATAGGAAATATGGGTAAGAACGGGAACCAAGGATCCTTTGGAGATAAGCATAGGAGTGTTTCCTTTAAAGAGGATCATAGGAATGTTTCCTTTTGAATTACTCATAGAGAGACCCAAATATTGCACTTCCGTAACCCCTAGAGTGGGACATTTCTAGGCATTTTGCTGTAATGTAAAGTGCCTACAAGTGTCCCATGTACTGTATTACCCTAAAACCAAAGGTGTGGGACTTTTCCAGGCATTTTGCCTCAATGATAAGTGCCTAGAAGCGTCCGGCTCATTCTGATTGGTTGGGACATGTTTAGGCATTTTTGCTATAATGTAAAGCGCCTACAAATGTCACATGTAATGTATTTTTCCCTGACACAAAGAGTGGAACATTTCTAGGCGTTTTCAGCACTCAGGGTGTGGGCTTTAGAGTGGGTCCCCGGGCTCAGCAATATTTGGAGGTTTTTTCTCCCATGTTTTGTATTTTTCCCCATGAAAACGTGTGGGACATTTGTAGGCATTTTTGCTATAATGTAAAGTGCCTAGAAGTGTCCCAAGTATTGTATCTTTCCCTAACACAAAGAGTGAGACATTTCTAGACATTTTCAGCACTCAGGACGGGGGCCTAAGTGTGGGTCCCCGGGCTAGGCCGGTGCTGGTGCTGGGTCTCTCCATGGAGGCCTGGGTCAGCGAAATCGGACTAAGTGTGGAATGGAGAACCAAGGGCGCGAGGCTCTTTAACCAAGGCCCATGGGTGATAACACTCAGGACGGGGGCTTAAGTGTGGGTCTCAGGGCACGGCCGGTGCTGGTGCTTGGTCTCTCCTTGGAGGCCCGGGTCAGCGAAATCTGACTAAGTGTGGAATGGAGAACCAAGGGCGCGAGGCTCTTTAACCAAGGCCCATGGGTGATAACACTCAGGACGGGTCTAAAGTGTGGGTCTCCGGGCACGGCCGGTGCTGGTGCTGGGTCTCTCCATGGAGGCCTGGGTCAGCGAAATCGGACTAAGTGTGGAATGGAGAACCAAGGGCGCGAGGCTCTTTAACCAAGGCCCATGGGTGATAACACTCAGGACGGGGGCTTAAGTGTGGGTCTCAGGGCACGGCATTTGCTGGTGCTTGGTCTCTCCATGGAGGCCTGGGTCAGCAAAATCGGACTAAGTGTGGAATGGAGAACCAAGGGCGCGAGGCTCTTTAACCAAGGCCCATGGGTGATAACACTCAGGACGGGAGCTTAAGTGTGGGTCTCAGGGCATGGCCGGTTCTGGTGCTTGGTCTCTCCGGGAAAGCCCGGTTCAGTGAAATGTGACTAAGAAAGAGATCTAAACACAGGAAACTGATATACATATGTTTCCTTTGATTCCTTTGGAGATAACCATAGGAAATATGGGTAAGAACGGGAACCAAGGATCCTTTGGAGATAAGCATAGGAGTGTTTCCTTTAAAGAGGATCATAGGAATGTTTCCTTTTGAATTACTCATAGAGAGACCCAAATATTGCACTTCCGTAACCCCTAGAGTGGGACATTTCTAGGCATTTTGCTGTAATGTAAAGTGCCTACAAGTGTCCCATGTACTGTATTACCCTAAAACCAAAGGTGTGGGACTTTTCCAGGCATTTTGCCTCAATGATAAGTGCCTAGAAGCGTCCGGCTCATTCTGATTGGTTGGGACATGTTTAGGCATTTTTGCTATAATGTAAAGCGCCTACAAATGTCACATGTAATGTATTTTTCCCTGACACAAAGAGTGGAACATTTCTAGGCGTTTTCAGCACTCAGGGTGTGGGCTTTAGAGTGGGTCCCCGGGCTCAGCAATATTTGGAGGTTTTTTCTCCCATGTTTTGTATTTTTCCCCATGAAAACGTGTGGGACATTTGTAGGCATTTTTGCTATAATGTAAAGTGCCTAGAAGTGTCCCAAGTATTGTATCTTTCCCTAACACAAAGAGTGAGACATTTCTAGACATTTTCAGCACTCAGGACGGGGGCCTAAGTGTGGGTCCCCGGGCTAGGCCGGTGCTGGTGCTGGGTCTCTCCATGGAGGCCTGGGTCAGCGAAATCGGACTAAGTGTGGAATGGAGAACCAAGGGCGCGAGGCTCTTTAACCAAGGCCCATGGGTGATAACACTCAGGACGGGGGCTTAAGTGTGGGTCTCAGGGCACGGCCGGTGCTGGTGCTTGGTCTCTCCTTGGAGGCCCGGGTCAGCGAAATCTGACTAAGTGTGGAATGGAGAACCAAGGGCGCGAGGCTCTTTAACCAAGGCCCATGGGTGATAACACTCAGGACGGGTCTAAAGTGTGGGTCTCCGGGCACGGCCGGTGCTGGTGCTGGGTCTCTCCATGGAGGCCTGGGTCAGCGAAATCGGACTAAGTGTGGAATGGAGAACCAAGGGCGCGAGGCTCTTTAACCAAGGCCCATGGGTGATAACACTCAGGACGGGGGCTTAAGTGTGGGTCTCAGGGCACGGCATTTGCTGGTGCTTGGTCTCTCCATGGAGGCCTGGGTCAGCGAAATTGGACTAAGTGTGGAATGGAGAACCAACGGCGCGAGGCTCTTTAACCAAGGCCCATGGGTGATAACACTCAGGACGGGAGCTTAAGTGTGGGTCTCAGGGCATGGCCGGTTCTGGTGCTTGATCTCTCCGGGAAAGCCCGGTTCAGTGAAATGTGACTAAGAAAGAGATCTAAACACAGGAAACTGATATACATATGTTTCCTTTGATTCCTTTGGAGATAACCATAGGAAATATGGGTAAGAACGGGAACCAAGGATCCTTTGGAGATAAGCATAGGAGTGTTTCCTTTAAAGAGGATCATAGGAATGTTTCCTTTTGAATTACTCATAGAGAGACCCAAATATTGCACTTACGTAACCCCTAGAGTGGGACGTTTCTAGGCATTTTGCTGTAATGTAAAGTGCCTACAAGTGTCCCATGTACTGTATTACCCTAAAACCAAAGGTGTGGGACTTTTCCAGGCATTTTGCCTCAATGATAAGTGCCTAGAAGCGTCCGGCTCATTCTGATTGGTTGGGACATTTTTAGGCATTTTTGCTATAATGTAAAGCGCCTACAAATGTCCCATGTAATGTATTTTTCCCTGACACAAAGAGTGGAACATTTCTAGGCGTTTTCAGCACTCAGGGTGTGGGCTTTAGAGTGGGTCCCCGGGCTCAGCAATATTTGGAGGTTTTTTCTCCCATGTTTTGTATTTTTCCCCATGAAAAAGTGTGGGACATTTGTAGGCATTTTTGCTATAATGTAAAGTGCCTAGAAGTGTCCCAAGTATTGTATCTTTCCCTAACACAAAGAGTGAGACATTTCTAGACATTTTCAGCACTCAGGACGGGGGCCTAAGTGTGGGTCCCCGGGCTAGGCCGGTGCTGGTGCTGGGTCTCTCCATGGAGGCCTGGGTCAGCGAAATCGGACTAAGTGTGGAATGGAGAACCAAGGGCGCGAGGCTCTTTAACCAAGGCCCATGGGTGATAACACTCAGGACGGGGGCTTAAGTGTGGGTCTCAGGGCACGGCATTTGCTGGTGCTTGGTCTCTCCATGGAGGCCTGGGTCAGCGAAATCGGACTAAGTGTGGAATGGAGAACCAAGGGCGCGAGGCTCTTTAACCAAGGCCCATGGGTGATAACACTCAGGACGGGAGCTTAAGTGTGGGTCTCAGGGCATGGCCGGTTCTGGTGCTTGGTCTCTCCGGGAAAGCCCGGTTCAGTGAAATGTGACTAAGAAAGAGATCTAAACACAGGAAACTGATATACATATGTTTCCTTTGATTCCTTTGGAGATAACCATAGGAAATATGGGTAAGAACGGGAACCAAGGATCCTTTGGAGATAAGGATAGGAGTGTTTCCTTTAAAGAGGATCATAGGAATGTTTCCTTTTGAATTACTCATAGAGAGACCCAAATATTGCACTTCCGTAACCCCTAGAGTGGGACATTTCTAGGCATTTTGCTGTAATGTAAAGTGCCTACAAGTGTCCCATGTACTGTATTACCCTAAAACCAAAGGTGTGGGACTTTTCCAGGCATTTTGCCTCAATGATAAGTGCCTAGAAGCGTCCGGCTCATTCTGATTGGTTGGGACATGTTTAGGCATTTTTGCTATAATGTAAAGCGCCTACAAATGTCACATGTAATGTATTTTTCCCTGACACAAAGAGTGGAACATTTCTAGGCGTTTTCAGCACTCAGGGTGTGGGCTTTAGAGTGGGTCCCCGGGCTCAGCAATATTTGGAGGTTTTTTCTCCCATGTTTTGTATTTTTCCCCATGAAAACGTGTGGGACATTTGTAGGCATTTTTGCTATAATGTAAAGTGCCTAGAAGTGTCCCAAGTATTGTATCTTTCCCTAACACAAAGAGTGAGACATTTCTAGACATTTTCAGCACTCAGGACGGGGGCCTAAGTGTGGGTCCCCGGGCTAGGCCGGTGCTGGTGCTGGGTCTCTCCATGGAGGCCTGGGTCAGCGAAATCGGACTAAGTGTGGAATGGAGAACCAAGGGCGCGAGGCTCTTTAACCAAGGCCCATGGGTGATAACACTCAGGACGGGGGCTTAAGTGTGGGTCTCAGGGCACGGCCGGTGCTGGTGCTTGGTCTCTCCTTGGAGGCCCGGGTCAGCGAAATCTGACTAAGTGTGGAATGGAGAACCAAGGGCGCGAGGCTCTTTAACCAAGGCCCATGGGTGATAACACTCAGGACGGGTCTAAAGTGTGGGTCTCCGGGCACGGCCGGTGCTGGTGCTGGGTCTCTCCATGGAGGCCTGGGTCAGCGAAATCGGACTAAGTGTGGAATGGAGAACCAAGGGCGCGAGGCTCTTTAACCAAGGCCCATGGGTGATAACACTCAGGACGGGGGCTTAAGTGTGGGTCTCAGGGCACGGCATTTGCTGGTGCTTGGTCTCTCCATGGAGGCCTGGGTCAGCGAAATTGGACTAAGTGTGGAATGGAGAACCAAGGGCGCGAGGCTCTTTAACCAAGGCCCATGGGTGATAACACTCAGGACGGGAGCTTAAGTGTGGGTCTCAGGGCATGGCCGGTTCTGGTGCTTGATCTCTCCGGGAAAGCCCGGTTCAGTGAAATGTGACTAAGAAAGAGATCTAAACACAGGAAACTGATATACATATGTTTCCTTTGATTCCTTTGGAGATAACCATAGGAAATATGGGTAAGAACGGGAACCAAGGATCCTTTGGAGATAAGCATAGGAGTGTTTCCTTTAAAGAGGATCATAGGAATGTTTCCTTTTGAATTACTCATAGAGAGACCCAAATATTGCACTTCCGTAACCCCTAGAGTGGGACGTTTCTAGGCATTTTGCTGTAATGTAAAGTGCCTACAAGTGTCCCATGTACTGTATTACCCTAAAACCAAAGGTGTGGGACTTTTCCAGGCATTTTGCCTCAATGATAAGTGCCTAGAAGCGTCCGGCTCATTCTGATTGGTTGGGACATTTTTAGGCATTTTTGCTATAATGTAAAGCGCCTACAAATGTCACATGTAATGTATTTTTCCCTGACACAAAGAGTGGAACATTTCTAGGCGTTTTCAGCACTCAGGGTGTGGGCTTTAGAGTGGGTCCCCGGGCTCAGCAATATTTGGAGGTTTTTTCTCCCATGTTTTGTATTTTTCCCCATGAAAACGTGTGGGACATTTGCAGGCATTTTTGCTATAATGTAAAGTGCCTAGAAGTGTCCCAAGTATTGTATCTTTCCCTAACACAAAGAGTGAGACATTTCTAGACATTTTCAGCACTCAGGACGGGGGCCTAAGTGTGGGTCCCCGGGAACGGCCGGTGCTGGTGATGGGTCTCTCCATGGAGGCCCGGGTCAGCGAAATCTGACTAAGTGTGGAATGGAGAACCAAGGGCGCGAGGCTCTTTAACCGAGGCCCATGGGTGATAACACTCAGGACGGGGGCTTAAGTGTGGGTCTCCGGGCACGGCCGGTGCTGGTGCTGGGTCTCTCCTTGGAGGCCTGGGTCAGTGAAATCGGACTAAGTGTGGAATGGAGAACCAAGGGCGCGAGGCTCTTTAACCAAGGCCCATGGGTGATAACACTCAGGACGGGGGCTAAAGTGTGGGTCTCCGGGCACGGCCGGTCCTGGTGCTGGGTCTCTCCATGGAGGCCTGGGTCAGCGAAATTGGACTAAGTGTGGAATGGAGAACCAAGGGCGCGAGGCTCTTTAGCCAAGGCCCATGGGTGATAACACTCAGGACGGGGGCTTAAGTGTGGGTCCCCGGGCACGGCCGGTGCTGGTGCTTGGTCTCTCCGTGAAAGCCCGGTTCAGTGAAATGTGACTAAGAAAGAGATCTAAACACAGGAAACTGATATACATATGTTTCCTTTGATTCCTTTGGAGATAGCCATAGGAAATATGGGTAAGAACGGGAACCAAGGCTCCTTTGGAGATAAGCATAGGAGTGTTTCCTTTAAAGAGGATCATAGGAATGTTTCCTTTTGAATTACTCATAGAGAGACCCAAATATTGCACTTCCGTAACCCCTAGAGTGGGACATTTCTAGGCATTTTGCTGTAATGTAAAGTGCCTACAAGTGTCCCATGTACTGTATTACCCTAAAACCAAAGGTGTGGGACTTTTCCAGGCATTTTGCCTCAATGATAAGTGCCTAGAAGCGTCCGGCTCATTCTGATTGGTTGGGACATTTTTAGGCATTTTTGCTATAATGTAAAGCGCCTACAAATGTCCCATGTAATGTATTTTTCCCTGACACAAAGAGTGGAACATTTCTAGGCGTTTTCAGCACTCAGGGTGTGGGCTTTAGAGTGGGTCCCCGGGCTCAGCAATATTTGGAGGTTTTTTCTCCCATGTTTTGTATTTTTCCCCATGAAAAAGTGTGGGACATTTGTAGGCATTTTTGCTATAATGTAAAGTGCCTAGAAGTGTCCCAAGTATTGTATCTTTCCCTAACACAAAGAGTGAGACATTTCTAGACATTTTCAGCACTCAGGACGGGGGCCTAAGTGTGGGTCCCCGGGCTAGGCCGGTGCTGGTGCTGGGTCTCTCCATGGAGGCCTGGGTCAGCGAAATCGGACTAAGTGTGGAATGGAGAACCAAGGGCGCGAGGCTCTTTAACCAAGGCCCATGGGTGATAACACTCAGGACGGGGGCTTAAGTGTGGGTCTCAGGGCACGGCATTTGCTGGTGCTTGGTCTCTCCATGGAGGCCTGGGTCAGCGAAATTGGACTAAGTGTGGAATGGAGAACCAAGGGCGCGAGGCTCTTTAACCAAGGCCCATGGGTGATAACACTCAGGACGGGAGCTTAAGTGTGGGTCTCAGGGCATGGCCGGTTCTGGTGCTTGATCTCTCCGGGAAAGCCCGGTTCAGTGAAATGTGACTAAGAAAGAGATCTAAACACAGGAAACTGATATACATATGTTTCCTTTGATTCCTTTGGAGATAACCATAGGAAATATGGGTAAGAACGGGAACCAAGGATCCTTTGGAGATAAGCATAGGAGTGTTTCCTTTAAAGAGGATCATAGGAATGTTTCCTTTTGAATTACTCATAGAGAGACCCAAATATTGCACTTCCGTAACCCCTAGAGTGGGACGTTTCTAGGCATTTTGCTGTAATGTAAAGTGCCTACAAGTGTCCCATGTACTGTATTACCCTAAAACCAAAGGTGTGGGACTTTTCCAGGCATTTTGCCTCAATGATAAGTGCCTAGAAGCGTCCGGCTCATTCTGATTGGTTGGGACATTTTTAGGCATTTTTGCTATAATGTAAAGCGCCTACAAATGTCACATGTAATGTATTTTTCCCTGACACAAAGAGTGGAACATTTCTAGGCGTTTTCAGCACTCAGGGTGTGGGCTTTAGAGTGGGTCCCCGGGCTCAGCAATATTTGGAGGTTTTTTCTCCCATGTTTTGTATTTTTCCCCATGAAAACGTGTGGGACATTTGCAGGCATTTTTGCTATAATGTAAAGTGCCTAGAAGTGTCCCAAGTATTGTATCTTTCCCTAACACAAAGAGTGAGACATTTCTAGACATTTTCAGCACTCAGGACGGGGGCCTAAGTGTGGGTCCCCGGGAACGGCCGGTGCTGGTGATGGGTCTCTCCATGGAGGCCCGGGTCAGCGAAATCTGACTAAGTGTGGAATGGAGAACCAAGGGCGCGAGGCTCTTTAACCGAGGCCCATGGGTGATAACACTCAGGACGGGGGCTTAAGTGTGGGTCTCCGGGCACGGCCGGTGCTGGTGCTGGGTCTCTCCTTGGAGGCCTGGGTCAGTGAAATCGGACTAAGTGTGGAATGGAGAACCAAGGGCGCGAGGCTCTTTAACCAAGGCCCATGGGTGATAACACTCAGGACGGGGGCTAAAGTGTGGGTCTCCGGGCACGGCCGGTCCTGGTGCTGGGTCTCTCCATGGAGGCCTGGGTCAGCGAAATTGGACTAAGTGTGGAATGGAGAACCAAGGGCGCGAGGCTCTTTAGCCAAGGCCCATGGGTGATAACACTCAGGACGGGGGCTTAAGTGTGGGTCCCCGGGCACGGCCGGTGCTGGTGCTTGGTCTCTCCGTGAAAGCCCGGTTCAGTGAAATGTGACTAAGAAAGAGATCTAAACACAGGAAACTGATATACATATGTTTCCTTTGATTCCTTTGGAGATAGCCATAGGAAATATGGGTAAGAACGGGAACCAAGGCTCCTTTGGAGATAAGCATAGGAGTGTTTCCTTTAAAGAGGATCATAGGAATGTTTCCTTTTGAATTACTCATAGAGAGACCCAAATATTGCACTTCCGTAACCCCTAGAGTGGGACATTTCTAGGCATTTTGCTGTAATGTAAAGTGCCTACAAGTGTCCCATGTACTGTATTACCCTAAAACCAAAGGTGTGGGACTTTTCCAGGCATTTTGCCTCAATGATAAGTGCCTAGAAGCGTCCGGCTCATTCTGATTGGTTGGGACATTTTTAGGCATTTTTGCTATAATGTAAAGCGCCTACAAATGTCCCATGTAATGTATTTTTCCCTGACACAAAGAGTGGAACATTTCTAGGCGTTTTCAGCACTCAGGGTGTGGGCTTTAGAGTGGGTCCCCGGGCTCATCAATATTTGGAGGTTTTTTCTCCCATGTTTTGTATTTTTCCCCATGAAAAAGTGTGGGACATTTGTAGGCATTTTTGCTATAATGTAAAGTGCCTAGAAGTGTCCCAAGTATTGTATCTTTCCCTAACACAAAGAGTGAGACATTTCTAGACATTTTCAGCACTCAGGACGGGGGCCTAAGTGTGGGTCCCCGGGCACGGCCGGTGCTGGTGCTGGGTCTCTCCATGGAGGCCTGGGTCAGCGAAATCGGACTAAGTGTGGAATGGAGAACCAAGGGCGCGAGGCTCTTTAACCAAGGCCCATGGGTGATAACACTCAGGACGGGGGCTTAAGTGTGGGTCTCAGGGCACGGCCGGTGCTGGTGCTTGGTCTCTCCTTGGAGGCCCGGGTCAGCGAAATCTGACTAAGTATGGAATGGAGAACCAAGGGCGCGAGGCTCTTTAACCAAGGCCCATGGGTGATAACACTCAGGACGGGTCTAAAGTGTGGGTCTCCGGGCACGGCCGGTGCTGGTGCTGGGTCTCTCCATGGAGGCCTGGGTCAGCGAAATCGGACTAAGTGTGGAATGGAGAACCAAGGGCGCGAGGCTCTTTAACCAAGGCCCATGGGTGATAACACTCAGGACGGGGGCTTAAGTGTGGGTCTCAGGGCACGGCATTTGCTGGTGCTTGGTCTCTCCATGGAGGCCTGGGTCAGCGAAATCGGACTAAGTGTGGAATGGAGAACCAAGGGCGCGAGGCTCTTTAACCAAGGCCCATGGGTGATAACACTCAGGACGGGAGCTTAAGTGTGGGTCTCAGGGCATGGCCGGTTCTGGTGCTTGATCTCTCCGGGAAAGCCCGGTTCAGTGAAATGTGACTAAGAAAGAGATCTAAACACAGGAAACTGATATACATATGTTTCCTTTGATTCCTTTGGAGATAACCATAGGAAATATGGGTAAGAACGGGAACCAAGGATCCTTTGGAGATAAGCATAGGAGTGTTTCCTTTAAAGAGGATCATAGGAATGTTTCCTTTTGAATTACTCATAGAGAGACCCAAATATTGCACTTCCGTAACCCCTAGAGTGGGACATTTCTAGGCATTTTGCTGTAATGTAAAGTGCCTACAAGTGTCCCATGTACTGTATTACCCTAAAACCAAAGGTGTGGGACTTTTCCAGGCATTTTGCCTCAATGATAAGTGCCTAGAAGCGTCCGGCTCATTCTGATTGGTTGGGACATTTTTAGGCATTTTTGCTATAATGTAAAGCGCCTACAAATGTCACATGTAATGTATTTTTCCCTGACACAAAGAGTGGAACATTTCTAGGCGTTTTCAGCACTCAGGGTGTGGGCTTTAGAGTGGGTCCCCGGGCTCAGCAATATTTGGAGGTTTTTTCTCCCATGTTTTGTATTTTTCCCCATGAAAACGTGTGGGACATTTGTAGGCATTTTTGCTATAATGTAAAGTGCCTAGGAGTGTCCCAAGTATTGTATCTTTCCCTAACACAAAGAGTGAGACATTTCTAGACATTTTCAGCACTCAGGACGGGGGCCTAAGTGTGGATCCCCGGGAACGGCCGGTGCTGGTGATGGGTCTCTCCATGGAGGCCCGGGTCAGCGAAATCTGACTAAGTGTGGAATGGAGAACCAAGGGCGCGAGGCTCTTTAACCGAGGCCCATGGGTGATAACACTCAGGACGGGGGCTTAAGTGTGGGTCTCCGGGCACGGCCGGTGCTGGTGCTGGGTCTCTCCTTGGAGGCCTGGGTCAGTGAAATCGGACTAAGTGTGGAATGGAGAACCAAGGGCGCGAGGCTCTTTAACCAAGGCCCATGGGTGATAACACTCAGGACGGGGGCTAAAGTGTGGGTCTCCGGGCACGGCCGGTCCTGGTGCTGGGTCTCTCCATGGAGGCCTGGGTCAGCGAAATCGGACTAAGTGTGGAATGGAGAACCAAGGGCGCGAGGCTCTTTAACCAAGGCCCATGGGTGATAACACTCAGGACGGGGGCTTAAGTGTGGGTCTCAGGGCACGGCATTTGCTGGTGCTTGGTCTCTCCATGGAGGCCTGGGTCAGCGAAATCGGACTAAGTGTGGAATGGAGAACCAAGGGCGCGAGGCTCTTTAACCAAGGCCCATGGGTGATAACACTCAGGACGGGAGCTTAAGTGTGGGTCTCAGGGCATGGCCGGTTCTGGTGCTTGGTCTCTCCGGGAAAGCCCGGTTCAGTGAAATGTGACTAAGAAAGAGATCTAAACACAGGAAACTGATATACATATGTTTCCTTTGATTCCTTTGGAGATAACCATAGGAAATATGGGTAAGAACGGGAACCAAGGATCCTTTGGAGATAAGGATAGGAGTGTTTCCTTTAAAGAGGATCATAGGAATGTTTCCTTTTGAATTACTCATAGAGAGACCCAAATATTGCACTTCCGTAACCCCTAGAGTGGGACATTTCTAGGCATTTTGCTGTAATGTAAAGTGCCTACAAGTGTCCCATGTACTGTATTACCCTAAAACCAAAGGTGTGGGACTTTTCCAGGCATTTTGCCTCAATGATAAGTGCCTAGAAGCGTCCGGCTCATTCTGATTGGTTGGGACATTTTTAGGCATTTTTGCTATAATGTAAAGCGCCTACAAATGTCACATGTAATGTATTTTTCCCTGACACAAAGAGTGGAACATTTCTAGGCGTTTTCAGCACTCAGGGTGTGGGCTTTAGAGTGGGTCCCCGGGCTCAGCAATATTTGGAGGTTTTTTCTCCCATGTTTTGTATTTTTCCCCATGAAAACGTGTGGGACATTTGTAGGCATTTTTGCTATAATGTAAAGTGCCTAGAAGTGTCCCAAGTATTGTATCTTTCCCTAACACAAAGAGTGAGACATTTCTAGACATTTTCAGCACTCAGGACGGGGGCCTAAGTGTGGGTCCCCGGGAACGGCCGGTGCTGGTGATGGGTCTCTCCATGGAGGCCCGGGTCAGCGAAATCTGACTAAGTGTGGAATGGAGAACCAAGGGCGCGAGGCTCTTTAACCAAGGCCCATGGGTGATAACACTCAGGACGGGTCTAAAGTGTGGGTCTCCGGGCACGGCCGGTGCTGGTGCTGGGTCTCTCCATGGAGGCCTGGGTCAGCGAAATCGGACTAAGTGTGGAATGGAGAACCAAGGGCGCGAGGCTCTTTAGCCAAGGCCCATGGGTGATAACACTCAGGACGGGGGCTTAAGTGTGGGTCTCCGGGCACGGCCGGTGCTGGTGCTTGGTCTCTCCATGGAGGCCTTGGTCAGCGAAATCGGACTAAGTGTGGAATGGAGAACCAAGGGCGCGAGGCTCTTTAACCAAGGCCCATGGGTGATAACACTCAGGACGGGGGCTTAAGTGTGGGTCTCAGGGCACGGCCGGTGCTGGTGCTTGGTCTCTCCTTGGAGGCCCGGGTCAGCGAAATCTGACTAAGTGTGGAATGGAGAACCAAGGGCGCGAGGCTCTTTAACCGAGGCCCATGGGTGATAACACTCAGGACGGGGACTTAAGTGTGGGTCTCAGGGCACGGCATTTGCTGGTGCTTGGTCTCTCCATGGAGGCCTGGGTCAGCGAAATCGGACTAAGTGTGGAATGGAGAACCAAGGGCGCGAGGCTCTTTAACCAAGGCCCATGGGTGATAACACTCAGGACGGGGGCTTAAGTGTGGGTCTCAGGGCACGGCATTTGCTGGTGCTTGGTCTCTCCATGGAGGCCTGGGTCAGCGAAATCGGACTAAGTGTGGAATGGAGAACCAAGGGCGCGAGGCTCTTTAACCAAGGCCCATGGGTGATAACACTCAGGACGGGGGCTTAAGTGTGGGTCTCAGGGCATGGCCGGTGCTGGTGCTTGGTCTCTCCGGGAAAGCCCGGTTCAGTGAAATGTGGCTAAGAAAGAGATCTAAACACAGGAAACTGATATACATATGTTTCCTTTGATTCCTTTGGAGATAACCATATGAAATATGGGTAAGAACGGGAACCAAGGATCCTTTGGAGATAAGCATAGGAGTGTTTCCTTTAAAGAGGATCATAGGAATGTTTCCTTTTGAATTACTCATAGAGAGACCCAAATATTGCACTTCCGTAACCCCTAGAGTGGGACATTTCTAGGCATTTTGCTGTAATGTAAAGTGCCTACAAGTGTCCCATGTATTGTATTACCCTAAAACCAAAGGTGTGGGACTTTTCCAGGCATTTTGCCTCAATGATAAGTGCCTAGAAGCGTCCGGCTCATTCTGATTGGTTGGGACATTTTTAGGCATTTTTGCTATAATGTAAAGCGCCTACAAATGTCCCATGTAATGTATTTTTCCCTGACACAAAGAGTGGAACATTTCTAGGCGTTTTCAGCACTCAGGGTGTGGGCTTTAGAGTGGGTCCCCGGGCTCAGCAATATTTGGAGGTTTTTTCTCCCATGTTTTGTATTTTTCCCCATGAAAACGTGTGGGACATTTGTAGGCATTTTTGCTATAATGTAAAGTGCCTAGAAGTGTCCCAAGTATTGTATCTTTCCCTAACACAAAGAGTGAGACATTTCTAGACATTTTCAGCACTCAGGACGGGGGCCTAAGTGTGGGTCCCCGGGAACGGCCGGTGCTGGTGATGGGTCTCTCCATGGAGGCCCGGGTCAGCGAAATCTGACTAAGTGTGGAATGGAGAACCAAGGGCGCGAGGCTCTTTAACCGAGGCCCATGGGTGATAACACTCAGGACGGGGGCTTAAGTGTGGGTCTCCGGGCACGGCCGGTGCTGGTGCTGGGTCTCTCCTTGGAGGCCTGGGTCAGTGAAATCGGACTAAGTGTGGAATGGAGAACCAAGGGCGCGAGGCTCTTTAACCAAGGCCCATGGGTGATAACACTCAGGACGGGGGCTAAAGTGTGGGTGTCCGGGCACGGCCGGTCCTGGTGCTGGGTCTCTCCATGGAGGCCTGGGTCAGCGAAATCGGACTATGTGTGGAATGGAGAACCAAGGGCGCGAGGCTCTTTAACCGAGGCCCATGGGTGATAACACTCAGGACGGGGGCTTAAGTGTGGGTCTCCGGGCACGGCCGGTGCTGGTGCTGGGTCTCTCCATGGAGGCCTGGGTCAGCGAAATCGAACTAAGTGTGGAATGGAGAACCAAGGGCGCGAGGCTCTTTAACCAAGGCCCATGGGTGATAACACTCAGGACGGGGGCTTAATTGTGGGTCTCCGGGCACGGCCGGTGCTGGTGCTTGGTCTCTCCATGGAGGCCTGGGTCAGCGAAATCGGACTAAGTGTGGAATGGAGAACCAAGAGCGCGAGGCTCTTTAACCAAGGCCCATGGGTGATAACACTCAGGACGGGGGCTTAAGTGTGGGTTTCAGGGCACGGCCGGTGCTGATGCTAGGTCTCTCCTTGGAGGCCCGGGTCAGCGAAATCTGACTAAGTGTGAAATGGAGAACCAAGAGCGCCAGGCTCTTTAACCCAGGCCCATGGGTGATAACACTCAAGAGGGGGACTTAAGTGTGGGTCCCCGGGCACGGCCGGTGCTGGTGCTTGGTCTCTCCGTGAAAGCCCGGTTCAGTGAAATGTGACTAAGAAAGAGATCTAAACACAGGAAACTGATATACATATGTTTCCTTTGATTCCTTTGGAGATAGCCATAGGAAATATGGGTAAGAACGGGAATCAAGGATCGTTTGGAGATAAGCATAGGAGTGTTTCCTTTAAAGAGGATCATAGGAATGTTTCCTTTTGAATTACTCATAGAGAGACCCAAATATTGCACTTCCGTAACCCCCAGTGTGGGACATTTCTAGGCATTTTGCTGTAATGTAAAGTGCCTACAAGTGTCCCATGTATTGTATTACCGTAACACCAGAGGTGTGGGACATTTCCAGGCATTTTGCCTCAATGATAGGTGCCTAGAAGCGTCCGACTCTTTCTGATTGGTTGGGACATTTTTAGGCATTTTTGCTATAATGTAAAGCGCCTACAAATGTCCCATGTAATGATATTTTTCCCTGACACAAAGAGTGGAACATTTCTAGGCGTTTTCAGCACTCAGGGTGTGGGCTTTAGAGTGGGTCCCCGGCCTCAGCAATATTTGGAGGTTTTTTCTCCCATGTTTTGTATTTTTCCCCATGAAAAAGTGTAGGACATTTGTAGGCATTTTTGCTATAATGTAAAGTGCCTAGAAGTGTCCCAAGTATTGTATCTTTCCCTAACACAAAGAGTGAGACATTTCGAGGCATTTTCAGCACTCAGGACGGGGGCCTAAGTATGGGTCCCCGGGCACAGCCGGTGCTGGTGCTGGGTCTCTCCATGGAGGCCCGGGTCAGCGAAATCTGACTAAGTGTGGAATGGAGAACCAAGGGCGCGAGGCTCTTTAACCGAGGCCCATGGGTGATAACACTCAGGACGGGGGCTTAAGTGTGGGTCTCAGGGCACGGCCGTTGCTGGTGCTTGGTCTCTCCTTGGAGGCCCGGGTCAGCGAAATCTGACTAAGTGTGGAATGGAGAACCAAGGGCGCGAGGCTCTTTAACCAAGGCCCATGGGTGATAACACTCAGGACGGGTCTAAAGTGTGGGTCTCCGGTCACGGCCGGTGCTGGTGCTGGGTCTCTCCATGGAGGCCTGGGTCAGCGAAATCGGACTAAGTGTGGAATGGAGAACCAAGGGCGCGAGGCTCTTTAACCAAGGCCCATGGGTGATAACACTCAGGACGGGGGCTTAAGTGTGGGTCTCAGGGCACGGCATTTGCTGGTGCTTGGTCTCTCCATGGAGGCCAGGGTCAGCGAAATCGGACTAAGTGTGGAATGGAGAACCAAGGGCGCGAGGCTCTTTAACCAAGGCCCATGGGTGATAACACTCAGGACGGGGGCTTAAGTGTGGGTCTCAGGGCATGGCCGGTGCTGGTGCTTGGTCTCTCCGGGAAAGCCCGGTTCAGTGAAATGTGACTAAGAAAGAGATCTAAACACAGGAAACTGATATACATATGTTTCCTTTGATTCCTTTGGAGATAACCATAGGAAATATGGGTAAGAACGGGAACCAAGGATCCTTTGGAGATAAGCATAGGAGTGTTTCCTTTAAAGAGGATCATAGGAATGTTTCCTTTTGAATTACTCATAGAGAGACCCAAATATTGCACTTCCGTAACCCCTAGTTTGGGAAATTTCTAGGCATTTTGCTGTAATGTAAAGTGCCTACAAGTGTCCCATGTATTGTATTACCCTAAAACCAAAGGTGTGGGACTTTTCCAGGCATTTTGCCTCAATGATAAGTGCCTAGAAGCGTCCGGCTCATTCTGATTGGTTGGGACATTTTTAGGCATTTTTGCTATAATGTAAAGCGCCTACAAATGTCCCATGTAATGTATTTTTCCCTGACACAAAGAGTGGAACATTTCTAGGCGTTTTCAGCACTCAGGGTGTGGGCTTTAGAGTGGGTCCCCGGGCTCAGCAATATTTGGAGGTTTTTTCTCCCATGTTTTGTATTTTTCCCCATGAAAACGTGTGGGACATTTGTAGGCATTTTTGCTATAATGTAAAGTGCCTAGAAGTGTCCCAAGTATTGTATCTTTCCCTAACACAAAGAGTGAGACATTTCTAGACATTTTCAGCACTCAGGACGGGGGCCTAAGTGTGGGTCCCCGGGAACGGCCGGTGCTGGTGATGGGTCTCTCCATGGAGGCCCGGGTCAGCGAAATCTGACTAAGTGTGGAATGGAGAACCAAGGGCGCGAGGCTCTTTAACCGAGGCCCATGGGTGATAACACTCAGGACGGGGGCTTAAGTGTGGGTCTCCGGGCACGGCCGGTGCTGGTGCTGGGTCTCTCCTTGGAGGCCTGGGTCAGTGAAATCGGACTAAGTGTGGAATGGAGAACCAAGGGCGCGAGGCTCTTTAACCAAGGCCCATGGGTGATAACACTCAGGACGGGGGCTAAAGTGTGGGTCTCCGGGCACGGCCGGTCCTGGTGCTGGGTCTCTCCATGGAGGCCTGGGTCAGCGAAATCGGACTATGTGTGGAATGGAGAACCAAGGGCGCGAGGCTCTTTAACCGAGGCCCATGGGTGATAACACTCAGGACGGGGGCTTAAGTGTGGGTCTCCGGGCACGGCCGGTGCTGGTGCTGGGTCTCTCCATGGAGGCCTGGGTCAGCGAAATCGAACTAAGTGTGGAATGGAGAACCAAGGGCGCGAGTCTCTTTAACCAAGGCCCATGGGTGATAACACTCAGGACGGGGGCTTAATTGTGGGTCTCCGGGCACGGCCGGTGCTGGTGCTTGGTCTCTCCATGGAGACCTGGGTCAGCGAAATCGGACTAAGTGTGGAATGGAGAACCAAGAGCGCGAGGCTCTTTAACCAAGGCCCATGGGTGATAACACTCAGGACGGGGGCTTAAGTGTGGGTTTCAGGGCACGGCCGGTGCTGATGCTTGGTCTCTCCTTGGAGGCCCGGGTCAGCGAAATCTGACTAAGTGTGAAATGGAGAACCAAGAGCGCCAGGCTCTTTAACCCAGGCCCATGGGTGATAACACTCAAGAGGGGGACTTAAGTGTGGGTCCCCGGGCACGGCCGGTGCTGGTGCTTGGTCTCTCCGTGAAAGCCCGGTTCAGTGAAATGTGACTAAGAAAGAGATCTAAACACAGGAAACTGATATACATATGTTTCCTTTGATTCCTTTGGAGATAGCCATAGGAAATATGGGTAAGAACGGGTATCAAGGATCGTTTGGAGATAAGCATAGGAGTGTTTCCTTTAAAGAGGATCATAGGAATGTTTCCTTTTGAATTACTCATAGAGAGACCCAAATATTGCACTTCCGTAACCCCCAGTGTGGGACATTTCTAGGCATTTTGCTGTAATGTAAAGTGCCTACAAGTGTCCCATGTATTGTATTACCGTAACACCAGAGGTGTGGGACATTTCCAGGCATTTTGCCTCAATGATAGGTGCCTAGAAGCGTCCGACTCTTTCTGATTGGTTGGGACATTTTTAGGCATTTTTGCTATAATGTAAAGCGCCTACAAATGTCCCATGTAATGATATTTTTCCCTGACACAAAGAGTGGAACATTTCTAGGCGTTTTCAGCACTCAGGGTGTGGGCTTTAGAGTGGGTCCCCGGCCTCAGCAATATTTGGAGGTTTTTTCTCCCATGTTTTGTATTTTTCCCCATGAAAAAGTGTAGGACATTTGTAGGCATTTTTGCTATAATGTAAAGTGCCTAGAAGTGTCCCAAGTATTGTATCTTTCCCTAACACAAAGAGTGAGACATTTCGAGGCATTTTCAGCACTCAGGACGGGGGCCTAAGTATGGGTCCCCGGGCACGGCCGGTGCTGGTGCTGGGTCTCTCCATGGAGGCCCGGGTCAGCGAAATCTGACTAAGTGTGGAATGGAGAACCAAGGGCGCGAGGCTCTTTAACCGAGGCCCATGGGTGATAACACTCAGGACGGGGGCTTAAGTGTGGGTCTCAGGGCACGGCCGTTGCTGGTGCTTGGTCTCTCCTTGGAGGCCCGGGTCAGCGAAATCTGACTAAGTGTGGAATGGAGAACCAAGGGCGCGAGGCTCTTTAACCAAGGCCCATGGGTGATAACACTCAGGACGGGTCTAAAGTGTGGGTCTCCGGTCACGGCCGGTGCTGGTGCTGGGTCTCTCCATGGAGGCCTGGGTCAGCGAAATCGGACTAAGTGTGGAATGGAGAACCAAGGGCGCGAGGCTCTTTAACCAAGGCCCATGGGTGATAACACTCAGGACGGGGGCTTAAGTGTGGGTCTCAGGGCACGGCATTTGCTGGTGCTTGGTCTCTCCATGGAGGCCAGGGTCAGCGAAATCGGACTAAGTGTGGAATGGAGAACCAAGGGCGCGAGGCTCTTTAACCAAGGCCCATGGGTGATAACACTCAGGACGGGGGCTTAAGTGTGGGTCTCAGGGCATGGCCGGTGCTGGTGCTTGGTCTCTCCGGGAAAGCCCGGTTCAGTGAAATGTGACTAAGAAAGAGATCTAAACACAGGAAACTGATATACATATGTTTCCTTTGATTCCTTTGGAGATAACCATAGGAAATATGGGTAAGAACGGGAACCAAGGATCCTTTGGAGATAAGCATAGGAGTGTTTCCTTTAAAGAGGATCATAGGAATGTTTCCTTTTGAATTACTCATAGAGAGACCCAAATATTGCACTTCCGTAACCCCTAGTTTGGGAAATTTCTAGGCATTTTGCTGTAATGTAAAGTGCCTACAAGTGTCCCATGTATTGTATTACCCTAAAACCAAAGGTGTGGGACTTTTCCAGGCATTTTGCCTCAATGATAAGTGACTAGAAGCGTCCGGCTCATTCTGATTGGTTGTGACATTTTTAGGCATTTTTGCTATAATGTAAAGCGCCTACAAATGTCCCATGTAATGTATTTTTCCCTGACACAAAGAGTGGAACATTTCTAGGCGTTTTCAGCACTCAGGGTGTGGGCTTTAGAGTGGGTCCCCGGGCTCAGCAATATTTGGAGGTTTTTTCTCCCATGTTTTGTATTTTTCCCCATGAAAACGTGTGGGACATTTGTAGGCATTTTTGCTATAATGTAAAGTGCCTAGAAGTGTCCCAAGTATTGTATCTTTCCCTAACACAAAGAGTGAGACATTTCTAGACATTTTCAGCACTCAGGACGGGGGCCTAAGTGTGGGTCCCCGGGAACGGCCGGTGCTGGTGATGGGTCTCTCCATGGAGGCCCGGGTCAGCGAAATCTGACTAAGTGTGGAATGGAGAACCAAGGGCGCGAGGCTCTTTAACCGAGGCCCATGGGTGATAACACTCAGGACGGGGGCTTAAGTGTGGGTCTCCGGGCACGGCCGGTGCTGGTGCTGGGTCTCTCCTTGGAGGCCTGGGTCAGTGAAATCGGACTAAGTGTGGAATGGAGAACCAAGGGCGCGAGGCTCTTTAACCAAGGCCCATGGGTGATAACACTCAGGACGGGGGCTTAAGTGTGGGTCTCAGGGCACGGCCGTTGCTGGTGCTTGGTCTCTCCTTGGAGGCCCGGGTCAGCGAAATCTGACTAAGTGTGGAATGGAGAACCAAGGGCGCGAGGCTCTTTAACCAAGGCCCATGGGTGATAACACTCAGGACGGGTCTAAAGTGTGGGTCTCCGGTCACGGCCGGTGCTGGTGCTGGGTCTCTCCATGGAGGCCTGGGTCAGCGAAATCGGACTAAGTGTGGAATGGAGAACCAAGGGCGCGAGGCTCTTTAACCAAGGCCCATGGGTGATAACACTCAGGACGGGGGCTTAAGTGTGGGTCTCAGGGCACGGCATTTGCTGGTGCTTGGTCTCTCCATGGAGGCCAGGGTCAGCGAAATCGGACTAAGTGTGGAATGGAGAACCAAGGGCGCGAGGCTCTTTAACCAAGGCCCATGGGTGATAACACTCAGGACGGGGGCTTAAGTGTGGGTCTCAGGGCATGGCCGGTGCTGGTGCTTGGTCTCTCCGGGAAAGCCCGGTTCAGTGAAATGTGACTAAGAAAGAGATCTAAACACAGGAAACTGATATACATATGTTTCCTTTGATTCCTTTGGAGATAACCATAGGAAATATGGGTAAGAACGGGAACCAAGGATCCTTTGGAGATAAGCATAGGAGTGTTTCCTTTAAAGAGGATCATAGGAATGTTTCCTTTTGAATTACTCATAGAGAGACCCAAATATTGCACTTCCGTAACCCCTAGTTTGGGAAATTTCTAGGCATTTTGCTGTAATGTAAAGTGCCTACAAGTGTCCCATGTATTGTATTACCCTAAAACCAAAGGTGTGGGACTTTTCCAGGCATTTTGCCTCAATGATAAGTGCCTAGAAGCGTCCGGCTCATTCTGATTGGTTGTGACATTTTTAGGCATTTTTGCTATAATGTAAAGCGCCTACAAATGTCCCATGTAATGTATTTTTCCCTGACACAAAGAGTGGAACATTTCTAGGCGTTTTCAGCACTCAGGGTGTGGGCTTTAGAGTGGGTCCCCGGGCTCAGCAATATTTGGAGGTTTTTTCTCCCATGTTTTGTATTTTTCCCCATGAAAACGTGTGGGACATTTGTAGGCATTTTTGCTATAATGTAAAGTGCCTAGAAGTGTCCCAAGTATTGTATCTTTCCCTAACACAAAGAGTGAGACATTTCTAGACATTTTCAGCACTCAGGACGGGGGCCTAAGTGTGGGTCCCCGGGAACGGCCGGTGCTGGTGCTGGGTCTCTCCTTGGAGGCCTGGGTCAGTGAAATCGGACTAAGTGTGGAATGGAGAACCAAGGGCGCGAGGCTCTTTAACCAAGGCCCATGGGTGATAACACTCAGGACGGGGGCTTAAGTGTGGGTCTCAGGGCACGGCCGTTGCTGGTGCTTGGTCTCTCCTTGGAGGCCCGGGTCAGCGAAATCTGACTAAGTGTGGAATGGAGAACCAAGGGCGCGAGGCTCTTTAACCAAGGCCCATGGGTGATAACACTCAGGACGGGTCTAAAGTGTGGGTCTCCGGTCACGGCCGGTGCTGGTGCTGGGTCTCTCCATGGAGGCCTGGGTCAGCGAAATCGGACTAAGTGTGGAATGGAGAACCAAGGGCGCGAGGCTCTTTAACCAAGGCCCATGGGTGATAACACTCAGGACGGGGGCTTAAGTGTGGGTCTCAGGGCATGGCCGGTGCTGGTGCTTGGTCTCTCCGGGAAAGCCCGGTTCAGTGAAATGTGACTAAGAAAGAGATCTAAACACAGGAAACTGACATACATATGTTTCCTTTGATTCCTTTGGAGATAACCATAGGAAATATGGGTAAGAACGGGAACCAAGGATCCTTTGGAGATAAGCATAGGAGTGTTTCCTTTAAAGAGGATCATAGGAATGTTTCCTTTTGAATTACTCATAGAGAGACCCAAATATTGCACTTCCGTAACCCCTAGTTTGGGAAATTTCTAGGCATTTTGCTGTAATGTAAAGTGCCTACAAGTGTCCCATGTATTGTATTACCCTAAAACCAAAGGTGTGGGACTTTTCCAGGCATTTTGCCTCAATGATAAGTGCCTAGAAGCGTCCGGCTCATTCTGATTGGTTTGGACATTTTTAGGCATTTTTGCTATAATGTAAAGCGCCTACAAATGTCCCATGTAATGTATTTTTCCCTGACACAAAGAGTGGAACATTTCTAGGCGTTTTCAGCACTCAGGGTGTGGGCTTTAGAGTGGGTCCCCGGGCTCAGCAATATTTGGAGGTTTTTTCTCCCATGTTTTGTATTTTTCCCCATGAAAACGTGTGGGACATTTGTAGGCATTTTTGCTATAATGTAAAGTGCCTAGAAGTGTCCCAAGTATTGTATCTTTCCCTAACACAAAGAGTGAGACATTTCTAGACATTTTCAGCACTCAGGACGGGGGCCTAAGTGTGGGTCCCCGGGAACGGCCGGTGCTGGTGATGGGTCTCTCCATGGAGGCCCGGGTCAGCGAAATCTGACTAAGTGTGGAATGGAGAACCAAGGGCGCGAGGCTCTTTAACCGAGGCCCATGGGTGATAACACTCAGGACGGGGGCTTAAGTGTGGGTCTCCGGGCACGGCCGGTGCTGGTGCTGGGTCTCTCCTTGGAGGCCTGGGTCAGTGAAATCGGACTAAGTGTGGAATGGAGAACCAAGGGCGCGAGGCTCTTTAACCAAGGCCCATGGGTGATAACACTCAGGACGGGGGCTAAAGTGTGGGTCTCCGGGCACGGCCGGTCCTGGTGCTGGGTCTCTCCATGGAGGCCTGGGTCAGCGAAATCGGACTAAGTGTGGAATGGAGAACCAAGGGCGCGAGGCTCTTTAACCGAGGCCCATGGGTGATAACACTCAGGACGGGGGCTTAAGTGTGGGTCTCCGGGCACGGCCGGTGCTGGTGCTGGGTCTCTCCATGGAGGCCTGGGTCAGTGAAATCGGACTAAGTGTGGAATGGAGAACCAAGGGCGCGAGGCTCTTTAACCAAGGCCCATGGGTGATAACACTCAGGACGGGGGCTAAAGTGTGGGTCTCCGGGCACGGCCGGTCCTGGTGCTGGGTCTCTCCATGGAGGCCTGGGTCAGCGAAATCGGACTAAGTGTGGAATGGAGAACTAAGGGCGCAAGGCTCTTTAACCAAGGCCCATGGGTGATAACACTCAGGACGGGGGCTTAAGTGTGGGTCTCAGGGCACGGCCGTTGCTGGTGCTTGGTCTCTCCTTGGAGGCCCGGGTCAGCGAAATCGGACTAAGTGTGGAATGGAGAACCAAGGGCGCGAGGCTCTTTAACCAAGGCCCATGGGTGATAACACTCAAGACGGGGGCTAAAGTGTGGGTCTCCGGGCACGGCCGGTCCTGGTGCTGGGTCTCTCCATGGAGGCCTGGGTCAGCGAAATTGGACTAAGTGTGGAATGGAGAACCAAGGGCGCGAGGCTCTTTAGCCAAGGCCCATGGGTGATAACACTCAGGACGGGGGCTTAAGTGTGGGTCCCCGGGCACGGCCGGTGCTGGTGCTTGGTCTCTCCGTGAAAGCCCGGTTCAGTGAAATGTGACTAAGAAAGAGATCTAAACACAGGAAACTGATATACATATGTTTCCTTTGATTCCTTTGGAGATAGCCATAGGAAATATGGGTAAGAACGGGAACCAAGGCTCCTTTGGAGATAAGCATAGGAGTGTTTCCTTTAAAGAGGATCATAGGAATGTTTCCTTTTGAATTACTCATAGAGAGACCCAAATATTGCACTTCCGTAACCCCTAGAGTGGGACATTTCTAGGCATTTTGCTGTAATGTAAAGTGCCTACAAGTGTCCCATGTACTGTATTACCCTAAAACCAAAGGTGTGGGACTTTTCCAGGCATTTTGCCTCAATGATAAGTGCCTAGAAGCGTCCGGCTCATTCTGATTGGTTGGGACATTTTTAGGCATTTTTGCTATAATGTAAAGCGCCTACAAATGTCCCATGTAATGTATTTTTCCCTGACACAAAGAGTGGAACATTTCTAGGCGTTTTCAGCACTCAGGGTGTGGGCTTTAGAGTGGGTCCCCGGGCTCAGCAATATTTGGAGGTTTTTTCTCCCATGTTTTGTATTTTTCCCCATAAAAAAGTGTGGGACATTTGTAGGCATTTTTGCTATAATGTAAAGTGCCTAGAAGTGTCCCAAGTAATGTATCTTTCCCTAACACAAAGAGTGAGACATTTCTAGACATTTTCAGCACTCAGGACGGGGGCCTAAGTGTGGGTCCCCGGGCACGGCCGGTGCTGGTGCTGGGTCTCTCCATGGAGGCCTGGGTCAGCGAAATCGGACTAAGTGTGGAATGGAGAACCAAGGGCGCGAGGCTCTTTAACCAAGGCCCATGGGTGATAACACTCAGGACGGGTCTAAAGTGTGGGTCGCCGGGCACGGCCGGTGCTGGTGCTGGGTCTCTCCATGGAGGCCTGGGTCAGGGAAATCGGACTAAGTGTGGAATGGAGAACCAAGGGCGCGAGGCTCTTTAACCAAGGCCCATGGGTGATAACACTCAGGACGGGGGCTTAAGTGTGGGTCTCAGGGCACGGCATTTGCTGGTGCTTGGTCTCTCCATGGAGGCCTGGGTCAGCGAAATCGGACTAAGTGTGGAATGGAGAACCAAGGGCGCGAGGCTCTTTAACCAAGGCCCATGGGTGATAACACTCAGGACGGGAGCTTAAGTGTGGGTCTCAGGGCATGGCCGGTTCTGGTGCTTGGTCTCTCCGGGAAATCCCGGTTCAGTGAAATGTGACTAAGAAAGAGATCTAAACACAGGAAACTGATATACATATGTTTCCTTTGATTCCTTTGGAGATAACCATAGGAAATATGGGTAAGAACGGGAACCAAGGATCCTTTGGAGATAAGCATAGGAGTGTTTCCTTTAAAGAGGATCATAGGAATGTTTCCTTTTGAATTACTCATAGAGAGACCCAAATATTGCACTTCCGTAACCCCTAGAGTGGGACATTTCTAGGCATTTTGCTGTAATGTAAAGTGCCTACAAGTGTCCCATGTACTGTATTACCCTAAAACCAAAGGTGTGGGACTTTTCCAGGCATTTTGCCTCAATGATAAGTGCCTAGAAGCGTCCGGCTCATTCTGATTGGTTGGGACATTTTTAGGCATTTTTGCTATAATGTAAAGCGCCTACAAATGTCACATGTAATGTATTTTTCCCTGACACAAAGAGTGGAACATTTCTAGGCGTTTTCAGCACTCAGGGTGTGGGCTTTAGAGTGGGTCCCCGGGCTCAGCAATATTTGGAGGTTTTTTCTCCCATGTTTTGTATTTTTCCCCATGAAAACGTGTGGGACATTTGTAGGCATTTTTGCTATAATGTAAAGTGCCTAGAAGTGTCTCAAGTATTGTATCTTTCCCTAACACAAAGAGTGAGACATTTCTAGACATTTTCAGCACTCAGGACGGGGGCCTAAGTGTGGGTCCCCGGGAACGGCCGGTGCTGGTGATGGGTCTCTCCATGGAGGCCCGGGTCAGCGAAATCTGACTAAGTGTGGAATGGAGAACCAAGGGCGCGAGGCTCTTTAACCGAGGCCCATGGGTGATAACACTCAGGACGGGGGCTTAAGTGTTGGTCTCAGGGCACGGCCGGTGCTGGTGCTTGGTCTCTCCTTGGAGGCCCGGGTCAGCGAAATCTGACTAAGTGTGGAATGGAGAACCAAGGGCGCGAGGCTCTTTAACCAAGGCCCATGGGTGATAACACTCAGGACGGGTCTAAAGTGTGGGTCTCCGGTCACGGCCGGTGCTGGTGCTGGGTCTCTCCATGGAGGCCTGGGTCAGCGAAATCGGACTAAGTGTGGAATGGAGAACCAAGGGCGCGAGGCTCTTTAACCAAGGCCCATGGGTGATAACACTCAGGACGGGGGCTTAAGTGTGGGTCTCAGGGCACGGCATTTGCTGGTGCTTGGTCTCTCCATGGAGGCCAGGGTCAGCGAAATCGGACTAAGTGTGGAATGGAGAACCAAGGGCGCGAGGCTCTTTAACCAAGGCCCATGGGTGATAACACTCAGGACGGGGGCTTAAGTGTGGGTCTCAGGGCATGGCCGGTGCTGGTGCTTGGTCTCTCCGGGAAAGCCCGGTTCAGTGAAATGTGACTAAGAAAGAGATCTAAACACAGGAAACTGACATACATATGTTTCCTTTGATTCCTTTGGAGATAACCATAGGAAATATGGGTAAGAACGGGAACCAAGGATCCTTTGGAGATAAGCATAGGAGTGTTTCCTTTAAAGAGGATCATAGGAATGTTTCCTTTTGAATTACTCATAGAGAGACCCAAATATTGCACTTCCGTAACCCCTAGTTTGGGAAATTTCTAGGCATTTTGCTGTAATGTAAAGTGCCTACAAGTGTCCCATGTATTGTATTACCCTAAAACCAAAGGTGTGGGACTTTTCCAGGCATTTTGCCTCAATGATAAGTGCCTAGAAGCGTCCGGCTCATTCTGATTGGTTGGGACATTTTTAGGCATTTTTGCTATAATGTAAAGCGCCTACAAATGTCCCATGTAATGTATTTTTCCCTGACACAAAGAGTGGAACATTTCTAGGCGTTTTCAGCACTCAGGGTGTGGGCTTTAGAGTGGGTCCCCGGGCTCAGCAATATTTGGAGGTTTTTTCTCCCATGTTTTGTATTTTTCCCCATGAAAACGTGTGGGACATTTGTAGGCATTTTTGCTATAATGTAAAGTGCCTAGAAGTGTCCCAAGTATTGTATCTTTCCCTAACACAAAGAGTGAGACATTTCTAGACATTTTCAGCACTCAGGACGGGGGCCTAAGTGTGGGTCCCCGGGAACGGCCGGTGCTGGTGATGGGTCTCTCCATGGAGGCCCGGGTCAGCGAAATCTGACTAAGTGTGGAATGGAGAACCAAGGGCGCGAGGCTCTTTAACCAAGGCCCATGGGTGATAACACTCAGGACGGGTCTAAAGTGTGGGTCGCCGGGCACGGCCGGTGCTGGTGCTGGGTCTCTCCATGGAGGCCTGGGTCAGCGAAATCGGACTAAGTGTGGAATGGAGAACCAAGGGCGCGAGGCTCTTTAACCAAGGCCCATGGGTGATAACACTCAGGACGGGGGCTTAAGTGTGGGTCTCAGGGCACGGCATTTGCTGGTGCTTGGTCTCTCCATGGAGGCCTGGGTCAGCGAAATCGGACTAAGTGTGGAATGGAGAACCAAGGGCGCGAGGCTCTTTAACCAAGGCCCATGGGTGATAACACTCAGGACGGGAGCTTAAGTGTGGGTCTCAGGGCATGGCCGGTTCTGGTGCTTGGTCTCTCCGGGAAAGCCCGGTTCAGTGAAATGTGACTAAGAAAGAGATCTAAACACAGGAAACTGATATACATATGTTTCCTTTGATTCCTTTGGAGATAACCATAGGAAATATGGGTAAGAACGGGAACCAAGGATCCTTTGGAGATAAGCATAGGAGTGTTTCCTTTAAAGAGGATCATAGGAATGTTTCCTTTTGAATTACTCATAGAGAGACCCAAATATTGCACTTCCGTAACCCCTAGAGTGGGACATTTCTAGGCATTTTGCTGTAATGTAAAGTGCCTACAAGTGTCCCATGTACTGTATTACCCTAAAACCAAAGGTGTGGGACTTTTCCAGGCATTTTGCCTCAATGATAAGTGCCTAGAAGCGTCCGGCTCATTCTGATTGGTTGGGACATTTTTAGGCATTTTTGCTATAATGTAAAGCGCCTACAAATGTCACATGTAATGTATTTTTCCCTGACACAAAGAGTGGAACATTTCTAGGCGTTTTCAGCACTCAGGGTGTGGGCTTTAGAGTGGGTCCCCGGGCTCAGCAATATTTGGAGGTTTTTTCTCCCATGTTTTGTATTTTTCCCCATGAAAACGTGTGGGACATTTGTAGGCATTTTTGCTATAATGTAAAGTGCCTAGAAGTGTCCCAAGTATTGTATCTTTCCCTAACACAAAGAGTGAGACATTTCTAGACATTTTCAGCACTCAGGACGGGGGCCTAAGTGTGGGTCCCCGGGAACGGCCGGTGCTGGTGATGGGTCTCTCCATGGAGGCCCGGGTCAGCGAAATCTGACTAAGTGTGGAATGGAGAACCAAGGGCGCGAGGCTCTTTAACCGAGGCCCATGGGTGATAACACTCAGGACGGGGGCTTAAGTGTGGGTCTCCGGGCACGGCCGGTGCTGGTGCTGGGTCTCTCCTTGGAGGCCTGGGTCAGTGAAATCGGACTAAGTGTGGAATGGAGAACCAAGGGCGCGAGGCTCTTTAACCAAGGCCCATGGGTGATAACACTCAGGACGGGGGCTAAAGTGTGGGTCTCAGGGCACGGCCGTTGCTGGTGCTTGGTCTCTCCTTGGAGGCCCGGGTCAGCGAAATCTGACTAAGTGTGGAATGGAGAACCAAGGGCGCGAGGCTCTTTAACCAAGGCCCATGGGTGATAACACTCAGGACGGGGGCTAAAGTGTGGGTCTCCGGGCACGGCCGGTGCTGGTGCTGGGTCTCTCCATGGAGGCCTGGGTCAGCGAAATTGGACTAAGTGTGGAATGGAGAACCAAGGGCGCGAGGCTCTTTAGCCAAGGCCCATGGGTGATAACACTCAGGACGGGGGCTTAAGTGTGGGTCCCCGGGCACGGCCGGTGCTGGTGCTTGGTCTCTCCGTGAAAGCCCGGTTCAGTGAAATGTGACTAAGAAAGAGATCTAAACACAGGAAACTGATATACATATGTTTCCTTTGATTCCTTTGGAGATAGCCACAGGAAATATGGGTAAGAACGGGAACCAAGGCTCCTTTGGAGATAAGCATAGGAGTGTTTCCTTTAAAGAGGATCATAGGAATGTTTCCTTTTGAATTACTCATAGAGAGACCCAAATATTGCACTTCCGTAACCCCTAGAGTGGGACATTTCTAGGCATTTTGCTGTAATGTAAAGTGCCTACAAGTGTCCCATGTACTGTATTACCCTAAAACCAAAGGTGTGGGACTTTTCCAGGCATTTTGCCTCAATGATAAGTGCCTAGAAGCGTCCGGCTCATTCTGATTGGTTGGGACATTTTTAGGCATTTTTGCTATAATGTAAAGCGCCTACAAATGTCCCATGTAATGTAGTTTTCCCTGACACAAAGAGTGGAACATTTCTAGGCGTTTTCAGCACTCAGGGTGTGGGCTTTAGAGTGGGTCCCCGGGCTCAGCAATATTTGGAGGTTTTTTCTCCCATGTTTTGTATTTTTCCCCATGAAAAAGTGTGGGACATTTGTAGGCATTTTTGCTATAATGTAAAGTGCCTAGAAGTGTCCCAAGTATTGTATCTTTCCCTAACACAAAGAGTGAGACATTTCTAGACATTTTCAGCACTCAGGACGGGGGCCTAAGTGTGGGTCCCCGGGCACGGCCGGTCCTGGTGCTGGGTCTCTCCATGGAGGCCCGGGTCAGCGAAATCTGACTAAGTGTGGAATGGAGAACCAAGGGCGCGAGGCTCTTTAACCGAGGCCCATGGGTGATAACACTCAGGACGGGGGCTTAAGTGTGGGTCTCCGGGCACGGCCGGTGCTGGTGCTGGGTCTCTCCTTGGAGGCCTGGGTCAGTGAAATCGGACTAAGTGTGGAATGGAGAACCAAGGGCGCGAGGCTCTTTAACCAAGGCCCATGGGTGATAACACTCAGGACGGGGGCTTAAGTGTGTGTCTCAGGGCACGGCCGTTGCTGGTGCTTGGTCTCTCCTTGGAGGCCCGGGTCAGCGAAATCTGACTAAGTGTGGAATGGAGAACCAAGGGCGCGAGGCTCTTTAACCAAGGCCCATGGGTGATAACACTCAGGACGGGTCTAAAGTGTGGGTCTCCGGTCACGGCCGGTGCTGGTGCTGGGTCTCTCCATGGAGGCCTGGGTCAGCGAAATCGGACTAAGTGTGGAATGGAGAACCAAGGGCGCGAGGCTCTTTAACCAAGGCCCATGGGTGATAACACTCAGGACGGGGGCTTAAGTGTGGGTCTCAGGGCACGGCATTTGCTGGTGCTTGGTCTCTCCATGGAGGCCAGGGTCAGCGAAATCGGACTAAGTGTGGAATGGAGAACCAAGGGCGCGAGGCTCTTTAACCAAGGCCCATGGGTGATAACACTCAGGACGGGGGCTTAAGTGTGGGTCTCAGGGCATGGCCGGTGCTGGTGCTTGGTCTCTCCGGGAAAGCCCGGTTCAGTGAAATGTGACTAAGAAAGAGATCTAAACACAGGAAACTGATATACATATGTTTCCTTTGATTCCTTTGGAGATAACCATAGGAAATATGGGTAAGAACGGGAACCAAGGATCCTTTGGAGATAAGCATAGGAGTGTTTCCTTTAAAGAGGATCATAGGAATGTTTCCTTTTGAATTACTCATAGAGAGACCCAAATATTGCACTTCCGTAACCCCTAGTTTGGGAAATTTCTAGGCATTTTGCTGTAATGTAAAGTGCCTACAAGTGTCCCATGTATTGTATTACCCTAAAACCAAAGGTGTGGGACTTTTCCAGGCATTTTGCCTCAATGATAAGTGCCTAGAAGCGTCCGGCTCATTCTGATTGGTTGTGACATTTTTAGGCATTTTTGCTATAATGTAAAGCGCCTACAAATGTCCCATGTAATGTATTTTTCCCTGACACAAAGAGTGGAACATTTCTAGGCGTTTTCAGCACTCAGGGTGTGGGCTTTAGAGTGGGTCCCCGGGCTCAGCAATATTTGGAGGTTTTTTCTCCCATGTTTTGTATTTTTCCCCATGAAAACGTGTGGGACATTTGTAGGCATTTTTGCTATAATGTAAAGTGCCTAGAAGTGTCCCAAGTAATGTATCTTTCCCTAACACAAAGAGTGAGACATTTCTAGACATTTTCAGCACTCAGGACGGGGGCCTAAGTGTGGGTCCCCGGGCACGGCCGGTGCTGGTGCTGGGTCTCTCCATGGAGGCCTGGGTCAGCGAAATCGGACTAAGTGTGGAATGGAGAACCAAGGGCGCGAGGCTCTTTAACCAAGGCCCATGGGTGATAACACTCAGGACGGGGGCTTAAGTGTTGGTCTCAGGGCACGGCCGGTGCTGGTGCTTGGTCTCTCCTTGGAGGCCCGGGTCAGCGAAATCTGACTAAGTGTGGAATGGAGAACCAAGGGCGCGAGGCTCTTTAACCAAGGCCCATGGGTGATAACACTCAGGACGGGTCTAAAGTGTGGGTCTCCGGTCACGGCCGGTGCTGGTGCTGGGTCTCTCCATGGAGGCCTGGGTCAGCGAAATCGGACTAAGTGTGGAATGGAGAACCAAGGGCGCGAGGCTCTTTAACCAAGGCCCATGGGTGATAACACTCAGGACGGGGGCTTAAGTGTGGGTCTCAGGGCACGGCATTTGCTGGTGCTTGGTCTCTCCATGGAGGCCAGGGTCAGCGAAATCGGACTAAGTGTGGAATGGAGAACCAAGGGCGCGAGGCTCTTTAACCAAGGCCCATGGGTGATAACACTCAGGACGGGGGCTTAAGTGTGGGTCTCAGGGCATGGCCGGTGCTGGTGCTTGGTCTCTCCGGGAAAGCCCGGTTCAGTGAAATGTGACTAAGAAAGAGATCTAAACACAGGAAACTGACATACATATGTTTCCTTTGATTCCTTTGGAGATAACCATAGGAAATATGGGTAAGAACGGGAACCAAGGATCCTTTGGAGATAAGCATAGGAGTGTTTCCTTTAAAGAGGATCATAGGAATGTTTCCTTTTGAATTACTCATAGAGAGACCCAAATATTGCACTTCCGTAACCCCTAGTTTGGGAAATTTCTAGGCATTTTGCTGTAATGTAAAGTGCCTACAAGTGTCCCATGTATTGTATTACCCTAAAACCAAAGGTGTGGGACTTTTCCAGGCATTTTGCCTCAATGATAAGTGCCTAGAAGCGTCCGGCTCATTCTGATTGGTTTGGACATTTTTAGGCATTTTTGCTATAATGTAAAGCGCCTACAAATGTCCCATGTAATGTATTTTTCTCTGACACAAAGAGTGGAACATTTCTAGGCGTTTTCAGCACTCAGGGTGTGGGCTTTAGAGTGGGTCCCCGGGCTCAGCAATATTTGGAGGTTTTTTCTCCCATGTTTTGTATTTTTCCCCATGAAAACGTGTGGGACATTTGTAGGCATTTTTGCTATAATGTAAAGTGCCTAGAAGTGTCCCAAGTATTGTATCTTTCCCTAACACAAAGAGTGAGACATTTCTAGACATTTTCAGCACTCAGGACGGGGGCCTAAGTGTGGGTCCCCTGGAACGGCCGGTGCTGGTGATGGGTCTCTCCATGGAGGCCCGGGTCAGCGAAATCTGACTAAGTGTGGAATGGAGAACCAAGGGCGCGAGGCTCTTTAACCGAGGCCCATGGGTGATAACACTCAGGACGGGGGCTTAAGTGTGGGTCTCCGGGCACGGCCGGTGCTGGTGCTGGGTCTCTCCTTGGAGGCCTGGGTCAGTGAAATCGGACTAAGTGTGGAATGGAGAACCAAGGGCGCGAGGCTCTTTAACCAAGGCCCATGGGTGATAACACTCAGGACGGGGGCTAAAGTGTGGGTCTCCGGGCACGGCCGGTCCTGGTGCTGGGTCTCTCCATGGAGGCCTGGGTCAGCGAAATCGGACTAAGTGTGGAATGGAGAACCAAGGGCGCGAGGCTCTTTAACCGAGGCCCATGGGTGATAACACTCAGGACGGGGGCTTAAGTGTGGGTCTCCGGGCACGGCCGGTGCTGGTGCTGGGTCTCTCCATGGAGGCCTGGGTCAGGGAAATCGGACTAAGTGTGGAATGGAGAACCAAGGGCGCGAGGCTCTTTAACCAAGGCCCATGGGTGATAACACTCAGGACGGGGGCTTAAGTGTGGGTCTCAGGGCACGGCATTTGCTGGTGCTTGGTCTCTCCATGGAGGCCTGGGTCAGCGATATCGGACTAAGTGTGGAATGGAGAACCAAGGGCGCGAGGCTCTTTAACCAAGGCCCATGGGTGATAACACTCAGGACGGGAGCTTAAGTGTGGGTCTCAGGGCATGGCCGGTTCTGGTGCTTGGTCTCTCCGGGAAATCCCGGTTCAGTGAAATGTGACTAAGAAAGAGATCTAAACACAGGAAACTGATATACATATGTTTCCTTTGATTCCTTTGGAGATAACCATAGGAAATATGGGTAAGAACGGGAACCAAGGATCCTTTGGAGATAAGCATAGGAGTGTTTCCTTTAAAGAGGATCATAGGAATGTTTCCTTTTGAATTACTCATAGAGAGACCCAAATATTGCACTTCCGTAACCCCTAGAGTGGGACATTTCTAGGCATTTTGCTGTAATGTAAAGTGCCTACAAGTGTCCCATGTACTGTATTACCCTAAAACCAAAGGTGTGGGACTTTTCCAGGCATTTTGCCTCAATGATAAGTGCCTAGAAGCGTCCGGCTCATTCTGATTGGTTGGGACATTTTTAGGCATTTTTGCTATAATGTAAAGCGCCTACAAATGTCACATGTAATGTATTTTTCCCTGACACAAAGAGTGGAACATTTCTAGGCGTTTTCAGCACTCAGGGTGTGGGCTTTAGAGTGGGTCCCCGGGCTCAGCAATATTTGGAGGTTTTTTCTCCCATGTTTTGTATTTTTCCCCATGAAAACGTGTGGGACATTTGTAGGCATTTTTGCTATAATGTAAAGTGCCTAGAAGTGTCTCAAGTATTGTATCTTTCCCTAACACAAAGAGTGAGACATTTCTAGACATTTTCAGCACTCAGGACGGGGGCCTAAGTGTGGGTCCCCGGGAACGGCCGGTGCTGGTGATGGGTCTCTCCATGGAGGCCCGGGTCAGCGAAATCTGACTAAGTGTGGAATGGAGAACCAAGGGCGCGAGGCTCTTTAACCGAGGCCCATGGGTGATAACACTCAGGACGGGGGCTTAAGTGTGGGTCTCCGGGCACGGCCGGTGCTGGTGCTGGGTCTCTCCTTGGAGGCCTGGGTCAGTGAAATCGGACTAAGTGTGGAATGGAGAACCAAGGGCGCGAGGCTCTTTAACCAAGGCCCATGGGTGATAACACTCAGGACGGGGGCTTAAGTGTGGGTCTCAGGGCACGGCATTTGCTGGTGCTTGGTCTCTCCATGGAGGCCAGGGTCAGCGAAATCGGACTAAGTGTGGAATGGAGAACCAAGGGCGCGAGGCTCTTTAACCAAGGCCCATGGGTGATAACACTCAGGACGGGGGCTTAAGTGTGGGTCTCAGGGCATTGCCGGTGCTGGTGCTTGGTCTCTCCGGGAAAGCCCGGTTCAGTGAAATGTGACTAAGAAAGAGATCTAAACACAGGAAACTGATATACATATGTTTCCTTTGATTCCTTTGGAGATAACCATAGGAAATATGGGTAAGAACGGGAACCAAGGATCCTTTGGAGATAAGCATAGGAGTGTTTCCTTTAAAGAGGATCATAGGAATGTTTCCTTTTGAATTACTCATAGAGAGACCCAAATATTGCACTTCCGTAACCCCTAGTTTGGGAAATTTCTAGGCATTTTGCTGTAATGTAAAGTGCCTACAAGTGTCCCATGTATTGTATTACCCTAAAACCAAAGGTGTGGGACTTTTCCAGGCATTTTGCCTCAATGATAAGTGCCTAGAAGCGTCCGGCTCATTCTGATTGGTTGGGACATTTTTAGGCATTTTTGCTATAATGTAAAGCGCCTACAAATGTCCCATGTAATGTATTTTTCCCTGACACAAAGAGTGGAACATTTCTAGGCGTTTTCAGCACTCAGGGTGTGGGCTTTAGAGTGGGTCCCCGGGCTCAGCAATATTTGGAGGTTTTTTCTCCCATGTTTTGTATTTTTCCCCATGAAAACGTGTGGGACATTTGTAGGCATTTTTGCTATAATGTAAAGTGCCTAGAAGTGTCCCAAGTATTGTATCTTTCCCTAACACAAAGAGTGAGACATTTCTAGACATTTTCAGCACTCAGGACGGGGGCCTAAGTGTGGGTCCCCGGGAACGGCAGGTGCTGGTGATGGGTCTCTCCATGGAGGCCCGGGTCAGCGAAATCTGACTAAGTGTGGAATGGAGAACCAAGGGCGCGAGGCTCTTTAACCGAGGCCCATGGGTGATAACACTCAGGACGGGGGCTTAAGTGTGGGTCTCCGGGCACGGCCGGTGCTGGTGCTGGGTCTCTCCTTGGAGGCCTGGGTCAGTGAAATCGGACTAAGTGTGGAATGGAGAACCAAGGGCGCGAGGCTCTTTAACCAAGGCCCATGGGTGATAACACTCAGGACGGGGGCTAAAGTGTGGGTCTCCGGGCACGGCCGGTCCTGGTGCTGGGTCTCTCCATGGAGGCCTGGGTCAGCGAAATCGGACTAAGTGTGGAATGGAGAACCAAGGGCGCGAGGCTCTTTAACCGAGGCCCATGGGTGATAACACTCAGGACGGGGGCTTAAGTGTGGGTCTCCGGGCACGGCCGGTGCTGGTGCTGGGTCTCTCCATGGAGGCCTGGGTCAGCGAAATCGAACTAAGTGTGGAATGGAGAACCAAGGGCGCGAGGCTCTTTAACCAAGGCCCATGGGTGATAACACTCAGGACGGGGGCTTAATTGTGGGTCTCCGGGCACGGCCGGTGCTGGTGCTTGGTCTCTCCATGGAGGCCTGGGTCAGCGAAATCGGACTAAGTGTGGAATGGAGAACCAAGAGCGCGAGGCTCTTTAACCAAGGCCCATGGGTGATAACACTCAGGACGGGGGCTTAAGTGTGGGTCTCAGGGCACGGCATTTGCTGGTGCTTGGTCTCTCCATGGAGGCCTGGGTCAGCGAAATCGGACTAAGTGTGGAATGGAGAACCAAGGGCGCGAGGCTCTTTAACCAAGGCCCATGGGTGATAACACTCAGGACGGGAGCTTAAGTGTGGGTCTCAGGGCATGGCCGGTTCTGGTGCTTGGTCTCTCCGGGAAAGCCCGGTTCAGTGAAATGTGACTAAGAAAGAGATCTAAACACAGGAAACTGATATACATATGTTTCCTTTGATTCCTTTGGAGATAACCATAGGAAATATGGGTAAGAACGGGAACCAAGGATCCTTTGGAGATAAGCATAGGAGTGTTTCCTTTAAAGAGGATCATAGGAATGTTTCCTTTTGAATTACTCATAGAGAGACCCAAATATTGCACTTCCGTAACCCCTAGAGTGGGACATTTCTAGGCATTTTGCTGTAATGTAAAGTGCCTACAAGTGTCCCATGTACTGTATTACCCTAAAACCAAAGGTGTGGGACTTTTCCAGGCATTTTGCCTCAATGATAAGTGCCTAGAAGCGTCCGGCTCATTCTGATTGGTTGGGACATTTTTAGGCATTTTTGCTATAATGTAAAGCGCCTACAAATGTCACATGTAATGTATTTTTCCCTGACACAAAGAGTGGAACATTTCTAGGCGTTTTCAGCACTCAGGGTGTGGGCTTTAGAGTGGGTCCCCGGGCTCAGCAATATTTGGAGGTTTTTTCTCCCATGTTTTGTATTTTTCCCCATGAAAACGTGTGGGACATTTGTAGGCATTTTTGCTATAATGTAAAGTGCCTAGAAGTGTCCCAAGTATTGTATCTTTCCCTAACACAAAGAGTGAGACATTTCTAGACATTTTCAGCACTCAGGACGGGGGCCTAAGTGTGGGTCCCCGGGAACGGCCGGTGCTGGTGATGGGTCTCTCCATGGAGGCCCGGGTCAGCGAAATCTGACTTAGTGTGGAATGGAGAACCAAGGGCGCGAGGCTCTTTAACCGAGGCCCATGGGTGATAACACTCAGGACGGGGGCTTAAGTGTGGGTCTCCGGGCACGGCCGGTGCTGGTGCTGGGTCTCTCCTTGGAGGCCTGGGTCAGTGAAATCGGACTAAGTGTGGAATGGAGAACCAAGGGCGCGAGGCTCTTTAACCAAGGCCCATGGGTGATAACACTCAGGACGGGGGCTTAAGTGTGGGTCTCAGGGCACGGCCGTTGCTGGTGCTTGGTCTCTCCTTGGAGGCCCGGGTCAGCGAAATCTGACTAAGTGTGGAATGGAGAACCAAGGGCGCGAGGCTCTTTAACCAAGGCCCATGGGTGATAACACTCAGGACGGGGGCTAAAGTGTGGGTCTCCGGGCGCGGCCGGTCCTGGTGCTGGGTCTCTCCATGGAGGCCTGGGTCAGCGAAATTGGACTAAGTGTGGAATGGAGAACCAAGGGCGCGAGGCTCTTTAGCCAAGGCCCATGGGTGATAACACTCAGGACGGGGGCTTAAGTGTGGGTCCCCGGGCACGGCCGGTGCTGGTGCTTGGTCTCTCCGTGAAAGCCCGGTTCAGTGAAATGTGACTAAGAAAGATATCTAAACACAGGAAACTGATATACATATGTTTCCTTTGATTCCTTTGGAGATAGCCATAGGAAATATGGGTAAGAACGGGAACCAAGGATCGTTTGGAGATAAGCATAGGAGTGTTTCCTTTAAAGAGGATCATAGGAATGTTTCCTTTTGAATTACTCATAGAGAGACCCAAATATTGCACTTCCGTAACCCCTAGTGTGGGACATTTCTAGGCATTTTGCTGTAATGTAAAGTGCCTACAAGTGTCCCATGTATTGTATTACTGTAACACCAGAGGTGTGGGACATTTCCAGGCATTTTGCCTCAATGATAAGTGCCTAGAAGCGTCCGACTCTTTCTGATTGGTTGGGACATTTTTAGGCATTTTTGCTATAATGTAAAGCGCCTACAAATGTCCCATGTAATGTATTTTTCCCTGACACAAAGAGTGGAACATTTCTAGGCGTTTTCAGCACTCAGGGTGTGGGCTTTAGAGTGGGTCCCCGGGCTCAGCAATATTTGGAGGTTTTTTCTCTCATGTTTTGTATTTTTCCCCATGAAAAAGTGTAGGACATTTGTAGGCATTTTTGCTATAATGTAAAGTGCCTAGAAGTGTCCCAAGTATTGTATCTTTCCCTAACACAAAGAGTGAGACATTTCGAGGCATTTTCAGCACTCAGGACGGGGGCCTAAGTATGGGTCCCCGGGCACGGCCGGTGCTGGTGCTGGGTCTCTCCATGGAGGCCCGGGTCAGCGAAATCTGACTAAGTGTGGAATGGAGAACCAAGGGCGCGAGGCTCTTTAACCGAGGCCCATGGGTGATAACACTCAGGACGGGTCTAAAGTGTGGGTCTCCGGGCACGGCCGGTGCTGGTGCTGGGTCTCTCCATGGAGGCCTGGGTCAGCGAAATCGGACTAAGTGTGGAATGGAGAACCAAGGGCGCGAGGCTCTTTAACCAAGGCCCATGGGTGATAACACTCAGGACGGGGGCTTAAGTGTGGGTCTCAGGGCACGGCATTTGCTGGTGCTTGGTCTCTCCATGGAGGCCTGGGTCAGCGAAATCGGACTAAGTGTGGAATGGAGAACCAAGGGCGCGAGGCTCTTTAACCAAGGCCCATGGGTGATAACACTCAGGACGGGGGCTTAAGTGTGGGTCCCCGGGCACGGCCGGTGCTGGTGCTTGGTCTCTCCGTGAAAGCCCGGTTCAGTGAAATGTGACTAAGAAAGAGATCTAAACACAGGAAACTGATATACATATGTTTCCTTTGATTCCTTTGGAGATAGCCATAGGAAATATGGGTAAGAACGGGAACCAAGGCTCCTTTGGAGATAAGCATAGGAGTGTTTCCTTTAAAGAGGATCATAGGAATGTTTCCTTTTGAATTACTCATAGAGAGACCCAAATATTGCACTTCCGTAACCCCTAGAGTGGGACATTTCTAGGCATTTTGCTGTAATGTAAAGTGCCTACAAGTGTCCCATGTACTGTATTACCCTAAAACCAAAGGTGTGGGACTTTTCCAGGCATTTTGCCTCAATGATAAGTGCCTAGAAGCGTCCGGCTCATTCTGATTGGTTGGGACATTTTTAGGCATTTTTGCTATAATGTAAAGCGCCTACAAATGTCCCATGTAATGTAGTTTTCCCTGACACAAAGAGTGGAACATTTCTAGGCGTTTTCAGCACTCAGGGTGTGGGCTTTAGAGTGGGTCCCCGGGCTCAGCAATATTTGGAGGTTTTTTCTCCCATGTTTTGTATTTTTCCCCATGAAAAAGTAAGGGACATTTGTAGGCATTTTTGCTATAATGTAAAGTGCCTAGAAGTGTCCCAAGTATTGTATCTTTCCCTAACACAAAGAGTGAGACATTTCTAGACATTTTCAGCACTCAGGACGGGGGCCTAAGTGTGGGTCCCCGGGCACGGCCGGTGCTGGTGCTGGGTCTCTCCATGGAGGCCTGGGTCAGCGAAATCGGACTAAGTGTGGAATGGAGAACCAAGGGCGCGAGGCTCTTTAACCAAGGCCCATGGGTGATAACACTCAGGACGGGGGCTTAAGTGTGGGTCTCAGGGCACGGCCGGTGCTGGTGCTTGGTCTCTCCTTGGAGGCCCGGGTCAGCGAAATCTGACTAAGTGTGGAATGGAGAACCAAGGGCGCGAGGCTCTTTAACCAAGGCCCATGGGTGATAACACTCAGGACGGGTCTAAAGTGTGGGTCGCCGGGCACGGCCGGTGCTGGTGCTGGGTCTCTCCATGGAGGCCTGGGTCAGCGAAATCGGACTAAGTGTGGAATGGAGAACCAAGGGCGCGAGGCTCTTTAACCAAGGCCCATGGGTGATAACACTCAGGACGGGGGCTTAAGTGTGGGTCTCCGGGCACGGCCGGTGCTGGTGCTGGGTCTCTCCTTGGAGGCCTGGGTCAGTGAAATCGGACTAAGTGTGGAATGGAGAACCAAGGGCGCGAGGCTCTTTAACCAAGGCCCATGGGTGATAACACTCAGGACGGGGGCTAAAGTGTGGGTCTCCGGGCACGGCCGGTCCTGGTGCTGGGTCTCTCCATGGAGGCCTGGGTCAGCGAAATCGGACTAAGTGTGGAATGGAGAACCAAGGGCGCGAGGCTCTTTAACCGAGGCCCATGGGTGATAACACTCAGGACGGGGGCTTAAGTGTGGGTCTCCGGGCACGGCCGGTGCTGGTGCTGGGTCTCTCCATGGAGGCCTGGGTCAGGGAAATCGGACTAAGTGTGGAATGGAGAACCAAGGGCGCGAGGCTCTTTAACCAAGGCCCATGGGTGATAACACTCAGGACGGGGGCTTAAGTGTGGGTCTCAGGGCACGGCATTTGCTGGTGCTTGGTCTCTCCATGGAGGCCTGGGTCAGCGATATCGGACTAAGTGTGGAATGGAGAACCAAGGGCGCGAGGCTCTTTAACCAAGGCCCATGGGTGATAACACTCAGGACGGGAGCTTAAGTGTGGGTCTCAGGGCATGGCCGGTTCTGGTGCTTGGTCTCTCCGGGAAATCCCGGTTCAGTGAAATGTGACTAAGAAAGAGATCTAAACACAGGAAACTGATATACATATGTTTCCTTTGATTCCTTTGGAGATAACCATAGGAAATATGGGTAAGAACGGGAACCAAGGATCCTTTGGAGATAAGCATAGGAGTGTTTCCTTTAAAGAGGATCATAGGAATGTTTCCTTTTGAATTACTCATAGAGAGACCCAAATATTGCACTTCCGTAACCCCTAGAGTGGGACATTTCTAGGCATTTTGCTGTAATGTAAAGTGCCTACAAGTGTCCCATGTACTGTATTACCCTAAAACCAAAGGTGTGGGACTTTTCCAGGCATTTTGCCTCAATGATAAGTGCCTAGAAGCGTCCGGCTCATTCTGATTGGTTGGGACATTTTTAGGCATTTTTGCTATAATGTAAAGCGCCTACAAATGTCACATGTAATGTATTTTTCCCTGACACAAAGAGTGGAACATTTCTAGGCGTTTTCAGCACTCAGGGTGTGGGCTTTAGAGTGGGTCCCCGGGCTCAGCAATATTTGGAGGTTTTTTCTCCCATGTTTTGTATTTTTCCCCATGAAAACGTGTGGGACATTTGTAGGCATTTTTGCTATAATGTAAAGTGCCTAGAAGTGTCTCAAGTATTGTATCTTTCCCTAACACAAAGAGTGAGACATTTCTAGACATTTTCAGCACTCAGGACGGGGGCCTAAGTGTGGGTCCCCGGGAACGGCCGGTGCTGGTGATGGGTCTCTCCATGGAGGCCCGGGTCAGCGAAATCTGACTAAGTGTGGAATGGAGAACCAAGGGCGCGAGGCTCTTTAACCGAGGCCCATGGGTGATAACACTCAGGACGGGGGCTTAAGTGTGGGTCTCCGGGCACGGCCGGTGCTGGTGCTGGGTCTCTCCTTGGAGGCCTGGGTCAGTGAAATCGGACTAAGTGTGGAATGGAGAACCAAGGGCGCGAGGCTCTTTAACCAAGGCCCATGGGTGATAACACTCAGGACGGGGGCTAAAGTGTGGGTCTCCGGGCACGGCCGGTCCTGGTGCTGGGTCTCTCCATGGAGGCCTGGGTCAGCGAAATCGGACTAAGTTTGGAATGGAGAACCAAGGGCGCGAGGCTCTTTAACCAAGGCCCATGGGTGATAACACTCAGGACGGGGGCTTAAGTGTGGGTCTCAGGGCACGGCCGTTGCTGGTGCTTGGTCTCTCCTTGGAGGCCCGGGTCAGCGAAATCTGACTAAGTGTGGAATGGAGAACCAAGGGCGCGAGGCTCTTTAACCAAGGCCCATGGGTGATAACACTCAGGACGGGGGCTTAAGTGTGGGTCTCAGGGCACGGCCGTTGCTGGTGCTTGGTCTCTCCTTGGAGGCCCGGGTCAGCGAAATCTGACTAAGTGTGGAATGGAGAACCAAGGGCGCGAGGCTCTTTAACCAAGGCCCATGGGTGATAACACTCAGGACGGGTCTAAAGTGTGGGTCTCTGGTCACGGCCGGTGCTGGTGCTGGGTCTCTCCATGGAGGCCTGGGTCAGCGAAATCGGACTAAGTGTGGAATGGAGAACCAAGGGCGCGAGGCTCTTTAACCAAGGCCCATGGGTGATAACACTCAGGACGGGGGCTTAAGTGTGGGTCTCAGGGCACGGCATTTGCTGGTGCTTGGTCTCTCCATGGAGGCCAGGGTCAGCGAAATCGGACTAAGTGTGGAATGGAGAACCAAGGGCGCGAGGCTCTTTAACCAAGGCCCATGGGTGATAACACTCAGGACGGGGGCTTAAGTGTGGGTCTCAGGGCATGGCCGGTGCTGGTGCTTGGTCTCTCCGGGAAAGCCCGGTTCAGTGAAATGTGACTAAGAAAGAGATCTAAACACAGGAAACTGATATACATATGTTTCCTTTGATTCCTTTGGAGATAACCATAGGAAATATGGGTAAGAACGGGAACCAAGGATCCTTTGGAGATAAGCATAGGAGTGTTTCCTTTAAAGAGGATCATAGGAATGTTTCCTTTTGAATTACTCATAGAGAGACCCAAATATTGCACTTCCGTAACCCCTAGTTTGGGAAATTTCTAGGCATTTTGCTGTAATGTAAAGTGCCTACAAGTGTCCCATGTATTGTATTACCCTAAAACCAAAGGTGTGGGACTTTTCCAGGCATTTTGCCTCAATGATAAGTGCCTAGAAGCGTCCGGCTCATTCTGATTGGTTGGGACATTTTTAGGCATTTTTGCTATAATGTAAAGCGCCTACAAATGTCCCATGTAATGTATTTTTCCCTGACACAAAGAGTGGAACATTTCTAGGCGTTTTCAGCACTCAGGGTGTGGGCTTTAGAGTGGGTCCCCGGGCTCAGCAATATTTGGAGGTTTTTTCTCCCATGTTTTGTATTTTTCCCCATGAAAACGTGTGGGACATTTGTAGGCATTTTTGCTATAATGTAAAGTGCCTAGAAGTGTCCCAAGTATTGTATCTTTCCCTAACACAAAGAGTGAGACATTTCTAGACATTTTCAGCACTCAGGACGGGGGCCTAAGTGTGGGTCCCCGGGAACGGCAGGTGCTGGTGATGGGTCTCTCCATGGAGGCCCGGGTCAGCGAAATCTGACTAAGTGTGGAATGGAGAACCAAGGGCGCGAGGCTCTTTAACCGAGGCCCATGGGTGATAACACTCAGGACGGGGGCTTAAGTGTGGGTCTCCGGGCACGGCCGGTGCTGGTGCTGGGTCTCTCCTTGGAGGCCTGGGTCAGTGAAATCGGACTAAGTGTGGAATGGAGAACCAAGGGCGCGAGGCTCTTTAACCAAGGCCCATGGGTGATAACACTCAGGACGGGGGCTAAAGTGTGGGTCTCCGGGCACGGCCGGTCCTGGTGCTGGGTCTCTCCATGGAGGCCTGGGTCAGCGAAATCGGACTAAGTGTGGAATGGAGAACCAAGGGCGCGAGGCTCTTTAACCGAGGCCCATGGGTGATAACACTCAGGACGGGGGCTTAAGTGTGGGTCTCCGGGCACGGCCGGTGCTGGTGCTGGGTCTCTCCATGGAGGCCTGGGTCAGCGAAATCGAACTAAGTGTGGAATGGAGAACCAAGGGCGCGAGGCTCTTTAACCAAGGCCCATGGGTGATAACACTCAGGACGGGGGCTTAATTGTGGGTCTCCGGGCACGGCCGGTGCTGGTGCTTGGTCTCTCCATGGAGGCCTGGGTCAGCGAAATCGGACTAAGTGTGGAATGGAGAACCAAGAGCGCGAGGCTCTTTAACCAAGGCCCATGGGTGATAACACTCAGGACGGGGGCTTAAGTGTGGGTCTCAGGGCACGGCATTTGCTGGTGCTTGGTCTCTCCATGGAGGCCTGGGTCAGCGAAATCGGACTAAGTGTGGAATGGAGAACCAAGGGCGCGAGGCTCTTTAACCAAGGCCCATGGGTGATAACACTCAGGACGGGAGCTTAAGTGTGGGTCTCAGGGCATGGCCGGTTCTGGTGCTTGGTCTCTCCGGGAAAGCCCGGTTCAGTGAAATGTGACTAAGAAAGAGATCTAAACACAGGAAACTGATATACATATGTTTCCTTTGATTCCTTTGGAGATAACCATAGGAAATATGGGTAAGAACGGGAACCAAGGATCCTTTGGAGATAAGCATAGGAGTGTTTCCTTTAAAGAGGATCATAGGAATGTTTCCTTTTGAATTACTCATAGAGAGACCCAAATATTGCACTTCCGTAACCCCTAGAGTGGGACATTTCTAGGCATTTTGCTGTAATGTAAAGTGCCTACAAGTGTCCCATGTACTGTATTACCCTAAAACCAAAGGTGTGGGACTTTTCCAGGCATTTTGCCTCAATGATAAGTGCCTAGAAGCGTCCGGCTCATTCTGATTGGTTGGGACATTTTTAGGCATTTTTGCTATAATGTAAAGCGCCTACAAATGTCACATGTAATGTATTTTTCCCTGACACAAAGAGTGGAACATTTCTAGGCGTTTTCAGCACTCAGGGTGTGGGCTTTAGAGTGGGTCCCCGGGCTCAGCAATATTTGGAGGTTTTTTCTCCCATGTTTTGTATTTTTCCCCATGAAAACGTGTGGGACATTTGTAGGCATTTTTGCTATAATGTAAAGTGCCTAGAAGTGTCCCAAGTATTGTATCTTTCCCTAACACAAAGAGTGAGACATTTCTAGACATTTTCAGCACTCAGGACGGGGGCCTAAGTGTGGGTCCCCGGGAACGGCCGGTGCTGGTGATGGGTCTCTCCATGGAGGCCCGGGTCAGCGAAATCTGACTTAGTGTGGAATGGAGAACCAAGGGCGCGAGGCTCTTTAACCGAGGCCCATGGGTGATAACACTCAGGACGGGGGCTTAAGTGTGGGTCTCCGGGCACGGCCGGTGCTGGTGCTGGGTCTCTCCTTGGAGGCCTGGGTCAGTGAAATCGGACTAAGTGTGGAATGGAGAACCAAGGGCGCGAGGCTCTTTAACCAAGGCCCATGGGTGATAACACTCAGGACGGGGGCTAAAGTGTGGGTCTCCGGGCACGGCCGGTCCTGGTGCTGGGTCTCTCCATGGAGGCCTGGGTCAGCGAAATCGGACTAAGTGTGGAATGGAGAACTAAGGGCGCAAGGCTCTTTAACCAAGGCCCATGGGTGATAACACTCAGGACGGGGGCTTAAGTGTGGGTCTCAGGGCACGGCCGTTGCTGGTGCTTGGTCTCTCCTTGGAGGCCCGGGTCAGCGAAATCTGACTAAGTGTGGAATGGAGAACCAAGGGCGCGAGGCTCTTTAACCAAGGCCCATGGGTGATAACACTCAGGACGGGGGCTAAAGTGTGGGTCTCCGGGCGCGGCCGGTCCTGGTGCTGGGTCTCTCCATGGAGGCCTGGGTCAGCGAAATTGGACTAAGTGTGGAATGGAGAACCAAGGGCGCGAGGCTCTTTAGCCAAGGCCCATGGGTGATAACACTCAGGACGGGGGCTTAAGTGTGGGTCCCCGGGCACGGCCGGTGCTGGTGCTTGGTCTCTCCGTGAAAGCCCGGTTCAGTGAAATGTGACTAAGAAAGATATCTAAACACAGGAAACTGATATACATATGTTTCCTTTGATTCCTTTGGAGATAGCCATAGGAAATATGGGTAAGAATGGGAACCAAGGATCGTTTGGAGATAAGCATAGGAGTGTTTCCTTTAAAGAGGATCATAGGAATGTTTCCTTTTGAATTACTCATAGAGAGACCCAAATATTGCACTTCCGTAACCCCTAGTGTGGGACATTTCTAGGCATTTTGCTGTAATGTAAAGTGCCTACAAGTGTCCCATGTATTGTATTACCGTAACACCAGAGGTGTGGGACATTTCCAGGCATTTTGCCTCAATGATAAGTGCCTAGAAGCGTCCGACTCTTTCTGATTGGTTGGGACATTTTTAGGCATTTTTGCTATAATGTAAAGCGCCTACAAATGTCCCATGTAATGTATTTTTCCCTGACACAAAGAGTGGAACATTTCTAGGCGTTTTCAGCACTCAGGGTGTGGGCTTTAGAGTGGGTCCCCGGGCTCAGCAATATTTGGAGGTTTTTTCTCTCATGTTTTGTATTTTTCCCCATGAAAAAGTGTAGGACATTTGTAGGCATTTTTGCTATAATGTAAAGTGCCTAGAAGTGTCCCAAGTATTGTATCTTTCCCTAACACAAAGAGTGAGACATTTCGAGGCATTTTCAGCACTCAGGACGGGGGCCTAAGTATGGGTCCCCGGGCACGGCCGGTGCTGGTGCTGGGTCTCTCCATGGAGGCCCGGGTCAGCGAAATCTGACTAAGTGTGGAATGGAGAACCAAGGGCGCGAGGCTCTTTAACCGAGGCCCATGGGTGATAACACTCAGGACGGGTCTAAAGTGTGGGTCTCCGGGCACGGCCGGTGCTGGTGCTGGGTCTCTCCATGGAGGCCTGGGTCAGCGAAATCGGACTAAGTGTGGAATGGAGAACCAAGGGCGCGAGGCTCTTTAACCAAGGCCCATGGGTGATAACACTCAGGACGGGGGCTTAAGTGTGGGTCTCAGGGCACGGCCGTTGCTGGTGCTGGGTCTCTCCGTGAAAGCCCGGTTCAGTGAAATGTGACTAAGAAAGAGATCTAAACACAGGAAACTGATATACATATGTTTCCTTTGATTCCTTTGGAGATAGCCATAGGAAATATGGGTAAGAACGGGAACCAAGGCTCCTTTGGAGATAAGCATAGGAGTGTTTCCTTTAAAGAGGATCATAGGAATGTTTCCTTTTGAATTACTCATAGAGAGACCCAAATATTGCACTTCCGTAACCCCTAGAGTGGGACATTTCTAGGCATTTTGCTGTAATGTAAAGTGCCTACAAGTGTCCCATGTACTGTATTACCCTAAAACCAAAGGTGTGGGACTTTTCCAGGCATTTTGCCTCAATGATAAGTGCCTAGAAGCGTCCGGCTCATTCTGATTGGTTGGGACATTTTTAGGCATTTTTGCTATAATGTAAAGCGCCTACAAATGTCCCATGTAATGTATTTTTCCCTGACACAAAGAGTGGAACATTTCTAGGCGTTTTCAGCACTCAGGGTGTGGGCTTTAGAGTGGGTCCCCGGGCTCAGCAATATTTGGAGGTTTTTTCTCCCATGTTTTGTATTTTTCCCCATGAAAAAGTGTGGGACATTTGTAGGCATTTTTGCTATAATGTAAAGTGCCTAGAAGTGTCCCAAGTATTGTATCTTTCCCTAACACAAAGAGTGAGACATTTCTAGACATTTTCAGCACTCAGGACGGGGGCCTAAGTGTGGGTCCCCGGGCACGGCCGGTGCTGGTGCTGGGTCTCTCCATGGAGGCCTGGGTCAGCGAAATCGGACTAAGTGTGGAATGGAGAACCAAGGGCGCGAGGCTCTTTAACCAAGGCCCATGGGTGATAACACTCAGGACGGGGGCTTAAGTGTGGGTCTCAGGGCACGGCCGGTGCTGGTGCTTGGTCTCACCTTGGAGGCCCGGGTCAGCGAAATCTGACTAAGTGTGGAATGGAGAACCAAGGGCGCGAGGCTCTTTAACCAAGGCCCATGGGTGATAACACTCAGGACGGGGGCTTAAGTGTGGGTCTCAGGGCACGGCATTTGCTGGTGCTTGGTCTCTCCATGGAGGCCTGGGTCAGCGAAATCGGACTAAGTGTGGAATGGAGAACCAAGGGCGCGAGGCTCTTTAACCAAGGCCCATGGGTGATAACACTCAGGACGGGAGCTTAAGTGTGGGTCTCAGGGCATGGCCGGTTCTGGTGCTTGGTCTCTCCGGGAAAGCCCGGTTCAGTGAAATGTGACTAAGAAAGAGATCTAAACACAGGAAACTGATATACATATGTTTCCTTTGATTCCTTTGGAGATAACCATAGGAAATATGGGTAAGAACGGGAACCAAGGATCCTTTGGAGATAAGCATAGGAGTGTTTCCTTTAAAGAGGATCATAGGAATGTTTCCTTTTGAATTACTCATAGAGAGACCCAAATATTGCACTTCCGTAACCCCTAGAGTGGGACATTTCTAGGCATTTTGCTGTAATGTAAAGTGCCTACAAGTGTCCCATGTACTGTATTACCCTAAAACCAAAGGTGTGGGACTTTTCCAGGCATTTTGCCTCAATGATAAGTGCCTAGAAGCGTCCGGCTCATTCTGATTGGTTGGGACATTTTTAGGCATTTTTGCTATAATGTAAAGCGCCTACAAATGTCACATGTAATGTATTTTTCCCTGACACAAAGAGTGGAACATTTCTAGGCGTTTTCAGCACTCAGGGTGTGGGCTTTAGAGTGGGTCCCCGGGCTCAGCAATATTTGGAGGTTTTTTCTCCCATGTTTTGTATTTTTCCCCATGAAAACGTGTGGGACATTTGTAGGCATTTTTGCTATAATGTAAAGTGCCTAGAAGTGTCCCAAGTATTGTATCTTTCCCTAACACAAAGAGTGAGACATTTCTAGACATTTTCAGCACTCAGGACGGGGGCCTAAGTGTGGGTCCCCGGGAACGGCCGGTGCTGGTGATGGGTCTCTCCATGGAGGCCCGGGTCAGCGAAATCTGACTAAGTGTGGAATGGAGAACCAAGGGCGCGAGGCTCTTTAACCGAGGCCCATGGGTGATAACACTCAGGACGGGGGCTTAAGTGTGGGTCTCCGGGCACGGCCGGTGCTGGTGCTGGGTCTCTCCTTGGAGGCCTGGGTCAGAGAAATCGGACTAAGTGTGGAATGGAGAACCAAGGGCGCGAGGCTCTTTAACCAAGGCCCATGGGTGATAACACTCAGGACGGGGGCTAAAGTGTGGGTCTCAGGGCACGGCCGTTGCTGGTGCTTGGTCTCTCCTTGGAGGCCCGGGTCAGCGAAATCTGACTAAGTGTGGAATGGAGAACCAAGGGCGCGAGGCTCTTTAACCAAGGCCCATGGGTGATAACACTCAGGACGGGGGCTAAAGTGTGGGTCTCCGGGCACGGCCGGTGCTGGTGCTGGGTCTCTCCATGGAGGCCTGGGTCAGCGAAATTGGACTAAGTGTGGAATGGAGAACCAAGGGCGCGAGGCTCTTTAGCCAAGGCCCATGGGTGATAACACTCAGGACGGGGGCTTAAGTGTGGGTCCCCGGGCACGGCCGGTGCTGGTGCTTGGTCTCTCCGTGAAAGCCCGGTTCAGTGAAATGTGACTAAGAAAGAGATCTAAACACAGGAAACTGATATACATATGTTTCCTTTGATTCCTTTGGAGATAGCCATAGGAAATATGGGTAAGAACGGGAACCAAGGCTCCTTTGGAGATAAGCATAGGAGTGTTTCCTTTAAAGAGGATCATAGGAATGTTTCCTTTTGAATTACTCATAGAGAGACCCAAATATTGCACTTCCGTAACCCCTAGAGTGGGACATTTCTAGGCATTTTGCTGTAATGTAAAGTGCCTACAAGTGTCCCATGTACTGTATTACCCTAAAACCAAAGGTGTGGGACTTTTCCAGGCATTTTGCCTCAATGATAAGTGCCTAGAAGCGTCCGGCTCATTCTGATTGGTTGGGACATTTTTAGGCATTTTTGCTATAATGTAAAGCGCCTACAAATGTCCCATGTAATGTAGTTTTCCCTGACACAAAGAGTGGAACATTTCTAGGCGTTTTCAGCACTCAGGGTGTGGGCTTTAGAGTGGGTCCCCGGGCTCAGCAATATTTGGAGGTTTTTTCTCCCATGTTTTGTATTTTTCCCCATGAAAAAGTGTGGGACATTTGTAGGCATTTTTGCTATAATGTAAAGTGCCTAGAAGTGTCCCAAGTATTGTATCTTTCCCTAACACAAAGAGTGAGACATTTCTAGACATTTTCAGCACTCAGGACGGGGGCCTAAGTGTGGGTCCCCGGGCACGGCCGGTGCTGGTGCTGGGTCTCTCCATGGAGGCCTGGGTCAGCGAAATCGGACTAAGTGTGGAATGGAGAACCAAGGGCGCGAGGCTCTTTAACCAAGGCCCATGGGTGATAACACTCAGGACGGGGGCTTAAGTGTGGGTCTCAGGGCACGGCCGGTGCTGGTGCTTGGTCTCTCCTTGGAGGCCCGGGTCAGCGAAATCTGACTAAGTGTGGAATGGAGAACCAAGGGCGCGAGGCTCTTTAACCAAGGCCCATGGGTGATAACACTCAGGACGGGTCTAAAGTGTGGGTCGCCGGGCACGGCCGGTGCTGGTGCTGGGTCTCTCCATGGAGGCCTGGGTCAGCGAAATCGGACTAAGTGTGGAATGGAGAACCAAGGGCGCGAGGCTCTTTAACCCAGTCCCATGGGTGATAACACTCAGGACGGGGGCTTAAGTGTGGGTCTCAGGGCATGGCCGGTTCTGGTGCTTGGTCTCTCCGGGAAAGCCCGGTTCAGTGAAATGTGACTAAGAAAGAGATCTAAACACAGGAAACTGATATACATATGTTTCCTTTGATTCCTTTGGAGATAACCATAGGAAATATGGGTAAGAACGGGAACCAAGGATCCTTTGGAGATAAGCATAGGAGTGTTTCCTTTAAAGAGGATCATAGGAATGTTTCCTTTTTAATTACTCATAGAGAGACCCAAATATTGCACTTCCGTAACCCCTAGAGTGGGACATTTCTAGGCATTTTGCTGTAATGTAAAGTGCCTACAAGTGTCCCATGTACTGTATTACCCTAAAACCAAAGGTGTGGGACTTTTCCAGGCATTTTGCCTCAATGATAAGTGCCTAGAAGCGTCCGGCTCATTCTGATTGGTTGGGACATTTTTAGGCATTTTTGCTATAATGTAAAGCGCCTACAAATGTCACATGTAATGTATTTTTCCCTGACACAAAGAGTGGAACATTTCTAGGCGTTTTCAGCACTCAGGGTGTGGGCTTTAGAGTGGGTCCCCGGGCTCAGCAATATTTGGAGGTTTTTTCTCCCATGTTTTGTATTTTTCCCCATGAAAACGTGTGGGACATTTGTAGGCATTTTTGCTATAATGTAAAGTGCCTAGAAGTGTCCCAAGTATTGTATCTTTCCCTAACACAAAGAGTGAGACATTTCTAGACATTTTCAGCACTCAGGACGGGGGCCTAAGTGTGGGTCCCCGGGAACGGCCGGTGCTGGTGATGGGTCTCTCCATGGAGGCCCGGGTCAGCGAAATCTGACTAAGTGTGGAATGGAGAACCAAGGGCGCGAGGCTCTTTAACCGAGGCCCATGGGTGATAACACTCAGGACGGGGGCTTAAGTGTGGGTCTCCGGGCACGGCCGGTGCTGGTGCTGGGTCTCTCCATGGAGGCCTGGGTCAGCGAAATCGGACTAAGTGTGGAATGGAGAACCAAGAGCGCGAGGCTCTTTAACCCAGTCCCATGGGTGATAACACTCAGGACGGGGGCTTAAGTGTGGGTCTCAGGGCACGGCCGTTGCTGGTGCTTGGTCTCTCCTTGGAGGCCCGGGTCAGCGAAATCTGACTAAGTGTGGAATGGAGAACCAAGGGCGCGAGGCTCTTTAACCAAGGCCCATGGGTGATAACACTCAGGACGGGGGCTAAAGTGTGGGTCTCCGGGCACGGCATTTGCTGGTGCTTGGTCTCTCCATGGAGGCCTGGGTCAGCGAAATCGGACTAAGTGTGGAATGGAGAACCAAGGGCGCGAGGCTCTTTAACCAAGGCCCATGGGTGATAACACTCAGGACGGGGGCTTAAGTGTGGGTCTCAGGGCATGGCCGGTGCTGGTGCTTGGTCTCTCCGGGAAAGCCCGGTTCAGTGAAATGTGACTAAGAAAGAGATCTAAACACAGGAAACTGATATACATATGTTTCCTTTGATTCCTTTGGAGATAACCATAGGAAATATGGGTAAGAACGGGAACCAAGGATCCTTTGGAGATAAGCATAGGAGTGTTTCCTTTAAAGAGGATCATAGGAATGTTTCCTTTTGAATTACTCATAGAGAGACCCAAATATTGCACTTCCGTAACCCCTAGAGTGGGACATTTCTAGGCATTTTGCTGTAATGTAAAGTGCCTACAAGTGTCCCATGTATTTTATTACCCTAAAACCAAAGGTGTGGGACTTTTCCAGGCATTTTGCCTCAATGATAAGTGCCTAGAAACGTCCGGCTCATTCTGATTGGTTGGGACATTTTTAGGCATTTTTGCTATAATGTAAAGCGCCTACAAATGTCCCATGTAATGTATTTTTCCCTGACACAAAGAGTGGAACATTTCTAGGCGTTTTCAGCACTCAGGGTGTGGGCTTTAGAGTGGGTCCCCGGGCTCAGCAATATTTGGAGGTTTTTTCTCCCATGTTTTGTATTTTTCCCCATGAAAAAGTGTGGGACATTTGTAGGCATTTTTGCTATAATGTAAAGTGCCTAGAAGTGTCCCAAGTATTGTATCTTTCCCTAACACAAAGAGTGAGACATTTCTAGACATTTTCAGCACTCAGGACGGGGGCCTAAGTGTGGGTCCCCGGGCACGGCCGGTGCTGGTGCTGGGTCTCTCCATGGAGGCCTGGGTCAGCGAAATCGGACTAAGTGTGGAATGGAGAACCAAGGGCGCGAGGCTCTTTAACCAAGGCCCATGGGTGATAACACTCAGGACGGGGGCTTAAGCGTGGGTCTCAGGGCACGGCCGGTGCTGGTGCTAGGTCTCTCCTTGGAGGCCCGGGTCAGCGAAATCTGACTAAGTGTGGAATGGAGAACCAAGGGCGCGAGGCTCTTTAACCAAGGCCCATGGGTGATAACACTCAGGACGGGTCTAAAGTGTGGGTCGCCGGGCACGGCCGGTGCTGGTGCTGGGTCTCTCCATGGAGGCCTGGGTCAGCGAAATCGGACTAAGTGTGGAATGGAGAACCAAGGGCGCGAGGCTCTTTAACCAAGGCCCATGGGTGATAACACTCAGGACGGGGGCTTAAGTGTGGGTCTCAGGGCACGGCATTTGCTGGTGCTTGGTCTCTCCATGGAGGCCTGGGTCAGCGAAATCGGACTAAGTGTGGAATGGAGAACCAAGGGCGCGAGGCTCTTTAACCAAGGCCCATGGGTGATAACACTCAGGACGGGAGCTTAAGTGTGGGTCTCAGGGCATGGCCGGTTCTGGTGCTTGGTCTCTCCGGGAAAGCCCGGTTCAGTGAAATGTGACTAAGAAAGAGATCTAAACACAGGAAACTGATATACATATGTTTCCTTTGATTCCTTTGGAGATAACCATAGGAAATATGGGTAAGAACGGGAACCAAGGATCCTTTGGAGATAAGCATAGGAGTGTTTCCTTTAAAGAGGATCATAGGAATGTTTCCTTTTGAATTACTCATAGAGAGACCCAAATATTGCACTTCCGTAACCCCTAGAGTGGGACATTTCTAGGCATTTTGCTGTAATGTAAAGTGCCTACAAGTGTCCCATGTACTGTATTACCCTAAAACCAAAGGTGTGGGACTTTTCCAGGCATTTTGCCTCAATGATAAGTGCCTAGAAGCGTCCGGCTCATTCTGATTGGTTGGGACATTTTTAGGCATTTTTGCTATAATGTAAAGCGCCTACAAATGTCACATGTAATGTATTTTTCCCTGACACAAAGAGTGGAACATTTCTAGGCGTTTTCAGCACTCAGGGTGTGGGCTTTAGAGTGGGTCCCCGGGCTCAGCAATATTTGGAGGTTTTTTCTCCCATGTTTTGTATTTTTCCCCATGAAAACGTGTGGGACATTTGTAGGCATTTTTGCTATAATGTAAAGTGCCTAGTAGTGTCCCAAGTATTGTATCTTTCCCTAACACAAAGAGTGAGACATTTCTAGACATTTTCAGCACTCAGGACGGGGGCCTAAGTGTGGGTCCCCGGGAACGGCCGGTGCTGGTGATGGGTCTCTCCATGGAGGCCCGGGTCAGCGAAATCTGACTAAGTGTGGAATGGAGAACCAAGGGCGCGAGGCTCTTTAACCGAGGCCCATGGGTGATAACACTCAGGACGGGGGCTTAAGTGTGGGTCTCCGGGCACGGCCGGTGCTGGTGCTGGGTCTCTCCTTGGAGGCCTGGGTCAGTGAAATCGGACTAAGTGTGGAATGGAGAACCAAGGGCGCGAGGCTCTTTAACCAAGGCCCATGGGTGATAACACTCAGGACGGGGGCTAAAGTGTGGGTCTCAGGGCACGGCCGTTGCTGGTGCTTGGTCTCTCCTTGGAGGCCCGGGTCAGCGAAATCTGACTAAGTGTGGAATGGAGAACCATGGGCGCGAGGCTCTTTAACCAAGGCCCATGGGTGATAACACTCAGGACGGGGGCTAAAGTGTGGGTCTCCGGGCACGGCCGGTGCTGGTGCTGGGTCTCTCCATGGAGGCCTGGGTCAGCGAAATTGGACTAAGTGTGGAATGGAGAACCAAGGGCGCGAGGCTCTTTAGCCAAGGCCCATGGGTGATAACACTCAGGACGGGGGCTTAAGTGTGGGTCCCCGGGCACGGCCGGTGCTGGTGCTTGGTCTCTCCGTGAAAGCCCGGTTCAGTGAAATGTGACTAAGAAAGAGATCTAAACACAGGAAACTGATATACATATGTTTCCTTTGATTCCTTTGGAGATAGCCATAGGAAATATGGGTAAGAACGGGAACCAAGGCTCCTTTGGAGATAAGCATAGGAGTGTTTCCTTTAAAGAGGATCATAGGAATGTTTCCTTTTGAATTACTCATAGAGAGACCCAAATATTGCACTTCCGTAACCCCTAGAGTGGGACATTTCTAGGCATTTTGCTGTAATGTAAAGTGCCTACAAGTGTCCCATGTACTGTATTACCCTAAAACCAAAGGTGTGGGACTTTTCCAGGCATTTTGCCTCAATGATAAGTGCCTAGAAGCGTCCGGCTCATTCTGATTGGTTGGGACATTTTTAGGCATTTTTGCTATAATGTAAAGCGCCTACAAATGTCCCATGTAATGTATTTTTCCCTGACACAAAGAGTGGAACATTTCTAGGCGTTTTCAGCACTCAGGGTGTGGGCTTTAGAGTGGGTCCCCGGGCTCAGCAATATTTGGAGGTTTTTTCTCCCATGTTTTGTATTTTTCCCCATGAAAAAGTGTGGGACATTTGTAGGCATTTTTGCTATAATGTAAAGTGCCTAGAAGTGTCCCAAGTATTGTATCTTTCCCTAACACAAAGAGTGAGTCATTTCTAGACATTTTCAGCACTCAGGACGGGGGCCTAAGTGTGGGTCCCCGGGCACGGCCGGTGCTGGTGCTGGGTCTCTCCATGGAGGCCTGGGTCAGCGAAATCGGACTAAGTGTGGAATGGAGAACCAAGGGCGCGAGGCTCTTTAACCAAGGCCCATGGGTGATAACACTCAGGACGGGGGCTTAAGTGTGGGTCTCAGGGCACGGCCGGTGCTGGTGCTTGGTCTCTCCTTGGAGGCCCGGGTCAGCGAAATCTGACTAAGTGTGGAATGGAGAACCAAGGGCGCGAGGCTCTTTAACCAAGGCCCATGGGTGATAACACTCAGGACGGGTCTAAAGTGTGGGTCGCCGGGCACGGCCGGTGCTGGTGCTGGGTCTCTCCATGGAGGCCTGGGTCAGCGAAATCTGACTAAGTGTGGAATGGAGAACCAAGGGCGCGAGGCTCTTTAACCGAGGCCCATGGGTGATAACACTCAGGACGGGGGCTTAAGTGTGGGTCTCAGGGCACGGCATTTGCTGGTGCTTGGTCTCTCCATGGAGGCCTGGGTCAGCGAAATCGGACTAAGTGTGGAATGGAGAACCAAGGGCGCGAGGCTCTTTAACCAAGGCCCATGGGTGATAACACTCAGGACGGGAGCTTAAGTGTGGGTCTCAGGGCATGGCCGGTTCTGGTGCTTGGTCTCTCCGGGAAAGCCCGGTTCAGTGAAATGTGACTAAGAAAGAGATCTAAACACAGGAAACTGATATACATATGTTTCCTTTGATTCCTTTGGAGATAACCATAGGAAATATGGGTAAGAACGGGAACCAAGGATCCTTTGGAGATAAGCATAGGAGTGTTTCCTTTAAAGAGGATCATAGGAATGTTTCCTTTTGAATTACTCATAGAGAGACCCAAATATTGCACTTCCGTAACCCCTAGAGTGGGACATTTCTAGGCATTTTGCTGTAATGTAAAGTGCCTACAAGTGTCCCATGTACTGTATTACCCTAAAACCAAAGGTGTGGGACTTTTCCAGGCATTTTGCCTCAATGATAAGTGCCTAGAAGCGTCCGGCTCATTCTGATTGGTTGGGACATTTTTAGGCATTTTTGCTATAATGTAAAGCGCCTACAAATGTCACATGTAATGTATTTTTCCCTGACACAAAGAGTGGAACATTTCTAGGCGTTTTCAGCACTCAGGGTGTGGGCTTTAGAGTGGGTCCCCGGGCTCAGCAATATTTGGAGGTTTTTTCTCCCATGTTTTGTATTTTTCCCCATGAAAACGTGTGGGACATTTGTAGGCATTTTTGCTATAATGTAAAGTGCCTAGAAGTGTCCCAAGTATTGTATCTTTCCCTAACACAAAGAGTGAGACATTTCTAGACATTTTCAGCACTCAGGACGGGGGCCTAAGTGTGGGTCCCCGGGAACGGCCGGTGCTGGTGATGGGTCTCTCCATGGAGGCCCGGGTCAGCGAAATCTGACTAAGTGTGGAATGGAGAACCAAGGGCGCGAGGCTCTTTAACCGAGGCCCATGGGTGATAACACTCAGGACGGGGGCTTAAGTGTGGGTCTCCGGGCACGGCCGGTGCTGGTGCTGGGTCTCTCCATGGAGGCCTGGGTCAGCGAAATCGGACTAAGTGTGGAATGGAGAACCAAGAGCGCGAGGCTCTTTAACCCAGTCCCATGGGTGATAACACTCAGGACGGGGGCTTAAGTGTGGGTCTCAGGGCACGGCCGTTGCTGGTGCTTGGTCTCTCCTTGGAGGCCCGGGTCAGCGAAATCTGACTAAGTGTGGAATGGAGAACCAAGGGCGCGAGGCTCTTTAACCAAGGCCCATGGGTGATAACACTCAGGACGGGGGCTAAAGTGTGGGTCTACGGGCACGGCCGGTCCTGGTGCTGGGTCTCTCCATGGAGGCCTGGGTCAGCGAAATCGGACTAAGTGTGGAATGGAGAACCAAGGGCGCGAGGCTCTTTAACCAAGGCCCATGGGTGATAACACTCAGGACGGGGGCTTAAGTGTGGGTCCCCGGGCACGGCCGGTGCTGGTGCTTGGTCTCTCCGTGAAAGCCCGGTTCAGTGAAATGTGACTAAGAAAGAGATCTAAACACAGGAAACTGATATACATATGTTTCCTTTGATTCCTTTGGAGATAGCCATAGGAAATATGGGTAAGAACGGGAACCAAGGCTCCTTTGGAGATAAGCATAGGAGTGTTTCCTTTAAAGAGGATCATAGGAATGTTTCCTTTTGAATTACTCATAGAGAGACCCAAATATTGCACTTCCGTAACCCCTAGTGTGGGACATTTCTAGGCATTTTGCTGTAATGTAAAGTGCCTACAAGTGTCCCATGTATTGTATTACCCTAACACCAAAGGTGTGGGACATTTCCAGGCATTTTGCCTCAATGATAAGTGCCTAGAAGCGTCCGGCTCATTCTGATTGGTTGGGACATTTTTAGGCATTTTTGCTATAATGTAAAGCGCCTACAAATGTCCCATGTAATGTATTTTTCCCTGACACAAAGAGTGGAACATTTCTAGGCGTTTTCAGCACTCAGGGTGTGGGCTTTAGAGTGGGTCCCCGGCCTCAGCAATATTTGGAGGTTTTTTCTCCCATGTTTTGTATTTTTCCCCATGAAAAAGTGTTGGACATTTGTAGGCATTTTTGCTATAATGTAAAGTGCCTAGAAGTGTCCCAAGTATTGTATCTTTCCATAACACAAAGAGTGAGACATTTCTAGACATTTTCAGCACTCAGGACGGGGGCCTAAGTGTGGGTCCCCGGGCACGGCCGGTGCTGGTGCTGGGTCTCTCCTTGGAGGCCCGGGTCAGCGAAATCTGACTAAGTGTGGAATGGAGAACCAAGGGCGCGAGGCTCTTTAACCAAGGCCCATGGGTGATAACACTCAGGACGGGGGCTAAAGTGTGGGTCTCCGGGCACGGCTGGTCCTGGTGCTGGGTCTCTCCATGGAGGCCTGGGTCAGCGAAATTGGACTAAGTGTGGAATGGAGAACCAAGGGCGCGAGGCTCTTTAGCCAAGGCCCATGGGTGATAACACTCAGGACGGGGGCTTAAGTGTGGGTCTCCGGGCACGGCCGGTGCTGGTGCTTGGTCTCTCCATGGAGGCCTGGGTCAGCGAAATCGGACTAAGTGTGGAATGGAGAACCAAGGGCGCGAGGCTCTTTAACCAAGGCCCATGGGTGATAACACTCAGGACGGGGGCTTAAGTGTGGGTCTCAGGGCACGGCCGGTGCTGGTGCTTGGTCTCTCCTTGGAGGCCCGGGTCAGCGAAATCTGACTAAGTGTGGAATGGAGAACCAAGGGCGCGAGGCTCTTTAACCGAGGCCCATGGGTGATAACACTCAGGACGGGGACTTAAGTGTGGGTCTCAGGGCACGGCATTTGCTGGTGCTTGGTCTCTCCATGGAGGCCTGGGTCAGCGAAATCGGACTAAGTGTGGAATGGAGAACCAAGGGCGCGAGGCTCTTTAACCAAGGCCCATGGGTGATAACACTCAGGACGGGGGCTTAAGTGTGGGTCTCAGGGCACGGCATTTGCTGGTGCTTGGTCTCTCCATGGAGGCCTGGGTCAGCGAAATCGGACTAAGTGTGGAATGGAGAACCAAGGGCGCGAGGCTCTTTAACCGAGGCCCATGGGTGATAACACTCAGGACGGGGGCTTAAGTGTGGGTCTCAGGGCATGGCCGGTGCTGGTGCTTGGTCTCTCCATGGAGGCCTGGGTCAGCGAAATCGGACTAAGTGTGGAATGGAGAACCAAGGGCGCGAGGCTCTTTAACCAAGGCCCATGGGTGATAACACTCAGGACGGGGGCTTAAGTGTGGGTCTCAGGGCACGGCATTTGCTGGTGCTTGGTCTCTCCATGGAGGCCTGGGTCAGCGAAATCGGACTAAGTGTGGAATGGAGAACCAAGGGCGCGAGGCTCTTTAACCAAGGCCCATGGGTGATAACACTCAGGACGGGGGCTTAAGTGTGGGTCTCAGGGCATGGCCGGTGCTGGTGCTTGGTCTCTCCGGGAAAGCCCGGTTCAGTGAAATGTGACTAAGAAAGAGATCTAAACACAGGAAACTGATATACATATGTTTCCTTTGATTCCTTTGGAGATAACCATAGGAAATATGGGTAAGAACGGGAACCAAGGATCCTTTGGAGATAAGCATAGGAGTGTTTCCTTTAAAGAGGATCATAGGAATGTTTCCTTTTGAATTACTCATAGAGAGACCCAAATATTGCACTTCCGTAACCCCTAGAGTGGGACATTTCTAGGCATTTTGCCTCAATGATAAGTGCCTAGAAGCGTCCGGCTCATTCTGATTGGTTGGGACATTTTTAGGCATTTTTGCTATAATGTAAAGCGCCTACAAATGTCCCATGTAATGATATTTTTCCGTGACACAAAGAGTGGAACATTTCTAGGCGTTTTCAGCACTCAGGGTGTGGGCTTTAGAGTGGGTCCCCGGGCTCAGCAATATTTGGAGGTTTTTTCTCCCATGTTTTGTATTTTTCCCCATGAAAAAGTGTAGGACATTTGTAGGCATTTTTGCTATAATGTAAAGTGCCTAGAAGTGTCCCAAGTATTGTATCTTTCCCTAACACAAAGAGTGAGACATTTCGAGGCATTTTCAGCACTCAGGACGGGGGCCTAAGTATGGGTCCCCGGGCACGGCCGGTGCTGGTGCTGGGTCTCTCCATGGAGGCCCGGGTCAGCAAAATCTGACTAAGTGTGGAATGGAGAACCAAGGGCGCGAGGCTCTTTAACCGAGGCCCATGGGTGATAACACTCAGGACGGGGGCTTAAGTGTGGGTCTCCGGGCACGGCCGGTGCTGGTGCTGGGTCTCTCCATGGAGGCCTGGGTCAGCGAAATCGGACTAAGTGTGGAATGGAGAACCAAGGGCGCGAGGCTCTTTAACCAAGGCCCATGGGTGATAACACTCAGGACGGGGGCTTAAGTGTGGGTCTCAGGGCACGGCCGTTGCTGGTGCTTGGTCTCTCCTTGGAGGCCCGGGTCAGCGAAATCTGACTAAGTGTGGAATGGAGAACCAAGGGCGCGAGGCTCTTTAACCAAGGCCCATGGGTGATAACACTCAGGACGGGTCTAAAGTGTGGGTCTCCGGGCACGGCCGGTGCTGGTGCTGGGTCTCTCCATGGAGGCCTGGGTCAGCGAAATCTGACTAAGTGTGGAATGGAGAACCAAGGGCGCGAGGCTCTTTAACCAAGGCCCATGGGTGATAACACTCAGGACGGGTCTAAAGTGTGGGTCTCCGGGCACGGCCGGTGCTGGTGCTGGGTCTCTCCATGGAGGCCTGGGTCAGCGAAATCGGACTAAGTGTGGAATGGAGAACCAAGGGCGCGAGGCTCTTTAACCAAGGCCCATGGGTGATAACACTCAGGACGGAGGCTTAAGTGTGGGTCTCAGGGCACGGCATTTGCTGGTGCTTGGTCTCTCCATGGAGGCCTGGGTCAGCGAAATCGGACTAAGTGTGGAATGGAGAACCAAGGGCGCGAGGCTCTTTAACCAAGGCCCATGGGTGATAACACTCAGGACGGGAGCTTAAGTGTGGGTCTCAGGGCATGGCCGGTTCTGGTGCTTGGTCTCTCCGGGAAAGCCCGGTTCAGTGAAATGTGACTAAGAAAGAGATCTAAACACAGGAAACTGATATACATATGTTTCCTTTGATTCCTTTGGAGATAACCATAGGAAATATGGGTAAGAACGGGAACCAAGGATCCTTTGGAGATAAGCATAGGAGTGTTTCCTTTAAAGAGGATCATAGGAATGTTTCCTTTTGAATTACTCATAGAGAGACCCAAATATTGCACTTCCGTAACCCCTAGAGTGGGACATTTCTAGGCATTTTGCTGTAATGTAAAGTGCCTACAAGTGTCCCAAGTATTGTATCTTTCCCTAACACAAAGAGTGAGACATTTCTAGACATTTTCAGCACTCAGGACGGGGGCCTAAGTGTGGGTCCCCGGGAACGGCCGGTGCTGGTGATGGGTCTCTCCATGGAGGCCCGGGTCAGCGAAATCTGACTAAGTGTGGAATGGAGAACCAAGGGCGCGAGGCTCTTTAACCGAGGCCCATGGGTGATAACACTCAGGACGGGGGCTTAAGTGTGGGTCTCAGGGCACGGCCGGTGCTGGTGCTTGGTCTCTCCTTGGAGGCCCGGGTCAGCGAAATCTGACTATGTGTGAAATGGAGAACTAAGAGCGCCAGGCTCTTTAACCCAGGCCCATGGGTGATAACACTCAAGAGGGGGACTTAAGTGTGGGTCCCCGGGCACGGCCGGTGCTGGTGCTTGGTCTCTCCGTGAAAGCCCGGTTCAGTGAAATGTGACTAAGAAAGATATCTAAACACAGGAAACTGATATAAATATGTTTCCTTTGATTCCTTTGGAGATAGCCATAGGAAATATGGGTAAGAACGGGAACCAAGGATCGTTTGGAGATAAGCATAGGAGTGTTTCCTTTAAAGAGGATCATAGGAATGTTTCCTTTTGAATTACTCATAGAGAGACCCAAATATTGCACTTCCGTAACCCCTAGTGTGGGACATTTCTAGGCATTTTGCTGTAATGTAAAGTGCCTACAAGTGTCCCATGTATTGTATTACACTAAAACCAAAGGTGTGGGACTTTTCCAGGCATTTTGCCTCAATGATAAGTGCCTAGAAGCGTCCGGCTCATTCTGATTGGTTGGGACATTTTTAGGCATTTTTGCTATAATGTAAAGCGCCTACAAATGTCCCATGCAATGTATTTTTCCCTGACACAAAGAGTGGAACATTTCTAGGCGTTTTCAGCACTCAGGGTGTGGGCTTTAGAGTGGGTCCCCGGGCTCAGCAATATTTGGAGGTTTTTTCTCTCATGTTTTGTATTTTTCCCCATAAAAAAGTGTAGGACATTTGTAGGCATTTTTGCTATAATGTAAAGTGCCTAGAAGTGTCCCAAGTATTGTATCTTTCCCTAACACAAAGAGTGAGACATTTCGAGGCATTTTCAGCACTCAGGACGGGGGCCTAAGTATGGGTCCCCGGGCACGGCCGGTGCTGGTGCTGGGTCTCTCCATGGAGGCCCGGGTCAGCGAAATCTGACTAAGTGTGGAATGGAGAACCAAGGGCGCGAGGCTCTTTAACCGAGGCTCATGGGTGATAACACTCAGGACGGGGGCTTAAGTGTGGGTCTCAGGGCACGGCATTTGCTTGTGCTTGGTCTCTCCATGGAGGCCTGGGTCAGCGAAATCGGACTAAGTGTGGAATGGAGAACCAAGGGCGCGAGGCTCTTTAACCAAGGCCCATGGGTGATAACACTCAGGACGGGGGCTTAAGTGTGGGTCTCAGGGCACGGCATTTGCTGGTGCTTGGTCTCTCCATGGAGGCCTGGGTCAGCGAAATCGGACTAAGTGTGGAATGGAGAACCAAGGGCGCGAGGCTCTTTAACCAAGGCCCATGGGTGATAACACTCAGGACGGGGGCTTAAGTGTGGGTCTCAGGGCATGGCCGGTGCTGGTGCTTGGTCTCTCCGGGAAAGCCCGGTTCAGTGAAATGTGACTAAGAAAGAGATCTAAACACAGGAAACTGATATACATATGTTTCCTTTGATTCCTTTGGAGATAACCATAGGAAATATGGGTAAGAACGGGAACCAAGGATCCTTTGGAGATAAGCATAGGAGTGTTTCCTTTAAAGAGGATCATAGGAATGTTTCCTTTTGAATTACTCATAGAGAGACCCAAATATTGCACTTCCGTAACCCCTAGAGTGGGACATTTCTAGGCATTTTGCTGTAATGTAAAGTGCCTACAAGTGTCCCATGTATTGTATTACCCTAAAACCAAAGGTGTGGGACTTTTCCAGGCATTTTGCCTCAATGATAAGTGCCTAGAAGCGTCCGGCTCATTCTGATTGGTTGGGACATTTTTAGGCATTTTTGCTATAATGTAAAGCGCCTACAAATGTCCCATGTAATGTATTTTTCCCTGACACAAAGAGTGGAACATTTCTAGGCGTTTTCAGCACTCAGGGTGTGGGCTTTAGAGTGGGTCCCCGGGCTCAGCAATATTTGGAGGTTTTTTCTCCCATGTTTTGTATTTTTCCCCATGAAAACGTGTGGGACATTTGTAGGCATTTTTGCTATAATGTAAAGTGCCTAGAAGTGTCCCAAGTATTGTATCTTTCCCTAACACAAAGAGTGAGACATTTCTAGACATTTTCAGCACTCAGGACGGGGGCCTAAGTGTGGGTCCCCGGGAACGGCCGGTGCTGGTGATGGGTCTCTCCATGGAGGCCCGGGTCAGCGAAATCTGACTAAGTGTGGAATGGAGAACCAAGGGCGCGAGGCTCTTTAACCGAGGCCCATGGGTGATAACACTCAGGACGGGGGCTTAAGTGTGGGTCTCCGGGCACGGCCGGTGCTGGTGCTGGGTCTCTCCTTGGAGGCCTGGGTCAGTGAAATCGGACTAAGTGTGGAATGGAGAACCAAGGGCGCGAGGCTCTTTAACCAAGGCCCATGGGTGATAACACTCAGGACGGGGGCTAAAGTGTGGGTCTCCGGGCACGGCCGGTCCTGGTGCTGGGTCTCTCCATGGAGGCCTGGGTCAGCGAAATCGGACTAAGTGTGGAATGGAGAACCAAGGGCGCGAGGCTCTTTAACCGAGGCCCATGGGTGATAACACTCAGGACGGGGGCTTAAGTGTGGGTCTCCGGGCACGGCCGGTGCTTGTGCTGGGTCTCTCCATGGAGGCCTGGGTCAGCGAAATCGAACTAAGTGTGGAATGGAGAACCAAGGTCGCGAGGCTCTTTAACCAAGGCCCATGGGTGATAACACTCAGGACGGGGGCTTAATTGTGGGTCTCCGGGCACGGCCGGTGCTGGTGCTTGGTCTCTCCATGGAGGCCTGGGTCAGCGAAATCGGACTAAGTGTGGAATGGAGAACCAAGAGCGCGAGGCTCTTTAACCAAGGCCCATGGGTGATAACACTCAGGACGGGGGCTTAAGTGTGGGTTTCAGGGCACGGCCGGTGCTGGTGCTTGGTCTCTCCTTGGAGGCCCGGGTCAGCGAAATCTGACTAAGTGTGAAATGGAGAACCAAGAGCGCCAGGCTCTTTAACCCAGGCCCATGGGTGATAACACTCAAGAGGGGGACTTAAGTGTGGGTCCCCGGGCACGGCCGGTGCTGGTGCTTGGTCTCTCCGTGAAAGCCCGGTTCAGTGAAATGTGACTAAGAAAGATATCTAAACACAGGAAACTGATATACATATGTTTCCTTTGATTCCTTTGGAGATAGCCATAGGAAATATGGGTAAGAACGGGAACCAAGGATCGTTTGGAGATAAGCATAGGAGTGTTTCCTTTAAAGAGGATCATAGGAATGTTTCCTTTTGAATTACTCATAGAGAGACCCAAATATTGCACTTCCGTAACCCCTAGTGTGGGACATTTCAAGGCATTTTGCTGTAATGTAAAGTGCCTACAAGTGTCCCATGTATTGTATTACCGTAACACCAGAGGTGTGGGACATTTCCAGGCATTTTGCCTCAATGATAGGTGCCTAGAAGCGTCCGACTCTTTCTGATTGGTTGGGACATTTTTAGGCATTTTTGCTATAATGTAAAGCGCCTACAAATGTCCCATGTAATGATATTTTTCCCTGACACAAAGAGTGGAACATTTCTAGGCGTTTTCAGCACTCAGGGTGTGGGCTTTAGAGTGGGTCCCCGGGCTCAGCAATATTTGGAGGTTTTTTCTCCCATGTTTTGTATTTTTCCCCATGAAAAAGTGTAGGACATTTGTAGGCATTTTTGCTATAATGTAAAGTGCCTAGAAGTGTCCCAAGTATTGTATCTTTCCCTAACACAAAGAGTGAGACATTTCGAGGCATTTTCAGCACTCAGGACGGGGGCCTAAGTATGGGTCCCCGGGCACGGCCGGTGCTGGTGCTGGGTCTCTCCATGGAGGCCCGGGTCAGCGAAATCTGACTAAGTGTGGAATGGAGAACCAAGGGCGCGAGGCTCTTTAACCAAGGCCCATGGGTGATAACACTCAGGACGGGGGCTTAAGTGTGGGTCTCAGGGCACGGCCGGTGCTGGTGCTTGGTCTCTCCTTGGAGGCCCGGGTCAGCGAAATCTGACTAAGTGTGGAATGGAGAACCAAGGGCGCGAGGCTCTTTAACCAAGGCCCATGGGTGATAACACTCAGGACGGGTCTAAAGTGTGGGTCTCCGGGCACGGCCGGTGCTGGTGCTGGGTCTCTCCATGGAGGCCTGGGTCAGCGAAATCGGACTAAGTGTGGAATGGAGAACCAAGGGCGCGAGGCTCTTTAACCAAGGCCCATGGGTGATAACACTCAGGACGGGGGCTTAAGTGTGGGTCTCAGGGCACGGCATTTGCTGGTGCTTGGTCTCTCCATGGAGGCCTGGGTCAGCGAAATCGGACTAAGTGTGGAATGGAGAACCAAGGGCGCGAGGCTCTTTAACCAAGGCCCATGGGTGATAACACTCAGGACGGGAGCTTAAGTGTGGGTCTCAGGGCATGGCCGGTTCTGGTGCTTGGTCTCTCCGGGAAAGCCCGGTTCAGTGAAATGTGACTAAGAAAGAGATCTAAACACAGGAAACTGATATACATATGTTTCCTTTGATTCCTTTGGAGATAACCATAGGAAATATGGGTAAGAACGGGAACCAAGGATCCTTTGGAGATAAGCATAGGAGTGTTTCCTTTAAAGAGGATCATAGGAATGTTTCCTTTTGAATTACTCATAGAGAGACCCAAATATTGCACTTCCGTAACCCCTAGAGTGGGACATTTCTAGGCATTTTGCTGTAATGTAAAGTGCCTACAAGTGTCCCAAGTATTGTATCTTTCCCTAACACAAAGAGTGAGACATTTCTAGACATTTTCAGCACTCAGGACGGGGGCCTAAGTGTGGGTCCCCGGGAACGGCCGGTGCTGGTGATGGGTCTCTCCATGGAGGCCCGGGTCAGCGAAATCTGACTAAGTGTGGAATGGAGAACCAAGGGCGCGAGGCTCTTTAACCGAGGCCCATGGGTGATAACACTCAGGACGGGGGCTTAAGTGTGGGTCTCAGGGCACGGCCGGTGCTGGTGCTTGGTCTCTCCTTGGAGGCCCGGGTCAGCGAAATCTGACTATGTGTGAAATGGAGAACTAAGAGCGCCAGGCTCTTTAACCCAGGCCCATGGGTGATAACACTCAAGAGGGGGACTTAAGTGTGGGTCCCCGGGCACGGCCGGTGCTGGTGCTTGGTCTCTCCGTGAAAGCCCGGTTCAGTGAAATGTGACTAAGAAAGATATCTAAACACAGGAAACTGATATAAATATGTTTCCTTTGATTCCTTTGGAGATAGCCATAGGAAATATGGGTAAGAACGGGAACCAAGGATCGTTTGGAGATAAGCATAGGAGTGTTTCCTTTAAAGAGGATCATAGGAATGTTTCCTTTTGAATTACTCATAGAGAGACCCAAATATTGCACTTCCGTAACCCCTAGTGTGGGACATTTCTAGGCATTTTGCTGTAATGTAAAGTGCCTACAAGTGTCCCATGTATTGTATTACACTAAAACCAAAGGTGTGGGACTTTTCCAGGCATTTTGCCTCAATGATAAGTGCCTAGAAGCGTCCGGCTCATTCTGATTGGTTGGGACATTTTTAGGCATTTTTGCTATAATGTAAAGCGCCTACAAATGTCCCATGCAATGTATTTTTCCCTGACACAAAGAGTGGAACATTTCTAGGCGTTTTCAGCACTCAGGGTGTGGGCTTTAGAGTGGGTCCCCGGGCTCAGCAATATTTGGAGGTTTTTTCTCTCATGTTTTGTATTTTTCCCCATAAAAAAGTGTAGGACATTTGTAGGCATTTTTGCTATAATGTAAAGTGCCTAGAAGTGTCCCAAGTATTGTATCTTTCCCTAACACAAAGAGTGAGACATTTCGAGGCATTTTCAGCACTCAGGACGGGGGCCTAAGTATGGGTCCCCGGGCACGGCCGGTGCTGGTGCTGGGTCTCTCCATGGAGGCCCGGGTCAGCGAAATCTGACTAAGTGTGGAATGGAGAACCAAGGGCGCGAGGCTCTTTAACCGAGGCTCATGGGTGATAACACTCAGGACGGGGGCTTAAGTGTGGGTCTCAGGGCACGGCATTTGCTGGTGCTTGGTCTCTCCATGGAGGCCTGGGTCAGCGAAATCGGACTAAGTGTGGAATGGAGAACCAAGGGCGCGAGGCTCTTTAACCAAGGCCCATGGGTGATAACACTCAGGACGGGGGCTTAAGTGTGGGTCTCAGGGCACGGCATTTGCTGGTGCTTGGTCTCTCCATGGAGGCCTGGGTCAGCGAAATCGGACTAAGTGTGGAATGGAGAACCAAGGGCGCGAGGCTCTTTAACCAAGGCCCATGGGTGATAACACTCAGGACGGGGGCTTAAGTGTGGGTCTCAGGGCATGGCCGGTGCTGGTGCTTGGTCTCTCCGGGAAAGCCCGGTTCAGTGAAATGTGACTAAGAAAGAGATCTAAACACAGGAAACTGATATACATATGTTTCCTTTGATTCCTTTGGAGATAACCATAGGAAATATGGGTAAGAACGGGAACCAAGGATCCTTTGGAGATAAGCATAGGAGTGTTTCCTTTAAAGAGGATCATAGGAATGTTTCCTTTTGAATTACTCATAGAGAGACCCAAATATTGCACTTCCGTAACCCCTAGAGTGGGACATTTCTAGGCATTTTGCTGTAATGTAAAGTGCCTACAAGTGTCCCATGTATTGTATTACCCTAAAACCAAAGGTGTGGGACTTTTCCAGGCATTTTGCCTCAATGATAAGTGCCTAGAAGCGTCCGGCTCATTCTGATTGGTTGGGACATTTTTAGGCATTTTTGCTATAATGTAAAGCGCCTACAAATGTCCCATGTAATGTATTTTTCCCTGACACAAAGAGTGGAACATTTCTAGGCGTTTTCAGCACTCAGGGTGTGGGCTTTAGAGTGGGTCCCCGGGCTCAGCAATATTTGGAGGTTTTTTCTCCCATGTTTTGTATTTTTCCCCATGAAAACGTGTGGGACATTTGTAGGCATTTTTGCTATAATGTAAAGTGCCTAGAAGTGTCCCAAGTATTGTATCTTTCCCTAACACAAAGAGTGAGACATTTCTAGACATTTTCAGCACTCAGGACGGGGGCCTAAGTGTGGGTCCCCGGGAACGGCCGGTGCTGGTGATGGGTCTCTCCATGGAGGCCCGGGTCAGCGAAATCTGACTAAGTGTGGAATGGAGAACCAAGGGCGCGAGGCTCTTTAACCGAGGCCCATGGGTGATAACACTCAGGACGGGGGCTTAAGTGTGGGTCTCCGGGCACGGCCGGTGCTGGTGCTGGGTCTCTCCATGGAGGCCTGGGTCAGCGAAATCGGACTAAGTGTGGAATGGAGAACCAAGAGCGCGAGGCTCTTTAACCCAGTCCCATGGGTGATAACACTCAGGACGGGGGCTTAAGTGTGGGTCTCAGGGCACGGCCGTTGCTGGTGCTTGGTCTCTCCTTGGAGGCCCGGGTCAGCGAAATCTGACTAAGTGTGGAATGGAGAACCAAGGGCGCGAGGCTCTTTAACCAAGGCCCATGGGTGATAACACTCAGGACGGGGGCTAAAGTGTGGGTCTCCGGGCACGGCCGGTCCTGGTGCTGGGTCTCTCCATGGAGGCCTGGGTCAGCGAAATCGGACTAAGTGTGGAATGGAGAACCAAGGGCGCGAGGCTCTTTAACCGAGGCCCATGGGTGATAACACTCAGGACGGGGGCTTAAGTGTGGGTCTCCGGGCACGGCCGGTGCTGGTGCTGGGTCTCTCCATGGAGGCCTGGGTCAGCGAAATCGAACTAAGTGTGGAATGGAGAACCAAGGGCGCGAGGCTCTTTAACCAAGGCCCATGGGTGATAACACTCAGGACGGGGGCTTAATTGTGGGTCTCCGGGCACGGCCGGTGCTGGTGCTTGGTCTCTCCATGGAGGCCTGGGTCAGCGAAATCGGACTAAGTGTGGAATGGAGAACCAAGAGCGCGAGGCTCTTTAACCAAGGCCCATGGGTGATAACACTCAGGACGGGTCTAAAGTGTGGGTCTCCGGGCACGGCCGGTGCTGGTGCTGGGTCTCTCCATGGAGGCCTGGGTCAGCGAAATCGGACTAAGTGTGGAATGGAGAACCAAGGGCGCGAGGCTCTTTAACCAAGGCCCATGGGTGATAACACTCAGGACGGGGGCTTAAGTGTGGGTCTCAGGGCACGGCATTTGCTGGTGCTTGGTCTCTCCATGGAGGCCTGGGTCAGCGAAATCGGACTAAGTGTGGAATGGAGAACCAAGGGCGCGAGGCTCTTTAACCAAGGCCCATGGGTGATAACACTCAGGACGGGAGCTTAAGTGTGGGTCTCAGGGCATGGCCGGTTCTGGTGCTTGGTCTCTCCGGGAAAGCCCGGTTCAGTGAAATGTGACTAAGAAAGAGATCTAAACACAGGAAACTGATATACATATGTTTCCTTTGATTCCTTTGGAGATAACCATAGGAAATATGGGTAAGAACGGGAACCAAGGATCCTTTGGAGATAAGCATAGGAGTGTTTCCTTTAAAGAGGATCATAGGAATGTTTCCTTTTGAATTACTCATAGAGAGACCCAAATATTGCACTTCCGTAACCCCTAGAGTGGGACATTTCTAGGCATTTTGCTGTAATGTAAAGTGCCTACAAGTGTCCCATGTACTGTATTACCCTAAAACCAAAGGTGTGGGACTTTTCCAGGCATTTTGCCTCAATGATAAGTGCCTAGAAGCGTCCGGCTCATTCTGATTGGTTGGGACATTTTTAGGCATTTTTGCTATAATGTAAAGCGCCTACAAATGTCACATGTAATGTATTTTTCCCTGACACAAAGAGTGGAACATTTCTAGGCGTTTTCAGCACTCAGGGTGTGGGCTTTAGAGTGGGTCCCCGGGCTCAGCAATATTTGGAGGTTTTTTCTCCCATGTTTTGTATTTTTCCCCATGAAAACGTGTGGGACATTTGTAGGCATTTTTGCTATAATGTAAAGTGCCTAGAAGTGTCCCAAGTATTGTATCTTTCCCTAACACAAAGAGTGAGACATTTCTAGACATTTTCAGCACTCAGGACGGGGGCCTAAGTGTGGGTCCCCGGGAACGGCCGGTGCTGGTGATGGGTCTCTCCATGGAGGCCCGGGTCAGCGAAATCTGACTAAGTGTGGAATGGAGAACCAAGGGCGCGAGGCTCTTTAACCGAGGCCCATGGGTGATAACACTCAGGACGGGGGCTTAAGTGTGGGTCTCCGGGCACGGCCGGTGCTGGTGCTGGGTCTCTCCTTGGAGGCCTGGGTCAGTGAAATCGGACTAAGTGTGGAATGGAGAACCAAGGGCGCGAGGCTCTTTAACCAAGGCCCATGGGTGATAACACTCAGGACGGGGGCTAAAGTGTGGGTCTCCGGGCACGGCCGGTCCTGGTGCTGGGTCTCTCCATGGAGGCCTGGGTCAGCGAAATCGGACTAAGTGTGGAATGGAGAACCAAGGGCGCGAGGCTCTTTAACCAAGGCCCATGGGTGATAACACTCAGGACGGGGGCTTAAGTGTGGGTCTCAGGGCACGGCCGTTGCTGGTGCTTGGTCTCTCCTTGGAGGCCCGGGTCAGCGAAATCTGACTAAGTGTGGAATGGAGAACCAAGGGCGCGAGGCTCTTTAACCAAGGCCCATGGGTGATAACACTCAGGACGGGGGCTAAAGTGTGGGTCTTCGGGCACGGCCGGTCCTGGTGCTGGGTCTCTCCATGGAGGCCTGGGTCAGCGAAATTGGACTAAGTGTGGAATGGAGAACCAAGGGCGCGAGGCTCTTTAGCCAAGGCCCATGGGTGATAACACTCAGGACGGGGGCTTAAGTTTGGTTCCCCGGGCACGGCCGGTGCTGGTGCTTGGTCTCTCCGTGAAAGCCCGGTTCAGTGAAATGTGACTAAGAAAGAGATCTAAACACAGGAAACTGATATACATATGTTTCCTTTGATTCCTTTGGAGATAGCCATAGGAAATATGGGTAAGAACGGGAACCAAGGCTCCTTTGGAGATAAGCATAGGAGTGTTTCCTTTAAAGAGGATCATCGGAATGTTTCCTTTTGAATTACTCATAGAGAGACCCAAATATTGCACTTCCGTAACCCCTAGAGTGGGACATTTCTAGGCATTTTGCTGTAATGTAAAGTGCCTACAAGTGTCCCATGTACTGTATTACCCTAAAACCAAAGGTGTGGGACTTTTCCAGGCATTTTGCCTCAATGATAAGTGCCTAGAAGCGTCCGGCTCATTCTGATTGGTTGGGACATTTTTAGGCATTTTTGCTATAATGTAAAGCGCCTACAAATGTCCCATGTAATGTATTTTTCCCTGACACAAAGAGTGGAACATTTCTAGGCGTTTTCAGCACTCAGGGTGTGGGCTTTAGAGTGGGTCCCCGGGCTCAGCAATATTTGGAGGTTTTTTCTCCCATGTTTTGTATTTTTCCCCATGAAAAAGTGTGGGACATTTGTAGGCATTTTTGCTATAATGTAAAGTGCCTAGAAGTGTCCCAAGTATTGTATCTTTCCCTAACACAAAGAGTGAGACATTTCTAGACATTTTCAGCACTCAGGACGGGGGCCTAAGTGTGGGTCCCCAGGCACGGCCGGTGCTGGTGCTGGGTCTCTCCATGGAGGCCTGGGTCAGCGAAATCGGACTAAGTGTGGAATGGAGAACCAAGGGCGCGAGGCTCTTTAACCAAGGCCCATGGGTGATAACACTCAGGACGGGGGCTTAAGTGTGGGTCTCAGGGCACGGCCGGTGCTGGTGCTTGGTCTCTCCTTGGAGGCCCGGGTCAGCGAAATCTGACTAAGTGTGGAATGGAGAACCAAGGGCGCGAGGCTCTTTAACCAAGGCCCATGGGTGATAACACTCAGGACGGGTCTAAAGTGTGGGTCTCCGGGCACGGCCGGTGCTGGTGCTGGGTCTCTCCATGGAGGCCTGGGTCAGCGAAATCGGACTAAGTGTGGAATGGAGAACCAAGGGCGCGAGGCTCTTTAACCAAGGCCCATGGGTGATAACACTCAGGACGGGGGCTTAAGTGTGGGTCTCAGGGCACGGCATTTGCTGGTGCTTGGTCTCTCCATGGAGGCCTGGGTCAGCGAAATCGGACTAAGTGTGGAATGGAGAACCAAGGGCGCGAGGCTCTTTAACCAAGGCCCATGGGTGATAACACTCAGGACGGGAGCTTAAGTGTGGGTCTCAGGGCATGGCCGGTTCTGGTGCTTGGTCTCTCCGGGAAAGCCCGGTTCAGTGAAATGTGACTAAGAAAGAGATCTAAACACAGGAAACTGATATACATATGTTTCCTTTGATTCCTTTGGAGATAACCATAGGAAATATGGGTAAGAACGGGAACCAAGGATCCTTTGGAGATAAGCATAGGAGTGTTTCCTTTAAAGAGGATCATAGGAATGTTTCCTTTTGAATTACTCATAGAGAGACCCAAATATTGCACTTCCGTAACCCCTAGAGTGGGACATTTCTAGGCATTTTGCTATAATGTAAAGTGCCTACAAGTGTCCAAAGTATTGTATCTTTCCCTAACACAAAGAGTGAGACATTTCTAGACATTTTCAGCACTCAGGACGGGGGCCTAAGTGTGGGTCCCCGGGAAAGGCCGGTGCTGGTGATGGGTCTCTCCATGGAGGCCCGGGTCAGCGAAATCTGACTAAGTGTGGAATGGAGAACCAAGGGCGCGAGGCTCTTTAACCGAGGCCCATGGGTGATAACACTCAGGACGGGGGCTTAAGTGTGGGTCTCCGGGCACGGCCGGTGCTGGTGCTGGGTCTCTCCATGGAGGCCTGGGTCAGCGAAATCAAACTAAGTGTGGAATGGAGAACCAAGGGCGCGAGGCTCTTTAACCAAGGCCCATGGGTGATAACACTCAGGACGGGGGCTTAATTGTGGGTCTCCGGGCACGGCCGGTGCTGGTGCTTGGTCTCTCCATGGAGGCCTGGGTCAGCGAAATCGGACTAAGTGTGGAATGGAGAACCAAGAGCGCGAGGCTCTTTAACCAAGGCCCATGGGTGATAACACTCAGGACGGGGGCTTAAGTGTGGGTCTCAGGGCACGGCCGGTGCTGGTGCTTGGTCTCTCCTTGGAGGCCCGGGTCAGCGAAATCTGACTAAGTGTGAAATGGAGAACCAAGAGCGCCAGGCTCTTTAACCCAGGCCCATGGGTGATAACACTCAAGAGGGGGACTTAAGTGTGGGTCCCCGGGCACGGCCGGTGCTGGTGCTTGGTCTCTCCGTGAAAGCCCGGTTCAATGAAATGTGACTAAGAAAGATATCTAAACACAGGAAACTGATATAAATATGTTTCCTTTGATTCCTTTGGAGATAGCCATAGGAAATATGGGTAAGAACGGGAACCAAGGATCGTTTGGAGATAAGCATAGGAGTGTTTCCTTTAAAGTGGATCATAGGAATGTTTCCTTTTGAATTACTCATAGAGAGACCCAAATATTGCACTTCCGTAACCCCTAGTGTGGGACATTTCTAGGCATTTTGCTGTAATGTAAAGTGCCTACAAGTGTCCCATGTATTGTATTACCCTAAAACTAAAGGTGTGGGACTTTTCCAGGCATTTTGCCTCAATGATAAGTGCCTAGAAGCGTCCGGCTCATTCTGATTGGTTGGGACATTTTTAGGCATTTTTGCTATAATGTAAAGCGCCTACAAATGTCCCATGTAATGTATTTTTCCCTGACACAAAGAGTGGAACATTTCTAGGCGTTTTCAGCACTCAGGGTGTGGGCTTTAGAGTGGGTCCCCGGGCTCAGCAATATTTGGAGGTTTTTTCTCCCATGTTTTGTATTTTTCCCCATGAAAACGTGTGGGACATTTGTAGGCATTTTTGCTATAATGTAAAGTGCCTAGAAGTGTCCCAAGTATTGTATCTTTCCCTAACACAAAGAGTGAGACATTTCTAGACATTTTCAGCACTCAGGACGGGGGCCTAAGTGTGGGTCCCCGGGAACGGCCGGTGCTGGTGATGGGTCTCTCCATGGAGGCCCGGGTCAGCGAAATCTGACTAAGTGTGGAATGGAGAACCAAGGGCACGAGGCTCTTTAACCGAGGCCCATGGGTGATAACACTCAGGACGGGGGCTTAAGTGTGGGTCTCCGGGCACGGCCGGTGCTGGTGCTGGGTCTCTCCATGGAGGCCTGGGTCAGCGAAATCGGACTAAGTGTGGAATGGAGAACCAAGAGCGCGAGGCTCTTTAACCCAGTCCCATGGGTGATAACACTCAGGACGGGGGCTTAAGTGTGGGTCTCAGGGCACGGCCGTTGCTGGTGCTTGGTCTCTCCTTGGAGGCCCGGGTCAGCGAAATCTGACTAAGTGTGGAATGGAGAACCAAGGGCGCGAGGCTCTTTAACCAAGGCCCATGGGTGATAACACTCAGGACGGGGGCTAAAGTGTGGGTCTCCGGGCACGGCCGGTCCTGGTGCTGGGTCTCTCCATGGAGGCCTGGGTCAGCGAAATCGGACTAAGTGTGGAATGGAGAACCAAGGGCGCGAGGCTCTTTAACCAAGGCCCATGGGTGATAACACTCAGGACGGGGGCTTAAGTGTGGGTCCCCGGGCACGGCCGGTGCTGGTGCTTGGTCTCTCCGTGAAAGCCCGGTTCAGTGAAATGTGACTAAGAAAGAGATCTAAACACAGGAAACTGATATACATATGTTTCCTTTGATTCCTTTGGAGATAGCCATAGGAAATATGGGTAAGAACGGGAACCAAGGCTCCTTTGGAGATAAGCATAGGAGTGTTTCCTTTAAAGAGGATCATAGGAATGTTTCCTTTTGAATTACTCATAGAGAGACCCAAATATTGCACTTCCGTAACCCCTAGTGTGGGACATTTCCAGGCATTTTGCCTCAATGATAAGTGCCTAGAAGCGTCCGGCTCATTCTGATTGGTTGGGACATTTTTAGGCATTTTTGCTATAATGTAAAGCGCCTACAAATGTCCCATGTAATGTATTTTTCCCTGACACAAAGAGTGGAACGTTTCTAGGCGTTTTCAGCACTCAGGGTGTGGGCTTTAGAGTGGGTCCCCGGGCTCAGCAATATTTGGAGGTTTTTTCTCCCATGTTTTGTATTTTTCCCCATGAAAAAGTGTGGGACATTTGTCGGCATTTTTGCTATAATGTAAAGTGCCTAGAAGTGTCCCAAGTATTGTATCTTTCCCTAACACAAAGAGTGAGACATTTCTAGACATTTTCAGCACTCAGGACGGGGGCCTAAGTGTGGGTCCCCGGGCACGGCCGGTGCTGGTGCTGGGTCTCTCCATGGAGGCCTGGGTCAGCGAAATCGGACTAAGTGTGGAATGGAGAACCAAGGGCGCGAGGCTCTTTAACCAAGGCCCATGGGTGATAACACTCAGGACGGGGGCTTAAGTGTGGGTCTCAGGGCACGGCCGGTGCTGGTGCTTGGTCTCTCCTTGGAGGCCCGGGTCAGCGAAATCTGACTAAGTGTGGAATGGAGAACCAAGGGCGCGAGGCTCTTTAACCAAGGCCCATGGGTGATAACACTCAGGACGGGGGCTAAAGTGTGGGTCTCCGGGCACGGCTGGTCCTGGTGCTGGGTCTCTCCATGGAGGCCTGGGTCAGCGAAATTGGACTAAGTGTGGAATGGAGAACCAAGGGCGCGAGGCTCTTTAGCCAAGGCCCATGGGTGATAACACTCAGGACGGGGGCTTAAGTGTGGGTCTCCGGGCACGGCCGGTGCTGGTGCTTGGTCTCTCCATGGAGGCCTGGGTCAGCGAAATCGGACTAAGTGTGGAATGGAGAACCAAGGGCGCGAGGCTCTTTAACCAAGGCCCATGGGTGATAACACTCAGGACGGGGGCTTAAGTGTGGGTCTCAGGGCACGGCCGGTGCTGGTGCTTGGTCTCTCCTTGGAGGCCCGGGTCAGCGAAATCTGACTAAGTGTGGAATGGAGAACCAAGGGCGCGAGGCTCTTTAACCGAGGCCCATGGGTGATAACACTCAGGACGGGGACTTAAGTGTGGGTCTCAGGGCACGGCATTTGCTGGTGCTTGGTCTCTCCATGGAGGCCTGGGTCAGCGAAATCGGACTAAGTGTGGAATGGAGAACCAAGGGCGCGAGGCTCTTTAACCAAGGCCCATGGGTGATAACACTCAGGACGGGGGCTTAAGTGTGGGTCTCAGGGCACGGCATTTGCTGGTGCTTGGTCTCTCCATGGAGGCCTGGGTCAGCGAAATCGGACTAAGTGTGGAATGGAGAACCAAGGGCGCGAGGCTCTTTAACCAAGGCCCATGGGTGATAACACTCAGGACGGGGGCTTAAGTGTGGGTCTCAGGGCATGGCCGGTGCTGGTGCTTGGTCTCTCCGGGAAAGCCCGGTTCAGTGAAATGTGACTAAGAAAGAGATCTAAACACAGGAAACTGATATACATATGTTTCCTTTGATTCCTTTGGAGATAACCATAGGAAATATGGGTAAGAACGGGAACCAAGGATCCTTTGGAGATAAGCATAGGAGTGTTTCCTTTAAAGAGGATCATAGGAATGTTTCCTTTTGAATTACTCATAGAGAGACCCAAATATTGCACTTCCGTAACCCCTGGAGTGGGACATTTCTAGGCATTTTGCTGTAATGTAAAGTGCCTACAAGTGTCCCATGTATTGTATTACCCTAAAACCAAAGGTGTGGGACTTTTCCAGGCATTTTGCCTCAATGATAAGTGGCTAGAAGCGTCCGGCTCATTCTGATTGGTTGGGACATTTTTAGGCATTTTTGCTATAATGTAAAGCGCCTACAAATGTCCCATGTAATGTATTTTTCCCTGACACAAAGAGTGGAACATTTCTAGGCGTTTTCAGCACTCAGGGTGTGGGCTTTAGAGTGGGTCCCCGGGCTCAGCAATATTTGGAGGTTTTTTCTCCCATGTTTTGTATTTTTCCCCATGAAAACGTGTGGGACATTTGTAGGCATTTTTGCTATAATGTAAAGTGCCTAGAAGTGTCCCAAGTATTGTATCTTTCCCTAACACAAAGAGTGAGACATTTCTAGACATTTTCAGCACTCAGGACGGGGGCCTAAGTGTGGGTCCCCGGGAACGGCCGGTGCTGGTGATGGGTCTCTCCATGGAGGCCCGGGTCAGCGAAATCTGACTAAGTGTGGAATGGAGAACCAAGGGCGCGAGGCTCTTTAACCGAGGCCCATGGGTGATAACACTCAGGACGGGGGCTTAAGTGTGGGTCTCAGGGCACGGCCGGTGCTGGTGCTTGGTCTCTCCTTGGAGGCCCGGGTCAGCGAAATCTGACTAAGTGTGGAATGGAGAACCAAGGGCGCGAGGCTCTTTAACCGAGGCCCATGGGTGATAACACTCAGGACGGGGACTTAAGTGTGGGTCTCAGGGCACGGCATTTGCTGGTGCTTGGTCTCTCCATGGAGGCCTGGGTCAGCGAAATCGGACTAAGTGTGGAATGGAGAACCAAGGGCGCGAGGCTCTTTAACCAAGGCCCATGGGTGATAACACTCAGGACGGGGGCTTAAGTGTGGGTCTCAGGGCACGGCATTTGCTGGTGCTTGGTCTCTCCATGGAGGCCTGGGTCAGCGAAATCGGACTAAGTGTGGAATGGAGAACCAAGGGCGCGAGGCTCTTTAACCAAGGCCCATGGGTGATAACACTCAGGACGGGGGCTTAAGTGTGGGTCTCAGGGCATGGCCGGTGCTGGTGCTTGGTCTCTCCGGGAAAGCCCGGTTCAGTGAAATGTGACTAAGAAAGAGATCTAAACACAGGAAACTGATATACATATGTTTCCTTTGATTCCTTTGGAGATAACCATAGGAAATATGGGTAAGAACGGGAACCAAGGATCCTTTGGAGATAAGCATAGGAGTGTTTCCTTTAAAGAGGATCATAGGAATGTTTCCTTTTGAATTACTCATAGAGAGACCCAAATATTGCACTTCCGTAACCCCTAGAGTGGGACATTTCTAGGCATTTTGCTGTAATGTAAAGTGCCTACAAGTGTCCCATGTATTGTATTACCCTAAAACCAAAGGTGTGGGACTTTTCCAGGCATTTTGCCTCAATGATAAGTGGCTAGAAGCGTCCGGCTCATTCTGATTGGTTGGGACATTTTTAGGCATTTTTGCTATAATGTAAAGCGCCTACAAATGTCCCATGTAATGTATTTTTCCCTGACACAAAGAGTGGAACATTTCTAGGCGTTTTCAGCACTCAGGGTGTGGGCTTTAGAGTGGGTCCCCGGGCTCAGCAATATTTGGAGGTTTTTTCTCCCATGTTTTGTATTTTTCCCCATGAAAACGTGTGGGACATTTGTAGGCATTTTTGCTATAATGTAAAGTGCCTAGAAGTGTCCCAAGTATTGTATCTTTCCCTAACACAAAGAGTGAGACATTTCTAGATATTTTCAGCACTCAGGACGGGGGCCTAAGTGTGGGTCCCCGGGAACGGCCGGTGCTGGTGATGGGTCTCTCCATGGAGGCCCGGGTCAGCGAAATCTGACTAAGTGTGGAATGGAGAACCAAGGGCGCGAGGCTCTTTAACCGAGGCCCATGGGTGATAACACTCAGGACGGGGGCTTAAGTGTGGGTCTCCGGGCACGGCCGGTGCTGGTGCTGGGTCTCTCCTTGGAGGCCTGGGTCAGTGAAATCGGACTAAGTGTGGAATGGAGAACCAAGGGCGCGAGGCTCTTTAACCAAGGCCCATGGGTGATAACACTCAGGACGGGGGCTAAAGTGTGGGTCTCCGGGCACGGCCGGTCCTGGTGCTGGGTCTCTCCATGGAGGCCTGGGTCAGCGAAATCGGACTAAGTGTGGAATGGAGAACCAAGGGCGCGAGGCTCTTTAACCGAGGCCCATGGGTGATAACACTCAGGACGGGGGCTTAAGTGTGGGTCTCCGGGCACGGCCGGTGCTGGTGCTGGGTCTCTCCATGGAGGCCTGGGTCAGCGAAATCGAACTAAGTGTGGAATGGAGAACCAAGGTCGCGAGGCTCTTTAACCAAGGCCCATGGGTGATAACACTCAGGACGGGGGCTTAATTGTGGGTCTCCGGGCACGGCCGGTGCTGGTGCTTGGTCTCTCCATGGAGGCCTGGGTCAGCGAAATCGGACTAAGTGTGGAATGGAGAACCAAGAGCGCGAGGCTCTTTAACCAAGGCCCATGGGTGATAACACTCAGGACGGGGGCTTAAGTGTGGGTTTCAGGGCACGGCCGGTGCTGGTGCTTGGTCTCTCCTTGGAGGCCCGGGTCAGCGAAATCTGACTAAGTGTGAAATGGAGAACCAAGAGCGCCAGGCTCTTTAACCCAGGCCCATGGGTGATAACACTCAAGAGGGGGACTTAAGTGTGGGTCCCCGGGCACGGCCGGTGCTGGTGCTTGGTCTCTCCGTGAAAGCCCGGTTCAGTGAAATGTGACTAAGAAAGATATCTAAACACAGGAAACTGATATACATATGTTTCCTTTGATTCCTTTGGAGATAGCCATAGGAAATATGGGTAAGAACGGGAACCAAGGATCGTTTGGAGATAAGCATAGGAGTGTTTCCTTTAAAGAGGATCATAGGAATGTTTCCTTTTGAATTACTCATAGAGAGACCCAAATATTGCACTTCCGTAACCCCTAGTGTGGGACATTTCAAGGCATTTTGCTGTAATGTAAAGTGCCTACAAGTGTCCCATGTATTGTATTACCGTAACACCAGAGGTGTGGGACATTTCCAGGCATTTTGCCTCAATGATAGGTGCCTAGAAGCGTCCGACTCTTTCTGATTGGTTGGGACATTTTTAGGCATTTTTGCTATAATGTAAAGCGCCTACAAATGTCCCATGTAATGATATTTTTCCCTGACACAAAGAGTGGAACATTTCTAGGCGTTTTCAGCACTCAGGGTGTGGGCTTTAGAGTGGGTCCCCGGGCTCAGCAATATTTGGAGGTTTTTTCTCCCATGTTTTGTATTTTTCCCCATGAAAAAGTGTAGGACATTTGTAGGCATTTTTGCTATAATGTAAAGTGCCTAGAAGTGTCCCAAGTATTGTATCTTTCCCTAACACAAAGAGTGAGACATTTCGAGGCATTTTCAGCACTCAGGACGGGGGCCTAAGTATGGGTCCCCGGGCACGGCCGGTGCTGGTGCTGGGTCTCTCCATGGAGGCCCGGGTCAGCGAAATCTGACTAAGTGTGGAATGGAGAACCAAGGGCGCGAGGCTCTTTAACCAAGGCCCATGGGTGATAACACTCAGGACGGGGGCTTAAGTGTGGGTCTCAGGGCACGGCCGGTGCTGGTGCTTGGTCTCTCCTTGGAGGCCCGGGTCAGCGAAATCTGACTAAGTGTGGAATGGAGAACCAAGGGCGCGAGGCTCTTTAACCAAGGCCCATGGGTGATAACACTCAGGACGGGTCTAAAGTGTGGGTCTCCGGGCACGGCCGGTGCTGGTGCTGGGTCTCTCCATGGAGGCCTGGGTCAGCGAAATCGGACTAAGTGTGGAATGGAGAACCAAGGGCGCGAGGCTCTTTAACCAAGGCCCATGGGTGATAACACTCAGGACGGGGGCTTAAGTGTGGGTCTCAGGGCACGGCATTTGCTGGTGCTTGGTCTCTCCATGGAGGCCTGGGTCAGCGAAATCGGACTAAGTGTGGAATGGAGAACCAAGGGCGCGAGGCTCTTTAACCAAGGCCCATGGGTGATAACACTCAGGACGGGAGCTTAAGTGTGGGTCTCAGGGCATGGCCGGTTCTGGTGCTTGGTCTCTCCGGGAAAGCCCGGTTCAGTGAAATGTGACTAAGAAAGAGATCTAAACACAGGAAACTGATATACATATGTTTCCTTTGATTCCTTTGGAGATAACCATAGGAAATATGGGTAAGAACGGGAACCAAGGATCCTTTGGAGATAAGCATAGGAGTGTTTCCTTTAAAGAGGATCATAGGAATGTTTCCTTTTGAATTACTCATAGAGAGACCCAAATATTGCACTTCCGTAACCCCTAGAGTGGGACATTTCTAGGCATTTTGCTGTAATGTAAAGTGCCTACAAGTGTCCCAAGTATTGTATCTTTCCCTAACACAAAGAGTGAGACATTTCTAGACATTTTCAGCACTCAGGACGGGGGCCTAAGTGTGGGTCCCCGGGAACGGCCGGTGCTGGTGATGGGTCTCTCCATGGAGGCCCGGGTCAGCGAAATCTGACTAAGTGTGGAATGGAGAACCAAGGGCGCGAGGCTCTTTAACCGAGGCCCATGGGTGATAACACTCAGGACGGGGGCTTAAGTGTGGGTCTCAGGGCACGGCCGGTGCTGGTGCTTGGTCTCTCCTTGGAGGCCCGGGTCAGCGAAATCTGACTATGTGTGAAATGGAGAACTAAGAGCGCCAGGCTCTTTAACCCAGGCCCATGGGTGATAACACTCAAGAGGGGGACTTAAGTGTGGGTCCCCGGGCACGGCCGGTGCTGGTGCTTGGTCTCTCCGTGAAAGCCCGGTTCAGTGAAATGTGACTAAGAAAGATATCTAAACACAGGAAACTGATATAAATATGTTTCCTTTGATTCCTTTGGAGATAGCCATAGGAAATATGGGTAAGAACGGGAACCAAGGATCGTTTGGAGATAAGCATAGGAGTGTTTCCTTTAAAGAGGATCATAGGAATGTTTCCTTTTGAATTACTCATAGAGAGACCCAAATATTGCACTTCCGTAACCCCTAGTGTGGGACATTTCTAGGCATTTTGCTGTAATGTAAAGTGCCTACAAGTGTCCCATGTATTGTATTACACTAAAACCAAAGGTGTGGGACTTTTCCAGGCATTTTGCCTCAATGATAAGTGCCTAGAAGCGTCCGGCTCATTCTGATTGGTTGGGACATTTTTAGGCATTTTTGCTATAATGTAAAGCGCCTACAAATGTCCCATGCAATGTATTTTTCCCTGACACAAAGAGTGGAACATTTCTAGGCGTTTTCAGCACTCAGGGTGTGGGCTTTAGAGTGGGTCCCCGGGCTCAGCAATATTTGGAGGTTTTTTCTCTCATGTTTTGTATTTTTCCCCATAAAAAAGTGTAGGACATTTGTAGGCATTTTTGCTATAATGTAAAGTGCCTAGAAGTGTCCCAAGTATTGTATCTTTCCCTAACACAAAGAGTGAGACATTTCGAGGCATTTTCAGCACTCAGGACGGGGGCCTAAGTATGGGTCCCCGGGCACGGCCGGTGCTGGTGCTGGGTCTCTCCATGGAGGCCCGGGTCAGCGAAATCTGACTAAGTGTGGAATGGAGAACCAAGGGCGCGAGGCTCTTTAACCGAGGCTCATGGGTGATAACACTCAGGACGGGGGCTTAAGTGTGGGTCTCAGGGCACGGCATTTGCTGGTGCTTGGTCTCTCCATGGAGGCCTGGGTCAGCGAAATCGGACTAAGTGTGGAATGGAGAACCAAGGGCGCGAGGCTCTTTAACCAAGGCCCATGGGTGATAACACTCAGGACGGGGGCTTAAGTGTGGGTCTCAGGGCACGGCATTTGCTGGTGCTTGGTCTCTCCATGGAGGCCTGGGTCAGCGAAATCGGACTAAGTGTGGAATGGAGAACCAAGGGCGCGAGGCTCTTTAACCAAGGCCCATGGGTGATAACACTCAGGACGGGGGCTTAAGTGTGGGTCTCAGGGCATGGCCGGTGCTGGTGCTTGGTCTCTCCGGGAAAGCCCGGTTCAGTGAAATGTGACTAAGAAAGAGATCTAAACACAGGAAACTGATATACATATGTTTCCTTTGATTCCTTTGGAGATAACCATAGGAAATATGGGTAAGAACGGGAACCAAGGATCCTTTGGAGATAAGCATAGGAGTGTTTCCTTTAAAGAGGATCATAGGAATGTTTCCTTTTGAATTACTCATAGAGAGACCCAAATATTGCACTTCCGTAACCCCTAGAGTGGGACATTTCTAGGCATTTTGCTGTAATGTAAAGTGCCTACAAGTGTCCCATGTATTGTATTACCCTAAAACCAAAGGTGTGGGACTTTTCCAGGCATTTTGCCTCAATGATAAGTGCCTAGAAGCGTCCGGCTCATTCTGATTGGTTGGGACATTTTTAGGCATTTTTGCTATAATGTAAAGCGCCTACAAATGTCCCATGTAATGTATTTTTCCCTGACACAAAGAGTGGAACATTTCTAGGCGTTTTCAGCACTCAGGGTGTGGGCTTTAGAGTGGGTCCCCGGACTCAGCAATATTTGGAGGTTTTTTCTCCCATGTTTTGTATTTTTCCCCATGAAAACGTGTGGGACATTTGTAGGCATTTTTGCTATAATGTAAAGTGCCTAGAAGTGTCCCAAGTATTGTATCTTTCCCTAACACAAAGAGTGAGACATTTCTAGACATTTTCAGCACTCAGGACGGGGGCCTAAGTGTGGGTCCCCGGGAACGGCCGGTGCTGGTGATGGGTCTCTCCATGGAGGCCCGGGTCAGCGAAATCTGACTAAGTGTGGAATGGAGAACCAAGGGCGCGAGGCTCTTTAACCGAGGCCCATGGGTGATAACACTCAGGACGGGGGCTTAAGTGTGGGTCTCCGGGCACGGCCGGTGCTGGTGCTGGGTCTCTCCATGGAGGCCTGGGTCAGCGAAATCGGACTAAGTGTGGAATGGAGAACCAAGAGCGCGAGGCTCTTTAACCCAGTCCCATGGGTGATAACACTCAGGACGGGGGCTTAAGTGTGGGTCTCAGGGCACGGCCGTTGCTGGTGCTTGGTCTCTCCTTGGAGGCCCGGGTCAGCGAAATCTGACTAAGTGTGGAATGGAGAACCAAGGGCGCGAGGCTCTTTAACCAAGGCCCATGGGTGATAACACTCAGGACGGGGGCTAAAGTGTGGGTCTCCGGGCACGGCCGGTCCTGGTGCTGGGTCTCTCCATGGAGGCCTGGGTCAGCGAAATCGGACTAAGTGTGGAATGGAGAACCAAGGGCGCGAGGCTCTTTAACCAAGGCCCATGGGTGATAACACTCAGGACGGGGGCTTAAGTGTGGGTCCCCGGGCACGGCCGGTGCTGGTGCTTGGTCTCTCCGTGAAAGCCCGGTTCAGTGAAATGTGACTAAGAAAGAGATCTAAACACAGGAAACTGATATACATATGTTTCCTTTGATTCCTTTGGAGATAGCCATAGGAAATATGGGTAAGAACGGGAACCAAGGCTCCTTTGGAGATAAGCATAGGAGTGTTTCCTTTAAAGAGGATCATAGGAATGTTTCCTTTTGAATTACTCATAGAGAGACCCAAATATTGCACTTCCGTAACCCCTAGTGTGGGACATTTCTAGGCATTTTGCTGTAATGTAAAGTGCCTACAAGTGTCCCATGTATTGTATTACCCTAACACCAAACGTGTGGGACATTTCCAGGCTTTTTGCCTCAATGATAAGTGCCTAGAAGCGTCCGGCTCATTCTGATTGGTTGGGACATTTTTAGGCATTTTTGCTATAATGTAAAGCGCCTACAAATGTCCCATGTAATGTATTTTTCCCTGACACAAAGAGTGGAACATTTCTAGGCGTTTTCAGCACTCAGGGTGTGGGCTTTAGAGTGGGTCCCCGGGCTCAGCAATATTTGGAGGTTTTTTCTCCCATGTTTTGTATTTTTCCCCATGAAAAAGTGTGGGACATTTGTAGGCATTTTTGCTATAATGTAAAGTGCCTAGAAGTGTCCCAAGTATTGTATCTTTCCCTAACACAAAGAGTGAGACATTTCTAGACATTTTCAGCACTCAGGACGGGGGCCTAAGTGTGGGTCCCCGGGCACGGCCGGTGCTGGTGCTGGGTCTCTCCATGGAGGCCTGGGTCAGCGAAATCGGACTAAGTGTGGAATGGAGAACCAAGGGCGCGAGGCTCTTTAACCAAGGCCCATGGGTGATAACACTCAGGACGGGGGCTAAAGTGTGGGTCTCCGGGCACGGCTGGTCCTGGTGCTGGGTCTCTCCATGGAGGCCTGGGTCAGCGAAATTGGACTAAGTGTGGAATGGAGAACCAAGGGCGCGAGGCTCTTTAACCAAGGCCCATGGGTGATAACACTCAGGACGGGGGCTTAAGTGTGGGTCTCAGGGCACGGCATTTGCTGGTGCTTGGTCTCTCCATGGAGGCCTGGGTCAGCGAAATCGGACTAAGTGTGGAATGGAGAACCAAGGGCGCGAGGCTCTTTAACCAAGGCACATGGGTGATAACACTCAGGACGGGGACTTAAGTGTGGGTCTCAGGGCACGGCATTTGCTGGTGCTTGGTCTCTCCATGGAGGCCTGGGTCAGCGAAATCGGACTAAGTGTGGAATGGAGAACCAAGGGCGCGAGGCTCTTTAACCAAGGCCCATGGGTGATAACACTCAGGACGGGGGCTTAAGTGTGGGTCTCAGGGCATGGCCGGTGCTGGTGCTTGGTCTCTCCGGGAAAGCCCGGTTCAGTGAAATGTGACTAAGAAAGAGATCTAAACACAGGAAACTGATATACATATGTTTCCTTTGATTCCTTTGGAGATAACCATAGGAAATATGGGTAAGAACGGGAACCAAGGATCCTTTGGAGATAAGCATAGGAGTGTTTCCTTTAAAGAGGATCATAGGAATGTTTCCTTTTGAATTACTCATAGAGAGACCCAAATATTGCACTTCCGTAACCCCTAGAGTGGGACATTTCTAGGCATTTTGCTGTAATGTAAAGTGCCTACAAGTGTCCCATGTATTGTATTACCCTAAAACCAAAGGTGTGGGACTTTTCCAGGCATTTTGCCTCAATGATAAGTGCCTAGAAGCGTCCGGCTCATTCTGATTGGTTGGGACATTTTTAGGCATTTTTGCTATAATGTAAAGCGCCTACAAATGTCCCATGTAATGTATTTTTCCCTGACACAAAGAGTGGAACATTTCTAGGCGTTTTCAGCACTCAGGGTGTGGGCTTTAGAGTGGGTCCCCGGGCTCAGCAATATTTGGAGGTTTTTTCTCCCATGTTTTGTATTTTTCCCCATGAAAACGTGTGGGACATTTGTAGGCATTTTTGCTATAATGTAAAGTGCCTAGAAGTGTCCCAAGTATTGTATCTTTCCCTAACACAAAGAGTGAGACATTTCTAGACATTTTCAGCACTCAGGACGGGGGCCTAAGTGTGGGTCCCCGGGAACGGCCGGTGCTGGTGATGGGTCTCTCCATGGAGGCCCGGGTCAGCGAAATCTGACTAAGTGTGGAATGGAGAACCAAGGGCGCGAGGCTCTTTAACCAAGGCCCATGGGTGATAACACTCAGGACGGGGGCTAAAGTGTGGGTCTCCGGGCACGGCTGGTCCTGGTGCTGGGTCTCTCCATGGAGGCCTGGGTCAGCGAAATCGGACTAAGTGTGGAATGGAGAACCAAGGGCGCGAGGCTCTTTAACCGAGGCCCATGGGTGATAACACTCAGGACGGGGGCTTAAGTGTGGGTCTCCGGGCACGGCCGGTGCTGGTGCTGGGTCTCTCCATGGAGGCCTGGGTCAGCGAAATCGAACTAAGTGTGGAATGGAGAACCAAGGGCGCGAGGCTCTTTAACCAAGGCCCATGGGTGATAACACTCAGGACGGGGGCTTAATTGTGGGTCTCCGGGCACGGCCGGTGCTGGTGCTTGGTCTCTCCATGGAGGCCTGGGTCAGCGAAATCGGACTAAGTGTGGAATGGAGAACCAAGAGCGCGAGGCTCTTTAACCAAGGCCCATGGGTGATAACACTCAGGACGGGGGCTTAAGTGTGGGTTTCAGGGCACGGCCGGTGCTGGTGCTTGGTCTCTCCTTGGAGGCCCGGGTCAGCGAAATCTGACTAAGTGTGAAATGGAGAACCAAGAGCGCCAGGCTCTTTAACCCAGGCCCATGGGTGATAACACTCAAGAGGGGGACTTAAGTGTGGGTCCCCGGGCACGGCCGGTGCTGGTGCTTGGTCTCTCCGTGAAAGCCCGGTTCAGTGAAATGTGACTAAGAAAGATATCTAAACACAGGAAACTGATATACATATGTTTCCTTTGATTCCTTTGGAGATAGCCATAGGAAATATGGGTAAGAACGGGAACCAAGGATCGTTTGGAGATAAGCATAGGAGTGTTTCCTTTAAAGAGGATCATAGGAATGTTTCCTTTTGAATTACTCATAGAGAGACCCAAATATTGCACTTCCGTGACCCCTAGTGTGGGACATTTCAAGGCATTTTGCTGTAATGTAAAGTGCCTACAAGTGTCCCATGTATTGTATTACCGTAACACCAGAGGTGTGGGACATTTCCAGGCATTTTGCCTCAATGATAGTTGCCTAGAAGCGTCCGACTCTTTCTGATTGGTTGGGACATTTTTAGGCATTTTTGCTATAATGTAAAGCGCCTACAAATGTCCCATGTAATGATATTTTTCCCTGACACAAAGAGTGGAACATTTCTAGGCGTTTTCAGCACTCAGGGTGTGGGCTTTAGAGTGGGTCCCCGGGCTCAGCAATATTTGGACGTTTTTTCTCCCATGTTTTGTATTTTTCCCCATGAAAACGTGTGGGACATTTGTAGGCATTTTTGCTATAATGTAAAGTGCCTAGAAGTGTCCCAAGTATTGTATCTTTCCCTAACACAAAGAGTAAGACATTTCTAGACATTTTCAGCACTCAGGACGGGGGCCTAAGTGTGGGTCCCCGGGAACGGCCGGTGCTGGTGATGGGTCTCTCCATGGAGGCCCGGGTCAGCGAAATCTGACTAAGTGTGGAATGGAGAACCAAGGGCGCGAGGCTCTTTAACCGAGGCCCATGGGTGATAACACTCAGGACGGGGGCTTAAGTGTGGGTCTCCGGGCACGGCCGGTGCTGGTGCTGGGTCTCTCCTTGGAGGCCTGGATCAGTGAAATCGGACTAAGTGTGGAATGGAGAACCAAGGGCGCGAGGCTCTTTAACCAAGGCCCATGGGTGATAACACTCAGGACGGGGGCTTAATTGTGGGTCTCCGGGCACGGCCGGTGCTGGTGCTTGGTCTCTCCATGGAGGCCTGGGTCAGCGAAATCGGACTAAGTGTGGAATGGAGAACCAAGAGCGCGAGGCTCTTTAACCAAGGCCCATGGGTGATAACACTCAGGACGGGGGCTTAAGTGTGGGTTTCAGGGCACGGCCGGTGCTGGTGCTTGGTCTCTCCTTGGAGGCCCGGGTCAGCGAAATCTGACTAAGTGTGAAATGGAGAACCAAGAGCGCCAGGCTCTTTAACCCAGGCCCATGGGTGATAACACTCAAGAGGGGGACTTAAGTGTGGGTCCCCGGGCATGGCCGGTGCTGGTGCTTGGTCTCTCCGTGAAAGCCCGGTTCAGTGAAATGTGACTAAGAAAGAGATCTAAACACAGGAAACTGATATACATATGTTTCCTTTGATTCCTTTGGAGATAGCCATAGGAAATATGGGTAAGAACGGGAACCAAGGATCGTTTGGAGATAAGCATAGGAGTGTTTCCTTTAAAGAGGATCATAGGAATGTTTCCTTTTGAATTACTCATAGAGAGACCCAAATATTGCACTTCCGTAACCCCTAGTGTGGGACATTTCTAGGCATTTTGCTGTAATGTAAAGTGCCTACAAGTGTCCCATGTATTGTATTACCGTAACACCAGAGGTGTGGGACATTTCCAGGCATTTTGCCTCAATGATAGGTGCCTAGAAGCGTCCGACTCTTTCTGATTGGTTGGGACATTTTTAGGCATTTTTGCTATAATGTAAAGCGCCTACAAATGTCCCATGTAATGATATTTTTCCCTGACACAAAGAGTGGAACATTTCTAGGCGTTTTCAGCACTCAGGGTGTGGGCTTTAGAGTGGGTCCCCGGGCTCAGCAATATTTGGAGGTTTTTTCTCCCATGTTTTGTATTTTTCCCCATGAAAAAGTGTAGGACATTTGTAGGCATTTTTGCTATAATGTAAAGTGCCTAGAAGTGTCCCAAGTATTGTTTCTTTCCCTAACACAAAGAGTGAGACATTTCGAGGCATTTTCAGCACTCAGGACGGGGGCCTAAGTATGGGTCCCCGGGCACGGCCGGTGCTGGTGCTGGGTCTCTCCATGGAGGCCCGGGTCAGCTAAATCTGACTAAGTGTGGAATGGAGAACCAAGGGCGCGAGGCTCTTTAACCGAGGCCCATGGGTGATAACACTCAGGACGGGGGCTTAAGTGTGGGTCTCCGGGCACGGCCGGTGCTGGTGCTGGGTCTCTCCATGGAGGCCTGGGTCAGCGAAATCGGACTAAGTGTGGAATGGAGAACCAAGGGCGCGAGGCTCTTTAACCAAGGCCCATGGGTGATAACACTCAGGACGGGGGCTTAAGTGTGGGTCTCAGGGCACGGCCGTTGCTGGTGCTTGGTCTCTCCTTGGAGGCCCGGGTCAGCGAAATCTGACTAAGTGTGGAATGGAGAACCAAGGGCGCGAGGCTCTTTAACAAAGGCCCATGGGTGATAACACTCAGGACGGGTCTAAAGTGTGGGTCTCCGGGCACGGCCGGTGCTGGTGCTGGGTCTCTCCATGGAGGCCTGGGTCAGCGAAATCGGACTAAGTGTGGAATGTAGAACCAAGGGCGCGAGGCTCTTTAACCAAGGCCCATGGGTGATAACACTCAGGACGGGGGCTTAAGTGTGGGTCTCAGGGCACGGCATTTGCTGGTGCTTGGTCTCTCCATGGAGGCCAGGGTCAGCGAAATCGGACTAAGTGTGGAATGGAGAACCAAGGGCGCGAGGCTCTTTAACCAAGGCCCATGGGTGATAACACTCTGGACGGGGGCTTAAGTGTGGGTCTCAGGGCATGGCCGGTGCTGGTGCTTGGTCTCTCCGGGAAAGCCCGGTTCAGTGAAATGTGACTAAGAAAGAGATCTAAACACAGGAAACTGATATACATATGTTTCCTTTGATTCCTTTGGAGATAACCATAGGAAATATGGGTAAGAACGGGAACCAAGGATCCTTTGGAGATAAGCATAGGAGTGTTTCCTTTAAAGAGGATCATAGGAATGTTTCCTTTTGAATTACTCATAGAGAGACCCAAATATTGCACTTCCGTAACCCCTAGTGTGGGAAATTTCTAGGCATTTTGCTGTAATGTAAAGTTCCTACAAGTGTCCCATGTATTGTATTACCCTAAAACCAAAGGTGTGGGACTTTTCCAGGCATTTTGCCTCAATGATAAGTGCCTAGAAGCGTCCGGCTCATTCTGATTGGTTGGGACATTTTTAGGCATTTTTGCTATAATGTAAAGCGCCTACAAATGTCCCATGTAATGTATTTTTCCCTGACACAAAGAGTGGAACATTTCTAGGCGTTTTCAGCACTCAGGGTGTGGGCTTTAGAGTGGGTCCCCGGACTCAGCAATATTTGGACGTTTTTTCTCCCATGTTTTGTATTTTTCCACATGAAAACGTGTGGGACATTTGTAGGCATTTTTGCTATAATGTAAAGTGCCTAGAAGTGTCCCAAGTATTGTATCTTTCCCTAACACAAAGAGTGAGACATTTCGAGGCATTTTCAGCACTCAGGACGGGGGCCTAAGTATGGGTCCCCGGGCACGGCCGGTGCTGGTGCTGGGTCTCTCCATGGAGGCCCGGGTCAGCGAAATCTGACTAAGTGTGGAATGGAGAACCAAGGGCGCGAGGCTCTTTAACCGAGGCCCATGGGTGATAACACTCAGGACGGGGGCTTAAGTGTGGGTCTCCGGGCACGGCCGGTGCTGGTGCTGGGTCTCTCCATGGAGGCCTGGGTCAGCGAAATCGGACTAAGTGTGGAATGGAGAACCAAGGGCGCGAGGCTCTTTAACCAAGGCCCATGGGTGATAACACTCAGGACGGGGGCTTAAGTGTGGGTCTCAGGGCACGGCCGTTGCTGGTGCTTGGTCTCTCCTTGGAGGCCCGGGTCAGCGAAATCTGACTAAGTGTGGAATGGAGAACCAAGGGCGCGAGGCTCTTTAACCAAGGCCCATGGGTGATAACACTCAGGACGGGTCTAAAGTGTGGGTCTCCGGGCACGGCCGGTGCTGGTGCTGGGTCTCTCCATGGAGGCCTGGGTCAGCGAAATCGGACTAAGTGTGGAATGGAGAACCAAGGGCGCGAGGCTCTTTAACCAAGGCCCATGGGTGATAACACTCAGGACGGGGGCTTAAGTGTGGGTCTCAGGGCACGGCATTTGCTGGTGCTTGGTCTCTCCATGGAGGCCAGGGTCAGCGAAATCGGACTAAGTGTGGAATGGAGAACCAAGGGCGCGAGGCTCTTTAACCAAGGCCCATGGGTGATAACACTCAGGACGGGGGCTTAAGTGTGGGTCTCAGGGCATGGCCGGTGCTGGTGCTTGGTCTCTCCGGGAAAGCCCGGTTCAGTGAAATGTGACTAAGAAAGAGATCTAAACACAGGAAACTGATATACATATGTTTCCTTTGATTCCTTTGGAGATAACCATAGGAAATATGGGTAAGAACGGGAACCAAGGATCCTTTGGAGATAAGCATAGGAGTGTTTCCTTTAAAGAGGATCATAGGAATGTTTCCTTTTGAATTACTCATAGAGAGACCCAAATATTGCACTTCCGTAACCCCTAGTGTGGGAAATTTCTAGGCATTTTGCTGTAATGTAAAGTGCCTACAAGTGTCCCATGTATTGTATTACCCTAAAACCAAAGGTGTGGGACTTTTCCAGGCATTTTGCCTCAATGATAAGTGCCTAGAAGCGTCCGGCTCATTCTGATTGGTTGGGACATTTTTAGGCATTTTTGCTATAATGTAAAGCGCCTACAAATGTCCCATGTAATGTATTTTTCCCTGACACAAAGAGTGGAACATTTCTAGGCGTTTTCAGCACTCAGGGTGTGGGCTTTAGAGTGGGTCCCCGGGCTCAGCAATATTTGGACGTTTTTTCTCCCATGTTTTGTATTTTTCCCCATGAAAACGTGTGGGACATTTGTAGGCATTTTTGCTATAATGTAAAGTGCCTAGAAGTGTCCCAAGTATTGTATCTTTCCCTAACACAAAGAGTAAGACATTTCTAGACATTTTCAGCACTCAGGACGGGGGCCTAAGTGTGGGTCCCCGGGAACGGCCGGTGCTGGTGATGGGTCTCTCCATGGAGGCCCGGGTCAGCGAAATCTGACTAAGTGTGGAATGGAGAACCAAGGGCGCGAGGCTCTTTAACCGAGGCCCATGGGTGATAACACTCAGGACGGGGGCTTAAGTGTGGGTCTCCGGGCACGGCCGGTGCTGGTGCTGGGTCTCTCCTTGGAGGCCTGGATCAGTGAAATCGGACTAAGTGTGGAATGGAGAACCAAGGGCGCGAGGCTCTTTAACCAAGGCCCATGGGTGATAACACTCAGGACGGGGGCTTAATTGTGGGTCTCCGGGCACGGCCGGTGCTGGTGCTTGGTCTCTCCATGGAGGCCTGGGTCAGCGAAATCGGACTAAGTGTGGAATGGAGAACCAAGAGCGCGAGGCTCTTTAACCAAGGCCCATGGGTGATAACACTCAGGACGGGGGCTTAAGTGTGGGTTTCAGGGCACGGCCGGTGCTGGTGCATGGTCTCTCCTTGGAGGCCCGGGTCAGCGAAATCTGACTAAGTGTGAAATGGAGAACCAAGAGCGCCAGGCTCTTTAACCCAGGCCCATGGGTGATAACACTCAAGAGGGGGACTTAAGTGTGGGTCCCCGGGCACGGCCGGTGCTGGTGCTTGGTCTCTCCGTGAAAGCCCGGTTCAGTGAAATGTGACTAAGAAAGAGATCTAAACACAGGAAACTGATATACATATGTTTCCTTTGATTCCTTTGGAGATAGCCATAGGAAATATGGGTAAGAACGGGAACCAAGGCTCCTTTGGAGATAAGCATAGGAGTGTTTCCTTTAAAGAGGATCATAGGAATGTTTCCTTTTGAATTACTCATAGAGAGACCCAAATATTGCACTTCCGTAACCCCTAGTGTGGGACATTTCTAGGCATTTTGCTGTAATGTAAAGTGCCTACAAGTGTCCCATGTATTGTATTACCCTAACACCAAACGTGTGGGACATTTCCAGGCTTTTTGCCTCAATGATAAGTGCCTAGAAGCGTCCGGCTCATTCTGATTGGTTGGGACATTTTTAGGCATTTTTGCTATAATGTAAAGCGCCTACAAATGTCCCATGTAATGTATTTTTCCCTGACACAAAGAGTGGAACATTTCTAGGCGTTTTCAGCACTCAGGGTGTGGGCTTTAGAGTGGGTCCCCGGGCTCAGCAATATTTGGAGGTTTTTTCTCCCATGTTTTGTATTTTTCCCCATGAAAAAGTGTGGGACATTTGTAGGCATTTTTGCTATAATGTAAAGTGCCTAGAAGTGTCCCAAGTATTGTATCTTTCCCTAACACAAAGAGTGAGACATTTCTAGACATTTTCAGCACTCAGGACGGGGGCCTAAGTGTGGGTCCCCGGGCACGGCCGGTGCTGGTGCTGGGTCTCTCCATGGAGGCCTGGGTCAGCGAAATCGGACTAAGTGTGGAATGGAGAACCAAGGGCGCGAGGCTCTTTAACCAAGGCCCATGGGTGATAACACTCAGGACGGGGGCTAAAGTGTGGGTCTCCGGGCACGGCTGGTCCTGGTGCTGGGTCTCTCCATGGAGGCCTGGGTCAGCAAAATTGGACTAAGTGTGGAATGGAGAACCAAGGGCGCGAGGCTCTTTAACCAAGGCCCATGGGTGATAACACTCAGGACGGGGGCTTAAGTGTGGGTCTCAGGGCACGGCATTTGCTGGTGCTTGGTCTCTCCATGGAGGCCTGGGTCAGCGAAATCGGACTAAGTGTGGAATGGAGAACCAAGGGCGCGAGGCTCTTTAACCAAGGCCCATGGGTGATAACACTCAGGACGGGGGCTTAAGTGTGGGTCTCAGGGCATGGCCGGTGCTGGTGCTTGGTCTCTCCGGGAAAGCCCGGTTCAGTGAAATGTGACTAAGAAAGAGATCTAAACACAGGAAACTGATATACATATGTTTCCTTTGATTCCTTTGGAGATAACCATAGGAAATATGGGTAAGAACGGGAACCAAGGATCCTTTGGAGATAAGCATAGGAGTGTTTCCTTTAAAGAGGATCATAGGAATGTTTCCTTTTGAATTACTCATAGAGAGACCCAAATATTGCACTTCCGTAACCCCTAGAGTGGGACATTTCTAGGCATTTTGCTGTAATGTAAAGTGCCTACAAGTGTCCCATGTATTGTATTACCCTAAAACCAAAGGTGTGGGACTTTTCCAGGCATTTTGCCTCAATGATAAGTGCCTAGAAGCGTCCGGCTCATTCTGATTGGTTGGGACATTTTTAGGCATTTTTGCTATAATGTAAAGCGCCTACAAATGTCCCATGTAATGTATTTTTCCCTGACACAAAGAGTGGAACATTTCTAGGCGTTTTCAGCACTCAGGGTGTGGGCTTTAGAGTGGGTCCCCGGGCTCAGCAATATTTGGAGGTTTTTTCTCCCATGTTTTGTATTTTTCCCCATGAAAACGTGTGGGACATTTGTAGGCATTTTTGCTATAATGTAAAGTGCCTAGAAGTGTCCCAAGTATTGTATCTTTCCCTAACACAAAGAGTGAGACATTTCTAGACATTTTCAGCACTCAGGACGGGGGCCTAAGTGTGGGTCCCCGGGAACGGCCGGTGCTGGTGCTGGGTCTCTCCATGGAGGCCTGGGTCAGCGAAATCGGACTAAGTGTGGAATGGAGAACCAAGGGCGCGAGGCTCTTTAACCAAGGCCCATGGGTGATAACACTCAGGACGGGGGCTTAAGTGTGGGTCTCAGGGCACGGCCGGTGCTGGTGCTTGGTCTCTCCTTGGAGGCCCGGGTCAGCGAAATCTGACTAAGTGTGGAATGGAGAACCAAGGGCGCGAGGCTCTTTAACCAAGGCCCATGGGTGATAACACTCAGGACGGGGGCTAAAGTGTGGGTCTCCGGGCACGGCTGGTCCTGGTGCTGGGTCTCTCCATGGAGGCCTGGGTCAGCGAAATTGGACTAAGTGTGGAATGGAGAACCAAGGGCGCGAGGCTCTTTAGCCAAGGCCCATGGGTGATAACACTCAGGACGGGGGCTTAAGTGTGGGTCTCCGGGCACGGCCGGTGCTGGTGCTTGGTCTCTCCATGGAGGCCTGGGTCAGCGAAATCGGACTAAGTGTGGAATGGAGAACCAAGGGCGCGAGGCTCTTTAACCAAGGCCCATGGGTGATAACACTCAGGACGGGGGCTTAAGTGTGGGTCTCAGGGCACGGCCGGTGCTGGTGCTTGGTCTCTCCTTGGAGGCCCGGGTCAGCGAAATCTGACTAAGTGTGGAATGGAGAACAAAGGGCGCGAGGCTCTTTAACCGAGGCCCATGGGTGATAACACTCAGGACGGGGACTTAAGTGTGGGTCTCAGGGCACGGCATTTGCTGGTGCTTGGTCTCTCCATGGAGGCCTGGGTCAGCGAAATCGGACTAAGTGTGGAATGGAGAACCAAGGGCGCGAGGCTCTTTAACCAAGGCCCATGGGTGATAACACTCAGGACGGGGGCTTAAGTGTGGGTCTCAGGGCACGGCATTTGCTGGTGCTTGGTCTCTCCATGGAGGCCTGGGTCAGCGAAATCGGACTAAGTGTGGAATGGAGAACCAAGGGCGCGAGGCTCTTTAACCAAGGCCCATGGGTGATAACACTCAGGACGGGGGCTTAAGTGTGGGTTTCAGGGCACGGCCGGTGCTGGTGCTTGGTCTCTCCTTGGAGGCCCGGGTCAGCGAAATCTGACTAAGTGTGAAATGGAGAACCAAGAGCGCCAGGCTCTTTAACCCAGGCCCATGGGTGATAACACTCAAGAGGGGGACTTAAGTGTGGGTCCCCGGGCACGGCCGGTGCTGGTGCTTGGTCTCTCCGTGAAAGCCCGGTTCAGTGAAATGTGACTAAGAAAGATATCTAAACACAGGAAACTGATATACATATGTTTCCTTTGATTCCTTTGGAGATAGCCATAGGAAATATGGGTAAGAACGGGAACCAAGGATCGTTTGGAGATAAGCATAGGAGTGTTTCCTTTAAAGAGGATCATAGGAATGTTTCCTTTTGAATTACTCATAGAGAGACCCAAATATTGCACTTCCGTGACCCCTAGTGTGGGACATTTCAAGGCATTTTGCTGTAATGTAAAGTGCCTACAAGTGTCCCATGTATTGTATTACCGTAACACCAGAGGTGTGGGACATTTCCAGGCATTTTGCCTCAATGATAGTTGCCTAGAAGCGTCCGACTCTTTCTGATTGGTTGGGACATTTTTAGGCATTTTTGCTATAATGTAAAGCGCCTACAAATGTCCCATGTAATGATATTTTTCCCTGACACAAAGAGTGGAACATTTCTAGGCGTTTTCAGCACTCAGGGTGTGGGCTTTAGAGTGGGTCCCCGGGCTCAGCAATATTTGGACGTTTTTTCTCCCATGTTTTGTATTTTTCCCCATGAAAACGTGTGGGACATTTGTAGGCATTTTTGCTATAATGTAAAGTGCCTAGAAGTGTCCCAAGTATTGTATCTTTCCCTAACACAAAGAGTAAGACATTTCTAGACATTTTCAGCACTCAGGACGGGGGCCTAAGTGTGGGTCCCCGGGAACGGCCGGTGCTGGTGATGGGTCTCTCCATGGAGGCCCGGGTCAGCGAAATCTGACTAAGTGTGGAATGGAGAACCAAGGGCGCGAGGCTCTTTAACCGAGGCCCATGGGTGATAACACTCAGGACGGGGGCTTAAGTGTGGGTCTCCGGGCACGGCCGGTGCTGGTGCTGGGTCTCTCCTTGGAGGCCTGGATCAGTGAAATCGGACTAAGTGTGGAATGGAGAACCAAGGGCGCGAGGCTCTTTAACCAAGGCCCATGGGTGATAACACTCAGGACGGGGGCTTAAGTGTGGGTTTCAGGGCACGGCCGGTGCTGGTGCTTGGTCTCTCCTTGGAGGCCCGGGTCAGCGAAATCTGACTAAGTGTGAAATGGAGAACCAAGAGCGCCAGGCTCTTTAACCCAGGCCCATGGGTGATAACACTCAAGAGGGGGACTTAAGTGTGGGTCCCCGGGCATGGCCGGTGCTGGTGCTTGGTCTCTCCGTGAAAGCCCGGTTCAGTGAAATGTGACTAAGAAAGAGATCTAAACACAGGAAACTGATATACATATGTTTCCTTTGATTCCTTTGGAGATAGCCATAGGAAATATGGGTAAGAACGGGAACCAAGGATCGTTTGGAGATAAGCATAGGAGTGTTTCCTTTAAAGAGGATCATAGGAATGTTTCCTTTTGAATTACTCATAGAGAGACCCAAATATTGCACTTCCGTAACCCCTAGAGTGGGACATTTCTAGGCATTTTGCTGTAATGTAAAGTGCCTACAAGTGTCCCATGTATTGTATTACCCTAAAACCAAAGGTGTGGGACTTTTCCAGGCATTTTGCCTCAATGATAAGTGGCTAGAAGCGTCCGGCTCATTCTGATTGGTTGGGACATTTTTAGGCATTTTTGCTATAATGTAAAGCGCCTACAAATGTCCCATGTAATGTATTTTTCCCTGACACAAAGAGTGGAACATTTCTAGGCGTTTTCAGCACTCAGGGTGTGGGCTTTAGAGTGGGTCCCCGGGCTCAGCAATATTTGGAGGTTTTTTCTCCCATGTTTTGTATTTTTCCCCATGAAAACGTGTGGGACATTTGTAGGCATTTTTGCTATAATGTAAAGTGCCTAGAAGTGTCCCAAGTATTGTATCTTTCCCTAACACAAAGAGTGAGACATTTCTAGATATTTTCAGCACTCAGGACGGGGGCCTAAGTGTGGGTCCCCGGGAACGGCCGGTGCTGGTGATGGGTCTCTCCATGGAGGCCCGGGTCAGCGAAATCTGACTAAGTGTGGAATGGAGAACCAAGGGCGCGAGGCTCTTTAACCGAGGCCCATGGGTGATAACACTCAGGACGGGGGCTTAAGTGTGGGTCTCCGGGCACGGCCGGTGCTGGTGCTGGGTCTCTCCTTGGAGGCCTGGGTCAGTGAAATCGGACTAAGTGTGGAATGGAGAACCAAGGGCGCGAGGCTCTTTAACCAAGGCCCATGGGTGATAACACTCAGGACGGGGGCTAAAGTGTGGGTCTCCGGGCACGGCCGGTCCTGGTGCTGGGTCTCTCCATGGAGGCCTGGGTCAGCGAAATCGGACTAAGTGTGGAATGGAGAACCAAGGGCGCGAGGCTCTTTAACCGAGGCCCATGGGTGATAACACTCAGGACGGGGGCTTAAGTGTGGGTCTCCGGGCACGGCCGGTGCTGGTGCTGGGTCTCTCCATGGAGGCCTGGGTCAGCGAAATCGAACTAAGTGTGGAATGGAGAACCAAGGTCGCGAGGCTCTTTAACCAAGGCCCATGGGTGATAACACTCAGGACGGGGGCTTAATTGTGGGTCTCCGGGCACGGCCGGTGCTGGTGCTTGGTCTCTCCATGGAGGCCTGGGTCAGCGAAATCGGACTAAGTGTGGAATGGAGAACCAAGAGCGCGAGGCTCTTTAACCAAGGCCCATGGGTGATAACACTCAGGACGGGGGCTTAAGTGTGGGTTTCAGGGCACGGCCGGTGCTGGTGCTTGGTCTCTCCTTGGAGGCCCGGGTCAGCGAAATCTGACTAAGTGTGAAATGGAGAACCAAGAGCGCCAGGCTCTTTAACCCAGGCCCATGGGTGATAACACTCAAGAGGGGGACTTAAGTGTGGGTCCCCGGGCACGGCCGGTGCTGGTGCTTGGTCTCTCCGTGAAAGCCCGGTTCAGTGAAATGTGACTAAGAAAGATATCTAAACACAGGAAACTGATATACATATGTTTCCTTTGATTCCTTTGGAGATAGCCATAGGAAATATGGGTAAGAACGGGAACCAAGGATCGTTTGGAGATAAGCATAGGAGTGTTTCCTTTAAAGAGGATCATAGGAATGTTTCCTTTTGAATTACTCATAGAGAGACCCAAATATTGCACTTCCGTAACCCCTAGTGTGGGACATTTCAAGGCATTTTGCTGTAATGTAAAGTGCCTACAAGTGTCCCATGTATTGTATTACCGTAACACCAGAGGTGTGGGACATTTCCAGGCATTTTGCCTCAATGATAGGTGCCTAGAAGCGTCCGACTCTTTCTGATTGGTTGGGACATTTTTAGGCATTTTTGCTATAATGTAAAGCGCCTACAAATGTCCCATGTAATGATATTTTTCCCTGACACAAAGAGTGGAACATTTCTAGGCGTTTTCAGCACTCAGGGTGTGGGCTTTAGAGTGGGTCCCCGGGCTCAGCAATATTTGGAGGTTTTTTCTCCCATGTTTTGTATTTTTCCCCATGAAAAAGTGTAGGACATTTGTAGGCATTTTTGCTATAATGTAAAGTGCCTAGAAGTGTCCCAAGTATTGTATCTTTCCCTAACACAAAGAGTGAGACATTTCGAGGCATTTTCAGCACTCAGGACGGGGGCCTAAGTATGGGTCCCCGGGCACGGCCGGTGCTGGTGCTGGGTCTCTCCATGGAGGCCCGGGTCAGCGAAATCTGACTAAGTGTGGAATGGAGAACCAAGGGCGCGAGGCTCTTTAACCAAGGCCCATGGGTGATAACACTCAGGACGGGGGCTTAAGTGTGGGTCTCAGGGCACGGCCGGTGCTGGTGCTTGGTCTCTCCTTGGAGGCCCGGGTCAGCGAAATCTGACTAAGTGTGGAATGGAGAACCAAGGGCGCGAGGCTCTTTAACCAAGGCCCATGGGTGATAACACTCAGGACGGGTCTAAAGTGTGGGTCTCCGGGCACGGCCGGTGCTGGTGCTGGGTCTCTCCATGGAGGCCTGGGTCAGCGAAATCGGACTAAGTGTGGAATGGAGAACCAAGGGCGCGAGGCTCTTTAACCAAGGCCCATGGGTGATAACACTCAGGACGGGGGCTTAAGTGTGGGTCTCAGGGCACGGCATTTGCTGGTGCTTGGTCTCTCCATGGAGGCCTGGGTCAGCGAAATCGGACTAAGTGTGGAATGGAGAACCAAGGGCGCGAGGCTCTTTAACCAAGGCCCATGGGTGATAACACTCAGGACGGGAGCTTAAGTGTGGGTCTCAGGGCATGGCCGGTTCTGGTGCTTGGTCTCTCCGGGAAAGCCCGGTTCAGTGAAATGTGACTAAGAAAGAGATCTAAACACAGGAAACTGATATACATATGTTTCCTTTGATTCCTTTGGAGATAACCATAGGAAATATGGGTAAGAACGGGAACCAAGGATCCTTTGGAGATAAGCATAGGAGTGTTTCCTTTAAAGAGGATCATAGGAATGTTTCCTTTTGAATTACTCATAGAGAGACCCAAATATTGCACTTCCGTAACCCCTAGAGTGGGACATTTCTAGGCATTTTGCTGTAATGTAAAGTGCCTACAAGTGTCCCAAGTATTGTATCTTTCCCTAACACAAAGAGTGAGACATTTCTAGACATTTTCAGCACTCAGGACGGGGGCCTAAGTGTGGGTCCCCGGGAACGGCCGGTGCTGGTGATGGGTCTCTCCATGGAGGCCCGGGTCAGCGAAATCTGACTAAGTGTGGAATGGAGAACCAAGGGCGCGAGGCTCTTTAACCGAGGCCCATGGGTGATAACACTCAGGACGGGGGCTTAAGTGTGGGTCTCAGGGCACGGCCGGTGCTGGTGCTTGGTCTCTCCTTGGAGGCCCGGGTCAGCGAAATCTGACTATGTGTGAAATGGAGAACTAAGAGCGCCAGGCTCTTTAACCCAGGCCCATGGGTGATAACACTCAAGAGGGGGACTTAAGTGTGGGTCCCCGGGCACGGCCGGTGCTGGTGCTTGGTCTCTCCGTGAAAGCCCGGTTCAGTGAAATGTGACTAAGAAAGATATCTAAACACAGGAAACTGATATAAATATGTTTCCTTTGATTCCTTTGGAGATAGCCATAGGAAATATGGGTAAGAACGGGAACCAAGGATCGTTTGGAGATAAGCATAGGAGTGTTTCCTTTAAAGAGGATCATAGGAATGTTTCCTTTTGAATTACTCATAGAGAGACCCAAATATTGCACTTCCGTAACCCCTAGTGTGGGACATTTCTAGGCATTTTGCTGTAATGTAAAGTGCCTACAAGTGTCCCATGTATTGTATTACACTAAAACCAAAGGTGTGGGACTTTTCCAGGCATTTTGCCTCAATGATAAGTGCCTAGAAGCGTCCGGCTCATTCTGATTGGTTGGGACATTTTTAGGCATTTTTGCTATAATGTAAAGCGCCTACAAATGTCCCATGCAATGTATTTTTCCCTGACACAAAGAGTGGAACATTTCTAGGCGTTTTCAGCACTCAGGGTGTGGGCTTTAGAGTGGGTCCCCGGGCTCAGCAATATTTGGAGGTTTTTTCTCTCATGTTTTGTATTTTTCCCCATAAAAAAGTGTAGGACATTTGTAGGCATTTTTGCTATAATGTAAAGTGCCTAGAAGTGTCCCAAGTATTGTATCTTTCCCTAACACAAAGAGTGAGACATTTCGAGGCATTTTCAGCACTCAGGACGGGGGCCTAAGTATGGGTCCCCGGGCACGGCCGGTGCTGGTGCTGGGTCTCTCCATGGAGGCCCGGGTCAGCGAAATCTGACTAAGTGTGGAATGGAGAACCAAGGGCGCGAGGCTCTTTAACCGAGGCTCATGGGTGATAACACTCAGGACGGGGGCTTAAGTGTGGGTCTCAGGGCACGGCATTTGCTGGTGCTTGGTCTCTCCATGGAGGCCTGGGTCAGCGAAATCGGACTAAGTGTGGAATGGAGAACCAAGGGCGCGAGGCTCTTTAACCAAGGCCCATGGGTGATAACACTCAGGACGGGGGCTTAAGTGTGGGTCTCAGGGCACGGCATTTGCTGGTGCTTGGTCTCTCCATGGAGGCCTGGGTCAGCGAAATCGGACTAAGTGTGGAATGGAGAACCAAGGGCGCGAGGCTCTTTAACCAAGGCCCATGGGTGATAACACTCAGGACGGGGGCTTAAGTGTGGGTCTCAGGGCATGGCCGGTGCTGGTGCTTGGTCTCTCCGGGAAAGCCCGGTTCAGTGAAATGTGACTAAGAAAGAGATCTAAACACAGGAAACTGATATACATATGTTTCCTTTGATTCCTTTGGAGATAACCATAGGAAATATGGGTAAGAACGGGAACCAAGGATCCTTTGGAGATAAGCATAGGAGTGTTTCCTTTAAAGAGGATCATAGGAATGTTTCCTTTTGAATTACTCATAGAGAGACCCAAATATTGCACTTCCGTAACCCCTAGAGTGGGACATTTCTAGGCATTTTGCTGTAATGTAAAGTGCCTACAAGTGTCCCATGTATTGTATTACCCTAAAACCAAAGGTGTGGGACTTTTCCAGGCATTTTGCCTCAATGATAAGTGCCTAGAAGCGTCCGGCTCATTCTGATTGGTTGGGACATTTTTAGGCATTTTTGCTATAATGTAAAGCGCCTACAAATGTCCCATGTAATGTATTTTTCCCTGACACAAAGAGTGGAACATTTCTAGGCGTTTTCAGCACTCAGGGTGTGGGCTTTAGAGTGGGTCCCCGGACTCAGCAATATTTGGAGGTTTTTTCTCCCATGTTTTGTATTTTTCCCCATGAAAACGTGTGGGACATTTGTAGGCATTTTTGCTATAATGTAAAGTGCCTAGAAGTGTCCCAAGTATTGTATCTTTCCCTAACACAAAGAGTGAGACATTTCTAGACATTTTCAGCACTCAGGACGGGGGCCTAAGTGTGGGTCCCCGGGAACGGCCGGTGCTGGTGATGGGTCTCTCCATGGAGGCCCGGGTCAGCGAAATCTGACTAAGTGTGGAATGGAGAACCAAGGGCGCGAGGCTCTTTAACCGAGGCCCATGGGTGATAACACTCAGGACGGGGGCTTAAGTGTGGGTCTCCGGGCACGGCCGGTGCTGGTGCTGGGTCTCTCCATGGAGGCCTGGGTCAGCGAAATCGGACTAAGTGTGGAATGGAGAACCAAGAGCGCGAGGCTCTTTAACCCAGTCCCATGGGTGATAACACTCAGGACGGGGGCTTAAGTGTGGGTCTCAGGGCACGGCCGTTGCTGGTGCTTGGTCTCTCCTTGGAGGCCCGGGTCAGCGAAATCTGACTAAGTGTGGAATGGAGAACCAAGGGCGCGAGGCTCTTTAACCAAGGCCCATGGGTGATAACACTCAGGACGGGGGCTAAAGTGTGGGTCTCCGGGCACGGCCGGTCCTGGTGCTGGGTCTCTCCATGGAGGCCTGGGTCAGCGAAATCGGACTAAGTGTGGAATGGAGAACCAAGGGCGCGAGGCTCTTTAACCAAGGCCCATGGGTGATAACACTCAGGACGGGGGCTTAAGTGTGGGTCCCCGGGCACGGCCGGTGCTGGTGCTTGGTCTCTCCGTGAAAGCCCGGTTCAGTGAAATGTGACTAAGAAAGAGATCTAAACACAGGAAACTGATATACATATGTTTCCTTTGATTCCTTTGGAGATAGCCATAGGAAATATGGGTAAGAACGGGAACCAAGGCTCCTTTGGAGATAAGCATAGGAGTGTTTCCTTTAAAGAGGATCATAGGAATGTTTCCTTTTGAATTACTCATAGAGAGACCCAAATATTGCACTTCCGTAACCCCTAGTGTGGGACATTTCTAGGCATTTTGCTGTAATGTAAAGTGCCTACAAGTGTCCCATGTATTGTATTACCCTAACACCAAACGTGTGGGACATTTCCAGGCTTTTTGCCTCAATGATAAGTGCCTAGAAGCGTCCGGCTCATTCTGATTGGTTGGGACATTTTTAGGCATTTTTGCTATAATGTAAAGCGCCTACAAATGTCCCATGTAATGTATTTTTCCCTGACACAAAGAGTGGAACATTTCTAGGCGTTTTCAGCACTCAGGGTGTGGGCTTTAGAGTGGGTCCCCGGGCTCAGCAATATTTGGAGGTTTTTTCTCCCATGTTTTGTATTTTTCCCCATGAAAAAGTGTGGGACATTTGTAGGCATTTTTGCTATAATGTAAAGTGCCTAGAAGTGTCCCAAGTATTGTATCTTTCCCTAACACAAAGAGTGAGACATTTCTAGACATTTTCAGCACTCAGGACGGGGGCCTAAGTGTGGGTCCCCGGGCACGGCCGGTGCTGGTGCTGGGTCTCTCCATGGAGGCCTGGGTCAGCGAAATCGGACTAAGTGTGGAATGGAGAACCAAGGGCGCGAGGCTCTTTAACCAAGGCCCATGGGTGATAACACTCAGGACGGGGGCTAAAGTGTGGGTCTCCGGGCACGGCTGGTCCTGGTGCTGGGTCTCTCCATGGAGGCCTGGGTCAGCGAAATTGGACTAAGTGTGGAATGGAGAACCAAGGGCGCGAGGCTCTTTAACCAAGGCCCATGGGTGATAACACTCAGGACGGGGGCTTAAGTGTGGGTCTCAGGGCACGGCATTTGCTGGTGCTTGGTCTCTCCATGGAGGCCTGGGTCAGCGAAATCGGACTAAGTGTGGAATGGAGAACCAAGGGCGCGAGGCTCTTTAACCAAGGCACATGGGTGATAACACTCAGGACGGGGACTTAAGTGTGGGTCTCAGGGCACGGCATTTGCTGGTGCTTGGTCTCTCCATGGAGGCCTGGGTCAGCGAAATCGGACTAAGTGTGGAATGGAGAACCAAGGGCGCGAGGCTCTTTAACCAAGGCCCATGGGTGATAACACTCAGGACGGGGGCTTAAGTGTGGGTCTCAGGGCATGGCCGGTGCTGGTGCTTGGTCTCTCCGGGAAAGCCCGGTTCAGTGAAATGTGACTAAGAAAGAGATCTAAACACAGGAAACTGATATACATATGTTTCCTTTGATTCCTTTGGAGATAACCATAGGAAATATGGGTAAGAACGGGAACCAAGGATCCTTTGGAGATAAGCATAGGAGTGTTTCCTTTAAAGAGGATCATAGGAATGTTTCCTTTTGAATTACTCATAGAGAGACCCAAATATTGCACTTCCGTAACCCCTAGAGTGGGACATTTCTAGGCATTTTGCTGTAATGTAAAGTGCCTACAAGTGTCCCATGTATTGTATTACCCTAAAACCAAAGGTGTGGGACTTTTCCAGGCATTTTGCCTCAATGATAAGTGCCTAGAAGCGTCCGGCTCATTCTGATTGGTTGGGACATTTTTAGGCATTTTTGCTATAATGTAAAGCGCCTACAAATGTCCCATGTAATGTATTTTTCCCTGACACAAAGAGTGGAACATTTCTAGGCGTTTTCAGCACTCAGGGTGTGGGCTTTAGAGTGGGTCCCCGGGCTCAGCAATATTTGGAGGTTTTTTCTCCCATGTTTTGTATTTTTCCCCATGAAAACGTGTGGGACATTTGTAGGCATTTTTGCTATAATGTAAAGTGCCTAGAAGTGTCCCAAGTATTGTATCTTTCCCTAACACAAAGAGTGAGACATTTCTAGACATTTTCAGCACTCAGGACGGGGGCCTAAGTGTGGGTCCCCGGGAACGGCCGGTGCTGGTGATGGGTCTCTCCATGGAGGCCCGGGTCAGCGAAATCTGACTAAGTGTGGAATGGAGAACCAAGGGCGCGAGGCTCTTTAACCAAGGCCCATGGGTGATAACACTCAGGACGGGGGCTAAAGTGTGGGTCTCCGGGCACGGCTGGTCCTGGTGCTGGGTCTCTCCATGGAGGCCTGGGTCAGCGAAATCGGACTAAGTGTGGAATGGAGAACCAAGGGCGCGAGGCTCTTTAACCGAGGCCCATGGGTGATAACACTCAGGACGGGGGCTTAAGTGTGGGTCTCCGGGCACGGCCGGTGCTGGTGCTGGGTCTCTCCATGGAGGCCTGGGTCAGCGAAATCGAACTAAGTGTGGAATGGAGAACCAAGGGCGCGAGGCTCTTTAACCAAGGCCCATGGGTGATAACACTCAGGACGGGGGCTTAATTGTGGGTCTCCGGGCACGGCCGGTGCTGGTGCTTGGTCTCTCCATGGAGGCCTGGGTCAGCGAAATCGGACTAAGTGTGGAATGGAGAACCAAGAGCGCGAGGCTCTTTAACCAAGGCCCATGGGTGATAACACTCAGGACGGGGGCTTAAGTGTGGGTTTCAGGGCACGGCCGGTGCTGGTGCTTGGTCTCTCCTTGGAGGCCCGGGTCAGCGAAATCTGACTAAGTGTGAAATGGAGAACCAAGAGCGCCAGGCTCTTTAACCCAGGCCCATGGGTGATAACACTCAAGAGGGGGACTTAAGTGTGGGTCCCCGGGCACGGCCGGTGCTGGTGCTTGGTCTCTCCGTGAAAGCCCGGTTCAGTGAAATGTGACTAAGAAAGATATCTAAACACAGGAAACTGATATACATATGTTTCCTTTGATTCCTTTGGAGATAGCCATAGGAAATATGGGTAAGAACGGGAACCAAGGATCGTTTGGAGATAAGCATAGGAGTGTTTCCTTTAAAGAGGATCATAGGAATGTTTCCTTTTGAATTACTCATAGAGAGACCCAAATATTGCACTTCCGTGACCCCTAGTGTGGGACATTTCAAGGCATTTTGCTGTAATGTAAAGTGCCTACAAGTGTCCCATGTATTGTATTACCGTAACACCAGAGGTGTGGGACATTTCCAGGCATTTTGCCTCAATGATAGTTGCCTAGAAGCGTCCGACTCTTTCTGATTGGTTGGGACATTTTTAGGCATTTTTGCTATAATGTAAAGCGCCTACAAATGTCCCATGTAATGATATTTTTCCCTGACACAAAGAGTGGAACATTTCTAGGCGTTTTCAGCACTCAGGGTGTGGGCTTTAGAGTGGGTCCCCGGGCTCAGCAATATTTGGACGTTTTTTCTCCCATGTTTTGTATTTTTCCCCATGAAAACGTGTGGGACATTTGTAGGCATTTTTGCTATAATGTAAAGTGCCTAGAAGTGTCCCAAGTATTGTATCTTTCCCTAACACAAAGAGTAAGACATTTCTAGACATTTTCAGCACTCAGGACGGGGGCCTAAGTGTGGGTCCCCGGGAACGGCCGGTGCTGGTGATGGGTCTCTCCATGGAGGCCCGGGTCAGCGAAATCTGACTAAGTGTGGAATGGAGAACCAAGGGCGCGAGGCTCTTTAACCGAGGCCCATGGGTGATAACACTCAGGACGGGGGCTTAAGTGTGGGTCTCCGGGCACGGCCGGTGCTGGTGCTGGGTCTCTCCTTGGAGGCCTGGATCAGTGAAATCGGACTAAGTGTGGAATGGAGAACCAAGGGCGCGAGGCTCTTTAACCAAGGCCCATGGGTGATAACACTCAGGACGGGGGCTTAATTGTGGGTCTCCGGGCACGGCCGGTGCTGGTGCTTGGTCTCTCCATGGAGGCCTGGGTCAGCGAAATCGGACTAAGTGTGGAATGGAGAACCAAGAGCGCGAGGCTCTTTAACCAAGGCCCATGGGTGATAACACTCAGGACGGGGGCTTAAGTGTGGGTTTCAGGGCACGGCCGGTGCTGGTGCTTGGTCTCTCCTTGGAGGCCCGGGTCAGCGAAATCTGACTAAGTGTGAAATGGAGAACCAAGAGCGCCAGGCTCTTTAACCCAGGCCCATGGGTGATAACACTCAAGAGGGGGACTTAAGTGTGGGTCCCCGGGCATGGCCGGTGCTGGTGCTTGGTCTCTCCGTGAAAGCCCGGTTCAGTGAAATGTGACTAAGAAAGAGATCTAAACACAGGAAACTGATATACATATGTTTCCTTTGATTCCTTTGGAGATAGCCATAGGAAATATGGGTAAGAACGGGAACCAAGGATCGTTTGGAGATAAGCATAGGAGTGTTTCCTTTAAAGAGGATCATAGGAATGTTTCCTTTTGAATTACTCATAGAGAGACCCAAATATTGCACTTCCGTAACCCCTAGTGTGGGACATTTCTAGGCATTTTGCTGTAATGTAAAGTGCCTACAAGTGTCCCATGTATTGTATTACCGTAACACCAGAGGTGTGGGACATTTCCAGGCATTTTGCCTCAATGATAGGTGCCTAGAAGCGTCCGACTCTTTCTGATTGGTTGGGACATTTTTAGGCATTTTTGCTATAATGTAAAGCGCCTACAAATGTCCCATGTAATGATATTTTTCCCTGACACAAAGAGTGGAACATTTCTAGGCGTTTTCAGCACTCAGGGTGTGGGCTTTAGAGTGGGTCCCCGGGCTCAGCAATATTTGGAGGTTTTTTCTCCCATGTTTTGTATTTTTCCCCATGAAAAAGTGTAGGACATTTGTAGGCATTTTTGCTATAATGTAAAGTGCCTAGAAGTGTCCCAAGTATTGTTTCTTTCCCTAACACAAAGAGTGAGACATTTCGAGGCATTTTCAGCACTCAGGACGGGGGCCTAAGTATGGGTCCCCGGGCACGGCCGGTGCTGGTGCTGGGTCTCTCCATGGAGGCCCGGGTCAGCTAAATCTGACTAAGTGTGGAATGGAGAACCAAGGGCGCGAGGCTCTTTAACCGAGGCCCATGGGTGATAACACTCAGGACGGGGGCTTAAGTGTGGGTCTCCGGGCACGGCCGGTGCTGGTGCTGGGTCTCTCCATGGAGGCCTGGGTCAGCGAAATCGGACTAAGTGTGGAATGGAGAACCAAGGGCGCGAGGCTCTTTAACCAAGGCCCATGGGTGATAACACTCAGGACGGGGGCTTAAGTGTGGGTCTCAGGGCACGGCCGTTGCTGGTGCTTGGTCTCTCCTTGGAGGCCCGGGTCAGCGAAATCTGACTAAGTGTGGAATGGAGAACCAAGGGCGCGAGGCTCTTTAACAAAGGCCCATGGGTGATAACACTCAGGACGGGTCTAAAGTGTGGGTCTCCGGGCACGGCCGGTGCTGGTGCTGGGTCTCTCCATGGAGGCCTGGGTCAGCGAAATCGGACTAAGTGTGGAATGTAGAACCAAGGGCGCGAGGCTCTTTAACCAAGGCCCATGGGTGATAACACTCAGGACGGGGGCTTAAGTGTGGGTCTCAGGGCACGGCATTTGCTGGTGCTTGGTCTCTCCATGGAGGCCAGGGTCAGCGAAATCGGACTAAGTGTGGAATGGAGAACCAAGGGCGCGAGGCTCTTTAACCAAGGCCCATGGGTGATAACACTCTGGACGGGGGCTTAAGTGTGGGTCTCAGGGCATGGCCGGTGCTGGTGCTTGGTCTCTCCGGGAAAGCCCGGTTCAGTGAAATGTGACTAAGAAAGAGATCTAAACACAGGAAACTGATATACATATGTTTCCTTTGATTCCTTTGGAGATAACCATAGGAAATATGGGTAAGAACGGGAACCAAGGATCCTTTGGAGATAAGCATAGGAGTGTTTCCTTTAAAGAGGATCATAGGAATGTTTCCTTTTGAATTACTCATAGAGAGACCCAAATATTGCACTTCCGTAACCCCTAGTGTGGGAAATTTCTAGGCATTTTGCTGTAATGTAAAGTTCCTACAAGTGTCCCATGTATTGTATTACCCTAAAACCAAAGGTGTGGGACTTTTCCAGGCATTTTGCCTCAATGATAAGTGCCTAGAAGCGTCCGGCTCATTCTGATTGGTTGGGACATTTTTAGGCATTTTTGCTATAATGTAAAGCGCCTACAAATGTCCCATGTAATGTATTTTTCCCTGACACAAAGAGTGGAACATTTCTAGGCGTTTTCAGCACTCAGGGTGTGGGCTTTAGAGTGGGTCCCCGGACTCAGCAATATTTGGACGTTTTTTCTCCCATGTTTTGTATTTTTCCACATGAAAACGTGTGGGACATTTGTAGGCATTTTTGCTATAATGTAAAGTGCCTAGAAGTGTCCCAAGTATTGTATCTTTCCCTAACACAAAGAGTGAGACATTTCGAGGCATTTTCAGCACTCAGGACGGGGGCCTAAGTATGGGTCCCCGGGCACGGCCGGTGCTGGTGCTGGGTCTCTCCATGGAGGCCCGGGTCAGCGAAATCTGACTAAGTGTGGAATGGAGAACCAAGGGCGCGAGGCTCTTTAACCGAGGCCCATGGGTGATAACACTCAGGACGGGGGCTTAAGTGTGGGTCTCCGGGCACGGCCGGTGCTGGTGCTGGGTCTCTCCATGGAGGCCTGGGTCAGCGAAATCGGACTAAGTGTGGAATGGAGAACCAAGGGCGCGAGGCTCTTTAACCAAGGCCCATGGGTGATAACACTCAGGACGGGGGCTTAAGTGTGGGTCTCAGGGCACGGCCGTTGCTGGTGCTTGGTCTCTCCTTGGAGGCCCGGGTCAGCGAAATCTGACTAAGTGTGGAATGGAGAACCAAGGGCGCGAGGCTCTTTAACCAAGGCCCATGGGTGATAACACTCAGGACGGGTCTAAAGTGTGGGTCTCCGGGCACGGCCGGTGCTGGTGCTGGGTCTCTCCATGGAGGCCTGGGTCAGCGAAATCGGACTAAGTGTGGAATGGAGAACCAAGGGCGCGAGGCTCTTTAACCAAGGCCCATGGGTGATAACACTCAGGACGGGGGCTTAAGTGTGGGTCTCAGGGCACGGCATTTGCTGGTGCTTGGTCTCTCCATGGAGGCCAGGGTCAGCGAAATCGGACTAAGTGTGGAATGGAGAACCAAGGGCGCGAGGCTCTTTAACCAAGGCCCATGGGTGATAACACTCAGGACGGGGGCTTAAGTGTGGGTCTCAGGGCATGGCCGGTGCTGGTGCTTGGTCTCTCCGGGAAAGCCCGGTTCAGTGAAATGTGACTAAGAAAGAGATCTAAACACAGGAAACTGATATACATATGTTTCCTTTGATTCCTTTGGAGATAACCATAGGAAATATGGGTAAGAACGGGAACCAAGGATCCTTTGGAGATAAGCATAGGAGTGTTTCCTTTAAAGAGGATCATAGGAATGTTTCCTTTTGAATTACTCATAGAGAGACCCAAATATTGCACTTCCGTAACCCCTAGTGTGGGAAATTTCTAGGCATTTTGCTGTAATGTAAAGTGCCTACAAGTGTCCCATGTATTGTATTACCCTAAAACCAAAGGTGTGGGACTTTTCCAGGCATTTTGCCTCAATGATAAGTGCCTAGAAGCGTCCGGCTCATTCTGATTGGTTGGGACATTTTTAGGCATTTTTGCTATAATGTAAAGCGCCTACAAATGTCCCATGTAATGTATTTTTCCCTGACACAAAGAGTGGAACATTTCTAGGCGTTTTCAGCACTCAGGGTGTGGGCTTTAGAGTGGGTCCCCGGGCTCAGCAATATTTGGACGTTTTTTCTCCCATGTTTTGTATTTTTCCCCATGAAAACGTGTGGGACATTTGTAGGCATTTTTGCTATAATGTAAAGTGCCTAGAAGTGTCCCAAGTATTGTATCTTTCCCTAACACAAAGAGTAAGACATTTCTAGACATTTTCAGCACTCAGGACGGGGGCCTAAGTGTGGGTCCCCGGGAACGGCCGGTGCTGGTGATGGGTCTCTCCATGGAGGCCCGGGTCAGCGAAATCTGACTAAGTGTGGAATGGAGAACCAAGGGCGCGAGGCTCTTTAACCGAGGCCCATGGGTGATAACACTCAGGACGGGGGCTTAAGTGTGGGTCTCCGGGCACGGCCGGTGCTGGTGCTGGGTCTCTCCTTGGAGGCCTGGATCAGTGAAATCGGACTAAGTGTGGAATGGAGAACCAAGGGCGCGAGGCTCTTTAACCAAGGCCCATGGGTGATAACACTCAGGACGGGGGCTTAATTGTGGGTCTCCGGGCACGGCCGGTGCTGGTGCTTGGTCTCTCCATGGAGGCCTGGGTCAGCGAAATCGGACTAAGTGTGGAATGGAGAACCAAGAGCGCGAGGCTCTTTAACCAAGGCCCATGGGTGATAACACTCAGGACGGGGGCTTAAGTGTGGGTTTCAGGGCACGGCCGGTGCTGGTGCATGGTCTCTCCTTGGAGGCCCGGGTCAGCGAAATCTGACTAAGTGTGAAATGGAGAACCAAGAGCGCCAGGCTCTTTAACCCAGGCCCATGGGTGATAACACTCAAGAGGGGGACTTAAGTGTGGGTCCCCGGGCACGGCCGGTGCTGGTGCTTGGTCTCTCCGTGAAAGCCCGGTTCAGTGAAATGTGACTAAGAAAGAGATCTAAACACAGGAAACTGATATACATATGTTTCCTTTGATTCCTTTGGAGATAGCCATAGGAAATATGGGTAAGAACGGGAACCAAGGCTCCTTTGGAGATAAGCATAGGAGTGTTTCCTTTAAAGAGGATCATAGGAATGTTTCCTTTTGAATTACTCATAGAGAGACCCAAATATTGCACTTCCGTAACCCCTAGTGTGGGACATTTCTAGGCATTTTGCTGTAATGTAAAGTGCCTACAAGTGTCCCATGTATTGTATTACCCTAACACCAAACGTGTGGGACATTTCCAGGCTTTTTGCCTCAATGATAAGTGCCTAGAAGCGTCCGGCTCATTCTGATTGGTTGGGACATTTTTAGGCATTTTTGCTATAATGTAAAGCGCCTACAAATGTCCCATGTAATGTATTTTTCCCTGACACAAAGAGTGGAACATTTCTAGGCGTTTTCAGCACTCAGGGTGTGGGCTTTAGAGTGGGTCCCCGGGCTCAGCAATATTTGGAGGTTTTTTCTCCCATGTTTTGTATTTTTCCCCATGAAAAAGTGTGGGACATTTGTAGGCATTTTTGCTATAATGTAAAGTGCCTAGAAGTGTCCCAAGTATTGTATCTTTCCCTAACACAAAGAGTGAGACATTTCTAGACATTTTCAGCACTCAGGACGGGGGCCTAAGTGTGGGTCCCCGGGCACGGCCGGTGCTGGTGCTGGGTCTCTCCATGGAGGCCTGGGTCAGCGAAATCGGACTAAGTGTGGAATGGAGAACCAAGGGCGCGAGGCTCTTTAACCAAGGCCCATGGGTGATAACACTCAGGACGGGGGCTAAAGTGTGGGTCTCCGGGCACGGCTGGTCCTGGTGCTGGGTCTCTCCATGGAGGCCTGGGTCAGCAAAATTGGACTAAGTGTGGAATGGAGAACCAAGGGCGCGAGGCTCTTTAACCAAGGCCCATGGGTGATAACACTCAGGACGGGGGCTTAAGTGTGGGTCTCAGGGCACGGCATTTGCTGGTGCTTGGTCTCTCCATGGAGGCCTGGGTCAGCGAAATCGGACTAAGTGTGGAATGGAGAACCAAGGGCGCGAGGCTCTTTAACCAAGGCCCATGGGTGATAACACTCAGGACGGGGGCTTAAGTGTGGGTCTCAGGGCATGGCCGGTGCTGGTGCTTGGTCTCTCCGGGAAAGCCCGGTTCAGTGAAATGTGACTAAGAAAGAGATCTAAACACAGGAAACTGATATACATATGTTTCCTTTGATTCCTTTGGAGATAACCATAGGAAATATGGGTAAGAACGGGAACCAAGGATCCTTTGGAGATAAGCATAGGAGTGTTTCCTTTAAAGAGGATCATAGGAATGTTTCCTTTTGAATTACTCATAGAGAGACCCAAATATTGCACTTCCGTAACCCCTAGAGTGGGACATTTCTAGGCATTTTGCTGTAATGTAAAGTGCCTACAAGTGTCCCATGTATTGTATTACCCTAAAACCAAAGGTGTGGGACTTTTCCAGGCATTTTGCCTCAATGATAAGTGCCTAGAAGCGTCCGGCTCATTCTGATTGGTTGGGACATTTTTAGGCATTTTTGCTATAATGTAAAGCGCCTACAAATGTCCCATGTAATGTATTTTTCCCTGACACAAAGAGTGGAACATTTCTAGGCGTTTTCAGCACTCAGGGTGTGGGCTTTAGAGTGGGTCCCCGGGCTCAGCAATATTTGGAGGTTTTTTCTCCCATGTTTTGTATTTTTCCCCATGAAAACGTGTGGGACATTTGTAGGCATTTTTGCTATAATGTAAAGTGCCTAGAAGTGTCCCAAGTATTGTATCTTTCCCTAACACAAAGAGTGAGACATTTCTAGACATTTTCAGCACTCAGGACGGGGGCCTAAGTGTGGGTCCCCGGGAACGGCCGGTGCTGGTGCTGGGTCTCTCCATGGAGGCCTGGGTCAGCGAAATCGGACTAAGTGTGGAATGGAGAACCAAGGGCGCGAGGCTCTTTAACCAAGGCCCATGGGTGATAACACTCAGGACGGGGGCTTAAGTGTGGGTCTCAGGGCACGGCCGGTGCTGGTGCTTGGTCTCTCCTTGGAGGCCCGGGTCAGCGAAATCTGACTAAGTGTGGAATGGAGAACCAAGGGCGCGAGGCTCTTTAACCAAGGCCCATGGGTGATAACACTCAGGACGGGGGCTAAAGTGTGGGTCTCCGGGCACGGCTGGTCCTGGTGCTGGGTCTCTCCATGGAGGCCTGGGTCAGCGAAATTGGACTAAGTGTGGAATGGAGAACCAAGGGCGCGAGGCTCTTTAGCCAAGGCCCATGGGTGATAACACTCAGGACGGGGGCTTAAGTGTGGGTCTCCGGGCACGGCCGGTGCTGGTGCTTGGTCTCTCCATGGAGGCCTGGGTCAGCGAAATCGGACTAAGTGTGGAATGGAGAACCAAGGGCGCGAGGCTCTTTAACCAAGGCCCATGGGTGATAACACTCAGGACGGGGGCTTAAGTGTGGGTCTCAGGGCACGGCCGGTGCTGGTGCTTGGTCTCTCCTTGGAGGCCCGGGTCAGCGAAATCTGACTAAGTGTGGAATGGAGAACAAAGGGCGCGAGGCTCTTTAACCGAGGCCCATGGGTGATAACACTCAGGACGGGGACTTAAGTGTGGGTCTCAGGGCACGGCATTTGCTGGTGCTTGGTCTCTCCATGGAGGCCTGGGTCAGCGAAATCGGACTAAGTGTGGAATGGAGAACCAAGGGCGCGAGGCTCTTTAACCAAGGCCCATGGGTGATAACACTCAGGACGGGGGCTTAAGTGTGGGTCTCAGGGCACGGCATTTGCTGGTGCTTGGTCTCTCCATGGAGGCCTGGGTCAGCGAAATCGGACTAAGTGTGGAATGGAGAACCAAGGGCGCGAGGCTCTTTAACCAAGGCCCATGGGTGATAACACTCAGGACGGGGGCTTAAGTGTGGGTTTCAGGGCACGGCCGGTGCTGGTGCTTGGTCTCTCCTTGGAGGCCCGGGTCAGCGAAATCTGACTAAGTGTGAAATGGAGAACCAAGAGCGCCAGGCTCTTTAACCCAGGCCCATGGGTGATAACACTCAAGAGGGGGACTTAAGTGTGGGTCCCCGGGCATGGCCGGTGCTGGTGCTTGGTCTCTCCGTGAAAGCCCGGTTCAGTGAAATGTGACTAAGAAAGATATCTAAACACAGGAAACTGATATACATATGTTTCCTTTGATTCCTTTGGAGATAGCCATAGGAAATATGGGTAAGAACGGGAACCAAGGATCGTTTGGAGATAAGCATAGGAGTGTTTCCTTTAAAGAGGATCATAGGAATGTTTCCTTTTGAATTACTCATAGAGAGACCCAAATATTGCACTTCCGTGACCCCTAGTGTGGGACATTTCAAGGCATTTTGCTGTAATGTAAAGTGCCTACAAGTGTCCCATGTATTGTATTACCGTAACACCAGAGGTGTGGGACATTTCCAGGCATTTTGCCTCAATGATAGTTGCCTAGAAGCGTCCGACTCTTTCTGATTGGTTGGGACATTTTTAGGCATTTTTGCTATAATGTAAAGCGCCTACAAATGTCCCATGTAATGATATTTTTCCCTGACACAAAGAGTGGAACATTTCTAGGCGTTTTCAGCACTCAGGGTGTGGGCTTTAGAGTGGGTCCCCGGGCTCAGCAATATTTGGACGTTTTTTCTCCCATGTTTTGTATTTTTCCCCATGAAAACGTGTGGGACATTTGTAGGCATTTTTGCTATAATGTAAAGTGCCTAGAAGTGTCCCAAGTATTGTATCTTTCCCTAACACAAAGAGTAAGACATTTCTAGACATTTTCAGCACTCAGGACGGGGGCCTAAGTGTGGGTCCCCGGGAACGGCCGGTGCTGGTGATGGGTCTCTCCATGGAGGCCCGGGTCAGCGAAATCTGACTAAGTGTGGAATGGAGAACCAAGGGCGCGAGGCTCTTTAACCGAGGCCCATGGGTGATAACACTCAGGACGGGGGCTTAAGTGTGGGTCTCCGGGCACGGCCGGTGCTGGTGCTGGGTCTCTCCTTGGAGGCCTGGATCAGTGAAATCGGACTAAGTGTGGAATGGAGAACCAAGGGCGCGAGGCTCTTTAACCAAGGCCCATGGGTGATAACACTCAGGACGGGGGCTTAAGTGTGGGTTTCAGGGCACGGCCGGTGCTGGTGCTTGGTCTCTCCTTGGAGGCCCGGGTCAGCGAAATCTGACTAAGTGTGAAATGGAGAACCAAGAGCGCCAGGCTCTTTAACCCAGGCCCATGGGTGATAACACTCAAGAGGGGGACTTAAGTGTGGGTCCCCGGGCATGGCCGGTGCTGGTGCTTGGTCTCTCCGTGAAAGCCCGGTTCAGTGAAATGTGACTAAGAAAGAGATCTAAACACAGGAAACTGATATACATATGTTTCCTTTGATTCCTTTGGAGATAGCCATAGGAAATATGGGTAAGAACGGGAACCAAGGATCGTTTGGAGATAAGCATAGGAGTGTTTCCTTTAAAGAGGATCATAGGAATGTTTCCTTTTGAATTACTCATAGAGAGACCCAAATATTGCACTTCCGTAACCCCTAGTGTGGGACATTTCTAGGCATTTTGCTGTAATGTAAAGTGCCTACAAGTGTCCCATGTATTGTATTACCGTAACACCAGAGGTGTGGGACATTTCCAGGCATTTTGCCTCAATGATAGGTGCCTAGAAGCGTCCGACTCTTTCTGATTGGTTGGGACATTTTTAGGCATTTTTGCTATAATGTAAAGCGCCTACAAATGTCCCATGTAATGATATTTTTCCCTGACACAAAGAGTGGAACATTTCTAGGCGTTTTCAGCACTCAGGGTGTGGGCTTTAGAGTGGGTCCCCGGGCTCAGCAATATTTGGAGGTTTTTTCTCCCATGTTTTGTATTTTTCCCCATGAAAAAGTGTAGGACATTTGTAGGCATTTTTGCTATAATGTAAAGTGCCTAGAAGTGTCCCAAGTATTGTTTCTTTCCCTAACACAAAGACTGAGACATTTCGAGGCATTTTCAGCACTCAGGACGGGGGCCTAAGTATGGGTCCCCGGGCACGGCCGGTGCTGGTGCTGGGTCTCTCCATGGAGGCCCGGGTCAGCTAAATCTGACTAAGTGTGGAATGGAGAACCAAGGGCGCGAGGCTCTTTAACCGAGGCCCATGGGTGATAACACTCAGGACGGGGGCTTAAGTGTGGGTCTCCGGGCACGGCCGGTGCTGGTGCTGGGTCTCTCCATGGAGGCCTGGGTCAGCGAAATCGGACTAAGTGTGGAATGGAGAACCAAGGGCGCGAGGCTCTTTAACCAAGGCCCATGGGTGATAACACTCAGGACGGGGGCTTAAGTGTGGGTCTCAGGGCACGGCCGTTGCTGGTGCTTGGTCTCTCCTTGGAGGCCCGGGTCAGCGAAATCTGACTAAGTGTGGAATGGAGAACCAAGGGCGCGAGGCTCTTTAACAAAGGCCCATGGGTGATAACACTCAGGACGGGTCTAAAGTGTGGGTCTCCGGGCACGGCCGGTGCTGGTGCTGGGTCTCTCCATGGAGGCCTGGGTCAGCGAAATCGGACTAAGTGTGGAATGGAGAACCAAGGGCGCGAGGCTCTTTAACCAAGGCCCATGGGTGATAACACTCAGGACGGGGGCTTAAGTGTGGGTCTCAGGGCACGGCATTTGCTGGTGCTTGGTCTCTCCATGGAGGCCAGGGTCAGCGAAATCGGACTAAGTGTGGAATGGAGAACCAAGGGCGCGAGGCTCTTTAACCAAGGCCCATGGGTGATAACACTCTGGACGGGGGCTTAAGTGTGGGTCTCAGGGCATGGCCGGTGCTGGTGCTTGGTCTCTCCGGGAAAGCCCGGTTCAGTGAAATGTGACTAAGAAAGAGATCTAAACACAGGAAACTGATATACATATGTTTCCTTTGATTCCTTTGGAGATAACCATAGGAAATATGGGTAAGAACGGGAACCAAGGATCCTTTGGAGATAAGCATAGGAGTGTTTCCTTTAAAGAGGATCATAGGAATGTTTCCTTTTGAATTACTCATAGAGAGACCCAAATATTGCACTTCCGTAACCCCTAGTGTGGGAAATTTCTAGGCATTTTGCTGTAATGTAAAGTTCCTACAAGTGTCCCATGTATTGTATTACCCAAAAACCAAAGGTGTGGGACTTTTCCAGGCATTTTGCCTCAATGATAAGTGCCTAGAAGCGTCCGGCTCATTCTGATTGGTTGGGACATTTTTAGGCATTTTTGCTATAATGTAAAGCGCCTACAAATGTCCCATGTAATGTATTTTTCCCTGACACAAAGAGTGGAACATTTCTAGGCGTTTTCAGCACTCAGGGTGTGGGCTTTAGAGTGGGTCCCCGGACTCAGCAATATTTGGACGTTTTTTCTCCCATGTTTTGTATTTTTCCACATGAAAACGTGTGGGACATTTGTAGGCATTTTTGCTATAATGTAAAGTGCCTAGAAGTGTCCCAAGTATTGTATCTTTCCCTAACACAAAGAGTGAGACATTTCGAGGCATTTTCAGCACTCAGGACGGGGGCCTAAGTATCGGTCCCCGGGCACGGCCGGTGCTGGTGCTGGGTCTCTCCATGGAGGCCCGGGTCAGCGAAATCTGACTAAGTGTGGAATGGAGAACCAAGGGCGCGAGGCTCTTTAACCGAGGCCCATGGGTGATAACACTCAGGACGGGGGCTTAAGTGTGGGTCTCCGGGCACGGCCGGTGCTGGTGCTGGGTCTCTCCATGGAGGCCTGGGTCAGCGAAATCGGACTAAGTGTGGAATGGAGAACCAAGGGCGCGAGGCTCTTTAACCAAGGCCCATGGGTGATAACACTCAGGACGGGGGCTTAAGTGTGGGTCTCAGGGCACGGCCGTTGCTGGTGCTTGGTCTCTCCTTGGAGGCCCGGGTCAGCGAAATCTGACTAAGTGTGGAATGGAGAACCAAGGGCGCGAGGCTCTTTAACCAAGGCCCATGGGTGATAACACTCAGGACGGGTCTAAAGTGTTGGTCTCCGGGCACGGCCGGTGCTGGTGCTGGGTCTCTCCATGGAGGCCTGGGTCAGCGAAATCGGACTAAGTGTGGAATGGAGAACCAAGGGCGCGAGGCTCTTTAACCAAGGCCCATGGGTGATAACACTCAGGACGGGGGCTTAAGTGTGGGTCTCAGGGCACGGCATTTGCTGGTGCTTGGTCTCTCCATGGAGGCCAGGGTCAGCGAAATCGGACTAAGTGTGGAATGGAGAACCAAGGGCGCGAGGCTCTTTAACCAAGGCCCATGGGTGATAACACTCAGGACGGGGGCTTAAGTGTGGGTCTCAGGGCATGGCCGGTGCTGGTGCTTGGTCTCTCCGGGAAAGCCCGGTTCAGTGAAATGTGACTAAGAAAGAGATCTAAACACAGGAAACTGATATACATATGTTTCCTTTGATTCCTTTGGAGATAACCATAGGAAATATGGGTAAGAACGGGAACCAAGGATCCTTTGGAGATAAGCATAGGAGTGTTTCCTTTAAAGAGGATCATAGGAATGTTTCCTTTTGAATTACTCATAGAGAGACCCAAATATTGCACTTCCGTAACCCCTAGTGTGGGAAATTTCTAGGCATTTTGCTGTAATGTAAAGTGCCTACAAGTGTCCCATGTATTGTATTACCCTAAAACCAAAGGTGTGGGACTTTTCCAGGCATTTTGCCTCAATGATAAGTGCCTAGAAGCGTCCGGCTCATTCTGATTGGTTGGGACATTTTTAGGCATTTTTGCTATAATGTAAAGCGCCTACAAATGTCCCATGTAATGTATTTTTCCCTGACACAAAGAGTGGAACATTTCTAGGCGTTTTCAGCACTCAGGGTGTGGGCTTTAGAGTGGGTCCCCGGGCTCAGCAATATTTGGACGTTTTTTCTCCCATGTTTTGTATTTTTCCCCATGAAAACGTGTGGGACATTTGTAGGCATTTTTGCTATAATGTAAAGTGCCTAGAAGTGTCCCAAGTATTGTATCTTTCCCTAACACAAAGAGTAAGACATTTCTAGACATTTTCAGCACTCAGGACGGGGGCCTAAGTGTGGGTCCCCGGGAACGGCCGGTGCTGGTGATGGGTCTCTCCATGGAGGCCCGGGTCAGCGAAATCTGACTAAGTGTGGAATGGAGAACCAAGGGCGCGAGGCTCTTTAACCGAGGCCCATGGGTGATAACACTCAGGACGGGGGCTTAAGTGTGGGTCTCCGGGCACGGCCGGTGCTGGTGCTGGGTCTCTCCTTGGAGGCCTGGATCAGTGAAATCGGACTAAGTGTGGAATGGAGAACCAAGGGCGCGAGGCTCTTTAACCAAGGCCCATGGGTGATAACACTCAGGACGGGGGCTTAATTGTGGGTCTCCGGGCACGGCCGGTGCTGGTGCTTGGTCTCTCCATGGAGGCCTGGGTCAGCGAAATCGGACTAAGTGTGGAATGGAGAACCAAGAGCGCGAGGCTCTTTAACCAAGGCCCATGGGTGATAATACTCAGGACGGGGGCTTAAGTGTGGGTCTCAGGGCACGGCATTTGCTGGTGCTTGGTCTCTCCATGGAGGCCAGGGTCAGCGAAATCGGACTAAGTGTGGAATGGAGAACCAAGGGCGCGAGGCTCTTTAACCAAGGCCCATGGGTGATAACACTCAGGACGGGGGCTTAAGTGTGGGTCTCAGGGCATGGCCGGTGCTGGTGCTTGGTCTCTCCGGGAAAGCCCGGTTCAGTGAAATGTGACTAAGAAAGAGATCTAAACACAGGAAACTGATATACATATGTTTCCTTTGATTCCTTTGGAGATAACCATAGGAAATATGGGTAAGAACGGGAACCAAGGATCCTTTGGAGATAAGCATAGGAGTGTTTCCTTTAAAGAGGATCATAGGAATGTTTCCTTTTGAATTACTCATAGAGAGACCCAAATATTGCACTTCCGTAACCCCTAGTGTGGGAAATTTCTAGGCATTTTGCTGTAATGTAAAGTGCCTACAAGTGTCCCATGTATTGTATTACCCTAAAACCAAAGGTGTGGGACTTTTCCAGGCATTTTGCCTCAATGATAAGTGCCTAGAAGCGTCCGGCTCATTCTGATTGGTTGGGACATTTTTAGGCATTTTTGCTATAATGTAAAGCGCCTACAAATGTCCCATGTAATGTATTTTTCCCTGACACAAAGAGTGGAACATTTCTAGGCGTTTTCAGCACTCAGGGTGTGGGCTTTAGAGTGGGTCCCCGGGCTCAGCAATATTTGGACGTTTTTTCTCCCATGTTTTGTATTTTTCCCCATGAAAACGTGTGGGACATTTGTAGGCATTTTTGCTATAATGTAAAGTGCCTAGAAGTGTCCCAAGTATTGTATCTTTCCCTAACACAAAGAGTAAGACATTTCTAGACATTTTCAGCACTCAGGACGGGGGCCTAAGTGTGGGTCCCCGGGAACGGCCGGTGCTGGTGATGGGTCTCTCCATGGAGGCCCGGGTCAGCGAAATCTGACTAAGTGTGGAATGGAGAACCAAGGGCGCGAGGCTCTTTAACCGAGGCCCATGGGTGATAACACTCAGGACGGGGGCTTAAGTGTGGGTCTCCGGGCACGGCCGGTGCTGGTGCTGGGTCTCTCCTTGGAGGCCTGGATCAGTGAAATCGGACTAAGTGTGGAATGGAGAACCAAGGGCGCGAGGCTCTTTAACCAAGGCCCATGGGTGATAACACTCAGGACGGGGGCTTAATTGTGGGTCTCCGGGCACGGCCGGTGCTGGTGCTTGGTCTCTCCATGGAGGCCTGGGTCAGCGAAATCGGACTAAGTGTGGAATGGAGAACCAAGAGCGCGAGGCTCTTTAACCAAGGCCCATGGGTGATAATACTCAGGACGGGGGCTTAAGTGTGGGTTTCAGGGCACGGCCGGTGCTGGTGCTTGGTCTCTCCTTGGAGGCCCGGGTCAGCGAAATCTGACTAAGTGTGAAATGGAGAACCAAGAGCGCCAGGCTCTTTAACCCAGGCCCATGGGTGATAACACTCAAGAGGGGGACTTAAGTGTGGGTCCCCGGGCATGGCCGGTGCTGGTGCTTGGTCTCTCCGTGAAAGCCCGGTTCAGTGAAATGTGACTAAGAAAGATATCTAAACACAGGAAACTGATATACATATGTTTCCTTTGATTCCTTTGGAGATAGCCATAGGAAATATGGGTAAGAACGGGAACCAAGGATCGTTTGGAGATCAGCATAGGAGTGTTTCCTTTAAAGAGGATCATAGGAATGTTTCCTTTTGAATTACTCATAGAGAGACCCAAATATTGCACTTCCGTAACCCCTAGTGTGGGACATTTCTAGGCATTTTGCTGTAATGTAAAGTGCCTACAAGTGTCCCATGTATTGTATTACCGTAACACCAGAGGTGTGGGACATTTCCAGGCATTTTGCCTCAATGATAGGTGCCTAGAAGCGTCCGACTCTTTCTGATTGGTTGGGACATTTTTAGGCATTTTTGCTATAATGTAAAGCGCCTACAAATGTCCCATGTAATGATATTTTTCCCTGACACAAAGAGTGGAACATTTCTAGGCGTTTTCAGCACTCAGGGTGTGGGCTTTAGAGTGGGTCCCCGGGCTCAGCAATATTTGGAGGTTTTTTCTCCCATGTTTTGTATTTTTCCCCATGAAAAAGTGTAGGACATTTGTAGGCATTTTTGCTATAATGTAAAGTGCCTAGAAGTGTCCCAAGTATTGTTTCTTTCCCTAACACAAAGAGTGAGACATTTCGAGGCATTTTCAGCACTCAGGACGGGGGCCTAAGTATGTGTCCCCGGGCACGGCCGGTGCTGGTGCTGGGTCTCTCCATGGAGGCCCGGGTCAGCTAAATCTGACTAAGTGTGGAATGGAGAACCAAGGGCGCGAGGCTCTTTAACCGAGGCCCATGGGTGATAACACTCAGGACGGGGGCTTAAGTGTGGGTCTCCGGGCACGGCCGGTGCTGGTGCTGGGTCTCTCCATGGAGGCCTGGGTCAGCGAAATCGGACTAAGTGTGGAATGGAGAACCAAGGGCGCGAGGCTCTTTAACCAAGGCCCATGGGTGATAACACTCAGGACGGGGACTTAAGTGTGGGTCTCAGGGCACGGCATTTGCTGGTGCTTGGTCTCTCCATGGAGGCCTGGGTCAGCGAAATCGGACTAAGTTTGGAATGGAGAACCAAGGGCGCGAGGCTCTTTAACCAAGGCCCATGGGTGATAACACTCAGGACGGGGGCTTAGGTGTGGGTCTCAGGGCACGGCATTTGCTGGTGCTTGGTCTCTCCATGGAGGCCTGGGTCAGCGAAATCGGACTAAGTGTGGAATGGAGAACCAAGGGCGCGAGGCTCTTTAACCAAGGCCCATGGGTGATAACACTCAGGACGGGGGCTTAAGTGTGGGTCTCAGGGCATGGCCGGTGCTGGTGCTTGGTCTCTCCGGGAAAGCCCGGTTCAGTGAAATGTGACTAAGAAAGAGATCTAAACACAGGAAACTGATATACATATGTTTCCTTTGATTCCTTTGGAGATAACCATAGGAAATATGGGTAAGAACGGGAACCAAGGATCCTTTGGAGATAAGCATAGGAGTGTTTCCTTTAAAGAGGATCATAGGAATGTTTCCTTTTGAATTACTCATAGAGAGACCCAAATATTGAACTTCCGTAACCCCTAGAGTGGGACATTTCTAGGCATTTTGCTGTAATGTAAAGTGCCTACAAGTGTCCCATGTATTGTATTACCCTAAAACCAAAGGTGTGGGACTTTTCCAGGCATTTTGCCTCAATGATAAGTGCCTAGAAGCGTCCGGCTCATTCTGATTGGTTGGGACATTTTTAGGCATTTTTGCTATAATGTAAAGCGCCTACAAATGTCCCATGTAATGTATTTTTCCCTGACACAAAGAGTGGAACATTTCTAGGCGTTTTCAGCACTCAGGGTGTGGGCTTTAGAGTGGGTCCCCGGGCTCAGCAATATTTGGACGTTTTTTCTCCCATGTTTTGTATTTTTCCCCATGAAAACGTGTGGGACATTTGTAGGCATTTTTGCTATAATGTAAAGTGCCTAGAAGTGTCCCAAGTATTGTATCTTTCCCTAACACAAAGAGTGAGACATTTCTAGACATTTTCAGCACTCAGGACGGGGGCCTAAGTGTGGGTCCCCGGGAACGGCCGGTGCTGGTGATGGGTCTCTCCATGGAGGCCCGGGTCAGCGAAATCTGACTAAGTGTGGAATGGAGAACCAAGGGCGCGAGGCTCTTTAACCGAGGCCCATGGGTGATAACACTCAGGACGGGGGCTTAAGTGTGGGTCTCCGGGCACGGCCGGTGCTGGTGCTGGGTCTCTCCTTGGAGGCCTGGGTCAGTGAAATCGGACTAAGTGTGGAATGGAGAACCAAGGGCGCGAGGCTCTTTAACCAAGGCCCATGGGTGATAACACTCAGGACGGGGGCTAAAGTGTGGGTCTCCGGGCACGGCCGGTCCTGGTGCTGGGTCTCTCCATGGAGGCCTGGGTCAGCGAAATCGGACTAAGTGTGGAATGGAGAACCAAGGGCGCGAGGCTCTTTAACCGAGGCCCATGGGTGATAACACTCAGGACGGGGGCTTAAGTGTGGGTCTCCGGGCACGGCCGGTGCTGGTGCTGGGTCTCTCCATGGAGGCCTGGGTCAGCGAAATCGAACTAAGTGTGGAATGGAGAACCAAGGGCGCGAGGCTCTTTAACCAAGGCCCATGGGTGATAACACTCAGGACGGGGGCTTAATTGTGGGTCTCCGGGCACGGCCGGTGCTGGTGCTTGGTCTCTCCATGGAGGCCTGGGTCAGCGAAATCGGACTAAGTGTGGAATGGAGAACCAAGAGCGCGAGGCTCTTTAACCAAGGCCCATGGGTGATAACACTCAGGACGGGGGCTTAAGTGTGGGTTTCAGGGCACGGCCGGTGCTGGTGCTTGGTCTCTCCTTGGAGGCCCGGGTCAGCGAAATCTGACTAAGTGTGAAATGGAGAACCAAGAGCGCCAGGCTCTTTAACCCAGGCCCATGGGTGATAACACTCAAGAGGGGGACTTAAGTGTGGGTCCCCGGGCACGGCCGGTGCTGGTGCTTGGTCTCTCCATGAAAGCCCGGTTCAGTGAAATGTGACTAAGAAAGATATCTAAACACAGGAAACTGATATACATATGTTTCCTTTGATTCCTTTGGAGATAGCCATAGGAAATATGGGTAAGAACGGGAACCAAGGATCGTTTGGAGATAAGCATAGGAGTGTTTCCTTTAAAGAGGATCATAGGAATGTTTCCTTTTGAATTACTCATAGAGAGACCCAAATATTGCACTTCCGTAACCCCTAGTGTGGGACATTTCTAGGCATTTTGCTGTAATGTAAAGTGCCTACAAGTGTCCCATGTATTGTATTACCGTAACACCAGAGATGTGGGACATTTCCAGGCATTTTGCCTCAATGATAGGTGCCTAGAAGCGTCCGACTCTTTCTGATTGGTTGGGACATTTTTAGGCATTTTTTCTATAATGTAAAGCGCCTACAAATGTCCCATGTAATGATATTTTTCCCTGACACAAAGAGTGGAACATTTCTAGGCGTTTTCAGCACTCAGGGTGTGGGCTTTAGAGTGGGTCCCCGGGCTCAGCAATATTTGGAGGTTTTTTCTCCCATGTTTTGTATTTTTCCCCATGAAAAAGTGTAGGACATTTGTAGGCATTTTTGCTATAATGTAAAGTGCCTAGAAGTGTCCCAAGTATTGTATCTTTCCCTAACACAAAGAGTGAGACATTTCGAGGCATTTTCAGCACTCAGGACGGGGGCCTAAGTATGGGTCCCCGGGCACGGCCGGTGCTGGTGCTGGGTCTCTCCATGGAGGCCCGGGTCAGCGAAATCTGACTAAGTGTGGAATGGAGAACCAAGGGCGCGAGGCTCTTTAACCGAGGCCCATGGGTGATAACACTCAGGACGGGGGCTTAAGTGTGGGTCTCCGGGCACGGCCGGTGCTGGTGCTGGGTCTCTCCATGGAGGCCTGGGTCAGCGAAATCGGACTAAGTGTGGAATGGAGAACCAAGGGCGCGAGGCTCTTTAACCAAGGCCCATGGGTGATAACACTCAGGACGGGGGCTTAAGTGTGGGTCTCAGGGCACGGCCGTTGCTGGTGCTTGGTCTCTCCTTGGAGGCCCGGGTCAGCGAAATCTGACTAAGTGTGGAATGGAGAACCAAGGGCGCGAGGCTCTTTAACCAAGGCCCATGGGTGATAACACTCAGGACGGGTCTAAAGTGTGGGTCTCCGGGCACGGCCGGTGCTGGTGCTGGGTCTCTCCATGGAGGCCTGGGTCAGCGAAATCGGACTAAGTGTGGAATGGAGAACCAAGGGCGCGAGGCTCTTTAACCAAGGCCCATGGGTGATAACACTCAAGACGGGGGCTTAAGTGTGGGTCTCAGGGCACGGCATTTGCTGGTGCTTGGTCTCTCCATGGAGGCCAGGGTCAGCGAAATCGGACTAAGTGTGGAATGGAGAACCAAGGGCGCGAGGCTCTTTAACCAAGGCCCATGGGTGATAACACTCAGGACGGGGGCTTAAGTGTGGGTCTCAGGGCATGGCCGGTGCTGGTGCTTGGTCGCTCCGGGAAAGCCCGGTTCAGTGAAATGTGACTAAGAAAGAGATCTAAACACAGGAAACTGATATACATATGTTTCCTTTGATTCCTTTGGAGATAACCATAGGAAATATGGGTAAGAACGGGAACCAAGGATCCTTTGGAGATAAGCATAGGAGTGTTTCCTTTAAAGAGGATCATAGGAATGTTTCCTTTTGAATTACTCATAGAGAGACCCAAATATTGCACTTCCGTAACCCCTAGTGTGGGAAATTTCTAGGCATTTTGCTGTAATGTAAAGTGCCTACAAGTGTCCCATGTATTGTATTACCCTAAAACCAAAGGTGTGGGACTTTTCCAGGCATTTTGCCTCAATGATAAGTGCCTAGAAGCGTCCGGCTAATTCTGATTGGTTGGAACATTTTTAGGCATTTTTGCTATAATGTAAAGCGCCTACAAATGTCCCATGTAATGTATTTTTCCCTGACACAAAGAGTGGAACATTTCTAGGCGTTTTCAGCACTCAGGGTGTGGGCTTTAGAGTGGGTCCCCGGGCTCAGCAATATTTGGACGTTTTTTCTCCCATGTTTTGTATTTTTCCCCATGAAAACGTGTGGGACATTTGTAGGCATTTTTGCTATAATGTAAAGTGCCTAGAAGTGTCCCAAGTATTGTATCTTTCCCTAACACAAAGAGTAAGACATTTCTAGACATTTTCAGCACTCAGGATGGGGGGCCTAAGTGTGGGTCCCCGGGAACGGCCGGTGCTGGTGATGGGTCTCTCCATGGAGGCCCGGGTCAGCGAAATCTGACTAAGTGTGGAATGGAGAACCAAGGGCGCGAGGCTCTTTAACCGAGGCCCATGGGTGATAACACTCAGGACGGGGGCTTAAGTGTGGGTCCCCGGGCACGGCCGGTGCTGGTGCTGGGTCTCTCCATGGAGGCCCGGGTCAGCGAAATCTGACTAAGTGTGGAATTGAGAACCAAGAGCGCGAGGCTCTTTAACCCATTGTTGTATATTCAGCTTGAACATGGTTATATAAAATGATGGCATGTTACTGTTGTAAATTCAGCTAACGGAGCTTTCTAATATGTGTATATACTATGCGGACATGCTTCCTCCTAAGTTTTGAGTTTGAGGTATTCGTCCCCCTCTGGGGAATGATCTTTGACCTATCATATGTTATCTTGCCTGCTAAGGGAGGAGCAAAGATGTGGGGGTTGACTTCAAACTTAAAGTAACTAAAAACATGTGCAAATTTAGACATAGACCCTATGTGCTACGTCATTTTACCTTTAGTTCTGTGGTAAACAACTCCTCTATAAAAGGGCTTGCCTGGCAGAGGCGAGCCAGATTTTCACTATCTGGCCATTGTGATTTCTACAATACCATGGACGGGGGCTTAAGTGTGGGTCCCCGGGCACGGCCGGTGCTGGTGCTTGGTCTCTCCATGGACGCCCGGTTCAGTGAAATGTGACTAAGAAAGAGATCTAAACACAGGAAACTGATATACAGTGCCTTGCATAAGTATTCACTCCCCTTGGACTTTTTCCCATTATTTACTGTTACTAACTGGAATTCAAACAGACTTAAATAAACTTTTTCTCGTTTGATCAACAAAACATGCATAGTACTTTGGAGGTGCAAAATAAATTTTATTGTGACACAAACAATAATGAGAACAAAAAAGTTGACATCTGTTGGGTGCACAAGTATTCAGCCCCCTGTGTCAATACTTGGTAGAACCCCCTTTCGCTGCAATTACAGCTGCAAGTCTTTTGGGGTATGTCTCTACCAGCTTTGCACATCTAGAGTTGGAAAGGTTTGTCCATTCTTCTTGGCAAAAAAGATGAAGCTCAGTCAGATTGGATGGAGACCGTCTGTGAACCGCAATCTTCAAGTCTTGCCATAGATTCTCTATTGGATTGAGGTATGGGCTTTGACTGGGCCATTTTAAGACATTAACATTCTTTAATCCAAACCATTCCTTTGTAGCTCTGGCTGTATGTTTAGGGTCATTGTCCTGCTGGAAGATGAACCTCCGCCCCAGTCTCAAGTCTTTTGCAGACTGCATCAGATTTTCTTCAAGGATTTCCCTGTATTTGGCTCCATCCATCGTTCCCTCTATTCTGACCAGTTTCCCTGTACCTGCTGAAGAGAAGCATCCCCACAGCATGATGCTACCACCACCATGTTTCACTGTTGGGATGGTGTGCTCAGGGTGATGGGCAGTGTTGGGTTTTCGCCACACATAGCGTTTTGCATTGAGGCCAAAAAGTTCAATTTTGGTCTCATCTGACCAGAGCACCTTCTTCCACATGTTTGCTGTGTCTCCCACATGGCTTCTGGCAAACTCCAAACGGGATTTTTTATGGATCCCTTTCAACAATGGCTTTCTTCTTGCCACTCTTCCATAAAGGCCAGATTGGTGGAGTAGACGACTAATAGTTGTCCTGTGGACAGATTCTCCCACCTCAGCTGTGGATCTCTGCAACTCCTCCAGAGTAACCATGGGCCTCCTGGTGGCTTCTCTGATTAATTTTCTCCTTGTCCGACTCTTCAGTTTGGGTGGACGGCCTCCTCTTGGTAGGTTTGCGGTTGTGCCATATTCTTTCCATTTTCTTATGATGGATTTTATGGTGCTCAGAGAGATGTTCAAAGCTCTGGATATTTTTTTATAACCTAACCCTGCTTCATATTTCTCCAAAACTTCATCCCTGACCTATTTGGTGAGCTCCTTGGTCTTCATGATGCTGTTTGTTCAGTAATGATCTCCAACAAACTATGAGTCCGTCACAGAACAGGTGTATTTATACTGAGATTAAATTGCAGACAGGTGGACCCTATTTACTAATTATGTGACTTGCAAATGTGACTTGTGAATGCAATTGGTCGCACCAGATCTTTGTTAGGGGTTTCACAGTTAAGGGGGTGAATACATATGCACTCAACACTTTTCAGATTTTTATTTGTAAATAATTGTGAAATCCATGTAATATTTCCCCCCACTTCCAAATGATGCACTATTTTGTGTTGGTCCATTACATAAACTCATGATGAAATAAATTTTAATCTGTGGTTATACCTTGACAAAATGTAGAAAAGTCCAAAGGGGGTGAATACTTATGCAAGGCACTGTAATCAGATGTCGCTGACCCGGGCCTCCATGGAGAGATCCAGCACCAGCACCGGCCGTGCCAGGGGACCCACACTAAGCCCCCGTCCTGAGTGCTGAAAATGCCTAGAAATGTCTCACTCTTTGTGTTAGGGAAAGATACAATACTTGGGACACTTCTAGGCACTTTACATTATAGCATAAATGCCTAGAAATGTCCCACACGTTTTCATGGGGAAAAATACAAAACATGGGAGAGAAAACCTCCAGATATGGCTGAGCCCGGGGACCCACTCTAAAGCTCACACACTGAGTGCTGAAAATGCCTAGAAATGTTCCACTCTTTGTGTTAGGGAAAAAAAACAATACATGGGACATTTGTAGGCACTTTCCATTATAGCAAGAATAAATAGAAATGTCCGAAATGTTTTGTTAGTGAAAAATGAAATACATGGGAGAATAAATTCTCCAGCACCAGCCAAGCCTGGGGCGCCACTCTACAGCCCAACCCTGAGTGCTGAAAAATGACTAGAAATGTCTCACTCTTTGTGTTATGCAAAAAGATGACATGGGACACTTGTAGGCACTTTACATTATAGAAAGAATGCCTAAAAATGTCCCAAATGTTTTGTTTCGGAAAAATACAATACATGGTAGAAAAAATTCTCCAGCACCAGCCAAGCCCTGGGACCCACTCTGAAGGCCCACCGTGAGTGATGAAAAATGCATAGAAATGTGTCACTCTTTGTGTTAGGTAAAAAAATGACATGGGACACTTGTAGGCACTTTACATTATAGCAAGAATGCCTAGAAATGTACCAAATGTTTTGTTAGGGGAAAATACAATACATGATAGAAAAAATTCTCCAGCACCAGCCAAGCCCGGGGACCCACTATAAAGCCCCACCCTGAGTGCTGAAAAATGCCTAGAAATGTCTCACTCTTTGTGTTAGGTAAAAAAAAATGAAAATACATGGGACACTTGTAGGCACTTTACATTATAGCAAGATTGCCTAGAAATGTCCGAAATGTTTTGTTAGTGAAAAATGAAATACATGGGAGAAAAAATTCTCCAGCACCAGCCAAGCCTGGGGCGCCACTCTACAGCCCTACCCTGAGTGCTGAAAAATGACAAGAAATGTCTCATTCTTTGTGGTAGGTAAAAAAATGACATGGGACACTTGTAGGCACTTTACATTATAGCAAGAATACCTCGAAATGTCCCAAATGTTTTGTTAGGGAAAAATACAATACATGGTAGAAAAAATTCTCCAGCACCAGCCAAGCCAGGGAACCCACTCTGAAGGCCCACCGTGAGTGATTAAAAATGCCTAGAAATGTGTCACTCTTTGTGTAAGGTAAAAAAATGACATGGGACACTTGTAGGCACTTTACAGCAAGAATGCCTAGAAATGTCCCAAATGTTTTGTTAGGGAAAAATACAATACATGGTAGAAAAAATTCTCCAGCTCAAGCCAAGCCCGGGGACCCACTATAAAGCCCCACCCTGAGTGCTGAAAAATGCCTAGAAATGTCTCACTCTTTGTGTTATGTAAAAAAATGACATGGGACACTTGTAGGCACTTTACATTATAGCAAGAATACCTAGAAATGTCCCAAATGTTTTGTTAGGGAAAAATACAATATATGGTAGAAAAAATTATACAGCACAAGCCAAGCCCGGGGACCCACTATAAAGCCCCACCCTGAGGGCTGAAAAATGCCTAGAAATGTCTCACTCTTTGTGTTAGGTAAAAAAAAAAGAAAATACATGGGACACTTGTAGGCACTTTACATTATAGCAAGAATGCCTAGAAATGTCACAAATGTTTTGTTAGGGAAAAATACAATACATGGTAGAAAAAATTCTCCAGCACCAGCCAAGCCCTGGGACCCACTCGAAAGCCCAACCCTGAGTGCTGAAAAATGCCTAGAAATGTCTCACTCTTTGTGGTATGTAAAAAAATGACATGGGACAGTTGTAGGCAGTTTACATTAAACCAAAAATGCCTCGAAATGTCCCACACGTTTTGTTAGGGAAAAATGAAATACATGGGACACTTGTAGGCACTTTACATTATAGCCAGAATGCCTCGAAATGTCCCAAATGTTTTGTTAGGGAAAAATACAATACATGGTAGAAAAAATTCTCCAGCACCAGCCAAGCCCGGGAACCCACTCTGAAGGCGCACCGTGAGTTATGAAAAATGCTTAGAAATGTCTCACTCTTTGTGTAAGGTAAAAAAATGACATGGGACACTTGTAGGCACTTTACATTATAGCAAGAATGCCTAGAAATGTCACAAATGTTTTGGTAGGGAAAAATACAATACATGGTAGAAAAAATTCTCCAGCACCAGCCAAGCCCTGGGACCCACTCAAAAGCCCAACCCTGAGTGCTGAAAAATGCCTAGAAATGTCTCACTCTTTGTGTGATGTAAAAAAATGACATGGGACACTTGTAGGCAGTTTACATTAAAGCAAAAATGCCTTGAAATGTCCCACACGTTTTGTTAGGGAAAAATGAAATACATGGGACACTTGTAGGCACTTTACATTATAGCAAGAATGCCTATAAATGTCCCAAATGTTTTGTTAGGGAAAAATACAATACATGGTAGAAAAAATTCTCCAGCACCAGCCAAGCCCTGGGACCCACTCTGAAACCCCACCCCGAGTGCTGAAAAATGCCTAGAAATGTCTCACTCTTTGTGTTAGGTAAAAAAAAATGAAAATACATTGGACACTTGTAGGCACTTTACATTATAGCAAAAATGCCTAGAAATGTCCCAAATGTTTTTAGGGAAAAATACAATACATGGTAGAAAAAATTATCCTGCACCAGCCAAGCCCGGGGACCCACTCTAAAGCCCAACCCTGAGTGATGAAAAATGCCTAGAAATGTGTCGATCTTTGTGTAAGGTAAAAAAATGACATGGGACACTTGTAGGCACTTTACATTATAGCAAGAATGCCTCGAAATGTCCGAAGTGATTTGTTAGGGAAAAAAACAATACATGGTAGAAAAAATTCTCCAGCCCCAGCCAAGCCCGGGAACCCACTCTGAAGAACCACCGTGAGTGATGAAAAATGCCTAGAAATGTGTCACTCTTTGTGTAAGGTAAAACAATGACATGGGACACTTGTAGGCACTTTACAGCAAGAATGCCTAGAAATATCCCAAATGTTTTGTTAGGGAAAAATACAATACATGGTAGAAAAAATTCTCCAGCACCAGCCAAGCCCGGGAACCCACTCTGAAGGCCCACCCTGAGTGCTGAAAAATTCCTAGAAATGTCTCACTCTTTGTGTTAGGTAAAAAAAAAGAAAATACATGGGACACTTGTAGGCACTTTACATTATAGCAAGAATGCCTAGAAATGTCACAAATGTTTTGTTCGGGAAAAATACAATACATGGTAGAAAAAATTCTCCAGCACCAGCCAAGCCCTGGGACCCACTCGAAAGCCCCACCCTGAGGGCTGAAAAATGCCTAGAAATGTCTCACTCTTTGTGTTATGTAAAAAAATGACATGGGAAACTTGTAGGCACTTTACATTATAGCAAAAATGCCTAGAAATTTCCCAAATGTTTTGTTAGTGAAAAATGAAATACATGGGTGAAAAAATTCTCCAGCACCAGCCAAGCCTAGGGCGCCACTCTAAAGCCCAACCCTGAGTGCTGAAAAATGCCTAGTAATGTCTCACTCTTTGTGTTATGTAAAAAAATGACATGGGACACTTGTAGGCACTTTACATTATAGCAAGAATGCCTAGAAATGTCCCAAATGTTTTGTTAGGGAAAAATACAATACATGGTAGAAAAAATTCTCCAGCACCAGCCAAGCCCGGGGACCCACTATAAAGCCCCACCCTGAGTGTTGAAAAATGCCTAGAAATGTCTCACTCTTTGTGTTAGGTAAAATAAAATAAAAAAATACATGGGACAATTGTAGGCACTTTACAGTATAGCAAGAATGCCTTAAAAGGTCCCAAATGTTTTGTTCGGGAAAAATACAATACATGGTAGAAAAAATTCTCCAGCATCAGCCAAGCCCGGGAACCCACACTGAAGGCCCACCCTGAGTGCTGAAAAATTCCTAGAAATGTCTCACTCTTTGTGTTAGGTAAAAAAAAAGAAAATACATGGGACACTTGTAGGCACTTTACATTATAGCAAGAATGCCTAGAAATGTCACAAATGTTTTGTTCGGGAAAAATACAATACATGGTAGAAAAAATTCTCCAGCACCAGCCAAGCCCTGGGACCCACTCGAAAGCCCCACCCTGAGGGCTGAAAAATGCCTAGAAATGTCTCACTCTTTGTGTTATGTAAAAAAATGACATGGGAAACTTGTAGGCACTTTACATTATAGCAAAAATGCCTAGAAATTTCCCAAATGTTTTGTTAGTGAAAAATGAAATACATGGGTGAAAAAATTCTCCAGCACCAGCCAAGCCTAGGGCGCCACTCTAAAGCCCAACCCTGAGTGCTGAAAAATGCCTAGTAATGTCTCACTCTTTGTGGTATGTAAAAAAATGACATGGGACACTTGTAGGCAGTTTACATTAAACCAAAAATGCCTCGAAATGTCCCACACGTTTTGTTAGGGAAAAATGAAATACATGGGACACTTGTAGGCACTTTACATTATAGCAAGAATGCCTAGAAATGTCCCAAATGTTTTGTTAGGGATAAATACAATACATGGTAGAAAAAAATCTCCAGCACCAACCAAGCCCGGGGACCCACTCTAAAGCCCAACCCCGACTGCTGAAAAATGCCTAGAAATGTCTCACTCTTTGTGTTAGGTAAAAAAAATTAAAATACATGGGATACTTGTAGGCACTTTACAGTGTAGCAATAATCCCTCGAAAGGTCCCACACGTTTTGTTAGGGAAAAATACAATACATGGTAGAAAAAATTCTCCAGCATCAGCCAAGCCCGGGAACCCACTCTGAAGGCCCACCCTTAGTGATACAAAAAATGCCTAGAAATGTCTCACTCTTTGTGTTAGGTAAAAACAAAACAAAAAATACATGGGACACTTGTAGGCACTTTACATTATAGCAAGAATGCCTAGAAACGTCCCAAATGTTTTGTTAGGGAAAAATACAATAAATGGGAGAAAAAATTCTCCAGCAGCAGCCAAGCCTGGGAAGCTACTCTAAAGCCCCACCCTGAGTGCTGAAAAATGCCTAGAAATGTCTCACTCTTTGTGTTATGTAAAGAAAATGACATGGGACACTTGTAGGCACTTTATATTATAGCAAGAATGTCTAGAAATGTCCCAAATGTTTAGTTAGGGATAAACACAATACATGGTACAAAAAATTCTCCAGCACCAGCCAATCCCGGGGACCCACTCTAAAGCCCAACCCTGAATGCTGAAAAATGCCTAAAATGTCTCACTCTTTGTTCTAGGTAAAAAAAAATAAAATACATGGGATACTTGTAGGCACTTTACAGTGTAGCAAAAATGCCTCGAAATGTCCCACACGTTTTACAAGGGAAAAATACATTGGAGAAAAAATTCTCCAGCACCAGCCAAGCCCGGGAACCCACTCTGAAGGCCCACCCTGAGTGATGAAAAAATGCCAAGACATGTCTCACTCTTTGTGTTAGGTAAAAACAAAACAAAAAATACATGGGACACTTCTGGGCACTTTACATTATAGTAAGAATGCCTAGAAATGTCCTAAATGAGCAATTGTTCATGTTACTTGATATGGTCAAGATATTACTGTGTGTGGATGACATTCCATAAATGGTGTGACCAGTCTATGGGTCAGGTTTTTGGTGATGAAAATAATTCTCCCTGGCGCCAAAGAGGACATCCGAAGAAGATTCCAGTTAACTGGATGGCGAGCCGACCTTATGATCTTTGAGAGAAATTTGACTTCCATGTTCCTCACTCAAAGTGACATAAATTTGCCTTTTAAGACTGGACTTAGATGTGACTTTTACGTGAAATATTTATTTCTGTTTATGTTTGGGGAAATAAAGTTAATTTAAAGAAATCCTGTTGTGTAATTCTCATTACTGATTATCAAGTCCAGGGCTCCTGCTGATATATAATCCCCTATCCTGGTCCACATTAACACTCATTCGGGTGTAACCAAGGGTTACACATCTCATGACATTTTTGCCACCATTACCTTTAGCAGTTCATCACAGAAGCTAAATTAAACATTGATTGTGTTGGATCAGGAAGGATCCACCTGGTGGAGCCTCCGTTGCTGGGGGTGAAAGGACATATTTGTTTGCCGCATAAGGAGGAGCTTTTGAATTTGGACACCCTAGTAGTGCCGCGATGACACAATCAGGTCTTCAAATGCAGCCTCTGAAGGATGCGACCCCAAAGACACAGCTAAAGGGAATATTGCCATGTTTTTCAAGCGTGTGGCTGTAGATACGGCATTGACATGGACGGTAAGGAAATCTAAACCCGAGTGGTCAGCTGGATACATCTGAAAGGCATGTGTGTGGAACTATTGCTGTCCACTTGGGTTCACATCAACTCAGATGCATGTTGATGCCAAACAGACTCACAAACATCCTTCATTCTTTATACTTCCCCCTGTACTTTTGCTGTGAGGGACTATTGGGGTATTTGCATGTGGTTTTGTAAATGTTTAGTTAGTCTTAATTTAATTTACACATCTCTTTTTTCACAAACATAGACTCTTCTGACTAATCTATTTTGCTGTGTCATCTTGCACAAAACAATAACAGGAATACTTAACCATTCACACATGCTAATATATTCCATCGATCTTTTTGTTCATGTATATATCCACAGTTGCATCATCCTCATTCCGGTCACTGTCTCCCTTTCTGTACTTTATATTTTATAAAGGTGTTGTTTGGGCCAAGCAATTGAATTTATAAAAAGCTAACACTGCATTGATATGAGGAATGCAATCTGTTGCATTGGTTTGTCTTGGGGAAACTATGATCCTATCCAGCTCTTTTGTGTACTGTCTCAACCCACACAACTTTGAAGAAAACTGTGTACACATACACAGGCTTAAATCTTTCATCTCCTCGACTGGCTGTCAGACTCCGCAACTGGCACCACACACAGAGAGAGAATGGCAAAGAGAAGTGAAACTTATAATCGCCATCCCCGGAAAAAGAAACCGAGGTCAGCAGTGTGTGATCAAGTTGGATATCACAGTAGGTGATTTGTATGGGGAGGAGGGCAGATGCCATCCCCTTTAAACCCCCCAAACCAGCCCCCTTAAACAACCTGTCAGCCTCCTCCGCCCCATCACCTATAAGAGTGAGAGCGCTGTTTTTTCAGGTAGAGAATTTGTTGGCAGGTGAGCATCCTGTAGTTAATTCTTCTACTGAATCCTGGGATCCACACTCTATTTAAGTCGAACGTAAATAGTACTGAAAAAACAGGAGGACAGTGCTCTTGGCTTCGCACTTTCTTTATGTCCCCCACAAACACACTGACCGCCTGTCAAAGAAAGCAAACCTGTTCAATTTGGCCTTTACTGTGCACATTAATAAAACAAGTATACAGTTGTCTTCTGAAGGAGTGTTGTCCCCCACGACCCCAACTGATCATCCCCAATAGTTAATTATCTGGAAAACCGCCTATGCGTTGTTGAGTTATTCTGCGTGTGCAACAGCGACTCATGCACAGACAGGGATGAAAACAATAGTCTGTTGTGCGCAGGGTAATAAATAAGGGATAAGAGCCATTTAAAAATCACTCTATACACCGCAGTAATCTTTAGACTTCTCATTTCAATGACAGAATATGAGAACTAAGTGAATAAGGCTATATTCTCTTTCTCTATTAATTGTTTATTAATATTCTGTTGGCGGTGTGTAGTGATGGTCTGCATGTCTTTACACTGTGGGAGAAGATCTTTCGTCCAAACAGGCAAAAGAATGATTGTGAAACACCATGAAACCATGATATTATCTTAAATTATCTTTTATACTGTGGAAATCTAAAATCTCTAGAAAAGAATCCAATGGTCAGAATGAAGGAGCCGTGCACTGCTTACCTTAGGATGATCATGCCTAGCAGGAACAGACATACATGTGATAATCAGTCCAGCTAGATGATTTGGCAGTTCAGGGAATGACTGTGGAAAAAGAAAAATCCTCCAGATTAGTAATATTTGAGAAGTATTTCATTCAGTAGTCTATTTATTAGCGTTTTCTTTTTCCCACTCTTTTAAATATGTGTTTGTAGAACCTAATAGTCTCTTGATTGCATGACATGATTCCCTAAATGGACGTTTAATGCGCATTCGCTCTGTGTATGCGAGTTCCTCCTCTTGCTTTGTCCCTTGCTGTTCTCTCCTTTCCTGTACTCTCCTGACGATGTTCTTCATGAAAGGTACACCACGTCAAAACAGAGCAGAAGGAGCTCTTGAACTTAAATAAATAATTTGAAAAAGGTTAAGAACAGCCCTGGGGGTTGTAATTTAAAAGTGTGGAAAGGAACTGATCCTGTGACTGAAAATAGTTTTATGTCAGTTACGTGTGAGTAAACTGTCACTGGTGTAAACAACTGTATTGATAAAAGCTGGGACTACATTGGTGTCAGATGTACAGGATGCTGTCAGGAATGTCAGGGGCCAGTCAGCGGACCTGTGCTAAAATGCAGCAGCTCGTTGCTCCTCCGCTTGTTGTCTCTTCCTGATTCTGCTCCTGTGAACGTTTGTGTATGGACTTTGGATTCATGTTGTGGATGTTATGTCCACGTGTTAAATTATTTTTTTACTGTTCCTTTTGTGTCTCTGCTTCAGTTGACTGACTCTTGTGTTGTTGTGAGTCCTGTATTATTTTTCACATTCTCTGTACTTCCTGTTCCACCTGTGCGTTGTTGGTGACGTTATGTATTGTGTTTACTGGCCTTGAGATAGTCTGCACCTGTTTCCCTTTGTCTTTGTCAGTTTGTTGATAATTATGGATTCATCATGTGTCTCTGTTCAGTTCAGATTTGCGGCTGCACATTCCTCGGTGTTTGTATCTCTTGAGGAAAATATGAATTTTGACATAAGTTACAGTGACCTAGACTAGAATCTGTTTCCTCCCTTTTGCTTCAATACTGACATTTTTCTTTTGTACATTAGTTGAAGAATCTGTTAACAGAACTGTTATAATGAACTCATATATTCAAGTGAGGCTCATCAAGTTAATTATTCACCACTGTGAACACCTATTAGAATTTCCAAAATCTTTCATCAAAAATCTGTGCGAAATGTTTTCCTCACCAGCCATTGAAGTCGTTGTTTACATCTTCCACATCAGAGAAAAATTCTGCCATAATATTTTTTCTTAATAACATCTGAGAATCTCTCTAACCCATGCCTCCACCTCAATCTTCCTGCGACAATCCAAGTCTCACATCATTCAATAGTGCTTTTTTGGCAAGACAGGTAATCTTGCCTGACTCTTAATAAAGACCCAGAATAACAGAATCGGGTTTTATTGCCAAGCAGGTTTGCACATACACATTTGTACAAGTATCAATAGAAAAAAACAAATTTAATATAAAAATATTGCAATACTACACGGTTGAATAATACCAGTTTTCTCCTTTCATGGTTGTCCAAGCTCCCCCTGAGACTGCCACCATGAAAGCTCCAAAGTTACATTCACACAATGAATCACAGACAGGCATTAATCACCACTTCCCTATCAAATCGACACAAATAGACAACCTCAAATCTCGTCTCATTACTCCTTATCTCACCTGTCAGCCTCCTGGATTGGTAGAAAACACTTTAAATTGCATTTGTAGAGAATATAATTGGTCTTACAATTAGTTTTACTGATACTAAGAGCTCATGTCCACTCCCCACCTTTCTTAAGTGCAGTTGTGTGTGTATGTGTGTGTGAGAGAGAAGGGGGAACAAAGGAGAACACTCTTAAATAGCAAGCAGTGTTTGTGCGTGGGTGTGTGTGTTTTTCGCTTAAAAATAACCATTCGTTAAATGGCAATACGAAACTAGCTTTTGTTCAGGTCAGGGGGGCCCCAGGGTGCCTCAACCCTGAACTCACACTTGCAGTGTCAGTGTCCTGCATCCCCCCCATAAATTACCAACAAACAAACTGCTTTTCTTTGCCCGTGTGAAGTTGTGAAAGGGCGGCCAACCCTGCTGCCTTCAAATAAAAGCATCAGCCTAAATTCCAGCGCCTCGTTTGAAAAGTACTGTGTTTTCCATTTAACTTTAGACCTTGGTGAATTCTTTGAAAAATACCCTTTTGAATTGAAAAAACGGTCTCATAGTGTTCCTGTGATCGCTCATGTGTAAATCAGAGGCAGGAACAGGCATACAGTGGCTACTGAGTTGTCACAGCATTTATCTCTGCAGGATGGAGGCGGAAAAAAAAAGAAGAAAGAATACAGCAGCCCACACAAACAAGTCCAGGAATATTATGTTGTCCAAACCAGTAAACAAAAGCCTCATTTGGAGAGGTACAACAATGAACATGATCACTGTGCTTATAATTAGCTCCTCGGTGTGACTGTTGCATCTTCCCTCAGCTGTAATATAACAACAAAATGCAGCCAGGTATTTAGAGAGCTGTGACTCTGCATATGCCTGCAAATAGTCAAGTCTTTATTACGTAGATGTGAAGGATTCATTTTTGTCCCAGTGCCATTCTTTCTAAATGCATTGAGCTGTTGATTGTCCGCCAGCAGCTGCCCCATATGAAAACAGCAAGCCAAAAGAAAGGAGACAAAAGAACAATTAATATTAAGACATTAGAGCCACTATGTAGCTATATTCACTGCTGTCACATCATGAAGAAACTAGTTAGCTCTACCAGCATACATTCACCAACACAGTTCTGTTTCCATCAATCACAGCAGATTAAAGAAGTCCTGTCCAACCTTTCCTGTTTAGCCTCTGTCAGCTGCAGGAGCACTGACCAGAAGTGATGAATGGCCGGGACGAGCGTTGGGTTACCATTGCCACTGAGGATAAAAGTAAGTCGTTGCATCGGTAAGCACCACTGTGATGAGTCGCCTGCCGAGTGTCACAAAGACAGTCTATCATCCATAACACATTACTACTTATATGCCTGCTCATGTTACCCCAAATCATTGGAATAAGGTGATATATAATATAATATACAGAATAATATCAGTCCTGCAGTGAAACAAGGGCTGCGTTGCTTGGGGCATGTTGTCTCATGCACAGTTGTGATATAAAAATAAGATCTGGTCAGAGCTGACCCTTCCTATAGGTCCACTAAGTGGCTGCTTGAGGCCACACAGCAGCCAATGCCCCCCTCACAATTTCATGATATGAATCAAATGTTGTAAACATAGTATCATAGTTGTCGATGTAAGTTCTTCTACTTCTTCCAGCGTGCGTGCAGTTGAGTTCTGTTGACAACAACTATGCGTCGCTTAACATACGTCACATACTACATTGCTCTGATTGGTTGTAGGTCTATCCAATTGAGCGAAGAGGCATTTTTTTTTCTGCTTCGGTTGAAACACACCCCATAATCACAGCCCAATGGAACGGTATCAGACTCATATTCTGACTAGAATTATGAGTATGACAATTAGGGATGGGCATAATTAATCGACGATCGATTAATTGATCATTAAGAATTTCGTCGATGAAATCATTTTTTCATCGAGAAATTCGCTAATTACACATTTGACCATGGGGGGCAGTGTTTGAAAAAAACGCCACAGTCCTACTCAGTTACCTGCGACTGGCTGGGAGTTACCGTGTAGTTCCATTTCCAAGTAAACATGAAGAGGTCAAGGCGAAGTGTTGCATGGGACCATTTTGAGTTAAAAAATGACTTGGTTCACTGCCAACACTGCGAAGCTATCCCAGAGTCTGAGGGAGCCTGCGTTGTCTGACACGGCCGAGGGGAGCGCAAACACCGGCGCCGCGGCCAGGCTAGCCAAGTTAGCACGGAGCTACCTGTGTATCACGGCGACGTCAGTCCCCTCAGAGCAGGTTTTTCTGCGGCTGGACTGACGGTCACCAGGCTGCGTTCGCCTCTGACCCCAGAGCACGTTAAAATGCTCATCTTTCTCAACACAAATCCGTAGGCTGGTGCTGAAGTTGTATGTGAGTTACTGGTTATTTTTATGAAGCTTTCTCGACTCTGGGCCTTGTTTGATAGTTTTGAGTTACATTTGGCAAAACCTGTCAGATCTAAGTATTATATATTTGTAGTTGTTGTTTAACATTGTTTTTTTTATATTATTATTTAATTTTAGAGAAAAAGAAAAACGAGGGTCAGTTGTGTTTAGTAGCACCGGCTTCTAGCTGTCGGCTCCGCTGCTTAAGATTACGGCAGCGCATATTTTGTTCATCTTGTAATAAAGATCTCAATGAGAAAACATGCTTTTTCACTGCATTTTAATGTAGCTTATAAATAGTACATTTTTGAAATTGAAAATATTAATGATTAATCGAAAATTCGTCATTAACTCTCCCGACGATCGACGAAGACAATTTAATCGAACGCCCATCCCTAATGACAATGTCAGGCTATGTAATTCATGCAGCTCCACAACAAATTTATATATACACTCCTGATCAAAATCTTAAGACCAGTTAAATTGCATGAATTTGCATTTTGCACTATTGGATCTTAGGAAGGTTCTAAGTAGAGCTTCAAAATGCAAAAAGAAGAAATGGGAACAAGAGACCAAAAGTTGTGAGCAGGCAATTTATTGAAAACAATTTATCTAAAATAGGCTGTTCATCAGCTGATCAAAAGTTTAAGAACACAGCCTTTAAAAGCCAAAATCTGTTCAAAAATTTGGATTCCATGTCATTTCCTGTCAAGTAATCACACTGTGAAGATCTCTTGATGGCAAAGGCTAAAAAGCTCACCGTCTTTGAACGTGGTAGGATTGTTGAACTGCATAAACAAGGCTTCTCACAACGTGCCATCGCTGCTGAGGTTGGACGCAGTAAGACAGTCATTTTGCATTTCTTAAAAGATCCTCAGGGTTATGGAACCAAAAAATCAAGTGGTAGACCCAAAAAAATATCACCGGAGGGTCCGAATGGCTGTCCGTCAAGACACTGGACGATCCTCGTCCCTAATTTAGGCCATTACTGGTGCTGACTGCAGCCCAATAACCATCAGACGGCATCTGCGAAGGAAGGGCTTCAAAAACAAGAAACGTCTTCAAAGGCCACGTCTCCTTCAACGCCACAAAATTGCCCGTTTAGACTTTGCAAGGGAGCACCAAACATGGGACATTCAAAGGTGGAAGAAAGTTTTATTCTCTGACGAGAAAAAATGTAACCTTGATGGTCCTGATGGCTTCCAACGTTACTGGCATGACAAGGAGATGCCACCTGAGATGTTTTCTACGCGGCACAGTGGAGGGGGCGCCATCATGATCTGGGGTGCTTTTTCCTTCAATGGAGCTCCAGGTTGTGCAGGGGCGTCAAACAGCAGCTGGCTATATGGAGATGCTGCAGCGGGCATCCCTCATGACTGAGGGCCCTCGTCTGTGTGGTAACTGTGTGGGTTTTTCAGCAGGACGACGCTCCAATTCACAATGCCCGTCTGACCAAGACTTTTTTCCAGGAGAATAACATCACTCTTTTGGACCATCCTGCGTGTTCCCCTGATCTTAATCCAATTGAGAACATTTGGGGATGGATGGCAAGGGAAGTTTACAAAAATGGACTTCAGTTCCAGATAGTGGATGCCCTTCGTGAAGCCATCTTCACCACTTGGCGCAACATTCGCACTAGCCTTTTGGAAACACTTGCATCAAGCATAAAAAAAACGAATTTTTGAAGTGATCAACAATAATGGTGGAGCTACTCATTACTGAGTCAGTTTTTAACACTTTAATTTCTGTTTTAGGAGTTTTTTTTTTTTTTTTTTTTTTTTGCTATGGTCTTAAACTTTTGATCAGCCTACTTAAGTTAAATTGTTGTTTTCAATAAATTGCCTGCTCATAACTTTTGGGCTCTTGTTCCCATTTCTTCTTTTTGCATTTTGAAACTCTACTTAGAACCTTCCTAAGATTCAACAGTGCAAAACGCAAATTCATGCAATTTTTTAACTGGTTTTAAGATTTTGATCAGGAGTGTATATGTCCATCTTTGCAAAGAGAAATGAACAATAACCCCAGCTTAGCAGAACAGATTCGTCAAAAACCCATTCACACACACACAATCATACAGTTCTCAGCACTTTCTCTATCACATGGAAATCTGGATATCTTGAATGAGGATGAAATGTCAGCTGCCTGTGAAAAACAATATTTTGTGTTGACTGCTCAGGCAGTTTTGACCTTCATTAATAAGGATGCAAATGTCATTTTTGAAATTGTATTGCGGAGTCCAAAGTGTCCAAAGATATTGAATACACTGATGAGCCAGGACATTAAAACTGGAAATTAGTTTAAGCCATCGAGCACTGCTGCTCCCATCAGTAGTGTTTTATCGAAATATTCTGGTTTTCTCCCATAGTCCAAAGACCTCCTCCAGGGACAACCTCTGTTGATGCATATAAACATGTCTAATAAGTACAGCATACCCTGTATAAATGGCTTACCGTTATTAATTATTAACCATTACTACTATTTTATCCCCTAAATGACAACTATATCAAGTTGTTGATTATATAAATACACAAAATCCAGTCTCACCAGCCAGCTAAAACCTGCTATTCACAGACAAATGGCAAATAGTACAGTATTTTGAATTCAGCGCAAACCACCACTTGCTGATGGGCTTCTATATGTTGATGGTATGGTGTTACTCCTTAAAAACTACTTTTAACTCCTAAGGTACAAAAATGAGCAGATCACATGCCAGTGTTTTATCACAGTGGTGTCGGTCTCATGGCTGCAGGACTTCTAGAGGCAATAGCTCAGGTTCACTGTTTGTCAACTGCTTTCCAGGATTCAGCTGCATTATTGTGCACCTATGGGGTTCTTTTCTTTTCTATGTTTGTTTGTTAGTTAACAGGATAATGCAAAACTTCTCAAATTATTTCCATCAAATGTTGTGGAGGGGTGGGTCATAACCTTAGGAAGACACCATTAAGCTTTGGAATGGATCCAGATCAGGGGTAGGATCCAGGATTTTTTTTTTTTTCACCTTCTTGAACAAAAGGTAGGTTTAACAGTATCATGAGGAAAAATCTGACTTGCTGAGGGGTCTGATATATGTTTGAGTGTGCATAAAAATGGTGAAGTTCTGAATACAAATCTGGGTTTAGTGAATTTGAATGTGGTTTCATAGGAAGACTATTGGGCTCTGGGGGAGATATGTGCACCACGGAGTGTCGTTGTAGTTTCTTTAAGTTTTGCTTGTGGTCCTCTGGTGCACCTTCTTTCCAGTTGTGTCTATTCAAACTAAGGCACATGAAGAAGATCTCGAGCAGATGGTGACTATGTAGGAATTCTGGTGGATTTCTGTGCTAAATAAGCTAAAACTGACATATTCTCTATGCTAATGAGAACCTGGAAGTCAGATGGGGGCCCCCCCATGTCATTCATAAAGACTTGATATTTAATCAATTATATAAAAAAAAACATTAAACAAGGGTTGGCCTATACAGACATGAATAAAAAAAGTACTGTGTTCGTGCAGTCAGTACTGTATGTTGGAAGAGGGGGGCATTTTTTTTCTCCACCTAAACCAAGGCAGGACTATTAAATCAGAATATAAACACATTATAACATTCTAAACACACACAGGATTGTTGAAAATACAGTTTTTCCCCAGGAGATACCCCTGACAAATGTGTCTGGCCTACTGTAATTGGCTTTAGTTGTCACCCTCAGGATTGGTGGAATTAGATGGACCCAGGAGCAGAGGTAGTTAACGTAAAGAGTATTTAATATAAAAAGAGGCTTTAACTAGACAAACACAAAACATAAACACTAAAGGAGTTGACAAACTGGAAAGACAAGAACAGGAGGACCAAAACACAAGGAAGCTTACACGGAGATCAGGACAGGGCAGGACAGCACCAAAAAAACACAGCAGGAAGAACAGCAACAACAATCCGACAAGGACAAAGGGAAGGACAGGGGCTTATATACACAGAGGGAAGGCAGGGCCAATTAAACACAGGTGAAACACATGACTGGGAAGACAATCACTGACAGGAAGTGAAGACAGAAACAACACACAAGGAACAGAGACTCCAAAATAAAGCAGAAAACAGAAACAGAGTGCAAACACGAAAACAACTCAAACATAAACAACAGAGATCTAACAGATAAACAGAAAACACTTACAGAATTTAGCCTGACAAATACAATCGAAATTGTCAGACTGTTACAGTCGACAATTGACAAGATATTTAGCCTGCCAGAAATCTAGCCAGAGGAGGCAATGTGTCTGCGACCCTCTTATGTCCTGTCTTTGAAGAGTTGACTCATAGCGTTTGGTGTTTTGCCAATTTAGCTCCAATGTGGGGCTTGTGTTGGTAAAAATCACCTAGTGTGAACTAGGTATTGGTAAGCAGTGGAGGATGCTCCCAGTTTAAGTTTATAAGTCTACCTTTTCCTGACATACATGTACACCAATCAAGAATCCCTCTGATGCAATGTTTTGTGTTTTAGAATGAGACCCTGTTTGTTCAAAATATGTTTGTTACTTTTGTCCGTAACCTTTATTTACAAATTATCACTGTACATCATTGCCTGAATCCAAATAAATTCAATTTCAACTTAAATGATCAACTTGGAAGTTACAGAACACATCAACATTGTAAAACATTGTCTTTTCACACCCCAAAACAAATTTAAGAGAATCAAATCAAAGCCTTTAGAGCCCAATGTTTACTGAGAAGTCTTTGTGATAGCAGCTTATGGGAATTCCCATGACAAATCCAAGGTTACCGCTCCGTCTGCCACAGTCAGCTCTTCGTTCATTCAAAGTCAAATCCAGCATGGAGAGCAACATCTTGCTGTAAGGGTGAACAGGATCAGGTATAATGGAGCTAAATGAATATTCAAACATGTCATACAAAATGACTTCCAGGAAAGTGGGCCTCTGTGGATTTTCAGTTCATTTTGTCATTGGCTCTGCCCACTTGCCAACCAGATTTTCATCAAGAGTTTGTTAAACCCTCACACTTGTACACTACTGCGATTTGCATGTCAAAAGGTGCTTGTGTTGCAAAACTATCTGAGTACATGCTGCACAAACTGAAGCGGAGACGGAAAGAGCAAAAAGCTCTTAAACACCAGATCAAAGAGCACTACATGGCACACAACAAACCTGAAGTCCATGATGGCAACACAGCTGCGTGAAGGGACACTGAAGTTCCCAACTGGGACCAACACCTCCTCAGTTGTGTGACATTTCTGATTTCTTTAAAGCCACTTTGAGTTGATGCTGCTTTTAAACGATAAAACCTAATATTTTGACATTGTACGGTTAGTTTCTTATTTTTACCAACATATTTATAAAACTCAACATACATAGTTTGTGCACTTTGATGCATATCCAATATAAAATCAGGATCTAATGAATGTAGATGTGGTCTAGTTCTTTCTGTAAAGCACTTTGAAACATTGTTATTTAAGTAAATTAAGTTCATTATTGAATAATATTGTATATACGATGGTTTTGTATGCAGTGCCATCAAAGTTAAACTCAAAAGAACATATTCAAAACACATTCTCCATCTGATGTTAAGTTCTAAATGTGTATTGTCACTCATTTACCTGAATGATCCTACGTGTAAAATGCAGTAAATCAGCACTGTACATCACTGCGTTGATAGAGCCACAGGAAGAAAATCATTTATTGCCAGTGAGAGACTGGATACTCTTACATTCATTACACTTAAGTTTAAATTTTCTGAACAAAGTGACGTTTGGGAGGACAGGAGGTCTAAAGGGGAAGACCCAACGCCTGATTTTACTAATGCAATATTATGAAATGCCTTTGTGAATCTCTCAATGGAGAAGAGCAAGTTAAAGGCATAATGAGAGAGAGAGAGAGTGGAAGAGATGAACAGACATCACACAGAGAGAGAGGCTGTCTTTAGTTAAATGGCTAAAAGACTCAGACTCCAACAACAATGACTCTAATGTGCCACATACAGAGTGGGTTAATGACCAGAGCCCAGGGGAGAAGAAAAGTAGATTTAGAGAGTAATTCAATACTTCCTGTCTGCTGAGAGCGAGACCACGTCATACCACAAATTCAAACATGATCGTTCAAAAGCCATGAGACTGGAAAATGAAAAATTGATTCCCTACAGAGAAGGGGTATACCACAGGTCTGTGGGAATGGTGGCAAGAATGTTAAGTTCCCATATGTGTCAGTAAAAACATACAGAAATTTGATTTTCCACTACTATAATAAGCAGGTAACAATTGCATTAAACAGGCAATGAAAGAAAAGTCTGTCAAAGCAACCCTGTTACCGTGAATGATAAAAAGTTTGATTATATATAAATATATTCTGTCTGGCTCGTAGACCATAGGTCCTGAGACATTAGGTCTGCAGTTAGACTTCTCGGTTTCTCACCAGGAAACCGTATCTTCCTGGTTGGCTCAAAACAAATACAGAGCAACAAATTCCCTTGCATACCTACACCCCAACAGGATTTGTTGGGTTTGTTGTCTACTGAGTGATGATCAGTGTTTACCTCAATTTTCTAGGCAAAACTAAGTTACAGTAACTAACTGCTGGTTTTCTCCACAGACATGAGAATGGAATACATTTAAATATAGAAATGGCAAGAATTGAATCAGAAAGAAAGCAAATTAGGTTTTTCCCAAAATGTCACAGTACTTTTTAAAAATAAACTGTGTCCTTTTGATTACAATTTGACAAAGATCATAGGAGACATAGGGTTCAGTTTTGCCTGGAGGGCTCAAACATCACGTTCATCATTTTAAAACCTGCAGAATACTTTGAATAGCTGACGGCAAAGTTTGCATATTTTGATGTTAATGGATTTAAGCTCTCAAAAGATTATGGTCCGGTAAAAGTTCAGTGTGAAAAGGTTGGATAAGCTTTCATTTTACAGGTCAAATGACTAGACACATGTATTTATGAGGTCTATCTCTGATTGGTGGTGATAAGAACTAGACATATGAGCGGTCTTGTTAGTTTTTTCCTCTTTTCTGGCAAAACTCTAGGATTAGCACTGTGGAGGCAATGGAGGATTGTCTCCATGGGTAACTTCCGCAATCTTTGCCATCTCCAACACCGATTGGATTCTTTCCCATACTTGTATAACTTGAATATCGTTCAGTTACTGTTGAGTTTGTAGTTACCGAAGAAAAAGATTTAAAAAAAAAAAACATAACAGTCCCTGACCTCTATTGCTGCCATCTAGTGATTACTCAGCCTGTTTTGTTGGTGCGTTTCTGAACATGAAACACCAGCAACTGGCAATGGTGGATTCAATCCGTTTTTTTTCCGGTTTACCCAACTTTGATGTAACCAGGATATAGAGCTGGGAACTATCTAGCCTGACTAGTCATCTTGTGAGCTCTTGTTGGCTATGAGTGACAAAGCATCACTTGACAAGCCCCCACCTCTTTGAGATGGGTCATACCTGTGGCTTTAGTGGCTTTTCAAAATGCACTTTCTCAGCAACGTCAGCGGGTTGTTAGGGTTTTGAACAAAAGCAGTGGAAAGAATGAAAAGTTCACTCTGCAGCAACAAATGATTAAAAAATGTCCATCTATTCAGCCAATTGTTGCATTGCAATTTCCGCAACACCACCTACATTAGTAAAAACCGTCAAGCCGCCCTCCCTCTCCACAGCCTAAGCTTTGTTCATGGCCTGCGAATCACTGCCCAAAGGTCAGGACCTTTTAAACTATTCAAACAGGTCTGGTGTTTGTCTCGCCGCTCGCTGTTTTTCTGGTTTGACAAGCAGCCAGTCCAATCAGAGCCTTGTGGGTGGTATGAGGACGGGAGCGCTATTTTTTTGTGCCAGAGCCAGAAAAAGAGCAAGTGAATAAATGGATCAACAAATTTGATCAACATGACAAATGTTTACTGCTCCTTTAGCTTGCACCCACTAAAGCTCACTTCTTTTGTGTAACTAAGAATGGTTATAGTGACTCACATAGCCATACTGTCGTTGTATTGTTTATAAGCCAAATCCTTATTAAAATATTGTTTTCTATTATTTCCAATATAACACAGGCCAGTTTCACCGCAATACATAGAAGCCATGTAGCAAGAAGTAATGCAAAATATAATCTGAGAATGTTGTGTTTTGTTACAATATATAACAATATGTATTTGATTTATTGTTGTCTCAGAAAGCCCTCAAGATTGTACCATTGAACCAGGGCCAGATCCAAGAGCAGCGCCAGGGGGGTGAAATATGGTTGCCCCCTGTCCGATCAGTAATCTTAATTTTTTTTATATTAATCGAGTCACATTTTTTTATACTAACAATAAATGTGACAATTTGTCAGGAATGATTAGTTTCTCCACACAATGTGCTTAACAAGGAACAATTTTCTTTGTGCTTTGTCATAAGCTTTAGAGCTAATCATAAACAAAGAACGGCTTCAATGTGCAGCTTACATTATCATAACTGTGCATGAATGTTGTATAATGGTCCCAAATATCCTCTTTATTTTCCAGTGATTATGGGATTGTCTTAAGTAGAAGTGACTGGTCAATTAGGGTAAATGAGTATCGTCTGCTGCCACCTGCTGGCAGCGTAAAAAGGTTTGACTTTAAGTAGTAGAAGGAGTACAATAGAAGCATAAAATATCCTTAGAGTAAGTGGCTGTTAAAATAGATAGGACAAGAAAGTGTATGCACTGAGTTGTATTATTACCTCAATTAAAGATGGTGGAAAAAAGTCAAATAAGGTGTTCTATCATTGTGAAATTGGTTCGTCTGCTGGTATGGCATCTGTGTTTAGTTCTGAGTGGTCATCCATGATTGTAAAAACATTTATGAGAAATGTTATATAAGGGGGCGCCCTTAGCTCAGTTGGTAGGGCGTCCCCCCCATGGGCCTCGGCCAGCAGCAGACCCGGGTTCGATTCCAGCCCGCGGTCGTTCTCTGCATGTCACTCCCCTCTCTGCCCCATTTCAACTCTGTCTCTACACTATCAATAAAGCATAAAAATGCCAAAAAAAATCTTAAAAAAAGAAATGTTATATAAAAGATTAAATAAAAGAATAGAACCTTATTTAGTATCAATATTATCCCTTGCACGCTTTCATCATCAGGGTTAGCAACAGGGGTGGACTGGGACAAAAATTCAGCCCTGGCATTGTCTGTCCAGACCAGCCCACTACATTATCAGCGGACACCACATAGAAGTCCACAAATCTCGCGGCGTCTTCTCTCATGCATACTACTGTTACCACCTAGCTCAAAGATGGCAACAAGAAGGGAGGACACACACAAACCTCTCAAGCCAAAAGTAAATTTATTTAACTCCAAATCAAGATAGCTCCAACTACGTAGTGGGATGTGTAAAATATGTTACGCGTCAGTGGTGTTAACAGCACAAGGTGCAGAAGCAAAGAAAAACAAAGGCTGAGAAGCAGCCTTTAGATCTGCAGCTGAAACCCAGCCCAAAAGGGCAGGCCCAGGGTGACGCCCCTGCCAGCTCTACCTGTGTCTGGAAAACAACTCCTCAGGCTCTCACATGTCAAGTGGTCAACCTGAGAAGGACATGGATACATTATAATGTCTCTAATCATCACAAATTAAGTATGATTTCATAAAACATAAAAAATGATAAACTCACCAGACTAGAGGAGACTCAACAGACAAACTTTGGTACAGTGAAGGCAGAGAGTGGAGGCAGACAGAGAGCAAGTCCTCGAACATGGACAGAGGGGGAACAACTCCTCAGGCTCTCACATGTCAAGTGGTCCACCGGAGAAGGACATGGATACATTATAATGTCTGAAAAATAAAGAAAATGTTTTCCTCTGTCCTGCACCTAGAGTTGACAACTTTTTGGATGTGTGTTTCTTTTAAAACCTTTTGAAAATTATTATAATTTTGAATTTATACATTAAAAATACATGATAAAATTACCAAATTCTAACAGTGGTCCCAAATGTCCACATATAAAACAGAGGGAGAACGACTCCTCAAATATATCACAACAACCTGTAATAATTGATCATTTAGTGTACATGATCACACCATTAAGGATCAACACATAAGCACTCTCATCTCTATTTACAGCTCAGAAAGTTTACTGTTGCTATGGCAACAGTAAACGACGTTAGCAGCTCTTAGCTAGCTTAGCTAAATCATCTGAACAATAATAACCCATAATATCACAATTTTGCATATTAAAACAAAATCAAAAACGTTTCCTACTTTGTTTTGGACATGTCTCAAAAACTTAGCCTAGCCAGCCCCAGGCCAACGTTACTTACCATTTCTGCCTCCATCCGCTCATCATTGTCGAGTCCTCCTCGCTCGTCGCCCGGCGCACCTGCTGCTGCGGGGCTGGTGAACCCGGCACCAAATAGGTCCGTCAGTTTGGCACATTTAGCAGCCTCCACCTCCAGAGACTTCAGCTTTTTTTCCCGATGCTTCTCAGCGCCACACGGGTTTTTTTTTACTCTTATTATCCATTTTAAGTTTCTGTCTCAGCAGCAGCCCGTCCCGCGATTCCCCCGCCAATGCCATGAGGTCCCGCCCACCCTGGTTTGTGTTGTGATTGACAGCACTCTCTGAGCCTGTCAGCCCATGATTGATTGACGATGACAAACAATAGACCAATAATATGTGTCGATGCTGGCAACACACTGCTAGCCCTCTGTAGCCAATTGGCCGGCCCAATTGGAGGGAATTTAGAGAGGAAGAAGAGAAAAAAAAAAAGAAAAAAAAAAACATAGCGGACCAGACCGGCCCACATTGGGTCAACGGCCCACCGGGACGATGCCCAGTATGCCAGATGGCCAGTCCACCCCTGGATATCAACAATCGTTACTTGGCATCAACATAACGTGGAGCGGTATTCTTTTTAAGATGTTAAATCAACAAAAAGACATCCAACACAGTCAAACAGCAGAGGGGCATTAAAAAAAAGAGTGGGAGTTGTCACCCTTGATAGAAGAGAGGAGATCAAAGGGGAAAGAGAGAATGGCATCACCCTCAGCCGGAGCAAGAGGGAGAACTGAAGTGACAAACACGCAAAAAATGTCACCCAGCAGCCAGAGGAAGAGAGAGGGGAGTCAAAGAATGTACTGAGAGACCAAAAAAACTGAAGGGAAGTTGCCCACAGCTAGACGGGAAGTGAAGCTTTCAGTAACCAATGGAGGGTCAAAGTGATTCATCAATCACCGCAGACAGCTCAGTGAGAGACAAGGGAAGAAACACAGAGCTGGGACTCGGGGGCACTCTCTGATCACTTGTGTTGAAGCACAGTGTCGTGTTGTTTCTTTTGAGGCACTTGGAAAGCTTCCATTCAGTGGTTGGCACCAGCGGAGCTTCTGTTTGGGGTTGCCTCCGAGGTTGTTGGGACTTTGGGACGTTGCGGGGAAGGTGGTGATATTTGATGCTGTGCAAGGCTAATGGAAGGGATTGTTGCAAAATGACAGTAGAGTAGAGCAGAGGCAGGTGACAGTGTTATTTTAAGATTCTTTGGCTTCATTGATTGGAGTCTTCATCTGAAGGGGGTAAAATATAGGAAAACATGGAAAAAGGGGCCACAAGCCAGCAACCGCATCTAAAATGATGTTGTGTAGGGAGAACTACAGAGATCATGACTGCAAACCATATCTTTATATACAGTCTAAACTAGTGGTGTCTAACTTATTTTAGTTAAGGGGCCACATACTGCCCACATGATCTCAAGTGGGCCAGAACAGTAAAATCATAGCATAAGAACGCATACATAATGACAATATTTCTCTGTTTGAATCATTGGTGAAGGTTGTTGGATGATAAACCCTATTTTAAGGATAAACTAGAACCATAAAGACCAAAAACTCAGACATCAGCCCACTGTTTATCTGCCTGGGTTCTCCCCTGCAGATTCCCTCGCTTTGTGACGCGTTTGATGTCAAACGCGTCACAAAGCGAGCAGCGAGCGCTGCTGCCTGTGGCAATGAGCTCTGCTGCCTCCAGAGCAGACATCGCATTTACGCTGTTTTTGAAGCAATTACTGGATCGATTAAAAAAAATTATTTTGGCTGTCCAAATCTGCTGAAAGATCGGCAATCCTATCCGTCACAGTATTCCTCGTTAGGCTTATGTTGGCAAAAGCCTGTCGCTTCTTGGGGCACGCGATTTCTGCAGCCTTCAGCATGCATGTTTTCACGAACTCACCCTCACAGTATGGCTTTGAGGCTGATGCTATATCGTTAGCAATAAGGTAGCTAGCTTTCACTGCTGCATCACTTATCTCTCGGCTCCGGGTAGAACGGACTGTTGTTTCTTTAAACTTGCTTGCAGGTCATTTATCTTCTCTTTTCTCAGTTGTCCTTGCAAGCGGTCATATTTTTGGCCATAGTGAGTCTCATAGTGGCGCCGAATATTGGTTCTCTTTTCTGACAGAGACCTTTGGGGGTGAGGGTGTCACGCTTTTGACAGAAAAAGACAGGACGCATTAAAAAAGGCAGGTTGATGTCATCTGCTGTTTAGTTCTGGTTCTCAGTGTAAATCGCTACTTTTACTTTTTACTTGTTTTAAAGTCTATGGCATGCTCTTATTGATACAGTGCGACCCCCAGTGAACTGATAAGGAATAGCAATTTTTCTTGTAGAAATACAATTTGTCTTTTTATAATTTTCACACTTAGAAAAGTCATCCGGCAGGCCGAGCTGGACCCCCTGGCGGGCCAGATCCGGCTACAAACTTTTTAGTCTGGCCCATATCCCATCTGCAAACATGGAGAAATAGGGTTAATTACCAATTCTACAGCCAGCCACCAGGTGGAAACGCAGAAATTTGGGCTTCACTTAAGGGATCAGTCATGTCATTCATTTATAATGTCCATGATGAAACAGATTAAGAACCAGATTCAAATATCATCACTATCTCTCCAAAAACTGGAATGGAGTTAATATGTTTAGGTTTAACAATATTTATGGTCAGATTTCACATTATACTGGAGGGACAATACAAAGTACTATACTACTGTAAACATATAGATCACACTTGAGGTGAGATGTAGACAGAATATATAGAAAACTATATAGTTTTTGAAATGTTAAATAAATGATGCAAAAGCATCAAAAGTACAAAACACAATCTGAAGCAATTTTCAAGAAAGGTGAGTTTCAGGTTTAAACTGATTCTTGTCGACATTTTCAGTTACACAGCTCCTCAGGCTTACTAATCCAGCAACTCGGAGCAAAGGAGCTAAAAGCTGCCACACTGTTTTTTTGTCCTGCACTTCAGAGCAACTGAAAGATCAGTGCCAGGGGACATTGTGGTTCAAAAACCAAAAGCACTTTCAGACAAGGGGGCCACTGTAGGACCATGTAGCGAATATCAAAAAAATCAATGCCAAAGGTAGGTTTGATGTGTCCTCTTTTCTTTGGCACTTGGGCATATTCATATTAGTATTATCACGTGCAAAGCGTGTGTGTGTGTGTGTGCGCTCTCCTTGACCTGCGCTGCTGTAATCCCTCACTGGCTGACAGTTGAGTTCAGACATGCTGATTCTGGGCCATACCTCTTGGGCAGCCTCCCTCACAGCTAAAAGCCATCTTCTGTTCAAGCCTCACCTCAAAGCAATCTATTCAGCCTTCAAAGCTGTCTCTGCCCCTCTCTCTCTGTGTGCCTTTACCTCAGGGTGACTCTTATTTTGACTGAGGATGATCTCTCTCGCGCTGTCTCTCGGGCTCCCTGTATTCATCTTTCATCTTTGCCTTTAAGACAGCAGTAGTGTCGTAGTAGCTCATCCAAGTACATTACTATTTTTACCCCACATACCCAAATAAGAGGACCGATTTTCCTATTTATAATACTCCTGCAGTGCCTGTTCCAAACCTGCATGTTTGAAATGGGCTGTTTGCTTGGTCAGTGTTAATGCTCTGGAGCTACCTCAGAATTATACCTTGACATTAATGAGTCCTCCTCAAACAGGTCTACAACAGTTTTAGATTGTGTGCAAAGCCTCTTATCCTACCTGGTTTTCTGAAATCAAGATTTATAAAAACAAACGTGAATGTAGCTTATATATAAATTTGAATGAATAACCTAACTAATGTTATTTTTTCATATATTGCATGTTTCAGACATCTCTTATGAAAATGACTCAATCTTCAGATCAAAGTTCACAATTTCTTTAAATAATTGCTCTATAATACCACTCGGTATACAGCATTCATCTCAGTCCGATAAAGTGAAATAAAAAAAAAATCTAGTTGTGATTATAAATCTAATCTAAATTCAAAAATTTACTGGCAGCAATTTTGACCCACACACCACTTCTGTAGTTTATCAAGAACGCAAAAGAAGACATGTTCAACTCAGTCCACAGACTGAAGACACACTGCCCCGCCCCCAGTGACTGCTACATAGCACTGGTCGCCTGTCTCACAGCTGATAAAAATGAATACAAAATCCTAATCCTACCAAGCATCTGAATCCTCAATTACAGTGCAATCACAATCAAGTGAACAATGTACCATCAATCATATAGAGGAAAATTAAGGCATAGAGTACATGTCTTTTTGATTTTATAATGTCAGGCCCCAGTTGCAGTTGTAGCAATGGACAGTGCCAGCAAATGTTTTTTAACAAACATTTCACACCTTGCTCTGTGATCAGGAATCCACATCGAGAGCAGAGGCCGAGCATTATCACAGTTTGTTTTATTGCTTTGCGTCTGCCAAAATCGCACATTTGTGAAAAACCTGAGCTCCCATTTAGAGACTGGTACAGTGTGGGAAAAAAGCTCAATTTTGTACGATGCTTAGAGCCATAATAACCTACTGTAATAGTTTTGTGTTCTGAGTGTGTTTATTTGTCCACCTCTTTATTAAGAGTGTCTTCTGTTTAATTATCACCTCATGTTTCTTGTATTTCCGTGTGTTAATGTTTGTATATGTGTTGTTTCGGTGTCACATGTTTTCCCAGTGTTCTGTTTCCTGTTTTATTTTGTAGGCTCTGTTCCTAGTGTGTTTTCTTCACTTCCTGTCTTTGTGACTGTCTGCATCAGTCCTCATGTGTTTCACCTGTGTTCAATTGCCCCTGCCTTCCCTGTGTGTGTATATAAGTGTCTGTGCTGCCCCTTGTCGGTTCGTTGTCTAAATGCCTGTCTTATGTCCTGTCGTGATCTCCTGTGGGTTTGTATCACCGTCCTCTTCATCTCCTCCTAAGCTTCTGGTGTTTTCCCCTGTGTGCTTTTGTTTTTTCTGTTTGGACATTTTTTTGATTTTCCTTTTATTGTTTCGTTCCTGTTGGACATTCACCTATTAAAAAGGGCCCTTTGTTTAAATTCTGCATCCTGGGTCCATCTGCCTAACCGAACCTGACACCTATATTAGATGGAGACTTATAGATTGGAGTTCCACCAGGCTACTATAGCCTCAATTACAATGAACTCATAATTAAATTAGCAGTGTATGATAAATTGCCAAGAGTATGTTTTTCTTTTCTTTTTTTTTTACTAGAAGATTAAAAGATCAATAAAATACAGTTGGGTAGAAGCAATTAGTGTGAAATCATCAAAGAAGATACAGGTAATCAGTGTTGCCATGGGGATCTCTGTTTTATTTTGGTTGGGTGGTCCTATAATCTAGTTCTGTCCAGCACTGTACCAATGTCATTTCAATGCCCACTTTTCTCCGACTGAGTTGGTTGTGGCTTCAGTTTTTGTTTCATGTGACCATGTATAGAAGTGTAGATTTAGGTTTGGATATTTTGTATGTATCCTTTAATAAACCAGAAAGTTTAGATTCAATATCTCCTCTGCCAGTGAGTCCTGAACCAAATCTGATATGACGTTTCTGCCAAATAATTCTACAGTGAATTTAGTCACATTTTCCACATTTGGCTTTGTTTTATGCTAAGTTTGTCAAAAAAATGTTTTTATCTCATCAATCCACACACCAAACCCCATTGTGAACTAGCACAAACAGTATTTTGATGTTAATTTGGTCAAAGGAGCTGCCTGCAGAGCACAGATGTGGTGTTAAGACGCATCTGAGAAACGCTACAAAATTACGCATTGGAGGTTCCCAAGAGTCACACTCGCAGCAAACTACAGTTCAAGTCGCATTCACTCAAACACGGAGCACTTCCCTCTGCAGTCCTTTTTCTATCAAACACCATTCATACACTGTCGGCAAATCTATTCAGGCTAACTTGGGATTCACTATCTTGCCCAAGAACTCTTCTGTTAGAACGACCCTATACTGCCTGAGCCCAGATACACTGAGCAATCTGGAGAGAAGGGTCTCCTGACCAAGACGCCAAGTCACAGAGACTGAGATCCTGTGCAGGGATTGGAGAGATCTGATAGGACAACCATCTCTGCAACAATTATTCTTCTTTGTTAGGTTTATCGCGAGTGGCAGCCATTATCAAGGTGTATTAAGCCATCTACTGCTTCTTTCCTCCCACTGCAGCCCTCGGCTCATCCGGGCCTTATGACAGGAGCAGTCAGGGGCGAAGGCTTCTTTCATTGAAGGGTCCAATCACTGTCCTGTTGACCTTAAGAACACAGCCAAGAGAGAAGCTTATGGCCAACTTTTCCCAGTTAAAGGCCCTACTTGAACTCCAAGTGAACAAACTTGGAGAGAAATAGTTTTGGTAACCGGGTTAACATATTATGCTTACTTAAGTTTTAAGATAAAACCCCCCGAATCTGGTGTGAACTTCCTGACATAGGACTACGCTAGTGGTGGTTAAAGAGAACATCCACTGCAGACTTTAGTAAAACCCTAAGTGTCTAAATGAGGGACTTTAATGAGGAGACCTATGAGCAGGCCAGCAGTGGGTAAAATGCAAGGGTCAGCTGTCTCAAACTGCATCCCTGGCAAAAAACTGTAGTTCTGATAAAGGTGAGTTAAGGTTATTTTTCCAATGCCACACAGTCATCCTAAAAGTACAGAAGAAGGCTTGATATAAATTCTGCACTGCTGAAGTCATGGCTAGGACTTGGTCGCTGAAGGTCATGTCAGTCTTTATTTCATTTAACCTATTTATTTAATACATGGAAAACAGTGATTGATGACTGGTTCCCAGAAGTGCCAAGATCTCAAACATGAGGAGAAAAATCAAACAAGAAAGGGAGCATAAATGTTTCCTTTGGGCAGTTAGCACACGAAAAGTTATGAAGGTGTTGATTTGATACATGGAATGAGGAAGACCTGAGTAAGAGCATATGTGGCGAATAATGGCTTTTATAAAAACAACACCTTGCATATGCTAAGGTTGATGCCTCAATGCAAACATGCTCCCAGACTCTATTGTTAAAAGATTATTAATTCAACTTGTGTTTGCGATACAAGGTGGATAGGTCCAAGAAAAAGATGACGTATTTATGTACAGTATTAAGTGTGTATAAGCTTATTATGTATGTATCTGTTTATTAATGTATAAATGCACACCGCATACAACACACACATTTAAATATATATACATGTCTAAAATGTATGTGTTTATATATACACACACACAGCCAAAGGTATTTGTATAAAAATTACAATATAGATGCAGAAATGATATTTTCCCCTAAAACTGCAATAGCAGCAGAGAAGAGTAGTCTACACAACAAAGAACTAAAACATAAGGCAGCTTCAAAGTGGCATAAAAAGTGCTTTTCAGCTACCAAGAACAAAGCCTCAGCAGTAATTGTAAGAAGTGAAGGGGAAAACAACAACAACGTGTTCTAAAGAGCAGAGAGACTCACAAACTGTAAGCCTGATCCCCAAAAATAACTTTGGATTGAGTTTGAAAGAGTCCTGCGTGGCAGTGTCAGTAGGTGTTACTCTGAAGTCCTCCCATGATGGCTCTTTGATAAATTATTCCTGTTAAATCACAAGATTGGTCACCGTTTGATTCAATGGTTCATCCCATTACTCAACAGGCGACTTGTGCATCGGCTCAAAACCACCGATGTACACTAAATCACCAGCCACCTGAGGGGGACATTGCTTCAATTCTCATTGCTCCACAGTAACCCGATCAAAGAGCTCATTTGCAGAGGAGTCATCTGCGGAAATTACTCAGTGCTTCTGGGGCAATTGTTCGAGGAGGCAGAGGGGAATCATATGTTTTGATCCTTGTTGTGATGAGACCCATTTATGGACGTAATAATCAGCTCTCATCAAGAGTCGGTGTCAAATGAGTCAGGAGAGGAAAGTTACAGGAAAGAAGCATTGCTGTGGGTGTTTGCAGAGTCCTTCAGAAGCTCTCAGCTTAACCTTATTCTCACACTACTTCCTGGGTGATCCATCCATATACACGGATTCATATTTTATCAATGCATCACACTGAAAAGTTTGTTAAAGTAAGAGCTTGAGTGCAGTAGATAAAGGCATATCAGTTATAATCCCAACTGAGACCCAACCAGATTTTAGATAACTTTGTATCCTCTATTTCTGTGTGGACGTCCCTTGATAAGGACAGCAAGATTAAACTCGGGCATTTTTTTCAGGCTGGATTGGATGGGTCCTAATTACGACTTTCAATGGAGACTCATTATCAAATAAGCCATCCTGCTTGGGCAGTGCAAATAAAACACACCTTGAACAATACATTTTTTTATTATATAAACCCCAAGTAAATTTAGTTCTCACATAAATAAGAGCTGGATAGAACTCCCAAAAAATAAAAATAAATCCTTCAGACATGGGTACAGATTACTCTGTTTTTTTTTCTTCTCTCTTCATATGGTCGAGCTGGAGAGTTTTAGAAAAATTTCCCTCTTTCAACATCTGTAGCTTTGGAGAAGTCAGAATGAGTCATTAGTGAGCTATTAATGCTTGTCCTGGGAAAAGCTTTATCCTTTAGTTCTTAATAGGGTCAGGGCGTACAGAATGTATAAATGTTGCTCACAGGGACACAAATCCCTCTGTATTTCAAGCAATGTTAGCATAATTTTTTTCAAGAAGAGACCTTTTAATGGGCCATTTACTTACTCACAAAAACAATCATCTGCTATTTTAGGAGGAAATACATTGGCTCATCTCAATTTATAAAAATGTTTTCCAAATGAAGTCAGTTTCCTGATAAAATGTTGGTAAATAAATGTGGTCAACCTCAAATTTTTTAATTTTGTATGCATTAGTATGGGTGTGTTTTCAATAATTTCAATAACAAAATTGTGATTCAACATTTAATTGGTTATGCTTCTTTACCTTCTTTGGGCCTCCAATATTCCCCGCCACACAAGGCTGCTCCTCAACTGCATTCACCTGTTCCCTTTCTCATCGGTTCGGCTTCCGGGCCCTCCATGTAGATTATATAATCACAGCACAAGGTGGTGAGATGTATCAGCCTTGATGTCTGCCTTGTCTTGTTTCTGCACCTTTATGTGTCAGTTTCATACAAGTGCTGCTGCATTTTCTTTGTGTTTGTGTTGCCGCCGGCAGCATCAGGCTGTGGATTGACGTTCAGTGAACAATAACCGGCATTACAACAGCCTTATATAAGAACAGGGCGTGAAGCTAATAGCCTCTGAAACAGATAGATACATGAAACAAAAAAATCCGACATCTTAAACATCTGGATTTCATTTTAAATCGTTCTTTCCATAAGCTTTTTGGACATTTATTTCAAGTATCTCAAGCGTGTCTCTTACTGTGAGCCTTATTGGTCAGCAGGTCAGTAGGAACATCGCTGTTTGAATCTTTATCTTCATCAGTGAAACTCTTTATATGAGAACTGTTTTCCAGGCTAAGAGCGCTAGAAAAAAAAAAACTCAATGCATTTCTCCTTACACAAAAAATTTCAGCCACTCTGTTTTTCCTTCTTTTTTTCGTAAAAGAAGGACATTGTGGACACATGTCCCATCTGGTAAATGGGTTATTGGTCTCGACCAAGCTGCAATTTAGCTTATTCCATTTTGGATTTGGATTTAAAGGGGACATATTATGCCCATTTCACCACATTTGATATGGTTCCTTGGGGTCTTAATGAAATGTCTGTAACATTTTTTGGTAAAAATACCACAAGGATCATTTAAAACAGCCCTCCTGAGATCAAGCTGTTTTGAGGGCCCCGCCCCCCTTTCACCCCTCCCCCTTCTCACCCCTCCCCCCTCTCATGGAGGTGTAGGACATAACGTTTTTTACCTCCATTAATTAGCCTGTGTGTTTGAATGTGTTCTCACTACAGAATGCATTCAACATCTATAGGGCAGATTATGGGCCTTTATGTCCAAGAGGAATAGAGCAGTAAGTTTTTTTTATGGATGAGTCATTTCTGCAATACAAATATGACTGAGGAATAAAATACATAAATTACTCTTCCCTGTGTATTACTTTGCTAACTGCTCATCTTACACGTGTCAATTGTTAACATGTTACATATCAAACATTAAAAGCAAACAACTGTTTCTATAAACTTTTATTGTCAGAAAGATTGCTAGAAAGAATGCCACAGAGCTTTTAAAAAATAGTTATTAAATGTACTGGCTGGGACAGAGGTAATAAATACAAAAAATAATGAAAACATTGATTTCAAAAATACAATTTGTGCCATCAGTAGCCATACTGTAAACAAAGGAACACTTTATATTTGTGTGTCACCTTTATTCTCCAAATACAATGTGAACTTTGCTCAGCCGTTACAGGTATTTGTCGTAGAGAAGCTTTGTGAGCTGGTGTTGAGGCTATCTGGGCCGGAGAATCAGGGTGGTCCTGCCCTCCTGCTCGGTGCTCCAGATACGCAGAGTGTTCCCTGATGCTCAGGGAAGTTATACAGGGTTCAGACCTGCCCTTGATTGAAACTCGACATAGCTGGCTATAACTTCCTGCTTGTCAGGTTTCTCATACTTAGCAGAGAGGTCCTCAGGTTTTGAGATCTTCAGCACCTCATTCACATATGGGGCCGGGTCCTGAAAAACCTGGTGAAAGATTAGGTCCAACAGGTTATCCACGTGATCTGTAATACAAATTGAGGGGAAAAGTTGGACATTTTGCACTTTGTATTTATTATTTTCTTTTTATAATTATTTTATTCTATTTATCGTGAAGACGATAAATAAATGGTCTTTAAATCGTGAAGACAATTTAAAGACAGCAGTTAATCGATATGTTATTTATGTTTCACATACTGTTTGTACACTGTTTGGCTTTTAAATAGAGCCTGTAAGAATCATGGAAGATTGCATCTGCTTTCACCGGCTTTGCTGTGCACTCGCCCTTCTTATATATTACATCTGTCCCCCGCCGACACACAGGACACACCTCAAACAGCTCCAGGAGGCAGTTTTCATAGACAATATATGTGGGTGTTGTAAGGGAAATGTAACATGTGACCATAATATAATCATGTTTATGTATACTTGGATTGATCATCATTGAATCTCTAACAAATGTAACTTTGATGTTGCTGTTTCCTGTAGAACTGAGTGAGTGTTGGCCTGATTACTCCAGTCACAGTAATCTAATTAGTCCGGACACAGTGTGATAGTAATTAGCTATTCAGGCATTATGATTGATGTAAGGAACTACTTTGATGTTCCTTACACAAACTCACCTAACAAAGACCTTACAGCACGGGGGATTTGTGGTGGTTGTAGACACTAAGAAGGGATCTTGGAGACAGATGTTACACTCCAGGGGTCTGAGAGCAGGGGACAGGATACCCGTCACCTATTTCCTTTATATCAAAGAGGCTGATCAATAAGTTTGTTCCTCTCTAGGAGCAGCACTTCAAACATCTTCAAGCTCCTCCTGTGTCATTAACTGTTTAACAACCCCCTCCCGAATGGGTGGGGTTAGCCAAATGTATAAATACCAACCACTGTCTTCTGTCTGTGTGCATATGACAAACTCAACTCTGTTGTATGTACCATGCTCGAGCATTAAATGTGTGACAATACTGTAAGAGAATTGTGTCTCGTTTCCTCCTTGCTAAAGGTGGGATTGTAGAAATTGCCACGACAATTTGGGGGCTTCGTCCGGGATGCCTAACTCATTCACGCTTCAAACCATTCTCAAGACCAAGTTTAAATCTGCGCGCAGTCGGTGAGGGGATTTTCTTTTTATTAATTATTATTGCCCAAGACCCGAAGTCTACCTCTCCTGAAGGGCAAGTCGTAATCGACTCCCAGGGTGAGAAGAGGCTGCTTGTGAGATTATGGAATGAAGATTGTTCGATACGGCATCTGAAATTTTTCTTTGAAGGAGGATACAGTATTGAAGAGCACGGGGTGACGCGTGAGGTAGAGTGACATTACTTAGGGGTGATGACCCATTGATAAAGGAATTAATAAGAATAATATCAATTAATGTCATCTATGTGCTGGTAAGTGAGTGACTGCGAATTTAATTTAAATGGGGAAACTTAATAGCAAACCTTTTACTGAAGTGTGTGATCTAATGGGATGTGCAAAAATTATGTGTGAGAAACATGGTGATGACTCCTGTAAACAGCTTCTGGTGTGGATAGAAAAGTTTGCATTTTCTGAGAACGGTAGTTTTCGTATAATTCAAAAACAGGCGCTACATGTTGAATTGGGAAAATATGACCAAATGAAGGGTAAAACTAAATAAATTAGATAGCATTGATAATGTGTGATTCAGAATTGTTAAATGTAACAGATAAGTAGTGAGCAGGGGTGCAAGAGGGGGGGAAGGGAAACTAATCAATGTCCTCAGCTCTCACATTCACAGAAAGAACTGGATCTCCTCCCTGCCTCAGCCGCTCATCAGAGCCACCTGAACCAACAGCCTGCTATCTCATACCGAGACCTCCAAGGACAGTCTGCCTCAACAGGACGCACCACATCAGGCGCAGCATTCGCTCCAACTCCATGTCACCAGAATCAGGGTGAGGCTGCTGCAACCATCGCGGCACAAGACAGTCTTGGGTCGGACAGACTCAGTCCCATCTCAACAAGAACAAGAGCAGACGCAGATGCAGTGATGTATGTCTACAGAGCCTGGACACCAGAGGAGATGTGCTGAATTTCCAGTGAACTGTCAGACATAGCGTCACAAGGAGGGCCTGCAATTTTCGAAGTACTGTCCCAAATTGTATAACAGTAAAGGCAGACTTTGAGAGAAACCAGAAGTCTCTTGCTCCACAGCATGAAACTGAAATGGCAAGGGGCCAAGTATAAAGGGACTGGCCAGGGACAGACATGCGCTATGACTGGAGAACAGATGCTGTTTCGCGGACATTTGAAGAGACTCTATGAGAACAACCTGCTGGAAAGGTGGTCAAATCTATTAAAGTCTTCAAAGATAACCGCTGAATGTTGCCACCAGAAGACCCAGACCACTGTGCGAGAGACTGTAACACGACAAGGCTGAAAAGGAGATCCACTGGACTTATTTTTCACGTATCCCAGAGACTGCACAGAGGATGAGGCATGGCTTGAGGCAGAGGCGGAGGAGACTCCAGATTCAGGTGAAACGCACCCCCAACACCACACGTACAAACATTACAAAGAATTGTTTAACATGGCAAAAAGCAAGTGGATCTGAAGTTTTACCTGAAATATCTCTACAGGTAGCAGGCAAAATATCTCATTTCTGGTTGATTCTGGGGACGCAAAACAACATTATCTTCCAAAATTGGGTGGTATATATATATTTTCACTGTTGGGGCATCAGGCACCAAAATTAAATAATCATATACCACACCACGGTCTGTTACCAAAACAGATGGGGATATAAAATACATGTTGACTTGTAAATTTGTTAGGAGGACACCAAATGTGGTCTTAGGCTTGATTTTTGCAGTGTAAACAGGAAGGGGTTTAAGTCACCAGAACATGATATCCATAGTGAATATGTACAACCAGATCATGGTTAGCCACTGTACCTACACCAATGGGACCTGTTACCCACTGGGCCAAGGTATATAACCTCAGATCTGCTTGAAATAGCACACACACACTGCGTCATGCAAGTATCTGACTTACATTGCACAGCAACAGTTAGTGAAGGAACAGACATTAAAAAAAAAAAAAAACTGGTTCCAGGAAGATTAAAGAAAGCAATTGTATTAGTAGTGATTTGGTGTATTATGATAATAGATTGTAAGCATTGACTGTTGTGTTGACCCCACAATAGGCAAATCTTTAATATACTTAACCCATCACCAGATATATTTCTAGCTAAAGCAAATGATGTGCAGTGGGAAAATTTGGCACACATGGTCACTGAGTGTTCACAAGATTGTAAATGGGAGGATAGGGGAGAAGGAATTCAATATTCTTCCTCAATGCAAACACACAGATGCCCATTTTCAGAGCATTTTTATGGGGGAAAACAAAAATGTGTATTTAGAACAAACCGCTAAATTTAAACAAAAGGTTTGCAGTTTAACAATTGACTCTTCAGAGTTACAAAAAGTGCAACAAAATGTATGGACTAATGATAAGTATGATCTGGGATTATTTTAAACTGAACATCTCAATGTGACACCAAAGAGCACATAACGTTAATGTTCGAGCGCACATCCACTCAATCCAGAAGCAGCAGCAGGTATAACACCAGAATTTTAAAACTGGTAGAAAACCGGAGTCATCATTCCATGTGCACACTCACCAGTAAGAATGCCTATTAAATAGATTAAAATAAAACAAAAAAGAGAGGATAATATAAAAGATTCTCTGGTTCCACCAGAAAGCATGTAGTTTTTGTTTATTTTGAATTGTTTATTTTGCTAATGCATTTTTCAGTGTCCCAGTTCATCCACACTCTCAGTATTGGTTTGCTTTCACAATTCCGGATAAATCATATACGTTCAGACGTATGTCCAAAAGTTTTGTGGAATCCCGCGCAGTCAGGTCACGGGTTAAGCAAGGGAGTCTGGAGGACTTGGCATTACCAGCGGTAAGCAAGTGAGTCTGGAGGACTTGGCATTACCAGCGGTAAGCGCGCTGATATAAATGTTGATGATTCGATGATTTGTTCACCAACAACACAGGCCTTTAACGTCGACACAGTAGCATGCTAAAATATCTTGCAGACCAGGGCCACGAGGCCAGCCTGGCTAAGCTGCAATTTGTCCAGAAAACTGTAACTTTCCTAGGACACAAAATTTCTAGTAGCGGTAAAAACATTGAGCTCAAACGAGTGGAAGCCATCCTAAAGATTCTAACACCACGTTCTAAAAAACAATTAATGTAATTTTTTTTAGGGATGATGGACTACTGTAAACAGTGGATCTGTGATTATGCATCCCTGGAGGCTCCACTCCTGTATGTTATGCATGGCCAAGGACTGACACCAACCGACAACCTGACATGGATGACAGACGCTGACACAGCATTTACCTAACTACAACAGACTGACTTCGACACCTACACTGGGACCACCAGATAAAAACAGATCATTTACACAGACTGTAAATGAGGAACGGGGTTTCATGACAACAGTTTAGTGCAAACGACCAGTGGCGTATTTATCCTCCAAGAAATTAGATAGCTTGGCATTGGGTCAGCCTCTCTGTCTAAGAGCAGAATGATATCAAGAGGTCACATTGTTAATGCCATATTCTGGATCGTCCATTCTGCTAGAGCAGCAACCTAATTCTATTAACAGCCATTTTACTCTGTAAAGTGTGAAGCTCACACTAAAGGTGATTCTGTTTTTCAACAGGTAATGCTCAAGCAGATACAGCAGCAGAGGAAGCGGCAACTAACCAACATACTGTCATTGATATTCCTTTTTCCTTTCTCTCACAGATTTAGCAGAAGCACAGAGCCATGCTAACAACATAGAGAAAGCAGAATGTAAATGTTTTAACAATGTATGTCAATCTAAGGACGGCCGTCCATGTGTGTTTAAATGTTTATTTGTTGTTTTGTTTGTTTCTGTTTCATTGAAAATTGTCAGGGTTTCACAAATTACTCCTTTACGTTTTATTTCAAAATGTTAACATTTTCTGACAGGCAACACTACAGGAGGCCAGGACGTACAAGCCCCTGGCCAACCGTTTGATCACTTGCAAATGGGTTGCATTGAACTAACACCCTGTGAAGGAAAGGAGCATTGTCATGTGGCTGTTGACATGTTTTCCCTACAGGTAAAGCAGATGCCTCTGCAGTCGCAGAGGTGTTAGTGTGAGAAAACATTCACCCTAGAAATCCCACATGAAATCAACAAGGGGTGGAGCAGTTGAAAGAGAACATTGGAACAATTCAAAACAAATGGTCAAGTGCTGTGATGACACAGAACTCTCATGGATCAAAGCACTACCGGTAGTGTTTACTGACCATGAGAGGGAGGGGAAGGGCCCGAACAGGTATGTACTGTGTGGACATAACCAAAATGTTGAGCCTTATACACACAGGTAAATGCAGCAATCCCGCAACCAGCAGAGAGCCAGTTGCATAATTGGAAACCAGGAGACTGGGTGCTGATATAAGTCCGCCACTTGAGACGGAGGCCCAGGGAGAAAGTGTCGCTTCCCTCACAGACGAGGAACAAAGCAGAAGAAAGACGACAGCTCTCACTGAGATGTAAAACCATAACAACAACCAACAGCTGTTGCAGACAAAGGAAGAAACGGCAAAAAAGAGACAGAAGGAACTAAAAAAATAAATAAAAAAAAGAGAAGAAAGACCAGTACCAACTCATCATAAACCAACCCGACAGTAAAATGGACATCATTTATTTTATCTTATAATTATTTAACAGAGCGCACAGACCAAGTGAGTTCAAAACTGACTGTAGAAAATATCCAAATTCAAGATCATTGTGCATGCTAGCTAGCTTCAATGACACAGAATGCTGGCCAGTAAGTAATCCAGAATATACTTTTTGCGTCATGGCAGGAATGTGGATAGCACCGAGGAAAACTCAAACCCAAATAATACTCTTAGAATTTAAATCTGAATTATTGTTCAAAGCCTATATTTTCATCTAAATCCTCTATGTCAAATGTTTCTTCTGTGTACAGGATCCTAGCCAAATAATTACAGCAAATGCTTATTTTAAATCAAACAAAAACTGTTTCTTTTAACAGACAGTCTGCACTGCCAGAGAAGGTGTATTTAGTCTGTGGGGACCAGTGTTACAGCTGCTTACCAAGAGAATCCCACAGTCGTTTGTTCATGTTTTTGATTGCTATTTCTGTTATCACTTGTAAGATTGGTCTGATACGCAAAAAATGCACTTAGGCCATTGTTACCACTATGCAAATTGACCTCTAGCCTATCTTAGACTGGATTCCACCATATGATGACGTTGATAATATATCACACAACTGAAGTACCCTCAATCGTCAACTTCGGACAGAGTGGGATTTCCCCCACCTTATAAAGTGTTATTGATCCATAATGATCAAAATGACGGATTGTAAGGGAAATGTAACATGTGACCATAATATAATCATGTTTATGTATACTTGGATTGATCATCATTGAATCTCTAACAAATGTAACTTTGATGTTGCTGTTTCCTGTAGAACTGAGTGAGTGTTGGCCTGATTACTCCAGTCACAGTAATCTAATTAGTCCGGACACAGTGTGATAGTAATTAGCTATTCAGGCATTATGATTGATGTAAGGAACTACTTTGATGTTCCTTACACAAACTCACCTAACAAAGACCTTACAGCACGGGGGATTTGTGGTGGTTGTAGACACTAAGAAGGGATCTTGGAGACAGATGTTACACTCCAGGGGTCTGAGAGCAGGGGACAGGATACCCGTCACCTATTTCCTTTATATCAAAGAGGCTGATCAATAAGTTTGTTCCTCTCTAGGAGCAGCACTTCAAACATCTTCAAGCTCCTCCTGTGTCATTAACTGTTTAACAACCCCCTCCCGAATGGGTGGGGTTAGCCAAATGTATAAATACCAACCACTGTCTTCTGTCTGTGTGCATATGACAAACTCAACTCTGTTGTATGTACCATGCTCGAGCATTAAATGTGTGACAATACTGTAAGAGAATTGTGTCTCGTTTCCTCCTTGCTAAAGGTGGGATTGTAGAAATTGCCACGACAGTGTCTTATAAACAGGGTTGGAAGATTCCATTCTATTAGAACGACAAAGATTTCACCAAAAGGCTGCAACAGCTAAAAAAGTGTAGGATGGTAATCTCTGATTATTGAAATGTTTAGATTAAATATTGAGTCACTCACGTCACATCTGCTGACTCAGTCAAGACTGTGATCGAGTCATCAGGATCATAGGTAGCATCCTGTGGCTCTCCGAAGTCCATACTGCAACAACTTGGGTTGTCCTGTCCCTCCTCCAAGCGAGGTCTCTTACAGCTGAGGTCCCAACACCGACATCAGTGCAGCACAGTTTTCTGTGTGCCTATGATAAAACAGACACAGTATCCATGGAGTCACAACAAATGAGATGCTATTACAACTTTAACACGGAGACACAATCAATGACATGACGAAGTAACTGAGGGTAAACAAACCTGTACTTTTGTAGTGAGGTCGCAGTGTTTTCATAGAAAGCTGCGTTCCATGTGTGCGCATCTTTGGTGGGTCCGTCTGGCATGCTACGTGATGTAGCCTAGCACCGTGAACAGATGTGCTTGCCTGAACACCAAAGTTATTCATGTTTGTACTACTGTCATGCATACAAGGATACAAGGGCACATTTCCCCAACTAGGGCTGGTAATGAATAATCGTTCTAGTCCCGCACATTATGACAACATCCTCCGGTATCTTGAACGAGCGCCCGTAGCAGCAGCTGTAGCTGGAAGTTAGGTTCGTGAGTGTTGTGCTCTCCACGTTCTTTCCCTCCGTCCGCTCGCGTGTCCTGCCTGGTGTACTGTGCCGCCGATTTTTTCCCACGGCAGCACTGGGCTGGAAGTTAGCTACAGCGCCAGTAGCAACCTTAGCAGCTACTGATGGCCAGCAGCCGCGGCAGCTACTGGCGGCCGGCCGGCGACCGCGGCAGCTACGGACGGCCGGCAACCGTGGCAGCTACTGACGGCCGGCGGCCGCGGCAGCTACGGACGGCCGCCAACCGTGGCAGCTACTGACGGCCGGCGGCCGTGGCAGCTATGGCCGGCCGGCCGGCGGCCGCGGCATCTACGGACGGCCGGCAACCGTGGCAGCTACTGACGGCCGGCGCAGCTACTGGCGGCCGGCGGCCGCAGCTAACTTCCAGCTACAGCAGCTACTAGGCACACACCAGCGGAGTGGGGGAAAGCGCGTGGAAAGCACAACACTCATGAACCTGCCGTGCGAACACACGCCGTCTTCGATTAATTGTTCAATAACGTTATTAACAGTCGAACATGAAAACTCCTGTAAAGTCTCTCCCTATCCCCCACCACTACATACTAGCCCCCCACCCCCTCACACACGGCACAACATGCTAACGGCACTAGCCTCCACACAAAATGTCTAAAAGAAGCAAATACCAGAATTATTTAAAAAAAATACTTACATTTCCCTCGTCTTCAGTATTGCGATGGAAAGATGGCACCTACCCCTCTTTCAATAACAACCTTTTAGAGAATCCGTTGTTATATTGGCCCAGGTTGATAAAACAGTCCGATTCAAAGTGGTGGCAGGAACGTTGCCATCATATATGAACTCAATCCATCTCAATATTGTGTCTTCTGAAGCTGGAGTCACATGAAGACATTTGTGCAGCCGACCACTGAGCATCTCGGTTGTCGAAATTGATTCATGCTGCTGTTAGCTTATCCAAGTGTTTCCAAGGCCAAGGCTTGCAAGAATGAAATGGCGGACACCTACGGACCGAGCTTCTATAAAGTGGGAGGGTCCATCTAGGGGTGGGTCGAGTGGTAGTGGGGGAGTGCATAGAGCAATGGGGGAATGTACTAAATGGGCATTTTTCGACTATGACGTCTATTTTGGTGGAAATTCCATTGGACGCACTTTAGCACATAGTTTCTGAAATAGAGGAACCACAACAAATCGCGGGAGTGATTTTTTTTCCAGAGTTTTTGGGACGGTAGACATGCCAGATACCCAAACTAATGTGTAGAAGCACTACAAAAGTGGAATTTTCATAATATGTCCCCTTTAACATAATTTACTGTGAGTTGGCAGAATGGTGACCAGCTGAAATATCTTTAGAAGCATGTGGGGGAACACCAGACGGCTTCATCCAATCTGTCCATGAATGACCAATCTTACCAAATGGCAACTGTAAGCTGCCATTAACTAATTAACTGCCACTTTGCAGTCAACTTTAAAACTTTGTTTGTTTCTAAAAGACCAAACCCCCCTGACATTTACTGGTTTGTTTTAAATGAATGGAGCCATTCTGATGTTTGCATTCTGTGTTTCTGGGTTATGTGTCACCCACAGACGACTACAGAAGCACATCACCTGTGATATTCTTGACAGTGTGCAAACTGTTTTATCATGTCTTCAAGTACTTAAGTAAAAATACTTCCTTCCTACCCTTGATGTGCACCTAGTCTCTCAGAGGCTGCTAAGCTTGGACTTTATGAAGTCGGGGCCTGAAGGTTTGAATTGATTCACTGTGACACTTTTGACATTTCTGGGCTACTGATCCTCTCTGAGCCACAGCGATCTGGTGTCAATGAGGAGGCAGAGAGCAGAGCTGTAAGTCTGGTGCCGCTCAGCCCCAAAACAGCAGTTTCTCTCTGAATCCAGACCTCAGCATGAACAGTGTGTTACGTAATCTGTAGTACAGTATTTAATTTAACTGTATAATTAACTACCTTGACATTTTGATGTTTTGTGTAATTTTCAGGGGTTTTTTCTACACACTGGTAGAAAGGTCATTATAAATTACTAAACCAGTTGGTGTATTTGACAATAATAAAACTATACAATATTCTCACATCGTAGGGTACAAGTGTATTGTCTCACCACTGAGGAAATAATGTGACGTTAAAGCTTCTACAGAAGGTAATAACTTATGAGATTTTATCATTGCCCTCAAGATTTGAAGATACCAGTCTAATTTCCTGTGCCTCTGCTGCCTAATTACATTATATGATTATAGTCTACTTTTGTATCTCCATCTAGGGAAATTAAAGCAGCTATGTACTGTACATTAAAGCACTTGTCCATGCAAAGTTTAATTGTATGCTGTAAAATGGTCCAGGATATTGAGGCTAAACACAAACACATTTAGCCAACAAACATTTTTTTAACAGAACTTTTGCAATATTTACATCTGTTAATGGCGTATAACCAGGTCAAAGTTTCCTTTGTATGTCCTGTATATTTAGATCATGAAGGTGCCACAATTTACACAGAGGGCCCACTTATATGTCCAACATAGCGAGGTGCTCATTTAAGTAATTTCTTGTTTACAGCTAGCTCTATAGCTTTAATAGTAAGCCACACATGATGGACATAGAACTTTATCTGAATACATCAAATAAGGAAATAAGATGGGCCCTCAAGGGTCATTATCTACTAGTGCTGTAATATAGCTTGATGAGGGTAGGTTGAAAGTAAAGTGACAAAATCAAATGTCTTTTTCTCTGACTCTTAGTGTCAGGATTGATGGAATTAGATGGACCCAGGAGCAGAGGTAGTTAACAGAAAGAGTATTTAATATTAAAAGAGGCTTTAACTAGACAAAAACTAAAGGAGTTGACAAACTAGAAGGACAAGAACAGGAGGACCAAAACACAAGGAAGCTTAACTGAGGCTCAGGAGATCAGGACAGGAACGCAGGAAAGGACAGCACCAAGAAACACAACAGAAGAAACACAACAGGAAAACCGGCTACACAGCGAGAACAGCAACAACAACAACAAGGACAAAGGGAAGGACAGGGGCTTATATACACAGAGGGAAGGCAGTGCCAATTAACCACAGGTGAAACACATGAGGACTGGGAAGACAATCACCAACAGGAAGTGAAGACAGAAACAACACACAAGGAACAGAGACTACAAAATAAAGCAGAAAATAGAAACAGAGTGCAAACATAAAAAACAGAGATCTAACAGATAAACAGAAACACTAACAGAATCTAGCCTGACAAATACAATCTAAATTGCCATACTGTTACACTTAGCACATCCTTCCATCAAGTTTCATGGTAAACCTATTAGACAACAAACAAATATAATAGAAACCTTCCTGTTTCACTCATTTCCAACGGAAAGCACTTTGCTTATTCATTTTTAATTACATAACAGGTATTTCCCAAAAATCTGACATCTGCCGCTTATTCAAAACGCTGCTGAAGCCAACCTCACGAAAACCAAGAAAAGTGAACAAATCCTCCCAGTTGTCAGAACTTTACACTTGGTTCAAAAGATACAATGAATTGACTTAAAAGGGCTGTTGCTACCGAATTTTTTTTTCTACAACTTCTTAAATTCAGATCAGGAGAAACAACCACATATTGTCTCATTTACGTCTTTCTCTGATCAAAACAGAGATCTCTAAATCTTAAATTAGTCGAATTCAAGGCGACTGAAAATGGGAGCATGGAAAGACCTCACATCACTCTCTGCTACGCATCTATGATCTCATGATTATTCTCAAATATGTCTCGGTTTTCTCATTATGACCTCAGGAGAAGTGACTGCATGTAAGCTCATCTGAGTCTCATTCTGATTAACAGAAGAGTTATCTAAATGATCTCAATGAGTGTAACTCAAATCTTGGATCATGTTAAACTCAAATAAATCTCAGCTGTGACTCTTATCTTGTGATTCTTCCGAAATATGTCTCAGCCCCTTCTTAGTGACCCCACACAAGATGAGTGGTGTATTCTCTCTGCTCTCCCCCCAGCGTCCATGCAGGCGCCACCCTTTTCCATGCAGCTGCAAGATTCAAGAGTTTTATTATCAAATGCAAAGAGATAACAATTAAGCAGTCGCTGGCAATGAAATACTTGAGTCACAGGCTCTCTTCTAACAATGCTCAATAATTAAAAAAACAAAAACATAATTTGAATAAAATAGTGTAAAATAGAATATCAACTATTTAAAATATGAAATAAAATATATGTCTAAATATATGTCTAAATATATATATATATACAGCTGAAGAAAGAAAAAACAGTAGTGCAAATATGCCACGGTACTTATTTAGTGGAGTTATTGCAGTTGGGAGGAGTTTAAAAGTCTTATGGCCTCTTATGTGTGAGTGTTCACGGCTGGGCTCAATCACCGATCAAGGCCCTGGTGGTTAAAGGCCCAGAGAAGCAGCCAGCCAGCCCCAGTGGGCCAAGTGGCAGCGTTCAAACTGTGTGTGCTGGTGATCGCCTCTGTTAAGTCATGTGTGCTGTCTTTTGGTTGAGTGACAATTTAGTTTGTTTAGTTTGTGGTTTTAAGTTAAATTCTTTACTGCTGAAGTCTCTCTTTTTACCACTCCTTTTTAAAAAGTGGTTTTCACTTCATTATTAATAAATTACTCTTTTTGTTCATTCATCTGTAGCAAGTTGCAAAATAATATTTTACAGTGTTTCAGACACTCACTTAAATTAGATTTATAATCATGCATTGTACTCAACTGTTTATCTGAACCCTGTTAGAAAACTATTGAATTGAACATATTGCAAATGTCATGTCTCCAATATATTAATAGCATAATCCCACCCAACTGGAACACGAAATGAGCTCTTTAGAGATTCATCCATTAAGGACCAGAACACGTATGAACTAAGAAACAACAATTTCAACAGCATATGAAATACTTTTCACAATAAGAACCTTTTAAAAAATGTCACCAGAAATACTAGGGTGATTTATTTTGAAAGGAATAGGCTACAGGAAGTGTTGCGATTATTTATTTAATAATAAACATTGAAACTGTGCTGAAAGATCAATTTATCGGTCTTTGCTGTCGTGAAACATGTTCGGTTTGCGAAGAAAATCTGCAAAGCCTCGTCTCTCTAGAAGAGCAGCGCGGCATCCAGAGCTGAACCGCAGGTTCCTGCTCTAACTTGTTAAAATGGATGTGGAAATAAAAAGCACGCCGTTCCTCAGCCCATTCACCGAGCAACCACAGCCTATATGGCCCGGGCCTATAAATTATGCAAAATTACAATGTATTTTCAGCAAGTACCTCTTGAAATATACTACACAAAAAATGAATTTTCCAAAGCTACAAAATGTGTTCAACCTGCGATTTAGAATTTTATTCAAATTTGGATGATGAAAGAGTTGTCATCTTGGAACTTGTTCCTCAATAACTGAAGAGGCAGGTGAGGGATCCCGCCATGTCCAGCTGTGAAAGATGACAGCATCAAGAGGAATTAAGTTATCCTCTCTCTCTACCTACTCGACAGTCCTCAATCACAGCTCTAACTTCCTCCTGTGAAGCCGCTCGGCAGCTCTGAGCCGCTGCAGGAGTGTCGAGCACAGCACGGATCACACACGCATGTAAACGCTCAGTAAAACGGTCTACACTAATAGCAAAGTTGCTGCTGAGCTTCTTTTATAATAGAAGACCAAATCCTGTCCCTGAACTTAATGAGTCAGCGTAGGTCTGTGTATATATTATTCTATGTGCAAGCTATAAAAGGAGGGATTAGATGCTTGAAGAGTTATCTCAGGTCCATTTGAAAATGATAACAGCCCACTGTTTTTGTGATTTGAAGATGAAGGCGTGTTGCTGCTGATCTCAGTGGACTCCTGTTGGCAGGCATGACTCCCTCAGTCTGTCGTGTGGAGAATCCACACCACCTGCTGGATGACCATGTAATTAAGGAGACTGGAGTCAGTGGTACTTTAAGAATGATTTCCAGGGCAGTGATTTTCATTCTCCCTCTGTCTTTAGTCTAATTTGTTTCATCTTATTCAAGTCCCGATGCTCTCTGCAGATTTTATTTTTCCATCCACTTTTAGTTTCTCATTTATTTCTTCCTCTTCCTCTGTCTACTGTTTTGTCTCTTTCTTCCACTGCCTGATTCCCTTCTCTCTGGTGTTTGCGAGTGGGTGTGAGTGGACTTCGAGCTCATTATCACAAAGTGTTTGTGTTGCAAACAGCATTACCTCAGCATGTCTGGGCAGCAGCAGAGCCCCAAGGTGAGTGGGATCTGAAAGGGATAGACATTCCCCCCACTGTAACATGCCTCTGCTTTGAAGGGAGGAAACCCGTGAGCTGTGTCGTGGCAATTTCTACAATCCCACCTTTAGCAAGGAGGAAACGAGACACAATTCTCTTACAGTATTGTCACACATTTAATGCTCGAGCATGGTACATACAACAGAGTTGAGTTTGTCATATGCACACAGACAGATAACAGTGGTTGGTATTTATACATTTGGCTAACCCCACCCATTCAGGAGGGGGGGGTGTTAAACAGTTGATGACACGGGAAAAGCAGCACTTCAAACATCTTCAAGCTCCTCCTAGAGAGGAACAAACTCATCGATCAGCCTCTTTGATATAAAGGAAGTAGGTGACCGATAACGTGTCCCCTGCTCTCAGACCCCTGGAGTGAATCCCCCGTGCTGTAAGGTCTTTGTTAGGTGAATCAGCATGGGTGAGAAAATCATTATAATATCAGTTGGTCGAGCAACATCCTGAATTCTCAAGGATACGTTTGCTCACAGTTGTAGACATCAAAGTACTTCCTCACATCAACCATTTGCCTGAATAGTAAATTACTCTCACACTGTGTCCGGGCTAATTAGATTACTGTGTCTGGACTAATTAGATTACTGTGTCTGGAGTAATCAGGCCAACACTTATGCAGTACAACAGGAAACGGCAACATCAAAGATACATTTGTTAGAGATTCAATGATGATCAATCAAAGTATACATAAACATGATTATATTATGGTCACATGTTACATTTCCCTTACAGCTGGCAATCTTTTAATAATATCACATTATATTAGTAGTACAAAAATTAGTACCAAACTATATGACAAAACACCAAAGATAAAGTGTGGTCTTTTCTGTATCATATTTTATGTGTGTGTGTGCCCGCATCCTCCCATGGCTTATAGACACAGGCACTCTCTCACCTAAACAAAAAGCCTACATAGACATACAAGGCATGCATGAACATGTGTTTTGCCTTAAAACTGGAATTGATGACTTCAAACATGAATCATGTAAATTCTACACTGTTTTCCTGGATTTTAGAGATGCCTTTGGGACACTGTCTCACAATATGATGCTCCGCACACTGGAAGAAATCCATCTACCTCAACCCTTTGTGGACGTCATCACAGACGTGTACAAGGGATCTTTTTTGCAAGTCATCTGTGGAGACCAGCTAACAGAGCCTGTACCTCTCCAGGTAGGGATTAAAACAGGCTGTCCCTGGAGTGCTGTTAACTTCATTCTTCCCATCAACCAGTGGCTGAAATGGCTCTGTCAGTGTGCACCACCACAAATCAGATTCCCAAACCCTGTCCAGGGGTACGCTGATGATGTGGAGATGTCCTCTAGGGATGAGAGTGTAATTACCAACATGCTGGGCAGAACAGATGAGTTTCTGCTCTGGTCAAAGCTGGAGGTAAAACATACCAAATGTGCAGTACTCTATGAACGACGCAGCGGTGGTAACCGCTGGTACAAAGCGAAGTCAGATAAACCACCCACCTTCACACTAATGGGACAACCAATCAGGGTCTACTCTCGCCACAAGACTTACACCTTTTTGGTAGGGTTGTACCTACCTACACCTACCTAAGTTCAACATTTCAGGCAAGTGGGGTGAGCAAATACAGAAGCTATCCTGTGACTATAAGAACAGAATTGATCTAATTGATTCCTCACCCCTCCCTGTAGTTATGAAACTGGAGGCCATCAGAGAAGTGGCCCTGGCAAAGATACAACATCTCTTTGCGAATGTCCACATTCCACAGAATGTCCTACAAGACATGAACAATAAAACAGTCGAAGCTGTCAGGATATGGCTGGGACTGAACACTTACTCCACTCGGGATATACTCTTCCTCTCATACAAAGAGGGGGGGCTCGGTGTCCCTAATGTGGAGTGGACCTGCACCACTACAAGGCTGACACACCTCATCAGGATGCTAAATAACGACGATGCTGCCGTTCGAGAGCTAGCCAGAGCCTCCCTCCTACTGGACCTCAGGAGGAGAAAGGTCCCTTTGGCAAATACTGGCCAGGAGAACTTCTTGGGCTTCAAGAGGAAAGGTAATGGCAAGCTGGATACCCAAGCTGCAGGTTACGGTTGTCGGTCAGACTGGCCGGACCTCAATGACCTGTGCGACAGAGCGGCAGTTCGACTGAAATGGGTGAAAGGAAATTCACCCACTGCACCAGACTCATCTGATGCAGTTGTCACAGACCCAGCGGTCAATGTGGAGGCTACTGTCTACCACAATGGGACACAAGAAACACTCCACAACACAACAGCAAGAAGACAAAACAGGACTGGACTGAGACTGCAGGGAAAGGTGGCATGCCTTGACTTTGCTGACCACTCTGTCTCTCATACAATGTACAGGAACATCCTCTGCTTTACTGTTAAAGCCAGAGTACAGATATCATTACCATTCATATCGTTAATGGCTGTAATAAGTACAAAGGACTCTATATTGCACGCCATGATCGCATTGTCGACCTCATTTCAAGCACTGTTAAGGGAGTATTCCCCCCAAATGTGTCAATGTACAAACACTCCCGTATAATGCCAGATTGGTTTAACAGTTCTGATGATGTGTTCTGTAACATCCCTAACACCCCTGATGTTGTTTTCTTGGACAAGGTTAAAAGGGAGGTAGTAGTCCTTGAGGTAGCCTGTGTCTATGACCTCTATATGGACATAGCCTTCCTTAACAAATTGACCAAATACCAGCCCATTGTTGCTAAAATAAGAGACCTAGGCTATACATGTAAGCTGGTACTATTGATATTTGGAAGTCTGGGGCATGTCCATAAGCTTTCGGTCAGTGGACTACGACTGGCAGGACTTAGTCAAACACAATCTAAACAACTAGCAAAGTTCTGCTCTGTATCAGCTGCTATAGGTAGTCTTGCTGTTTGGCGTAGGAGATGTTTCTTGTACCCATGAGTCACTTAGCTGTATTCAAGCTCTGAGGTGTGTGTGTGTGTGTGTGTGTGTGTGTGTGTGTGTGTGTGTGTGTGTGTGTGTGTGTGTGTGTGTGTGTGTGTGTGTGTGTGTGTGTGTGTGTGTGTGTGTGTGTGTGTGTGTGTGTGTGTGTGTGTGTGTGTGTGTGTGTGTGTGTGTGTGTGTGTGTGTGTGTAGATGATACCAGATCTGCATTATTTTGAGTTTGCCACTGATGGCCTCAACTGTCTGACATTTTTGCTTCATGAAGACAGAGGAGTTGGAAAGGGACTAAAAATAAATGAGCGCATTATGCTTAGTCTTTATTCATATAAATTGTTAATGTTGTGAGTCAACACAGCTTTCCAGTGTTGCTATGACCCATTCCCAACTGTTGACGGAGAACATGAAATGTTTTTTAAAGCTCCAAGTAACCGTTAATAAAGCCTCTTTTCCACAGGTCAAAGAATCCACTAACATCTGGCGTTTGTCAGCAATAGTGATGAATACAATCAGCATTCACTCTCCGGTTCAAATGTCTGCAGTAGGCCCGGGTTTGTAACGGCTCGGATCACGATTTGCAGTCATGGCAGGATGAAACCCAGGTGATGGTGTTCATTTCTTACTTGTGGGTCTACAGGCTGATGCTGCACTTTTCAAAACAAAGGTTGAACCATGTGTGTGTACTTTCTCACATCTTGGGAACAACGTGCGAGAGCAAATTTCTATTTTCCTATCGTGCAAGACGCAACACTGGCAAGACGGTGAGGTAGATAGCTCCTCAGATTCCTGCATCAGTGTGATGTCGAACATGACTCACTGAGAAAAGAAAAAAAAGAAAGCAAACTCCTGTGGGCAATGGGAAAGCGTATTTCAGCTCTTTAAAAAAAACTACAGAATACAGTATAAACATTTTTGAAAAACCAAACAACCTTCTTGACTTCAGGTATAAATATAATCCACCTTTCTAATAAGAGAGAGCTATCTGAAAATTATGGTGTCCCCACTTTTTTTTTGCCATCATATCCCTGGTAACAGTCTCCATAGATGTGTGTTTGTGTGTGTACACTTAGCAAGCATCGCAGCAATCATCTTTTTTTCAACTGTGCGTTACATGTGTGTCTCCTTGGACACAAGCATCTGCCAGTCTGTCATGAACTCGTGTAAATGTGAAGTTGGTGTTGTCAGACACCGTCTGGAAACATACAGTCACATCCGCACCACCTCTCTGTCACTCCCTCCTCTAGGCTCCCTGATTTCCCTCTGTCCCTTCCTTCCCCCTCTGTCTTTAGTCCCTTTTATTTAAGTCCCAATGCTCTCTGCAGATTTGCTTTTTCCATCCCACTTTTTTTGTTGCTCTCATACTTATTTCTCCTCCTGTTTATGCCTCCTCGCCCTCCGTCTCCTGTTTTTCCTCTTTCTTCCACTCCCTCGTGCCTTCGCTCTGCTGTTTGCTGGGAGTGGACATACAGCTCATTATCAGAAAGTGTGTGTGTTACGTGTGTGCTGCGAACAGCGTTAACTCACCATGTCTGGGTAGCAGCAGAGCCTCAAGGTGAGTGGCATCTGAAAGGGATCGACATCCTCTCCTCTGTTACCTGCCTCTGCTTTGAAGGGAGGTATCCCATGAGATGAAAAACACGTGCACACAAACAAACACACATATTGTGCTTTGCTGCACATATACTCAGCCATGCAGTAGTAGAGCATGCAGTTGTCAAATGATGGAAAGATTATCACCAACATACGCTGCTGCTCTCATGGAGACACACAGATGAAAACCCAGTACAAACTACACACAGATGTAGACACACACAAATGCAGGCATCCATGTAAACCTGGATACACACGCTGCCTTTGAATCCAATTACAATTGTGTACTGAGGCACACTCACTAACCCACTGTGTGTGTGTGTGTGTGTGTGTGTTTCTCCCAAACATTTAGTTTTGTACCTGAGCAAAGCATCTGTTTAGTCACCAGGGTGAGGACATTCATAAATAAATTACGGGCCAGGCGTTTGTATTTCCATCTCCGTCCTGATTGCTGTGAGTTGAGGCGTATGTTCATTCAGACTAGGTGCAGGGGGATGCTGGCGCCTCAGGTAAAGCCACTGAAGCACATCACTGAGCTGCTTTGATGCTGAGCTTTCCAAAGGGAACGGGCCGACGAGTGAAATCGTGCCGTTTCATTTGTCTCTGCATGAGCTAGCGCACTGCGGCTTCGGCATGGATGCTGCATCCGAGTAAAACCATCTCAAGCACTTTGGAATGACTTTCGGGAGACAGCGTACGTCTGGGAAACGGACGAGTGTGTGTGTGTGTGTGTGTATGTTTTACCTTCACTGTTTTATTACATGCAGAGGTCTATGATAACATTTAATCAAGTGACAGGCAACCTGTCAAAGTAAATAAAAAAACTGTCACTCATCTTTCCTATGCCTGCTCCCTCGTATGACACTGATGTGTAGCTGTATCTCTGCATTGTTACAGCTACAGAATTGTAATATGAGAAGTTTCAAAGTATGGAGGATGATACATGACTTGAGTACAAATAAATAAATGTATAAAAAAAAACATCAAAAATTAATAAGGAAATAATAAATAAATGAATAAATACAGAAATACATTTATTTATTTCTGCTAATGTGAAAGGCGGTCCTAACCTCAGTCTCATGCAGGATTAGTCACAGGAGTGTGATGATCCAGTCCCACTACTTCTGCCTTTCAAAGATGACTGGTGTCCAGTAGCGGTTTGCAGTGTTGAGCCAGTTCCCATTTAAATGAAGTAGTTCAAGTTCAGAGGGTTAGGGTTAGTTAAGGTTATTTTTTTATTGGGATGATTTGGGTGTCAGTAGTCCTGACTCTGAGCGTCACGTCTCGTGTTGTACTGAGCACAACATGTTGACGAGTCATTTTCATGATGTTTAAATGCAGCCTCATAAACTCTGGACTGAATCAAACAAACTAAGATACTTCATGGTCCTGATAACTAGTGATGAGTTTGTATTAGTAACAGTGAGAGGGGAGAAGAGGAGGACACATAAACTGATGGAAATAAATTTAAGACATTGAGTCATTTACTTTACTGTATTTATTTCCACATTTATTTATTTCCACATTTCTGTATTTCTGTGTCCATATGTAAATGAGGTAGGAGGTCCTAACCCCAGTCTCGAGCAGGATTGGTCAACTGAGCATACACACACTACCACTCACTCCCTCAGAGACAAAGGCAGTAAGATCAGAGCTCTTCACTGTGGAGCCGCCGCTCAGTGACTTTGTACTGGAAACAGTGAAAACAGAGTTTCTCTGTTCACAGCTGCTCACTGATCAGCGCCTCTGCTTCGTGATCAGAGCAGAAGCTGCAGGTGGTTTGTCCCGAGCTGGAGTTTCTGTGTCCTCCTCCCCTCTGCTCTCACTCGGATTAATACAAACTCATCACTAGTTATCAGGACCTGATCAGTACATGAAGTAAATTAGTGTTTGTATGTTTCACTCCAGAATTTATGACGCTGCATTTAAACATCATGAAAATAACTCGTCAACATGCTATGCTCAGTACAACACGAGACTTGAGGCTCAGTTATTCATTTCCTTATCTATTTATTCATGTATTAATTTATACATTTATTTATTTATACTTAAGTCATGTATCTTCCACCATATCAACGTAGCTATGGTTGGAAATGACCTAATAAATATTTTGTTTCATTAGAATGTATTTTATAGATGCATAGATTTCCGAAATCTGCGTTAATTTTGTCCAAACATATAGAGACTGTATCATTCACACTAATAATTGTTTGTGATATTATGATGTGGTTTATTAAGTGTTGTGAACCATCAATAAAAGAGTCAGACCATCATTCAGCCGGGGATGGTACAATGGTGATGTAAAAATTTCACAAACTAATTTGGCCCTTAACTACTGCATATATCATTCACTCTTAATAGTCATAACTTTATTTGCTTTATCATTTAGTCATTTACTATATTATTTAGTCATTACCATATTACTGCAAAAGCTAGGTACTTTACTTAAACCCTTTATTAAAAAAGCCTTTTCAGTGGGGGCCGGGAAATAATCGAGTCAGGCACCATCAATGGAAGTGCGAGAAGTGGTGGAAGGAAGGAATCGCAAAGTTCCGAGGCGACGTTTGCATAAGTACCTTGAGCTAGACTTATTGTAAATTCCCAGATGAAATTGCAAACTATTACATAAGAATGAATTCCATAGATCTTAAGAAAAATTGAAGTGGAGACTCCTGAAGAATTCCACCGTATAAATGAGAACCCCTTTGGAGACATTCTTCATGTCTGAATCTGGACAGGCCTGGGTTTGTTTGATTCCTGGCTAATATAACTTAATAAACGCTGCAACCCAACAATAGCTTCACACAAAAGGGTTGGATTAATAATGATGTGTTCAATGGTAATTCCAGAAAGCTACAATACATTAGATGGTTTTAAAATGTATCGGGGATCTTGATGAAAAATTCTGCTATATTTAAGGATATTTATGAGTGTGCTTGCAGATCCAAATACTAATTAGCTGAATTTAAATGTGGAAACTGATGGCTGATGTTATCATATTTTGTCAGCACCGAGTGACAGGCAGCCTGGCGTGATAAAGCATGTGGACTACAGACTGGTCCAACTGACCCAGAACAAGACTAACTCTTTTGGTTCTGACTGATTCTGGATCAAGCTGAATAATGTTTTTTGTTTTTTTTTGCTGTGTGAAATCACTTATTTTGGACTATGGTGTACCTCTGACACGCTATAACACCCTGGAGGATCATGGGTGTAGCCCCTAAGCTTTGGTCTCTCAGTAATCCTGAGGAGTTGGGACTCTATAAACTAAAAGCCATCTTTTCAGACAGACATCTAGGTCTCTTATATTTCATCTGGTGCCTTTACATGTTTTTGTTTTTACCTGACTCTTGATTTGATCACTTTGATCATAAGGGACGTTGTAACAATTCTGTGAAAGGTGCTGTGTAAATTACTAACTTTGTTTTTATAGACAGGAGTACGAGTGGGCCACTTACTTTTCCCATTTGACTGTAGAACTGAACGAAGAGATTAATCCTTCCAAATTGTTTAAATGCTTAATATGCCAGTTATATAGTACAATAAGTCAAATGTGATGTTTATAATGTAAAACAGTTGAACATGGCATTTGTAAGTATTAAACCAAAGCATCTTTCAAAGAACTCATTTTTGTGTAAAGCCCCAATTAATTTAATAAAAGTCTCATTTTCTCTAATATGAATGTGGAGTTTCTCAATTTATTCCGCTACCAGCAGCTGCAGCTGCAACCGGGTAGAAGCTTATGGAGATGTTGTGCCCATCCCATTGCTATTAATTATTCATGACAGTTAGTCAGAGCTTCAAAAGGAAAACTATAGCACAGCTTTTATTTTTTTCAATTACATATGGTCACTATGGTCTGCTCAGCTTTTTGCCTTCAAGTCAGGTCACATTCATTATTTTTTTAATAGCTCTGTGAAGAACTTTGAAACTAATTACAGGGGAGCATTTCATTGAAAGCAAAGCTGCTTTCATACCCGCGGTGGGTCTTTGATTACATTACATTGAGAACGATCTTAGCTTGACATATAATCAGGTTTTCAGATGAATCATAAAAATCGCTATATTTAATTTTAAAAGTTCAGTCTCTACAACCTCAAGGTCATGCTGATGGTCACTTCAGATTAATTAAATTCAATGAACCAACTGACCACTGTCGCCATTGCCTTATATAGTTATGAACAGATTAATTTTCACGGAAGCTTTTATGAATTATAATTATTATTGTAAAAAATTTCTAAATACACATTGTAGAATTGCCCTCCTACTTGTCAGTGTTTTATTCAAAAAAATCGCTAAAGATGAAGTGATTCTATTGACATTTTGGAGATCAACCATGACTCCTGTACTGTCTGTTTTCGTCCAATATGGAAGAAATAATCAAAATGATCTGGTGGCGATTTTTACTCACGGTTTGAGCCAGTTGCTGCCCACTGCTGTGGTTTATCAGAGGGCGTAGAAGATGTGTTCAACACGGTCCACAGACTGAAAGCACACACCCCCACTGACAGCTACAGTGCACTGGTCGCCTGTTGATTCAAAGTTTAGGTTATTAATGGATGTATCATGTGTCCAAAGGACATTAACTTCGACAATGCCCTTCCCTGGTCCATTTAGAATGCACATGCCAAATGTAAAGCTGACAAGATCAACGGTTCTCGAGATATTTGTTCCACAGGCCCACAGACAGACGGTAGTCACATTTATAGGTAGGGACAGTGAAGGAAACCGGATACAATGTATAATAACAGAAATGTATTATATTAAAGAACATTGTGCTTGTGATAAGACAATGGAATCCGTAGAAATGATTGACTTAAACTAGCATTATTGCGGTTCCATAGCTAAAGAGGATTGATGGGGATTGTGCTGTTGTGCAGATAATTAGGCTCACTACTGATATGTCATGAAGAAACATTTTGCATACATTTGTATTAGTTACTTACTTTTGGCACCCCTACCGGGTGAGATCAAAAAGTTCTGAGATGACCGGTAAATCACCTGCACATGCAGGAACTTTGTTGGGGACACAGGTTTAGGAAGTGTTGCAAATATTTATGATAACACATATTCAACAGATACACATTTAAAACTGTGATGAAAGCTGATTTTCACCGTCTATTTTGCTAACTTCAGAAGGAACAGCCTGAGCAGCACATGAGAGTCTAACGCAGATACAGTTACATGTTGAATTCCTGAGGCAGAAAACCAGATTTGAATTCCACCATTAGCTTTGATGATAACCGTCTAATCAGGTGGATTTGTTTGTGCTTGCGTGTTTGTGTTTACATGAGGGAGTGTGAAATCAATATCTTGGATGTGTGTGCACCAGGTCTGGAGCTAATCTCGCTCAGAGATTTGTTGGGCAGCATTTGAGGTTTGCCTCTGGAGCATTTGCCAGCTCTTTGCTTCAAAATCTGATAATTGGATTTCTAAGGAAAGCAGGCGGCTAAATAATATATGTACAGTGGCTATAAAAGCAGCTCTCTTCCCTCCAGAACATGAAGTGGGTTAAACAATGAAACACTGAATATGGAGTTTTTCTGAGTTTATTTACCCCGGTGACACCACCCAATCACACTCCTGGCATGCTTTTTATCATTTTGATTCTCACTTGCACTTTAATGAAATAATGGATTAAATTAGTTTTTAATGCAAAATGTAAATATTATTGAACAGAGCAGATGTAAGAGAAAACAGGCAGAGTGAATACTCGTGGACGCTGGTGGAGCCTGCAGGATTCTCTGCAGTCATTCATTTGCTGTCAAAGCTTCCCCTGGGCCGCCATTTTGTGACGTCAGATGGAGTCACCTCAAGTTGGGCTCTTGATCAGCCACTGCATAGGGGTCACTTTGCCACCTTTGTCCTCTGGGATCCAATGTCCTGGCATTGTCTCCCAAAAGTAACCCCCCAGATTCATCCAAAACAGGAAACAGCTTATAGAACTGTGGCTTGTGAGTATGTACATCCTACCATTTTAACCTTATGTCATGAGGGACCTCATGCTGGACAGAGGCACTTTAGGATGTTGTTGACCATGTAGCCACTTGGTGAGGCCTTTTTGTTACTCCAGAGGGAGCTGCACGAAATGTGTTTGTATCTAATGACTCCGCTGTGGTTGGTGTTGAAGTCTTAGAAGTGAGCCTAACAGGGGCCTGTACTGCAGGACTTTAAGTCCATTGAAGGTTGTTCATCTTATCGGGGTAAATCGCCATGGTAACTTATGCTAAACGGCTAACCTGCTCCTGGAGTGGAGAGATCAGGCCGTATAAAAGCACCGCCGCTCTTACCAATCAATTCCTTCTGATGCATAGATTGTTGAGGGTCTCTGAGGAGGACAAGGGTCTTCAGACACCGGACAAATCCTTTTGCCTACTCCAATGTGTATCTTTACGAAAGATATTGATTTTCATCGGCGAGAACGATAAACCTTTGTCAGCTGTTGGAGCTGAACATAAGCAACCTGATACATAGGAGCAATGTGCTCACAGTACCGGAGACTGTCTGCATTAATCTACGTTTCTTTACTTGTGGGTGATTCTTGTACACTGTGGGTGATGCAGAGTAGCTCAGCAAGAACACGGTGTACAATGTAGATTTGACATTTTAATAGCAATATTTTTCCAAGTATAATTTTTGTTCTACTTTGTTCTTTATGGTATTTGACTTACTTTATTTAAGTATCTGTTTACAAAACGAAACGATTGTAGCCGTTGTATGCTAAAGATATGAAAACAGCCTAATTACATCTTTAGACTATATATTTTGAGTTTATTTTGTATTTATTCCCAGGTGCTCTTGAGCCCACCAGGGCTGCACCTGAAAGAATAAGACTAGAACGGTCATATACACAATGAAATTACAGTCAGATATACTCTTGCATGTTTGCCACATGTGAAAACCATGTGAAATTTGTGTGTTTTCCTATAAGGGATGTGTTTGTAGTCCTTGTACAAATTTTTTCTATTATAAGCACACTTGTCCATGTCTGGGATTGGTCATATGCAGTAAACCCTTCCCTTTTTATTTGCATGTGCCCATATCTTTGTACCGTTATGGCCAAATCATTTGTGAATTGACTGTAAAACACACTCAAATAGGAATATTTGTGGGAACAGGTCAAGTGTTGTTGTCGTGGTAAGGTGAATTTGCCAGATCTGGTGAACTGGGAAGTTTAGAGAGAACGGAGAACAAAGACTAGACCTGTGCTTTCCAAAAGGTAGAGGTGCACGGTGATTGGAGACACTCTGAATCAAAATGGAGGAATACAAATTTTTACATTACATTATGCCTTTGTACAGTTTAAACTGAGAGAATAAATCGCTCGCTGTTTCCCCTGCTTTCGCTCTCATTCTAAGCAATACCTAGAGACGCAGACGTGAGTCCTATATCAATATTAACTCTCTTCCTTGGCCCTCACAAATTAAGACACTGTGCTTACCGTCCGGCTTCCGGGGGTAGTTCTGTGTGGCACTTGGCCTCTGTCCCACACAATAAAATAGGGACCTACTCCAAAATGGGCAAATGTTCAGAAGCTCAATGTCATATCGGTGGCCATTGTTTCATCTGTTGCCATGGTGATTAACGACCTGGCTACGTTTAGACCGGGAGCCCGAAAGTGTCTCGCTCACTTTTGGAAGATGAGCCATTAATCTAAAACAGCTCTTTAGCAGAACTTTGTGTCTTTCTGTTTCACTCCCCCCTAATTTTTCCTTGTGTTTTATTGTTCATCACTATCTCCCTCCTTCCCTCCCTTTCTTTTGTTCTCTCTCTAATTCTGCTTCCTAATTTCTACTTCATCTATCTCTTCTTAATGTATTGTTGGGGACAGGCTATTTAAATGTATAGTCCTGGGCTGTGTTGTTTTCTGACGTATGCATCCTTAATCCGCAGCAGGGCTTGGATCCAGAAACATATACAGTAAACGGCATTAAGGTGAGGGAAATAGAATTAGTCCAAACAAATAGGGACCCTAGTCTGAGGCTTTTGGGAATATGCAGAGAATGTATGTAAAAGTGATGCTCTCAGCCATGAGGCCTGTGTATGTTACTCTGGCCTTTTCGGGGGTTTGTGAGTATTTGTTTGTAGCTGTATTCATTATATGTGCTTCATGAACAAACATCTGTTGTTCAGCTACAAATTTGATTGTTAGCTATACTCGTTCTTTTACTGAGATTTATGAAGGCTGTTCTGCTGACTGTGGATTACTCTTCCACAGTCATGCTTATTTCCCCCCTGTTTCTAACTGTACTCAAGCCCAGATGGGTTTACACACTGCCAAATACTTTCTTCCACCATTAAAGTTTTCAGAATGGGTTCAATCTACTGTGTTTTACACAGAACACAGAATATTCTGTCTTTGTTCTCATAGTGTATCCAACTGGACCAGTTACATGCTGAAATGGACTCAGAAGTGATTGTGAACATTTTGCCGGTTTTCAATCAGAAGATTCAATTATTTTAGTTCCTCTCAGGATTGAATGCACCCAATAAACAAATAGTTGAGGACCACATAATCATCCTCGGTGCTCCACTGATTGGATGATAGAAAAAAAATGAATTATGAAGAAGATAGACTGTGTTCAGAGAACTCGAGTCTGTTAATAAACACACATTTGAAGATTTGTTTTTATAGAAATTGGAATCTTAAAAATACTCCATATAATAAAATACTGAAATAATAATACAAAATGTGGATGACTACACATACTGAACAAACTCCCACCCACTCTTATTGGGCAAATTGCTACGGTTAAAGTCAAAAGTCTACCCTTACTTATTTCACTGCCTCCAACCACCCCCACTGACAAATGGCTCGATGCACTTGACTCATTACCCACTCTACCCACTTTACTGGAAATACAGAAAAAAACTGAATCTCTCGCTCTCTCAACATTGCACAATTGAAAAGTACAAGCTGGCCTTTTGCCAAAATAATGAATTAAAATAGACCCAAGAGCAGAGACAAACATTTTGGCTATATTTAGAAAGAAAATCGATGTTAATCGCCGGCATTCCCTTCCTTCCACTGTCAAAGAAAGTGAAGTAGTGGAACAATAAAACAATCTCCTTGATTCTGACCAATAAAATGACAAAATAATCACAAGTGATGTGTACATGATGTGCAAAGATCGACACAATCCAGAACAGCTATGCAACACTCCCGTCTCATCATGGCAACAAAAGGGAATCACTCATCTCCATCAACTATTGTCGAATAACCACTTTCATTTGATTTAGTACACTAATTGTAAAATATGAGGTGGAAGACTTTTTCATTACTAACAAAACTAAATCCATAATCAAAAGATTCAACTCAAATTTATACGCAAGTAATTAAATACTTACGAGAAAAAGTAGTCAGGATCTGTAAAAACATATTGTCGTGTTCTCTGTTTATGTTGTAGACTTTTGCTCCTGTCTTTGTTTGTAGTCGGTCTCAATTCGAGGGCTGCATTCTTTCGGAGGCAGCATTTGGATACAGATTGAATTACAGTGGCACAAGTTGACCAAGTCCCAATTCAAAGGCTCATTCAAATGCATCAACAAATGGGAAGATTCCTTCCGGCCCAACATATCCAAGGATTCATTGATTAAGTAACAAACTGTTATTCAAAGGCATACTGGTGACCGCAAGCAAGGTGAAAATATCAGCCTGCATGTGACAGTCCGTCCGTCCGTCCTCAAACAAACAAACAAATTATCACATTTATGAAGAAATAATATATGGTGCAGAATCATGAATCCAGATTATCCACTGTAACCCTGATGGCTGTGCAAGTCACCTCATCCCAGGCAAGTAAAATATTGGACTTTTTTCCAATGTGTTTAAATATGTGTCTCATAAACTCTTGAGCGAATAAAACACAGAGTAAACGGCATGTCCAGTACAACTCATTAGAATTTGTGTTTTATTGTTAAGGGGTAAAGTGAACGCAGGTCAGCGTGGGAGTGAGGACATGCAGCAAATCCATCACGAAACAAGGCAACCACATTCATAATGTGTGTCTGCCCTGATCGTGCTGCATTAACGGAATCCTTTGAAGGATGCAGGCCCTGAATTGAGGAACAGTTTGTTTCCTCACAAAACTGTTTGGTTTCTGCTCCTGTTCCTCATGCTTTGCTCCAGGAGTTTGGCTTATTGGCCTGAACTCCATTCATGTGCATGTAAGCCTGATTTCCTTATTATTTGCCTTTTGTGTATTCCTGCATTTGGGTCCATTAATCTGTGAACACTTCTCTCTGACTGCTGAAATAAATGCTCAACTTGTACAATATGAAACTCTCCACAGAGCCCACATCACCCAAAGTAGATGGGATTTGCTGAATGTACACCTGTTGGCTGGTACAGACAATTATTTTCACGCCACTTGGGCCCTGCCCAGTGAGAAGCTGTCCACTATCTTGATCTGTGAAATCCCACAGGTCCCATCACTCTGCCTGGAAGGTGGTACCACATGAGCACCCATCCCAGCTACATAGAAAAACTCATTAGTCATCTTGATCACTAAGCAATAATGTGGACTTGAATCTCTTGCCATGTAACATTCTGGATTACTAAAATTTGTCGAGAAAATGGCAGTTTACAGAAGGAGCAATCCATCAGTCACCCTAACGAGAACTCACCCCAAGACACATGCATGCCCATAGCTCCCAACTATGAGGACCATCTCCCCAAAAATGTATTAGGAAGGGCTGAATCTGTGCGAGTGAACAGGGCTTGGTTAGAAGAGCTATATACTTTGTATGTATATATTTTAAATCTTCACTATGCCTTTAACTCTTGCATTAAGGAATAATAACCATACAGAGTATCATTAAGGAAATGCAAGAGTCTTCTTTTGAACCGGCTGAGAGGACACATTGTTTTCAAGCCATAGTATGATGAGCACTATCCAAGGGCATTGTTTCCAATGGGGATTCTATTCTTGTCGCATCGTCTTCTCAATCTAATTTACTCCCTAAAATCCCTCCAAGGTCTCATGTTAATGTCTGCCCACAGAAAGAAGAGGAAAATGTTGTTGGACTGGTTTGAGTCACCTTTCTACTTTCTACTACACTTTCTACGAAACGTCCTACCTTGAGATTGCAGCAATAATATTTAAGAAAGGCCAAAAAAAGCACTGACAGTTTTACCTGTTCTTGAGTTTGACTCTCAGGCGACAAACCAGCCGCCCTGTGTCCTGGTGTTGGCTGTGGACTTGCAGATAAATTTGCAGTTGAGGAAATATGGCCTCTTGCCTTTTTCCGTAATCATTAACAACAGTGCTTTTTGTAAAGATGGAGCCTTGAAAGAAAACATCAGGTCTCTAACAAGGGAACTGCGTGAATGTGCTTGTAGAAAGAGAAGACTTTATTAATAATACAGCTATTTAGTGCAAACAATTTTTTTGTTTTTGTTTTTAGTACCATTGTGATAAAAAGCATGATTATTATGATTTGGTATCTAGGAGACTGCAACACGCATACAATTCACAATCTGGGCTTGCTTTTTAGTTATTTTTAACATTTAAATTAAACTAATCTTCGTGTTCTAATTAATAAATGATTATCAATGTTGACTCACAGAAAAGGTAATCACCTTCTTTGTTCCTTAAACTAGATTTAAAGTATTTTTATTTACGTTTTCCAGAAATCCACTAATACATCAGAAAAACACTGTTATATAAAAGTACCACTATAAGATTTTAAGATAATTCATATACAAGGACAGGGAGCAGATTCCTATGAAATGTAGTCAACTTCTCATTACTAATTACATTACATTTATTTTGAAATTACTAACTTAATTCATTGGTTTACAAAAAATGTGACCCGCTCTAAAAACTTCTGGATTAATTTACACATGGCAAATATCGCAATTTACAACACACAAAAACGAATGCAACATTTCTACGAATACTTTTTTTTTTTTTTTTCTGCAACATCTATTTTTTTGATGGGGATAACATACAATTTGTGTATTCAGTACCCAATAACTGTAATGGGTTCAGTATTGTGTGTTAGCGAATGCTACTGTAGCTAATGAAAATGAACTGATTTACACTTTTGAGAAAATTAATGAAACAAAATTCAAGCTGAACGATTATTTTTTATTTATAACACAACGTTGTGAAATCTTGGGAAATGCTTTCCTATTAGTACTGCTTAAAAAGAAAGAAGACTATAAAGCTGAGATCACATCATCCATGATAACATTATCATATTACATAGTTTGGAAAATGAAATCTGGGTTGATTGTAGTTTTTATCATGTGATTAAATATTTCTGATTACAAATGTACCTAACCCTGGACATGATTTGCATAGTTTCTTGTGACCCATCCTGGCGCTATGGAAAAACAGCCATATGGAATGAGTTTACCTACTTTGAAAAGTAGTATAAAAAAACATTTTCAGACATTTTTGAAGTGATTTCCTTCTGACCAGACTTATTTATTATGGAGAGATAATTAATAAATTAAGACGTTTTTCTAACTTCCTCACGAGTGCCACTACTGAAGAGCATTTAAGACTGTTAACAAAATATTTATTTGGAGCTTTTCATGCTGTTTAAACATAATACAGCAGGTAATTAAAGAAAATTGAGGAATGAATAAAAGAGAAATATACAAGCAGGCACATGGGACTAAGGTCAAATCCAAAAGCAAAAAGAGAGTCGCGTAAAAGGAGTGAAGATATTATTTGGTAAATTATTTGAGTCAAGTGGATATGACCTTTTATACTGCAGCTACACAGGAAATTTGTTGATTTACTGCATAAAGACGAGGAGACATGACTCGTACTGGCTGAGGCAAGGGACACTGAGAGACGGAAGAAAGGGACAAAAAAAGGGAGACATGGCAACTCAAATAGCAAAGAAAGATTGGAGAAGTGTTCTAGGGAATTGTGGGTCTGTGGAGTAAATGGAGCCTCAACTGTGTCTCCAAGCCGACACTGCATATAGATGATAAAAAAGATAAAACACAAATTTAGTATTCAAGAGAAAATGTGGTATGAGGAATGAAGGCATAGATGTATAATAATATATATGAAGCTCAGGCATGCCCAGTTTATGTGCAACCATTAGCCAGCTCCACAACATTAAATGTTTAGGATATAACGTCATCCACAAGGGGTCTCTTAATGAAAACATCAAAAAAATAGTTTGACGATGATAAGCCACCATTGCTGTTTAAAATATATCTGAAGGGACACAGGTACACGAATCACGCTCGGGGGAAACAGTTGTCAGGAGTTGACACCAGCTTCTGCCAGTTCAATCAGGAGAGACTTGATTTCCAATTTCCAATATTTATTTTGGCAATCTCACAGCAGAAATGTGAATGTGTTATAGTCTATGGCATTTTAGACCCCTGTGAGATGTCATCAGGAATAGAAGGGGGTGGAGCAGAGCATCGAACAGGAATACCCCCCGGGGTCTAGACACTGGTGGTGGTTTATCGGTCAATCGTTTGTTTGGATGGCACATCTTATGCTCGTTTACCTATTGGTCTCGCTGAGTGTGACATCCTCTGCCCTCAACCCTCACAAGGGTAAGGAAAAACGACAAAAAACCTTGACAGGGAAAATCCATTGACATGATCCACAGATCAGTTGAGGTCGGGATCCGGATGAGGTGATGAATATCCTTCAAGACTGGAGGAGAATGGGGTAGAGGAGGGGTTGCGCGAGTTGCTGAATGATGGCTGACTTAGGAAGAGAGGAGAAGGGATTTTTAAAGTTTGACAGCTGTTGAATGACTGGCTAAGAGAGACCGCGCCCGACCTGATTGGATATTTAGGAATGCCCACAATCAGCTGATCGTCTGCAGGTTAAGTCCTCCTGACTGAACTTACGCTAGCTTCATTTCTATGATTTTTATAGAGGGTTTGCCCTAAATGGCCATATATGGTGAGTGTGTGAGAGAGACAGAGAGACAGACGGGGCGAGAGGGCGAGAGAGCATGACAGAATTTTACCCATCACCTTTACATTAACTTGAAATATAACTACAGCCTTTCTGAGGTTTCTGGTGTCACTCCTGTATTTCCTTCCACAAAAGTGGTCCTGTGTACTCAAATACATACCAGTGCTATACAGCATGAAGCCGGGCACCTTCCGCCCCTGCAAGTATTTCGCAGTTAAATCCTTTTAAAAACAAATGAGTGGATTCAGTCTACAGAAACACTGAAGTGCTTTTATCTTGAAATGGGTAGGCTACAGGAAGTGTTGCACACATTAATGTTAGAAACATGATGTAATGTAAAAGGCCAACAAAATTAAATGTCCCATTATCGTAAATATGATTTTAGATTCTTATGCATTTGAATATTGTTGGATATAGTTCTAGTCATTTTTACTTTTCCTCTAGTTGGATTTGAATAAACCTTTTACATTCAAACCATCGTTACAATTATGCTCTCGTTATCTGTTAGGATAAAAGCCTTTTAAAGACCATGCAGATTCATGATCAGCCAGGAAAAGAAGTAGCTCATATCAAAGGGTTTCGAAGATCACAGACTTGGATTGTCCCTCATTTACAGTGCTGTCACTGCATACATCAAAGTTGTAACAGAGATCTTAATATTCAAGAGGTGCATGTACCCTTAGCGTAGCTCAAAGATGTAGACAAGGGCCTCTCATTGACAGAAATCAATGAAGAAGTTAATGAAAAAATCACAAAAAAAGGGGAGAGACGAGGCAAAGGTATCCAAAAACGTGAGGTCAAGACAAAATCGCTAAATCTGAAAAAATGATCTAAAAACGTCGGTAAGTTACGGACGAGACGAGCTGGCACATGACAGTGGGAGACGCACATTATATATACTAACTGAACTGAAGATAACGAGACACATGCAGAAGTGAAGTTACCTTAAGAGACAGAGACAAGCGTGAGTATCAAAGTAAAACAGGAAGTGATTTAAAACCTGAAACTGGAAATGCTTTGAGTATGTGTGAATGTAACCATGACAGGAACCACACATCCCATTAACCACCCATTTTCAACTTCTTGGATTTGATGATGTTGATTTAGTGTTACAATATGGTAGTGTATGTATGTTTACAGTGCTTCACATGGCTAAACAGTACAGGCATCGTGACTAAAATGTGTGTTTCTTAACACGCAGCCGATATCACACGGCATCTACAGGAGCATATCAAACTTTTATAAAATCTCAATGCTTGTGGTAAGTCTACCTTGGGTGGTTCAAAAAGTAGGGCTGATGATCAAAATCTCTATTAGGAAAATGGGACTGTAACATCTGGAACTGCATTGTTGAGCTCTACTATGGATTATTTTATCAATTCAACCCGCCTTGGTCTCCATCCATACCCGACTGTTGTCCCTGCTGTGCAGACAAATAAAGTTACCTCACTCAACATTACAAGAACACACATTAGCTGACTGACTGCACCCCCCGCCCCCCAAAAAAATCCTGGCATTGGCAAGGAAGATGAACTTGTATTAGGATGTATTTTTGGCAAATGCATAAAATTGATTCCCAGAGTTCACTGAGCCCTGATAGTGAGCCAAAAGTAAATTTGAGACATTATGCACACGCTGATGCCAGAATGACTTATGAGTGTAGTTACACAACATAAATTCATGAAATATATCACATGTCTGGCTTGAATAGGTTTGAGCCGAATCTTTTAAACATATTTAAGAATAAAGTAGACATTTTATGACTTTCCTAGTCTACCAGCTAAAAACTTTCTGATCCAAATATAGACTACCTTTTTTAATCATGACATGTGACAAAGCTGTTTCTGGAGATTTTTCTTGCAGTTAATATTTTTCAATGTCTGACTCGGGAATGAATTTTCCCTGTATGTGATGGAGCTGTAACAAGTATGCGATGAGAGATTTAGCCAACACCATATGGAATCCAAATGTACATAATTTATCTGGGAATACATCAATAAATCAAACTTGCGTGTTTATGTCTGTGTGTGTGTGTTTGCAGCGAAAGTGAAATTAAAGTGCCCAACTGCTGTGAGAGCTGTGTACTGGTAGGTATATTATGTATACAGTGTGTGGTTGGGTGTGTATGAGTGTGTCTCAGTGCTATATGTGGAATCGTTCAACCTCAGCATTCAGTGGAGAATAAAGTGGTATCCTGCTGTGAACTGATATATGTGCGTACATGAATCTATGCATGTTGGTATGAAGGTTAACGTGCTGGATACCCATTGCCTTCTGCGTGTGCCTTTTGGAAAAGCTAATTTCAGTTATGTTAATGTAATTTATTTGGGCTTTTTAAGTTGTGTTGTCATGTGAGTGAGGGTCTATGCCCTAGTAATCACTTTATAGCAACATTATCTCTTTCATCTTAAAGTAACAGCTACGGAATCTATTTGATTGTACACAGGCATATAATAGGCAGAAGAGCAATTGTTTCATTCCATATCTCCACGTTGAATGCCTGTTGTTGCACAATGTATGGTGAGTGTTTTAATGAGCAGTTACATTCTCCCACAGGAAGTGCCTAAGGGAATGACAGTCAACCATTCAAGGTTAGGGTTCGGGAATCCAAGAATAAGGCCCAGCAATTTCAACATTGATGCTGAATTGTTTGTCTGACAAAAAGATGTAGAGGTTGTTAAAAAAAACTGTTTTTATGTTGATATTCAGCAAGAAACTTTGAAATATCACAAAGTCTTAATGAACTTTAGTGAGTTGACACAACGACACCACTTTCAGTTTTTGAAGCCGAGGAAAATGAGGAATGTACACAAATTTGTAACGCTTATGTTCATTGAGTTGGACTACGCAGTTGGATCTTTCGGAAATAGAAAATACGAAGAGGGTCAATAACCCAAAGGCCAAAGGATCAAAACGATTCTGTTAGTTGATTTATCAAAGTCAATAGTCTTTCAGATAAGGTAAAGTACACAGTCTAGCAGATCTTTGCTTACAGGTGCTTCAGATTGGACTGTAACTGGAAACTGTAATCCCAGAGTAGTGCTGCAGAAGATTGCTGGGCCTATTACTCTGTGGTTGATGGATTGAGACCATCCATGTTATCCTATAATAAGGTTGATTGTTGATCCCTGATCAAAAAATGTGATGACACAAATGTAAATCTGAAGAGCTTGATCCATGGTAATTCAATAAAGAAAAATTATACTGTGCTAATCCCTATTTTATCATAATTGATAGTGACTAAGAGCAAAGTAAATAAACAGAAATGCTGTGGGGTCTAATCCGGGATCAAGGAAGGATCAAAACTAGAGTGTATATTTGCTCTAAATCTACAGGTTTTGTTGATAACTCTATCAAAAGTCTACAACAGGAAGCTAATGCATATACAGTGGCCTTGTGAATAAGGCTCTATCTATTCCAGGAATAGATGTAAAATGTAGGTTTGAACCTATCTAGAGTTGCACAGCAGGAACATGCTGGGTCAATGGGATGAAAGCATACTATTGAAAGATTTTCCTTTGATTCACACACTCTTGTTTATCTTTGCTCCAACAGAGGATGGTTGATGATGTTCTGTCACAATTCATTATTCTGCAGTAAATCGATTTATTGCCCTGTCATCATAAATACCTTTTCGATATAAAATCTGGTTACTGTGCAGAGAAGGCGCCCATCCAGAGCAGTGGCCTTGATGGGCTGGATCAAGGTTCCTGATCAAAGTCCAGCTGCACGTCAAGAGCATGGTCCAGGAGGTTGGTGTTGGCCCCAGAGTTAATAAAAACTGTGTTAGATTGTCCCGAGCAGAAGAGCAGGACCTTTCAGAACTTCTGATATGGCTTACCAGTGCCCTTGGAATTCCTGGTGAGCCCAGTCTTTTACCATACAAGATGACACATAGTGGCCTCCCTGCCCACAATACATGCATCAGTTCTCCATACGGCGTTGCTGTTTTTCAGCTGATGACAGCCGGGTCCTGCCGGAGGTGTCCAAAGGTGATGAAGGTGGACGACTACGGTGATTGCCCTCTCTCGCCTCCGTTCCTGGAGATGTCTGTCGATGCGGATAGCTGTAGCTAAGACTGGTCCAAATCAGCCAGAGGATCCCTTGCCCCCAGCTCATCCTTGATGATGTCAGAGAGGCCATTGTAGAAAGCGTCCGTCAGCTAGGAGGAATTCCAATCGCTCTCAGCAGCGAGCGTCCGGAAATCGATGGAATAATCCACCACTCACGGGCTCCCTTGGACCAGGTTAGGAAGGCCACAAGCTGCCTCTCAGCCGGGGGTAGCATGGTCAAAAACCTTCCGGACACCATCAAGTCTGACACAGAAGAACAGAAAGCTGACTGCTTCTCCCACTCGGCGGTTCCCCAATCATGTGCCTGTCCCGAAAGCTGGCTGATCATAAAAGTCAACCTCGACCTCTCTGTGGGATATGTGAGCGGCTGCAGTTCAAAAGTCAATGAGCAGAGAGTAAGGAAGGACCGGCAAGTACCTGGGACTCCGGGACCTGAGATAGCCAGGCGGAAGGACTGACCGGCCGTGAACAGCCGGCGGTTTACGGACCGGTGCTAACCGTTGGAACTGGTCTCTGTTTCTGCCCATCTTTTGAATATGTCTTATATTCACTATATGCACAAGTTGGAATATATTCATTCAACTTTTACCTCTGTGTTTCTCTGTGTGTGTGTGTGTGTCTGTCTGTGTTATTGTGAAGTCTAACAACAGAGAAAGGAAGTGGGGAAGAGGAGGTGAGAAGACATGCCGGGAGAGAGGTGGTAGGGAAATGAAACAATATGGCAAGGACAGGAGAGGTTGTTGAAGGGCAGCAAGGTGAAGGCAGGTTGCTCGTATAGTCCAACCAGGCGAGAGAGGAAGTGGGGGAGGAAGATATGGGTGAGAAAAGAACGGCGGAGGTGAGAGAAGAGCGGCTGAGGTGAGAAAAAGTTGCTTCGGTTCCCTTTTTTTCCGAATAAAAACGGCTGAATTGGAGCAAAGTCTCCAACAGCCTCTAATATTTTGACAGAAGATGGTTATCCATCTAAACACAAAAAAACTTTTCCCCCCCCAATGTAACAGACAATCGTTTGTCCACCACACTCTTTCTTGCTTTGGCTTACAATAGTATAAACTTGAGATCAAACATTTTAACATTTACCGTATGTACTGTATGAACAAGTACTTTTAAAATACATTTGATGGGTTAATTTATTTTTTCATTGCGTGACTAGAACTCTGTATGGGTCAGACACCCGCTAATAAGAACCGAAGTAATTACTTTTTCTGGAGAAATCTGATGTTAAGATGATTGTGCAGTATTTTAACATCTGTATCAGCTTATATGAAGCCTATGACATGACCTTTCACCACTTCACTTCCACTCGTCACTGTCAATGACAAACCAGCTAGAACATCAATATTGATGACATGAAGACAGAAATAACCAGTGGTGACTATATTCATTGTGGCTTTGCTGCTTAAAAAAAGTACCACAATGGACTCGCTTTTGATACTCACAAGGCGGGTCGGGTGCCGGTTTGCAAAAATGAAACCGTGCAAGATGCAGAACGGCAGAGAAGTGGACAGTACAGGAACTTGGTTAGGGTGTTGAGGAGTTACATTTGTTTATACTGGCAAACAGCATAAACTGCTCATAAATGGTTCTTCTTCACAGCTTAACTGACTCTAGGTTCCAGATTCCAACCATCAAAAACCACTCTCTCGCCATCTCACTATGCACACAACCCGTGCTTTGAACAATCCCACAATGATATTGAACAATATTGTGTCTCAGACTGCACTGCAGATCTTGCACAGATGATGAATTGCAGTGTCTCTTGTTCACTACTGCTGCCTCTTAATGCTTAGGATGAAAAGACTGTTGAAGTAGTTTTCTGATGCACAAGAACAGTACATACATTTGCGTAATGATGTTTCATAACTATTCTCAGAATGATGGAGGTCAAGGGCAGCCTGACAAGCATCTCTGTAGATAGCTATAGATATTATCCGATCCTAAATATAATCTTTGCAATTTTTATCTTTGTCAAACTAATACTGGACAATAAATTATAAAATGAATACAAATAGAAAACATCAGATCCTTTATGGGATAGAAAACTGTTCTGAGATCAGATATTAGAAGAGATATCACTTAAAAGTGATGTCTATATTTAGTTTTAACAAGTCTAGTCTGGCACTGTACTTGTTAGTATTGTTTTTAAAGTTTTCCCAAAAGAGAACACTGCTCTGAAGCAGCATCAAAACAGCCAATGCAACAAAAAAGGATGTGTGAGAAAGAATAGAGTTGATGAAGCAACAAAAGAAACCCTACATGAGAGGAGGACACATATCTGTGTCCCTACTTTGATCCAGAGATGGAAAATATCAGAGGAGGTCAAAAGCGGTGAAGATAAGAGTAGAGAAGGAAGAAAGAAAAGCCTAGGCATGTTACCGGATTCATTTCCAGAGGACGAGAGGAACAAGAGAACAGGAATTAATCAGAAAAAAACACAAAGATTGAGACTCAATAATTTGAGTCAAACATAGAGGAAGCTCATACAGAACAATCATAAGCAAAGAGAATACGTTGGGTTTACAGGCTGAGTTTGTGCAGCAGGCCCATGAGCCAAACTTTGTGAACAGTCTGCAACAAACAGAACCCTTGTAAAGAACTAGGTCACACAAAATGTCTAACGGCAAAACAGTTTGCACCCGTTATGTTGCATATGGCCACACTTCAAGACAGGACTGAAAACTAGGGATGCACCGATATATCGGCCGAACATCGGTAGCGGCCGATATTCGCCTCGTTTACTGATATCGGCTTATCGGTAATAAACTTTACTTTCACCGATATCATTGGCCGATGTTCATATTTGTTGTAAAACCGCTGGGCACGTGCCGCTCCGTCGCCCTCCTCTCCGCGCCGCCGGAGGCTCAGTGTGCGGCACCGGGAGGTCCTCATCCGGTGGCACCTCACGGCGTCACTGGTGCGGGGGCTTTCTTTCTCTTGGACCGCGGGGCGGTGTCCATCGCCGGCGCGGAAGGCGGGCCGTTGGAGGGGACCGGGTACGCGGTCAGCGGCGGCCACTCTGGACGCGTGTCGGGCCCTTCTCGCGAATCACCTCAGCTACGGCGACCGCTGGGGGAACCCTCCGGCTTGTTTCCCAGTCAGCCTAGCAGCTGACTGGGAACTGGTGCGGACCAGGGGAATCCGACTGTTTAATTAAAACAAGCATCGCGAAGGGCCACGGTGGGTGATGACGCGATGTGATTTCTGCCCGACACCCAAACCAGGTAAAACTGAGGAGGGCTTGTTAGGTTATCTTGACTCACGCAGTGTAACTTGGTGTAAAAAGTATGAGCGTAGCGTCTAAGTACTTTATTCTCATGTGCACCGGCTCTATTCATCCGTCTCATGCACAGGTAACAAGGGAACTGACAACATACGTCATACACACAGAAGCCGTAACACATCTAATAAACGGGCAATACTGCTACCGTAAATCAATGAGAAGAGCGTTCTCTATAATGATACTTTAACAGGGCTGTTTTAGACAGGGTAAAAAGGTGCTGTTTTAAATAATCCTTGTGGTATTTTGACCAAAATATGTTACAGACATTTCATTAAGATCCCGAGGAACCAATTCAACTTGCGGTAAAATGGGCATAATATGTCTCTGTTAAATAAAGTTTAGTTAAATCAAAGATTGTTTCATAAATCTGATTCAATTTGTGCTCATTAAAAGATAAGAGTGATGAAGGGCTGACATTTTTTTAAATAGTGCTTTTTAAATAATGATTTAATTATTTTTCTGGCACAAAAAGGTGAATGAATAATTACAAAAAGAAAATAAACAAGTATCGGCTATCGGCCAGATTGTTATTTTAAATATCGGTATATCGGTGCATCCCTACTGAAAACAGTGCCATCATAGAGAAACTCTATGTACTGGACATACTGAAATGATGGTGCAAGCTTTCAGTGGTGCACAAAGAGACCGCAAAGGTTCAGTGTGTAAAATTTAGGTGAATTGATCTTTTGGTAGATATTGAATATAAAATAATCCCAGTGATATAGTGTGTAATATTCTAAATTGTACAAATTGTTGTTTTCTTTCCCTCACAATGGGTCTTTTACATTTAAATACATTATATCTGCATCAGGAGCAGGTCCTCTCTGCGGAGGGCACCACGTTTTTTACAGTCGTCCAAACTGGAGAAACACCTTTTGATCTGTTATGACAACTGAGGGTTCCCACATGCTCTCTTCTATATTTGGAAAGGGAGGCTGAGGTGAGGGTTATTCAGCTGCAACATGCAACTTCACACTACATGTCATTAAATTCTACACACTGAACTTTCAAGAGGGTCGTTCCAATGTTGTGACCTTCCTCCCCCGGCACACGTAGCCAATTACTGCTTATCACGAGTGACTGTTTTAGAAAACGTACGAAAATGATGACACAAAACACTTTTGGAGATTCAGGGGTAAACAGTGTCGCAGCCAAATCCAATACAACTGAAGATATTAGGGGCTTATCTTCAGATGTAAAAACAGAAAAAAGCACAACACGTCTCCATACTTCTCCTGTTGTGTCATCGAAGTGACAACAAGCCCCGACATTCATATCCGACCCAAAACGTGGTAATTTAAACCGTGTTTTAAAGCTTTAATGGCTGCAGATATCTTCCAACGAGGTGCATTAAGGGACCATCAGAAATGCTAACGTCCGCTAGCTTAGCCGTTTCTGGTGGACCTTTTAGAGGTAACACACGGTGCAAATGACCTTGTTTCATGAATGTCGGGGCTTGCAGATAATAGGATGACACCACACTAGTCTAAAAGTCCACCAGAAGTGGCTAAGCCCAAGTAATTCTACAATGTGAGGGTTTTACAAAATAATCTTAATCCTACCAATTGAGCCTTGATTTGTAAATTTTAAACATGTTTAATATTAACAGTAATTGTCTGCACCTCCCTCACCTCCAGCGTCCTTGGCCGTCAGTCAGGACAATCACAACCGTTCTATCCAAGATAGGGCACATTTGACATGACGATAGACAGAGAATTGCCCGATGGTATAGCTGCCTATGCCTTAAATGCCCCCTCCTCCTGGCAGCGGGAGATAAGAAAAGATCGAAGAGGAGAGGATAAAAGAAAAGGAAAGCTAAAAGAAAGAGGAGACAGGGCACAGCCTGAGAGCAGGCTGTTGTACGGCAACAGATGACAGAGGACACAGTAGGAGAAGACCGGTTCATAACACCTGACAGCTGAACACCTGGTACATTACATCAGGGGCGAGGTGAATCATATGGCCATCCTGGCTCCACTTGTCTACTCAGGCCTTTTCCAGCAGGGAATCCCCTTGTTCTAGTTTGTTTGGTCCCTTGTCTTCTCATTTGTTATCTCCTCATCCTTTTCTCCAAGTCGCTGAAATATGTTGTCTTCTCTCCCCATCTGCCGCTCTCCTCTGCCCTCCCTCTTCCCATTATCCTCTGCCCTCCCTCTTCCCATTATCCTCCACCTTATGTCTATGGAGCTCACCCCGTTTTGCTGTTGTAATCACAGCGTAGAGGTGTGTGTGTCCTCTTTGATTAAAGAACATGTCATTCCTGTCACAGTTTGCCACCACTGCCCGCTGTCACCTGTCTGCTTCTAATGGATGGTGTCAGTATGCGTGTGTGTGCGTGTGTTTTCTTAGTGTGCCTGTATGTGTGTGATTTGGGAAAGAAGTGTCTCCGTGCCTTAGCATTTGTGTGATGATATTCAGATTCGCAGCAATAGTGTGACACACTCGGTGACCTGTATTGCGTTCAAAACATGAATCCATTTGGTGGCACATGAAATGTTACAAAAGATATAAGAACAAATCTTGGAAATTAAGATCCCTGAAAGCTTGGCAGAGTGATAGAGCTAAAAATGATAAATGTAGCAATGTAAGGTCCAAATTACTGATTAGTGTCGTGCAAGTTCACACTTAAAAGAGGGTAGCTCAAAGATCAGTTACAAATTAACTTGTTCACGCTCATAGTACACAATTTAGAATTTTCCTCTTAAAACCCACTGGGTTGCCAGTGGACATTACAGATTTTGAAGAGGTGTTATATGAAATAAAGTTGAGTTAATATTGACATGCTGTACCTCGTAAGAACAGCTCTGCAAAATGCCCATAACAACAATTTTCACCAAAAGCAATTAAAAAACAAACCAACTGAGCAAGTGTTTTGACAAAACACCCAAACTAGTTGTACACAAGGCCTGTACTGATAAACATGCTATTTCAATCAACACTCACTTTACAAACAGCCAAACCAGACCAAAAAATGGAGTTTACCTCAAAGAACGACAAATAAGTCTTACCTCTGATGTTTCGTCACAATACGTTGTTTATGTCCAGAATGTCCAAAAAGTTAAGTCCAAAACATAGTCCTTACTAAAACTTCTGACTTTACTCTGTTTCACTTTTTCAGAATAAAGCTTGGCAGAGATAATTTTGAGATGTCTTGCTATGAAATGGACTTCAAAGTTAGTAGATTTCAAAAAAGGATATTCATTCCCAAAGTGTAAGATTTTGTTAGGCGAAAATTGTATCTTTCATTTCAGGGTGCTGTAAAACCTGAGCATCATATAAGTCTCACAAGAGTAATCAATGCCCACGTTCAAGCTCAGCAGCTGCAAAGCGATCAATTCAGTTTACCAAAATTTGAGCATGTTTATGCATGGCACTGTTTTAGCGCAATCACGCAAAATACAAATAAAATGATGGAGAAAACAGAATAAACAAAAGTTAAACAACAAATATGTGTCCTGTGAGCATGGCCTCATCATATCCAGCTCCACATACTGCAGTATTAGTCAAAGAGTTCCAGGCAAAGAAAAAAGAAGATTATGACATATCTCACAAAATGATCGACAAACAATCTAATCTTCACTCATACTTCTCATCCTTATGTTCCTTTTCTCTCTGTATCATTATTTAAAAAATTCCTGAGCCTTCAAAACTAAAGTCAATCATCAATTCATATCATATTCATCTTTAATACATCTATCGCTGGAAACCTGCGTTATCAAGAATTCCCTCTCACGGGAACAAGATCAATAAAAGAAATGCCAAACTTTTGATATCTCTTGGAAATTATATATTTTGTTGTCGGAACTTTGCACTTTTTGTATTATAATTCAAATTCCATGCTTGTGAGTGACTTTTTCAGTCCATACAATCCTAACTTGATCACAAAATTAATTCAGTAAATTACCACCAGAAAACCATGTAATTTGATCTGATAGCAAACGATATTACTTTTCACACATTATCATTTACTATTGCTGTGTAGGTTTCCATTGTTTTAGCCACACACTGTTTAAAGCCATGGATGTGGTGTTCAAGGTATGGCTGTTTGAGTTGATTTGTTGGTCCACCAATTTGTTCCAGATTGGAAGAGGTGGACCAACAAGGAAATTCATGAGACAAATTCATTCATGTGATGAATTCATACCCCATGTGGCAGTTAAACATACATACAAATACAGTACATGCAGCAGAAAACCCATGTGCACGTGGACCTGCACATGTCTGTCCTGGACAGAACGACACTTACACAATGTACAATATAATGTAATGCCACTCGAGTTTCTCGTTTCCGGGTTCTGGTTCAAGAAGTTCTTCCTAGGAACTGAATAACACTCAAAGGTCTCCAACATCTCTCCAAAATAAATTAACAAAGATTAAATCTAGTTAAAACACTGAATAAAGCAGTTTCACTCTAACCCGACTCTACCCCAACAGTGTTTGATAGACAGAGGAGGTGTTCAAAAAGCTGTGAGCCGAGCTACAGCTACCGTTGGCTCAGCTTATTTTCCTGACAACTTAAGATCGAGAAGTTTGGGAGATTTTTTTCCGCAAATTGAATTAATCCGAGGTCCCCTCCTCTCAAAAATCACTTTAACTGTTGCTGTTTGGCGGAAATCTCAAAGTAGCTGTGTGCTCATCTTCATTCACTGACAACTTAAAAGGATAGCTCACCGAAAAACAAATATTTCCCTCATTATCTACTCACCACTTTGCCCATGAAAGGTGGGTGTGTTGAGTCCACAAAACACTTTTGGAGATTCAGGGGTAAACAGTGTTGCAGCCAAATACAATAAAATTGAAATAACTGGTGAAAAGTAAAAACGAAAACAAGTTGTGTCATTCAAATTCGACTAAAGTTGGATAACAATCAATTTCAATCTAAACACAATTATGAAATGTGCAAAGGGCTTATGACAAACCGCAAAATGGAGCTGATTGTCACCTTATTCTAACAGATTCACAGATTTCTCGAGATAAAAAAAAATTCACTGGTATGGTTGTTATTTTTTATACATTTTGATATAGTTAAAGTTATATATAATACTTCTAACCTTCATTTAGCACCAATTAAATCAAGGTGAGCGCTGTCCAATTTGTCCAATACAGGACTTTTTACATGTAAAAGTAACCGGGTGTACTTGCTTACTTCAAAGTAAGAGATGTTAGGTGCATATTTAAAGTGCATATCAGCATTTTCATTGTGAGAAACTAATGGAGGTTACAAATGCCTAGCTCAAAGGCAACCCAACTATGTTTTTTAGCATGGGATCATCTTTCTCATTTGCTTCCCTGTGCACAATTCTCCCCTTGTCCTTTAATTTAAATAAGCCTCCTTCTACTGATTATAATCCTATAACACCTAGCAGAGTTATAGAGCACTGATGATTGTTGACAGTGTTTCCAAAGATTTCTCAATCATTTCATCATATTATATTTTCCCACTAATCATAAACCTTTTGTATTTGGAATCTTTGATCATGGAACATCTGCTACTGATGCTCAAGCTCTCTATCCCCAATAGACTTTACACCACTCTGAGGCCAACCTAAATCCATTTGGAGAGAAACCTTTTCATCATTTTGAGTCACATTGCAGCCATGAGCGTAAAGCTTTATTTTTCCGTTTCATCATTTGATGCCTGTCATTAAAGCCCTTAACAACCATGTTTTAATGTATTCCCATTGCCCGTGGAGCAGCTCTGACAATTCACTGTAGTTCACTGGCGCTCACTCTCTCTCTGTACTCCTTTAGAGAATTCTGATGGTCGAGCTACCCGTGTCAACCCTCATTAACTCCACATTTTGATCATAGCCTCTTTTTGCCTTCCACATGACGACTTATGTAATGTTCCAATATATGTGTGCATTTTCAAACGTGTAAATGACTTCCTTAACTTGGCCTGTGCATAACTATGTTCCTTACCATACTCTGATGTTAACACTTCGTTTACCACAAATTGAATCCCAATTGAATACTTTTGCTTGGTTTTTAAGATACAGGGATCCCACTGCTCTCATTTGATAGCTTGTTCCACCATTGGGAATCAAGAAGACTGTACATCAGTGGTCTTGTGTGCATGGATGGGAATGGCAGATGATGTTGCTTGGAGGAATGATGTTGCCATGACTGATTGTGAGCCTGTTTGATGGTCTAAGAGTCAGGAGTCACAAGAAATATCTTGATTTTGATTCTGTTGTCCATCGCTGCTCAGCGGAGCGCAATAAGCAGTGGAGTGATACACAGGCCTATCACTTTAGGCTAATCGAAAAGCAGACATCCTGTTACATTCTAAACCATCTGTGAGAGTTTTACTGTGTTTGAAGTGGGGAACAAAAGATGGGCGTTGCAGTAGTTGTGGCGAGAGATAAACATGGAGTTTAGTGTCAGAATAATCAGGCTTTATCTGGCTCCGTATAACACCCATTCTAACAGCACATCCATGAATGGCTAGAATTGCTGTCACTCTCTATTTTACATGTAGGCGTTCGAATCCTATCGGATAGTTAAGCCTAAAGTATACATAACTAAATCACATTGTGTCCTTACTTCTTGCCAATGGTGAAATACCCTAAAGAGTTGAAGTTGGTGCCTCTCTGTCTGGGGCATCTGAGTTAGATATGGAAGTCGCTCAACATAAACACTACAGTGTACTGTTGGTTGGTCCTTTATCGATAACCGGGCCCTGGGTACTGATAGAGAGAGAAGGGAGTATCTGTGGAATTAGACATATATCTGTACAGGAGAATAGTACCTAATATATAGTAGCATATACACTAATGTGTGAGGATGGTCAAACATTTCTCAACATGTTCGAGAAAAAATCAGACTGGGAGACATGCAGCATTGCCAGGAGAGGAAAGCCATTAATCAAACATGACACCCAGGTTTCTCACAACCATCGGGGGTTTGATACATGAAGAATTTCGATGTTGATATTGTGGTAAGATTGATCGGCCTGGAAGGTGGCCTGAAATCGAATGTTCTGAAACACTCTAGCTGCTGGTCAATGCTATAACTCAGTCACTCACTCACTCCCTCAGTCACATATATTCATGTTTGTAGGGCTGGTATAACAGTCAAGCCTGGAAAAAAGGGTGGTATTATACATCCGGGCCGCTGAAAGGCTTTTAATTTGAAGTGTTGGTGCAGGATGTGTTGATTGACAGTAGCTTAAGACCTCTTGAAAAAGGGGCAATGTAGAGCTAGTATGAAATATGAGTTTTTTTGACAATTTACCAGATTGAAAAACTTGTCAAGGGATATAATGAGTGGGACTGCAGCAAGAGGATTACAAAAAAAAATAAAGCTCAGTGAATATACAGCTAAGTTTGATAAGTTAATTTTGCAGTCGTTGGTCTTGAATCAAAGTATTGGAAAAACTGAAATATTGACCTAGTTATTGTGTAGTTTAAAAAGTCAAGATATACTGTAACTCATGTCCTTGAACATCACAAGCAAATCTAAAGATTTCCTTTCCATTCAGTCATTTCACTTTAAACCAAAACTATGAACCTAATAGTAGGGTCAGGAACCTCAATTCCGTGACCATTCTCTGGCAAATATGTTTTGACGACTGATTTGACATCTATACACCATTTATAAAAAAAATTGCCCCCATGTCCCTCGCAAAAATTTCGGCATTTTTCGCTAGAGGGCCAAATCCAAAATGGCAGCCGCACTATCTTGTAAAAGTAACTTTTTTACCAGAGCACCTAGAATAATGTATGAATACACTTTTTGTGGTACATTGACCATAAGGATTGTGATTCTGACACAATTTTGCCATTTAGACATCATCTTGACCCCGAAATCCAAGATTGCCACCATCTGGTAGAGCGACAACGAAATTTGATACACAAATTAACTTTTTAACCAGAGCACCTAGAATAATGTATGAGGAAACTTTTTGTGGTACATTGACCATAAAGATTGTGATTCTGACATCATTTTGACATTAAGACATCCTGTTGACCCCAAAATCCAAGATGGCCACCATCCGGGAGAGCAAAAATGTTACACAAATCAGCCCCCAGGTCTCCAGGAGTTGTGGTAGTTCGCTTTACAATGTACTGTGTGAAAAGAGATGAAAGGGAGAGTGTGCTTGGAGACAGATCTACTACCCCTATTCTTCCCCTGCAAAGAAGATAGCAGTAGAACAATGAGTGGTGAGAACTCTTCCTCCTCCTCTAGTTGCTGAAGTTTGATGGACTTGACATCATCTCTGAGCCGCTCAGCTACATTGTGCACAAGTTGCTCACTGCTGACACCAATGGATGAGAGCGCTGCTTCGACATATGTACCTCCCCCACATGTATCATAGACTAGGTCACTCTGGTTCCTCTGAGGGCGTGAGTTGAAGCCAATCTTACCCCCAAACTCCCGGGTCAGGATGTCTTTGATGTAAGATGACTTTACCCCGGATCCTGGGAAGCCGTACCCAGATATGATGGATGTGTAGTCATGGAGGAGGCTCTGTATTGATCTTAGTTCATGTTCCACAAAGATAACTGTTTTGACGTGGTCAAAGAACATTGTCTGAGCCTCACGGAGAGTGACATTGTGCATCAATGGAAGCTTGTCATCTTCACTCATTTTCTGGTATCTATGCACATGTTTCAACCAGCATTTTAGGGGATATCTGATCTCCAGTGCGTAGGGTTGATCAGCCGCCGAATCTATGAGACAGTTAATTCTGTCGCGCATTACTTGATCTTCCAGGGCCACTGTGTGGTTCTTGAATGCTGTCCATGCTTGATCATATGAAATCAAGTGCAGCTTTGATTCTGGGTGCTTCTTCGACTCTGGAGCACAGCACCAGACACATTTAGTTTTGTCATGGATCGGCCCTAGGCTTGATCGCAGCCATTTGGAAGCTGAAGCCGCATGTGGGGAACAAACATCAGACATAGACGAAGACTGACATTGGCTTTCTTCAAACTCTTCTTTTCTCTGTCTTTTGTTGGCTTGTTCTAGTTTTTTGGCGTTGGAAAAGGTCAGTATACATGTCAGTATATGTCCAATCGAACCTTTATCCCAATCGACAGTTCTGTAAACATCTCCAAATTTGTCTAGCCCCTTCCATAACAGGGCCTTTTTTTTTTAGATTTTTCCACCTCTCCATTGAGGTAATTGAATCAGTGTCTTGTTAAGCGTGTTCGTTTATCCTAAATATGAGAAGACAAGCCAAACTCGGTTTGTTCAATCAAGTATTTATTTAGAAAGCAATGAAAGGTAACAATCAGCAAAGCAATGGGCATCCAACAAGTCGCATCAGAACACGAGACCCATCAGAACGCATCAAACAGCCAGCGCCTGTCTATTTTATAACAGTAGATCTTGGTTCTTCCTCCTCGAAAGTGCGCAGGCGTAGCCCCTCCTTCTTGGCTTTGGAATAAGGAAGTGACAAGTCTCAAAATGTTCATCTCTTGACCAGCATTGACACTGCTGATGGCATGTGGGCCAACGGTGTTGACAATTGGAGAGAAGATTATTGTGTTCTTGCTATATCAAAACAATGTTCTGTTTGTACAGACATTCAAAACAATTTAACCAAAACAACGAAACAGCATTGTGACGCAGACACATTCTAATTTTCAAGATTAAACACTTGGAAGGAAAGGGTTATTATTAATCATTAGCGTGAAGGCCTTATCTGGCTCAAACTACTTCTATCTTTATTCATTTAGAGTTGAGTTAGGATTTCAATATTTTAGCTATAGTCTGTGTCTAACAGTCTTTATCGCAAAGCCTGCCACACTGAAGGACACATGGACTGCCTGGAATTGAGGTTCCTGACCCTACTATAATGGCCAAAGTTATTAGTGCTTATCCTCTGTGGTATTTGAGTGTCTCTGCACAACTTATGCAAATCTGTCCAATAGAATTCATAACAGTCTTCAAGAATAAAGTCAGCTTGACAGTAGTGTGTCTAAAGAGGGAGCTAAAAGCTGCTTCTTTTTATAATACAGAATTCCTCCATAATTGTGACAGTAATCATCTTCTCCCAAGGTTTTGGTGTAGCACACGAAGGCTGATTATGTTTCCCTCTTCCTTCACGTTAAAATAAGATTTATATTCCCATTCATGTTGCAGAACATAGTCTGATTATGAATAACCTCATTATGTCCGACATTATTTTGCAGGTTATAAAACTAGAAATTGTTTAATATAGTGTTTTCTGTCTTATTTTGCAAAAGCTTCAACTATTTTTCATTTTTCCATCTTGTTTGCACCCAGGGAATCTGTATTCAAGCAGTTTTTAACTGCTGTATGTCGATATCGCAAAAATGCTATGAAAACTCAAATGTTTTGATGCAGTTAAAATGTCTACATGTTGGAATACTCCATGTCTTAATTTGATTATTTCTTATTCGGAGTATGAGCTTTATTGTATTAAGGTAATCAGAAAATGCTGTTTACATGGCAGAGTCTTATTAAGAATATTTGCTTAATTGGGTTGGTATTTGAATATTGGTGTTGATGTTAACCTCGTCCGGGAGCTGGTTACATCCAGCCTTGCAGAGAGTGCTGTCTAAAGGATCTGTGACCGAGCACACCTCTAACATAGCATCAAGGTCAGCACTATCTTTAAATGTTGTTATACACTGAATGTACTATGTTGATCTAGACTGTCAACATGATATTTCCTTCTCTATGGCCCTTCCTGAGGTTTGTTCCATGTTTTTCATTTTGTTTGCCGCTACAAGGATTTTCCTGCGGAAAGTTATTGCTTAATCCAAATCAAGGGTCTAAGGATTGAAGATTTTTTCGAGGCTGTGATCAAAGCAGATTGTGGCACGACTTAGTGTTGGCATCTCAACTGTATAATAAATAAGGAGCTATTTAGTATGCGATGACAGATGACAATTCATTGCCAAGTGCGGTACTCTTGTACACATGCAAAGGTAAACCCACTGATGTGCAGTCACGTAATTAATTTTGATGAAATATATATGCAGTCTTGCTCTATTGTTCTCATACACACCAGAGCCTCCCAATTAATCTCAAGAGTGGAGGCACTGCAAAGCTTGTTGACAAGGGACTTCGAGGGGCAGTGCAGCTCCAAATGAACAGATATCCTCCAGCTCTCCTGGGACTCGTCCTTCCTCTCTGTTTTCTTTCCCTCTTTGTGTTAATTCACTTTTGCTTTCAGCTATTTTTCTCATACTGATTTAATATAAATGAGGCAGAGATTATCAGAACATCAGGACTTTATATATATTAAGTAACATTTCAAAATAAATTGGGACTCGTACACATACAAATACTAGAATTGCTGCATTTGATATCATGTAGTAATGGTTGTAAAATTTTCATTTTAATGAAAATGTCAAATCAGTTTCTCCCTTCTTACAAGACAAAGAGTGACTGTGATTGTACTTCGCTGCGTCAATTTACTGTTTCAGTTCTTATCAGCCACAGGATGTTTTTGATTCAAGACATCGACATTAGAGAATATTGACATTTATATTATCCAATATCCATTTGGCTTTCAGCAATATAATAATGCTGCTACTATATTGTTGGACTACAAATTTCGCTGATTTAATGAAAAGACATTCAGTACAGTAAATTGGTTAGGCACAGTTAAAGTTTCCTTAGGGCCTAAATGGGAAAGATATGCCTTAATCTACCACACAAACCTGATATGTCCCACTACCCCACTCCACTTGCTGGATTCCTTACCATAATTGTGACATTTTGTCCAGGAGTTTAGATTTAGCTGAAAGTGACACATTTTCCTTGATGAAATCTGACAATAAAGGGATAGTTAATCCGAAAATAAACTACTCAACTATTCACCATTATGTGATTTGAGTCCATAGCGTTGCAGCCAAATAAATACAATTTAAGTAAATGGTGTGCTCTTTTTGAAAAACTTTGTTAACAACATGAAAAACTTCAAAACATGCATAAAATACCCCGAATGTGACTTTTTGAGATTTAGGCTTTCTAAAAAAAGGCATCCAAATTTATCGAGAACATTTAATGTCCTCACAGTGATTGATTGATTAAAACTGATCTGCTACAGTCAACCTTTATAGCACTGTGCTTATGCTTGTGTAGCAGGATGGGCCTTTAATTAGTGCTGCAGTACCGGCCCATCACGGTTGGTTGCGCTGTCTATAAAGGTGAGTGGTTGTGCACTGGGAGCCCTCTTGCCTTGGAGCTCCAGACTGCCCCGCCTCCTGTTATCACCGCACCTGGCCACCTCACCTGGTCGCCTTTTGTTAGCTGGGTCGTGCAGCTCGCCGTTGTTTGGTATGTAGTAGTTGTTTGCGTCTGTGTACCTTCTAAACTTTGCACAAGTCCTCAACACTGGCTTCCATCCCTCAGGCAGTTCCGGGTCTTCCTTCTCCCGTATCGGCCCCAATTGTAGGGCATGCGAGTGTTTTCCTCCTCTGCCGGTTGCAGCGGGGAGCGATCAGCTGATCGATCGAGTTGCACGTAATTGTGCTGCTCGATGCAAGCGATCCCCTTCCTCCCCTTTGATGTTCATTCAACTCCTGACGGTATGTGGATAAGATGACGTTAACTCAAGTTACCACAGTTGTTGTTCAGCTTCTAGAACAAATGTATTTTTCTATGGCAGGGTTGACGTGTGTGTGGGCGGTTTCTGCCAGCACGTTTTCCCCCCCCCTCTTCACGCTGCTGTTGGCCGGCTGCTGTTTTGCCCACTGGCTTATATAGCCAACACATCCATCCTACTCTGCATCTCCTACTGTGCTGTACCTACCATCGAGTATGGTGACTGCTGCCTCATCCTCAGTCTCATCTTAATCTATTCAGTTAACCGACTTCTAACTGATCTTATTGATGATATTATTTGTGTTTTGTGGTTTGCTTTGCATGTTTTTGGTTTAATTCGTTTTCTTAGTTATTTTGGTTTGGCTTAATTGCTTTACCTATTTATTTGGATTTATCAGTTTGGATAAATCTCCATTACTTTTGATTTAATTTCTTTGTTAGTTTTCTTTTGTTTGCATTTATTGAGTTTATTTGCCCTCCCTTATTTGTATTTTGTGTTGTGTGTGTGTGTATGTGTGTTCGCTTTAGTGTGGTTGGGTGAACATATTTTATGCGAAGTCATGTTTAAAGATTGTATATATTAATTAAAAGGAATTGAAATTGTATGTTGGACCCAGTCTCAAGCTTTCATTAGTAATGAACTTGTGTGCTTTAACTTTAAGGTTAATCTAACTCTCCAGGTGAAATTCCTGGGGTGGCGTTGCTGGCAATTTGTCACTAGTTCAACTAAAACTTCATCTTATTGAAGCCTTTAACGTCGAATGCCACATTTGGCGTTGTTGGCAGGATCTTTACTTTTGGAAAGCAGAGACGTGTGGTCCAGTTCCTTTATATAATTTGTTTTGTTTATTTTAATAGTCCCCAGGGTACATATTTGATGTAGAGGTTTTGAATTGTGTTCAGAGGCAAAACAGCAGCTTGGCCTTTCGTGGTCCGCAGAGTCCCGGTGAGGATCCAGTTGTGGGGTTGTTGTGTTCTAGTCTGACTGTAGTGTTAGTTATGGATGTAGAGCTGCAGGAGTTGAGGGAGCTGGTGGCGCAGTTAAAGGTGGACAATGAGAGGTTGCGGCAGGAGCAGGCTGTGGCCGTGCCTGATCCTACTTCGGAATCCTCCACTTCTTCTGTGCCACCTGTGGCCCCTGTTACTACTAGGAACCCCATAGCAGAGAGGCTGGTTTTTGTGCCAAGGGATAGAAAGTGTCCTATGTTCAGGGGAAAATCAGGGATGGGGTTGAATGAGTGGCTTGAGGAGGTTCAAGCCTGCATGCGGGCGCGTCACTTATCCACATCTGAGCAAGCCTTTTTCTTGTTTGATCATCTTGAGGGTGAGGCTCGAGAGGAGATCAAATATCGGTCTGTTGTGGAGAGGGAAGACTCAGCTAAAATCATCTCTGTATTACAGGAACTGTATGGGTGCTCAAAGTCTTATGTAGCCTTACAGGAGGCGTTCTTCTCCCGACGGCAACAAGAAGGGGAGACACTGCATGAGTTCTCCCTCGCGTTGTTGAGCTTGATGGCGTCGGTGAAAGGAAGTGCACCTGGTGGGATGACGAATGCAGACGTTTTGCTGCGCGACCAATTTGTCGAGCATGTTTTGGACGGTGCCTTGCGTCGCGAGCTGAAGCAGTTGGTCAGGAGGCAGGCTACTGCTACTTTACTTGATGTACGGGGTGAGGCGATCCGGTGGGAGCGGGAGGGTTTCCCTGGGGGCGGGAGGGGTCGGAGTCATTCCGTCCCGTCAGCTTTTGGTCTCCAGTACGGGGTACAGAGTGGCTCCCAGGGAGCAACCACTTCACCTCAGGGACAGGAAATGGTGGAGATGAGAGAGATGTTAAGGTTGCAGCAAGAACAGCTGAACCAACTTACCCAGAGCATCGCCACATTTCAGCCCTCTCATCTGCGCCGCCCTCCACCTCGTCGTGGCCCTGTTATATGCCGGCGCTGCCAACAGCCAGGTCACTACGCAAGCGATTGTGATGGCGTTCGGGTTTCTGCTCGCACACAGTCTTCTTTGCCTGGTCGTCAACCGTCTAACGGGCATTTTCATCAGGCCCAGGAGCCGGAAAACTAGCACCCGCCGAACTGCAGAGCCACAGTTCGGGGGGGGTAGCCACTGGCTCGGAGGAAGTTCTTGAGCTGATGTCGTCTTGCCCCCATGTTGCCGTGGACATGGGTGGAGCTCAGGTTCTTTGCTTGGTAGACACCGGTTCCATGGTGTCTACAGTTACAGAAAGCTTTTTCCTGCAACACTTCCAGCCTTGGGGGCATGAGAGGCTACAAGCTTGTAATTGGCTGAAGCTCAGAGCAGCCAATGGGTTAGACATCCCCTATGTTGGCTACCTGGAGTTAGATGTCGAGCTCTGTGGCACTTCGGTGCCGCGGTGTGGGGTTTTGGTGGTGAAAGATCCTCCGGGAGCGGTGTCTGCTCAGGTTCCGGGTATTCTGGGGATGAACATTATTCATCGATGTTATCAGGTGCTCTTTGGACAGCATGGTCTGGCTTTGTTCAATTCGCTCTCTGTATCAGATGCACCAGAGACAGTTACGCAGGCACTACAGAAGTGTCATCAGGCCAGCAGGCAAGCCCCTCAGCACGCAGCAGGCCAGGTCAAGGTTCGGGGTGGGAAGGCATGCCGCATCCATGGTGGTACGATGACAATAGTTACAGCAACATGCTCCGAGCAGTACTCGGGTACTAGGGTGTTGTTTGAGCCTTCGGAGTCTGGCCTACCTGCTGGGCTGCTTGCTTCACCTGCTTTGGTTCGGGTAGTACGAGGCACTGCGTACATCCCGATCGTAAATGTTGGCTCCACTAGTGTTTTGCTGTACCCTCGCACTGTGGTGGGCACCTTGGATGAAGTCCGGGTTGTCAGCATGCCTGCAGGAGTCACCGAGACCCCAACAGAAGTCGCCACCGTGGCTTCCCAGGCCACGTCTGAAGTCGTGCCAGATCGAATTGGGGCTCTGGACTTGTCAGCCTTACCAACTGAAGATCAGGGTAAGGTTCAGTCCCTTCTTAGGCAGTACAGCTCTGTCTTTTCCTCCCATGAGGGAGATCTGGGATGCACCAACCTGATCAGCCATGACATCCCGCTCTTAGACAAAGTGCCTGTCAGGCAACGCCATAGGCGCATCCCGCCGTCCGAGTACGAGGTGGTTAAGGAGCATATTAACCAACTGCTTGAAAATCAAATCATCAGAGAGAGTAGCAGTCCTTATGCTTCCCCAATTGTCCTTGTGAAAAAGAAAGACGGCAGTTTACGCATGTGCGTGGACTACCGCCAGCTTAACAACAAAACGCGGAAGGATGCTTTTCCCCTTCCACGCATCGAGGAATCTTTGGACGCCCTGACAGGTGCCCGCTGGTTCTCTACTCTTGACTTGGCCAGCGGGTACAACCAGGTCCCGGTCACAGAAGCAGACAGGCCCAAAACCGCCTTTTGCACCCCATTCGGCTTATTCGAATGGAACCGCATGCCCTTTGGGCTTTGCAACGCCCCCAGCACTTTCCAGAGGCTGATGCAGCGAATGTTCGGTGACCAACAATGTCAATCGTTGCTCCTGTATCTGGATGACATCATAGTCTTCTCTTCCACGGTGGAACAACACCTGGAGCGGCTGGAGATTGTACTGGGACGGTTGCAGGAACAAGGCCTGAAGGCTAAGCTAAGCAAATGCGCGTTCTTCCAGCCGGAGGTGCGGTACTTGGGCCATGTGGTCTCTGATCAGGGAGTCTCCACCGATCCCAGCAAGCAAGAGGTAGTTGCCAACTGGCAGCCTCCCACCACCATCGCTGACCTACGCTCATTCCTTGGTTTCGCCAGCTATTACCGCCGCTTTGTGGAGGGGTTTGCCAAGTTGGCGGCCCCTCTACACAAGCTGGTAGCAGAACTAGCTGGTAGGAAGTCTAGGGGTGTGGTGCGAATAGTGGCGGAGCATTGGTCGGATGAGTGCCATCGCAATTTTGAAGCGTTGAAGACCAAACTTACCACTGCACCTCTGCTCGCCTACGCCGACTTCTCCTTACCGTTCATCCTGGAGGTTGATGCGAGCTATGGTGGCCTTGGAGCTGTGCTCTCCCAGGAACAGAATGGGAAGGTCAGACCTATAGCTTATGCTAGCAGGGGGTTGAGGCCCACAGAGCGAAATATGTCGAACTACAGCTCCATGAAATTGGAGTTTTTAGCTCTCAAGTGGGCTATGTCAGAAAAATTCCGGGAGTACTTGCTTGGTTATAAATGCATTGTGTACACCGACAATAATCCCCTCAGTCACTTGTTTTCTGCCAAACTCGGTGCCACCGAACAGCGTTGGGCAGCACAATTGGCAGCTTTTGATTTTGAAATAAAGTACCGCTCTGGGAGGAGTAATAAAAATGCTGACGCTTTATCTCGGAAGCATCCACCTGGGCCAAATAACCTAGAGGAGATGTTTCCTGGTACCTCAGTTCCTGAGCCCTTGCGGCAGGTCCTGCAGCGTGAAACCACTCCCGCCAATCAAGCTGCTATTGCTGCTTTGCCCCATCATGCACCTTCTGACCTCCAGGCACTTCAACAAGCTGATCCTGTCCTTCAGGAGGTTTTAGCATTCTGGGGGCGGCAGCAGACTCCCAATTATCAGGAGCGGAAACACTTGTCTCCTCCTGCACGGACCATTATAGGTCAGTGGAACCGGCTGGTTGAGCAGGAGGGTGTTCTCTTCCGGCGCATCTTCCGTCCTGATGGCGCCGAAGCGGTGCTTCAGCTTCTGCTGCCTGCCACGTTAAAGCAAGAGGTGCTGTCTCAGGTTCATCAAGGGCATGGGCATCAGGGTGTGGAGAGGACATTGGAGCTAGTGCGGCAAAGGTGCTACTGGCCAGGTATGTCCTCAGAGGTGGCACAGTGGTGCAGAGAGTGTGAGAGGTGTCAAGTTGCTAAGGACACACCCAGACCGCCTCCCAGTTTCATGGGGCATTTGTTGGCTTCGCGTCCCAATGAAATCTTGGCCATTGATTTTACCTTGCTGGAACCCAGCCACAACGGGTTGGAGAATGTCTTAGTCATGACAGACGTTTTCAGTAAATACACCTTGGCTGTTCCTACCCGAGATCAACGAGCCCCAGTTGTTGCTCAGACTTTGGTCTCTGAGTGGTTTTATAAGTTTGGCGTTCCTGCCCGTATCCATTCTGATCAGGGCCGCAACTTTGAAAGTTCCCTCATTCAACAGCTCTGTGTACTTTACGGTGTTGAAAAATCTCGCACCACTCCATACCATCCCGCCGGCAACGGCCAATGCGAACGCTTTAATCGCACTCTCCACAACTTATTGCGTGCCTTTCCTGCATCTCGGAAAAGAGATTGGCACTCTTGCCTGCCACAGGTGCTCTACTCGTATAACACCACTCCCCATCAGTCCACCGGCGAGTCTCCATTCTACCTGATGTTCGGGCAAGAACCCAGGCTGCCGGTTGATTTTCTCTTGGGTAGAGTCTCAGACCCTGTGGGTGGCGAGGTCCATGAGTGGATCCAAGAACATCAAAACCGGCTCCAGCTTGCCTTTGACGGGGCCCGGGAAAGGTTGAAGGTGGCGGCAGAGCGCAGGAGGAGGAATCATGATAATCAGGTTCGGGATGACCCACTAAAGGTGGGGCAGTTGGTGTGGCTGCGCGATCATAGTGCAAGGGGGCGCCACAAGATACAAGATCTGTGGGGCCCTGTGGTGTACCGAGTCGTAAAGGCACCCCGAGAAGGTGGTCCAGTGTACACCATCGCACCGATGGACGACCAGACCAAAGTTCGGCAGGTCCATCGAACACTGTTGAAAGCCGTTGCTGGAGCTGCCCCTCAGGGTAGTGCATTGCCCCATTGTCCACCCCCTCTTGACCGGCCTCGGTCAGAGGATGAGTTGCCGTTTGACGGAGACTTGTTTATGTTGGGGCCGGAGACCCCTGTTGCTGCCCCTGCTCGCACAGCCGTGGTGACTCAAACCACCCCTCGGTTGCTGCTCCCACCACCTGACTCTGCTGGGTTAGAGTCGTCAAGCGCTCCCTCTACTGCAGTGGCAGATCCACCCTCCGTTTCCCTGGCCGTTCCATCCACCAGTTATGCTGGTGAAAGTGAAGTACGCCGGTCAGCCAGGTCGATGGCTGGCCAGCACCTAAACCTCTATCACCTTCCGCGACCTGTAGGGAACTTGGCATTTGGGGCTGCAAATCCCCCTGGTCCAGTGTCAAATGCCGTTACTGCGCTCTTTAGGCCGTGGAGTTAGTTGGGTGATCCTCTGGATCAGTTGTTCCATCGTCGGGACGACGATGAAGTCGATGGGGGTAGAATGTAGCAGGATGGGCCTTTAATTAGTGCTGCAGTACCGGCCCATCACGGTTGGTTGCGCTGTCTATAAAGGTGAGTGGTTGTGCACTGGGAGCCCTCTTGCCTTGGAGCTCCAGACTGCCCCGCCTCCTGTTATCACCGCACCTGGCCACCTCACCTGGTCGCCTTTTGTTAGCTGGGTCGTGCAGCTCGCCGTTGTTTGGTATGTAGTAGTTGTTTGCGTCTGTGTACCTTCTAAACTTTGCACAAGTCCTCAACACTGGCTTCCATCCCTCAGGCAGTTCCGGGTCTTCCTTCTCCCGTATCGGCCCCAATTGTAGGGCATGCGAGTGTTTTCCTCCTCTGCCGGTTGCAGCGGGGAGCGATCAGCTGATCGATCGAGTTGCACGTAATTGTGCTGCTCGATGCAAGCGATCCCCTTCCTCCCCTTTGATGTTCATTCAACTCCTGACGGTATGTGGATAAGATGACGTTAACTCAAGTTACCACAGTTGTTGTTCAGCTTCTAGAACAAATGTATTTTTCTATGGCAGGGTTGACGTGTGTGTGGGCGGTTTCTGCCAGCACGTTTTTCCCCCCTCTCTTCACGCTGCTGTTGGCCGGCTGCTGTTTTGCCCACTGGCTTATATAGCCAACACATCCATCCTACTCTGCATCTCCTACTGTGCTGTACCTACCATCGAGTATGGTGACTGCTGCCTCATCCTCAGTCTCATCTTAATCTATTCAGTTAACCGACTTCTAACTGATCTTATTGATGATATTATTTGTGTTTTGTGGTTTGCTTTGCATGTTTTTGGTTTAATTCGTTTTCTTAGTTATTTTGGTTTGGCTTAATTGCTTTACCTATTTATTTGGATTTATCAGTTTGGATAAATCTCCATTACTTTTGATTTAATTTCTTTGTTAGTTTTCTTTTGTTTGCATTTATTGAGTTTATTTGCCCTCCCTTATTTGTATTTTGTGTTGTGTGTGTGTGTATGTGTGTTCGCTTTAGTGTGGTTGGGTGAACATATTTTATGCGAAGTCATGTTTAAAGATTGTATATATTAATTAAAAGGAATTGAAATTGTATGTTGGACCCAGTCTCAAGCTTTCATTAGTAATGAACTTGTGTGCTTTAACTTTAAGGTTAATCTAACTCTCCAGGTGAAATTCCTGGGGTGGCGTTGCTGGCAATTTGTCACTAGTTCAACTAAAACTTCATCTTATTGAAGCCTTTAACGTCGAATGCCACACTTGCATGCTTCCAAACTATTACCAACCTTTGATGAGAAGAGGCTTTTTTAGAAAAGGTAAATATGGTAACCAATTAGAAGTTCGAAACTCTGTGGTAATGGCTTTAAAGTCATGTTCCTTTGATGTGGCTCATTTATACACATTATAATGTTACTTTGATGTGGCTCATTTATACACATTATAATGTTAACTTTTGACCTGGGATGATGTATCATGAATCATAAAAATGGCATTGTAAAGAGGTTTTTGCTGAACAAACCTTTGGTCATGAACTGTTGTTTTTCACAGAGCTTGATTTTTGATAATGCAAAGCTCAGCGTAAAAATCACATTTACTTTTAGTTGAGGGAATCAGGATGATGCCATTGTCATAGATCATTAAGGTTGCTGCTCACATGGCTGGGTATTGTAGTGTACATTACAGCCTAGTTTGGATTTAATGTAATCAATTACATCAATTAATCTTCATTAGTAAGTTTATTATTATCTTGATAATGCTCCTGTCAAATTGACTTAAATAACATTATCTTTCTCGTTATTTGGGGTGATGTAGGGGTAAGAGAACATTAATTATAACAAGTGAAACAATATGCTTTATTACTCCGAACTAAAAGTAACGTTCATTTAGTTTACAACTCAATTATCCATGGACCCATCTCTCCTTTCCTGCTGCAGTCTGTTTCCCTCTCTACTGAGTTTAACTTCTTTCCTGTGATGCATAAACAACGAGTCTTAGAGCCTGTTATACAGTTGCCTTTGGTGGGGGAAATCATCTGATTGCATACATTTCCTTCTTCTTCTTTCCCTAATTGGATTTCTGCCTCTCTTTTTAGATGCCATGTGTTTGATCTCCCCCTCCTTACAGCCCCCAACCACTCTGCCTACTGCACTTCTTCCATTTTTCCGTAAGTCTGTGGATCAGAGGAGCAGAGGAGGAAGGCAAGGAAGAAGGGGAGGAGACCAGAGTTCAGGCCAGTGGTTGGTCTCTCAAGGACGGTCTCTGAGGTTCATTACATTCATAGATGTATGCGCTCACACAAAAGAACCAGCTAATTGACTCAACAGTGCATGAAAGCTTAAGTAGAAGACCTCTCCAGGTATTTATAGCATATAAATATGGTATGCAATGAGCTGAAGAATGTGAAGCAACTTTTCACCTTAAAAATACTTGGGTCAATCACTTGGTTTTAGGGTAACATATTATTTGTTTAGAATGGCTGTTCTCTTGGCCTGGGCTGATGCTCTGGAGCGACTTCAGAATTAATACATGTCATTAGTGAGTCCTCCTCAAACTGTTCTATAATATACTGTTTCTTTGTTATTGTTGTGTGCAAAGCTTCTTCTATGGTGCAGACTGAAGTTAGAAAACACTTACCCTGCAATACAGTCAGGTGAATTTAATAAAATAAAACAATTTTTCTTTGTCTGTTCAGGTGTGACTTCTGTGAGTTTGAAAATTATTTAATGATTTGAATTATATTATTCTTTCATACATTGCTTAATAGACCAATGAAATAGCTGACATGCAATCAACACAATGTTAAGATCAGAGTTCATAACATATACAAATAAAAGCGCTGTAATTAACCTCGAGATTAAAGGATTGCCGCCACAAAAAAAACATTGTGCTCTTACTTTGAAGAATAACTGCTGAAAACAGGAAGTTATTCTATGATGTCATGATGTTGCTTCGCATCCGTGAATGTCTCTCAATCCGATATGTTGAAATAAACAAAAACAAATAATTAAAATGACCTGGTGCTGATGTTGACTTGTGGTTTGACCCTTCAGTCAACATCGCCCACCCCCACCCTCTGCTACAGAGCACCGGAGTGACTGTTTCTTCTATTTTTATAAACATTCAATGTATCACATTTCAAAGTTGCACTAAATTCCGCCCTGCACTTTCTCTGGCAATTTACAATAAACAAATCGAGTGTGAACCCGATTAGATGATTGTTTATGAGATACACTCCTGATCAAAATCTTAAGACCAGTTAAAAAATTGCATGAATTTGCATTTTGCACTGTTGAATCTTAGGAAGGTTCTAAGTAGAGTTTCAAAATGCAAAAAGAAGAAATGGGAACAAGAGCCCAAAAGTTGTGAGCAGGCAATTTATTGAAAACAACAATTTAACTGAAGTAGGCTGTTCATCAGCTGATCAAAAGTTTAAGACCACAGCTAAAAAAAAAAAGAAACCTCCTAAAACAGAAATTAAAGTGTCAAAAACTGTCTCAGTAATGAGTAGCTCCACCATTTTTGTTGATCACTTCAAAAATTCGTTTTGGCATGCTTGATGCAAGTGTTTCCAAAAGGCTAGTGCGAATGTTGCGCCAAGTGGTGAAGATGGCTTCACGAAGGGCATCCACTGTCTGGAACTGAAGTCCATTTTTGTAAACTTCCCTTGCCATCCATCCCCAAATGTTCTCAATTGGATTAAGATCAGGGGAACACGCAGGATGGTCCAAAAGAGTGATGTTATTCTCCTGGAAAAAAGTCTTGGTCAGACGGGCATTGTGAATTGGAGCGTCGTCCTGCTGAAAAACCCAGTCGTTACCACACAGACGAGGGCCCTCAGTCCTGAGGGATGCCCGCTGCAGCATCTCCATATAGCCAGCTGCTGTTTGACGCCCCTGCATAACCTGGAGCTCCATTGTTCCATTGAAGGAAAAAGCACCTCAGATCATGATGGCGCCCCCTCCACTGTGCCGCATTGAAAACATCTCGGGTGGCATTTCCTTGTCATGCCAGTAACGTTGGAAGCCATCAGGACCATCAAGGTTAAATTTGTTCTCGTCAGAGAATAAAACTTTCTTCCACCTTTGAATGTCCCATGTTTGGTGCTCCCTTGCAAAGTCTAAACGGGCAATTTTGTGGCGTTGAAGGAGAAGTGGCCTTTGAAGACGTTTCTTGGTTTTGAAGCCCTTCCTTCGCAGATGCCGTCTGATGGTTATTGGGCTGCAGGCAGCACCAGTAATGGCCTTAATTTGGGACGAGGATCGTCCCGTGTCTTGACGGACAGCCATTCGGATCCTCCGGCTCAGCGCCGGTGAGATTTTTTTGGGTCTACCACTTGATTTTTTTGTTCCATAACCCTGAGGATCTTTTAAGAAATGCAAAATGACTGTCTTACTGCGTCCAACCTCAGCAGCGATGGCACGTTGTGAGAGGCCTTGTTTATGCAGTTCAACAATCCTACCACGTTCAAAGACGGTGAGCTTTTTTGCCTTTGCCATCAAGAGATCTTCACAGTATGATTACTTGACAGGAAATGACATGGAATCCAAATTTTTGCACAGATTTTGGCTTTTAAAGGCTGTGGTCTTAAACTTTTGATCAGCTGATGAACAGCCTATTTGAGTTTAATTGTTGTTTTCAATAAATTGCCTGCTCACAACTTTTGGTCTCTTGTTCCCATTTCTTCTTTTTCTATTTTGAAGCTCTACTTAGAACCTTCCTAAGATCCAACAGTGCAAAATGCAAATTCATGACATTTTTTAACTGGTCTTAAGATTTTGATCAGGAGTGTATGTATGCCATAAACAGAGACCAAAAGACATACAATCATTTGTGGAATTAATCGGTAGATACCTCTTATAATTGTATACATTAAAGTGGCAGTAAACAATTATGTTTGAGTGTTCAGTGTATGAAAGGGGGCAGTGATTAAGGAATCAGAATCATCGGCTAGGAATGACGCCAGGCAGGGATTTGCCTGGCGTCTGTGTGGGTGTGTATGAATGATTGATATGACAGGAGTAACTACAGCAGCCAGTGAACTACAGCAGCCTGTGAACAGATTGTTTGACGAGATGAATGATAATCAGAGAAGGGCTGCGATTAAAGTAAAACTGAAACCGACAGAGAAACACGAGGCAGCAAAGACAAATATGGCAGAGTAATGCATACAGCAGCATGCATAGACACAATTTTGGCATTTCTGCAGAATGAGAGCAGAGTCTGCGAGTGCAAGCAGAGGTGACTGTTGTCATGCAGACGTGATGTTAATTTCAACACCTTGATGTTTCATTGCTGTTTATTGCCTCATGAATGATTGACACTGCATGTTTGACTCGTCTGACTCTACCAGATTCTGTGAAGAAGCACAACTCTTGCTGACGATATGACATAGTGCTGACATACCTGTCTTTATTTTCAGATTTTCCACTGACCTCCTTGAAGCTATCGTAGAGGAGGAAGCCAACTCTTTCTTATGAAATGCTAATTAATTGATGAATTCATATAGGTCCTCTAAAGGATGTTCTGGAATTGACCCCGGTGTTTGGTGTAATTTGGTTTTCTCTGCATTGTTAATTCACAGGACTATTTAAATATAACAGCTGCAAATTATTCTGAGATGTTGTTCTATACAGCTTGTAAAGTTTTAAAAATGTCTTTTAGAATTAATTGGTAAAATATCTAAGTTTTTTGAAAATGATATAGTGATGTCAGAGTAGTAATTAAATACACATACTAAATACAGAGTCACATCAACTGGGTTATGCTCTCCTTGTCCTCCTGTTTTTGCGATTGCGTTATGTTCTTGTAAAACTGTGAATTGTCAGAGCATCTGTGCTCCGGCAGCTCTCAATGTGTGATGACAACTTGTGGCTATCAAAAGCTAAAACACCGTGACGCTTTCACCAGCAGCAAAGCCGCTGGGAACATATTCACCTATGGGTATTTGTTTTTAAGATTGAGGATTTTTTGATGTTCTAGCTAGTTTGTTGTCGGTTGTGACTGTTATTTGTTAGATGGCCTGTACTTATATACGTAGCGCTTTTCTAGTTTCGATGAGCACTATCCTTCTTCTTCTTCATATATTTGGAAAAGACTACTGATGTACTGTATTTGTCAATTTAAAATACATTACAGTTTTTCTCCATTGCTTTGGCTCATTTCACGAAACAGAAATGACATTCTCAGAAATCTAAGTGCAATTGGCAAAATAGCCCATATGGTTCAGCACAACTACATAGATCACCTTCAAAAGGTCCTATCTCACCCAAAACAGTTAACTCAAGTTTCAAAACCAAATCATTTTCTCATATAAATAGTCAGTGCCCCCAAAATGAAAAGTCCCTTTGGCCTTGTTTAAACACTACAGGTCAAAATGTTTAGATGTTTTGTCAGTATGGCAGTGGACCATAGAAATATCCCTCATGTGCACATTTCAATCTTGGCTCAGTCCTTGAATGGTCACTGAATGGTTACAGTAGATGTTTTCTTTCCAGAATATTATGTGTATCAAACAGAAAAAAGATGAATTCAAGGTTTCACATAAAATACTTTATTGCACTCATACTGCCATGGAAATTGTTACAGTAATTGCCATACATCGTACTTACAGTAACAGAAAATGTGTACAGCACAATATACTGTCAAACAATAAGCACATCAAAACTAAAATTTGGTATAGTGAGATATGACCTTCTGAAGGTGATCTATGTAGTTGTCCTGAACCATATTGGCTATTTTCCCAATTGCACTTAGAGCTCTGAGAATGTCATTTCTGTTTCGTGAAATGAGCCAAAGCAATGGAGAAAAACTGTAAACTTACTGTGTGATTGGTGATCAGATGTGTGAAACTCAACCTTGATTACTAAAGTTCTAGTTGCACCTGAAAATTAAGCCAATGATCCAAGATATCCTTATTACAGTATATACCATGATGTTTTTCATGGTATTATGTGATTGAAAGATTTTGACAGTAGAGTGAACTATTGTGCAGGTGATGATGTACACAATGAAATTATGCCAACATGTTCTGCAGAGAACAACCACTTGACTGAGAATCGACAGTCAGTTTTGACCAGAAATATATATTCAATTGCTAACTGAAGGAAGTTGTACCTAACCGTTTGCAAAGGTGTGCTAATCATTTGAAATTTATGCAAGCTGTTGGAAATTGTACTTGACATTGCAGGGATGTGCTAATACAGCTGCAATTTGATTAAAGGAATGACATATTCCAATCTGTTGTGAACAAGTGCCCAGTGGTTTGGAGGTTTGCACGTGTTGTTTTGAGAATGTCATTTCTGTTTCGTGAAATGAGCCAAAGCAATGGAGAAAAACTGTAACAGCCTCACAAGGTCTCTCAGAAAATTATAAGCTCAATTAAGCAGCTCGAGAATGAGATAAATATTTTCTTAATAAAGCAAAATGGACATGGATACTTCAAATATCAGCAAACAGATTTGAGTATGTTGTGCTTCCATTCTCATGTTAGAGTGAAAAGTAGACTGGTGGTAAACAAAGGGGCTTGACAGTTTTTAATTCAATGTAAACTTTAATAATATGTTTGTTTTGTCCACTGTGTGTGTTTGTCACAGGGGTGTGTGTGTGACTGTGGAAAAAAAATAAAATTATTTCTGCTGGGGAGTCGTGCTGACCCAAAACAGTGTAGCCAACATTAGCATTAACAGCTGTTTACTTGCCATCAGCTTCAGCCAGTGTTGTGTTTACAAGACTAGAGGTTAGAATACATCCTCTGGGAATCGGCACTTCAACTCACGTTGAACTTTCTCTCGTGTTGGACTGAAGTTGGGATGCTGTGGAAGAAATCTTCAGACATGGGGGTGACAATTGATCATGTTACTCTGTTAGTATTTGTATATTGTTTCAACTTCTGGTCTCCTTGATGCATCAAGTCTACATTAGAATCGTTTGCATAAGACATCAGCTGCTGCCTGAGTTCTCCTTTTACCAGCCTTAAGAAAACCTCCATAATACTCACCACATCCTTTGCCTACACCTTCAGATTTATAGATCAAATTAGAATGAAAAATGTTGGTCCCTCTATGCTGATGTGTTGGAATTTATGGTCATGAGTTAATATTTTTAAAAGGCATTATAATCAAAGGCAAACATTTTTAAACGCTCCTGAATAAAGGATTAAAGTCATCAAACCCTTTACATAAAGAGAAATGACAGGAATTCAGATGTTAATAATACTATAACATTTGTTTTTGACATACAAAAAGAGACAACAACCTGGAAAAGGTATTCTTCATTTCATTGGGCCTTTAAATTATTTTGCTACCCTCTTGGCTCAGTATGTGTTTCAATAGCATCTTCTATTGTAAAGTTTCTCCTGGATATCCTTAAAGGGACTCTTCAAATAAGATATATTGTAATCATTATTTTGAATATTATTCGCATATATGCATGTACCTTTAGGTGATGGAAGCTGCTTAACGGCCTTTCGCCAAACCGGCAAAATCTGGAAAAAACATTTAATGAAGGACCTGGTTACCAAATATTCTCTTAACACATTTTCCATTACTTCCATATAATCCCTGCACTGTTCCATGTCTGTTATTTGCATAAATAGCCTGTAGGGGTTATATCTTAACTTTTAGCTTTATATCTCTCACAAATATACTGCAGTCACGTTCTTTGACGAGACTTTTATCACAGATTTCCTCTTCACTTTGATCAAGGTCATCTCTGATTAGTGTGATATTTTAAGATTAAGTTCTCAATTGTCAGGAGGCAAGTGAGGGCACACACGCACAGGGAAAGGGCACAAACACGGATAAATGAACAGTCTATACGCAGAGATACACACAAAAATTAGAAAATGTATGCAAATCCCACAGTACAAGCACCCTAGCAAAAACAGTCATAACACACACTCTGAAATAAACGTTGTTTATAGGAGCTAGCTTCTGTGACTGTTGGTAATAAATAATGAAAAAAGTGTAATAAAATCCCACTGGTGTTCATCTGTGCTATAGCCAGAGGATAAAAACTGGAAAATTTGAGTTTTATATCTTTTGTAGTAAGGACATTTTGGGAAAGTGAGGGCATTTTAGACAGTCCTTACTTCCCTTCAACTTCAAAGGGCTGTTTGAGGGTTAAGACTTTATGATTATGGTTAAAGTTAGGGTTAGGAGCAGGGTTTGGCATGTAGTCGTGATGGTTGAGGTGGGCTGAGGGGACTATCCAGTATGTCAATGAATTTCCCACAAAGATAGAGGTATAAACGTGTGTGTATGTGTTCCAATAACCCTGTCAGGGCAAACTCAGTAGCCTTGACACAATAATAAGCCGGTCCTCCTCCCAGAGGCCCCCAGTCATATTATTCACTGGTCCAAATATGGAAATACAGCTTGTACCTCATAGATAACAGAGGAGTGGGGGAGAGACAGAAAGACTGTCTGTCTTGTTTCGCAAATCAAACTTTCAATAGTGAATAGAGAGACAGAGGGAGTGAAAAAAAAATATATAATATATAAAAATATATATTTGGGCCCACTTTTTGAGTCACTGTGCTCTGGCAAGAGAAAAAACATCCATTTCTGTCAGACAACTCACGTTTGATCATGTAATATATTTATTACAACAGATTTAGTGTTTGGCGTCTAGGCTCCAACTTAATCACTGCCCCATATGATTACACAGTAATGATGGGAGTGATGAGCAAATACTTGTAACCCCCCGTTGGAGCCTACAGGTGGATGCTGGGGTGGTGGAGGGACTGAAGCAACAGGTAGCAATACTGCAGCAGCAGTGCGAGCAAGAGGGGTTGATGGGAAATGTCTCTCTGGTTAAATAGACCACCTGATAAGGTGGGTGTGTATTAAGATGGTTGTGGAGATTGAGGTATGTCACATGATGTATGACACCTGATTGGCGCAGCGCCGCTCGAGTTGCCTGCCAGAACTAGCTCGCAGGCGTCGCCATATTTCTGTCAGACAACTCACGTTTGATCATGTAATATATTTATTACAACAGATTTAGTGTTTGGTGTCTAGGCTCCAACTTAATCACTCCCCCATATGATTACACAGTAATGATGGGAGTGATGAGCAAATACTTGTAACCCCCCAACACTGCACATAGTCGGAGCCTGACGTATGGATCGGTATCTGCTATGTGTGCGCCATTCACCGCCGCGGTGTGGCCATTCTCCGTAGGGGCATTAGCCTGCAGGAGAATATGCTAACTAGTGAACCTGTTATGTGAGCCATTCACCGCCGTGGTGTGGTCATTCGATGTAGCCAAATTGTCTGCGGGGGAATATACTACCTGGTGAGGTTCCATATACGGGAATATAGTGAACTTGGCACATGGCAACATATGCATCGGAAGTTCACCTTTAAGCCCAGCAAACCACCTGAAATGCAATAAAAGAATCAGTCTGCAAAGCACATAGAAATTATTCACTCACATGTTTTGTTTGTATCGCCAATATTCAAAACATGATTCGTTTCATCGGGCTTAACAAATGCGACATCCTGTCCTTAACCCTCGACAAGAGTAAGGAAAAACTACCAAAAAAACCCCCATAAACAGGGAAAAATGTAGAAACCTCAGAGAGAGCCACATGTGAGGGATCCCTCTCCCAGGATGGACAGGAACAGATGTATGCCACGGCAAGGGTGCAATGAATCCCTTGGCATCGTTTGCATTGTATCGTCACCATTTGAGGGGATGAAGGCGCGCCGAAACATGCCTGTGACTATACCCGGACGCGGAGACGTGATGGATCCCGAGATCTGACATGCAACAAAGGATTTGTGCAGCGGAGATTACATATTAAAACATCAAGGCTGCAGATGATGTTTGAGAGTCAATATTCCTTCTTGTGGTGTCCAACATAGCATGAGTAGCATTGATGATGGAGTGTTGCAGTCATAGCGGTGCCACATCTTAGTGAGTGCGGGGACAGCATCCAGGTGTTAGGCCTCAGCTCTGGCAGGGATGGCGAAGCTTTGAGGAGATCTCGTCATGCATTTTCAACCATTGTTGGTAGGCAAGGGTGTCGTCAGATGGGTTGAAGAGGGATGCAAGCGTTTGATCATAGAGAAGAAAGAACAGAAAGCAGTATTTATTCTTAGCAATGATAATTCAGAAGTCTCGACAAGATCTATCAGACTTGTTGTGAACATGTGTTCTTCTAAGACTAGAGAGGATAAGGTCATGTAGAGGATTAAATGAGCGTCCTTGTCAGATTTCCTATTAGACTGCTTCCGTTATCGTATACTCTGACTCACCTTGACAACAATTCAGTAATAAGGAAATATAAAGCCAAGGTAAATGACAGTCTTACCTGTCATCATTGAGGATTCATAGATTTTCTATTGTAGCAGCATTGACACATGATAAGGTTATTGGTTCTTGATCTATTCACTGCTCTGTAGGAATTGGATGAATACCATGGGGTCAAGACGCTCGGGTATGGTTGGACAGATGGGATTTCCCTCTGCTTAAATAGACCGCCTAATGCAGTGGATGAGTGCTGTGGCTGGTTGTGGCAAGTGAAGTATGTCACCTGATATATGTCACATGATTTATGTCACCTGATGTATGGCACATGACTGAAGCAGCGCAGCTCGATTTGCCTGCCAGAACTAGCTCGCTGGCTTCGCTCCATTTCAGTCAGACTACTCACATCTTATTTATTAAGATATTTATTATTCACAATAGAACATGTTTGTGTTTGGTGTCTAGGCTCCAACTTAATCACTCCCAATATGCTAACACAGGAATGATGGGAGTGATGAGCTAATACTGTAACCCCCCAACACTGCACAAATTCGGAGCCTGACGGATGAATCGGTATCTGCTATGTGTGCGCCATTCACCGCCGCGGTGTGGCCATTTCTCCATAAGCGCATGCCTGCTTGAGAATATGCTACCTAGTGAGCCTGTTATGTGTTCCACGCCACTGCGGTGTGGCTATTCTCCATAGGCGCATGCCTGCTGGAGAATATGCTACCTAGTGAGCCTGTTATGTGTTCCACGCCACTGCGGTGTGGCTATTCTCCATAGGCGCATGCCTGCTGGAGAATATGCTACCTAGTGAGCCTGTTATGTGTTCCACGCCACTGCGGTGTGGCTATTCTCCATAGGCGCATGCCTGCTGGAGAATATGCTACCTAGTGAGCCTGTTATGTGTGCCATGCCACTGCGGTGTAGCTATTCTCCATGGCGCATGCCTGCAGGAGAATATGCTACCTGTGAAACTGTGATGCGCACCATGCACCCCCGTGGTGTGGTCATTCGCTGTAGGCACATTGTCGCGGGAGAATATATACTGCCTGGTGAGGTTCCCCCCAACTGCCCTGGCTGTAGGAGAATATATTGTGAACTTGGCACATGGCAACCTATACCCCAGAATTTAACACTCTAAGTCCAGCAAACCACCTGAAATGCTGGCAATCTTGGACAATCCGTCTCACCCCTCCACAAAACACTGGACAAGCTAAGGAGCAGCTTCAGCCAAAGACTCATTCAACCCCGCTGCTCTAAGGAACGATACAGGAAATCGTTCCTCCCAACCGCAATAAGACTATACAACTCATCTACCTCTGTCAGAGCCACCATCACTGAACTAAACTAAATATACCTGTCTCAATTCATCATTTTATACAATAATATTGTCTTTTGCACACTCTGTCTACATATTCTTACACTCATAGTACATTATATTATCTATTGCATCGCCAAATACTTATATTTATACCCGTACTATATATAATATCATACTCTTTGTATATTCTTTGTATATATAAGTCTATATACACATATTTATACATGTGTACATGTTATTATTATTATTATATTTGACTATTATTATATATACTGTTACTGCTATTATTACTATATACTGCTATTATATTGGTATAATTACTATCATATATAAATATATATTATACAATTTTTATATACTATCTAACAATAGCATTACCATCATATCATCAGTACTATTACCATCATCTGCCACTGCACCTTATCTACCTATTTATCTTGTGTTTCTGTTTTTATTCTTTCTACCTCAATATTTTATTCTATTGTATTTTATTGTAATCAAATGTACCGGCTGCTATGACGACTTAATTTCCCTTCGGGGATGAATAAAGTAATCTATCTATCTATCTATCTATCTATCTATTTACAGACCTCAGAGTGACAAAGGGAGCCACAACAACTAGGGCTGCACAATTAATCGAATTGCATGATCGTCAGCGATATTGACATTTAAAATGCGTGCTTTGCTACATATCCAATCAAGCGCTTTCTCGACTAACATTCGCTAACCACCAGAGGGAGAACAAAATGGGAGTTGTCATGCACGCACCCTGCAGCGGTAGCCAGAACAACGTTTTGTCTGCAGCCAGTTCCGGTATTTCTTAGAGAGTAGAGACAGAGAGTAGCCAATCACGGTGTCGTGTGAAAGGTAAATCAATTATCAGGAGCAGAAGGCGAGGAGCTAGTACTTCGAAAAGGATCATCAACCGTTGTATGGTAGTTTTGGAATTTAGGGCAAGTGATGATAACCAAGAACAAATCATGCCAGAGTGCGTTTAGAGTTGTGTTTGCGCCGCATAGCAATACAACTACCTTGTTTAACCACCTGAAAAAACGACCCACAAACCATAGTACAACAAGTGCATCAAGGCCAAAACTAACATTACCTCCCTGAATCTCCGTCCATGTCCAACGTCAACAGAGAAAACCATAAACGACCATGCATGGTGCGACAGCGTATCCATCCCCTTCCCGAAGACACACTGGAATAACTGATGCGATCGCATTTCATTTGGCCAAAGACATGTGTCCAATAAATACTGTGAGCAATGATCAAGCACAACAATGGAGCCGTACATGTCCCTGACAATTCACTGCATTGATTGTAATTTGCAATGAAGAGTCGATGCTTACAGACGTCATTTTTTTCCCATAAGAACCGACAGGAGAGTCGATTGCCCAGGACCTAATGAAAGATGTGTACATTAGCTGGAATGTAGCACAACATGGAAGTGAAGCAGTGTTCTTGTGCCTTTAAACATGAAAATGCTATAAAAATATATTGTTCCTAAAATGTATGAATAATCATGATATTAATATTGATCTAAATAATCGTAATTATGATTTTGGCCATAATCATGCAGGCCTTACGACAACGCTGCGCACAGAAGTGTTGTGGTGTCTTGACACAACAGTAAACCACCACTCTCTCACATCCAATGAAGGATGTCCAGAATTTTCTGGTGCACTACCTCAAAGTGCACCAGATTGTAGTTGACAATCCGAAGACAAAATAGTTGCCCGCGAATTTAATATTCGATCATTCGTTAGTTACCTCATGCGCGTGTTATTCGCGCAGCTGTAATAAACTTTGTTTTACCGGAGGTGCTGATGGAAGTAGCTGAGGAGTGAGCCATCTCGCTCCCTTCCTATCCCTGAAACTCGGGCATGTGCAATGCGATAAATATAGCACATGGCACGTCCGTTGCGAAATCATCGCATGCCAGAAGTCATAAGAAAGTCATATATACAAGTTATTTACAATTATTGCATTCAACATCTATGAGGGCCCACCTGAGGGCCCAGCACCCTGCACAAGATTGAACCCCAACCCTTGGTTGGAGGAAGACCACTCCACCCACATATATATTATATTATATAATTGAAAGTTTCCGGAATAACAAAACATATTACCTGCTAGCATTTGATTCCTTTGGGAAAGGTACTGTTGTCAGGAGACAGAAGCTTCAGACCCATGGCTGGAGATTGGACTACAACTCCCATAATCCTGCTGGAGTGACGTACCAGGAAGTACTATAACACGAGCCGGTCCCGTAATTTTGTTTACATCACGTGCAGGGAAGATGGCGTGTGATTCCAGCCTGAATTGTTTCATTCATAACGTTCAGTGCAGACTTCATTCAGCAGAGGAGACAGGATGAAAGCCCAAGCGGATCCAGGCGCGCGTCCTCTGCCTCCGAGGGACAACATCCCGCGGTGAGGGAGAAGTTGGTAGAGCAGAGATGTCCCGGGAAGCAGGGCTGGACTGGCAATCGGGCATACCGGGCATTTTCCCGCTGGGCCGACGTCCCTCGAGGGCCGATGGCCGCCCCCGGGTTTTTTTTTTTTTTTTTTTCAAAAAAATAAAAAAAAATAAACTGACCGGCGGCCCACGATGTCTTGTTGACGGCCCTCGGCCCATGCATGTGTGGGGGGGTACTAAATTTGTGTCTCAGATGTCACTTCGGCACTATTCGGTGGGTAACCTAACCAATACGCCGCCATACGCATTGAAACGGTGCCTGCTGAATTCAAGTGCACAAGTGCGCCATCTGAGACAGAACCAATTATTACGCCCCACCCCTTCCTGTATTTAGCTATGCGCGCGAGAGTGGAAGACGGCAATGGACAAACCAAAGCGTAAAGGTGGAGCTGAAAAGCTCAGGGCCAAAAGGCTCAAAAATCTAGCCGCAGACGCCGGAAAATGTGCTAAAATAACTGACATGTTCAGTGGAGGTGCTTCGGGAGCCCCCTCCACCTCAGGTGAATCAAGCACCACCAGCACCAGTGGACAGGGCGAGGAGGCTAGCTGTAGCGATCCACCCATGGAGACAGCACAGATGGTGGAAGGGGGTGACGGTAGTATTAGCCATGAACAGGGAGGAGGAGATGATGAGTCCGAACCCGAGGCTCATGGACTGAGTGAGCCGCTGCCGGTGCACCAGGTAAGCAGCTATTAACATAAGGATAATACGTTTAGATGATGGATTTGAATTTAGCCAGCCGCAGCGATATGAAAATGATGCGTAATAGATGTGACAAACGGCTATGCTAATATGCTAATGAAAATGCTAGATGAGTAGTCATGCTGCACGCTATCATGCCTGACGGATAAGCAAGCACACAGCATAGCCCCACGATACACGCCGTTCACAGGTGGAATGCTGTAATAATAGTCGTTGGAAAGTTTTTATTACCACGTAGTATTACACTACTATGGCATTACACCAGGGGTGGCGGCCCGCGGGCCGGATCCGGCCCGACTGTATGTCACATCCGGCCCGCGGGTGATAAGGGTCGAATATTTTTTAGTATAAGTACTAAGATGTCCAGAGGGTCAGTGAATGGGTCGCGGTGGGACATGTGACAGTTCTTGACAAATGGCTGTGTGGAATGACGGGCTCTCATTGGCTGGTTGTTGGTGGCTCAGGGGTTAATGAGGAAGCGGAGGGAGAACACGAGTGTTGATGTGCGGAGTGAGGAGACGACGCACGGACATCTGAATGAAGTTATGAAAATAGCCGCTGCTCAGAAACTTTCCCCCGACATCGACAAGCTGGTGAAAGTTAAAAGGTGTCTGGCTTCAACAAGAAGCTGAAGTAGGCTGGTCTCCCCATTTATCATAATCCAGTGTGTTATGGGTGGGAGGGAATAAAAGGGCTTGGGGTGGACTTATAGCCAGGCTGGTGCCATATAGTCATATGGGTGTGTGGAAATATGGGTTGGGGTTGACTGGTGATGACTGGCAAAGTTAATGTGCCTTATCTGTTGTTGAGCCAATTTAATCTTTTTAGATAGCTCATATTTGGCTAATTTTTCAAGAACATTTTTGTTTTACTTATTCCTACTGGATATTCAATCACATGGCCTATTGTTGGACTACTTTATTCTGGTGCTTACTTTCTGTGACTCGTTTAGACCTGCTGGCCTTCTTTTAATTTGCCAGACTGTTGAGGCAGATGTTGACTACTTTTGCCGTCCAGACCGTGCTACACTGCAAACTTTTTTGAACCACCATCCAAAGCAAGATGCTCCAAACACAATGTCCCCCCCCCCCGCTCTGTGTGTGTGTGTGTGTGTGTGTGTGGGTGTGGGTGTGGGTGTGTGTGTGTGTGGCTGTGTGGGTGTGTGTGTGGCTATCTGTAGGTTTCATGAGTGTTTGATTGACTGTAGTGTGTGTGCCCAAAGAGCTGATTGGAACTGAAGAGCGCAGACAAGGCTATGCACCAAGTGAGTAAACATATCCACATTACCACGACATAAAAGCGTTAAAAATCTGATGTTGTATGTGCCTAACATCAGAGTGGGTATGTGCCCCCCCCCCTCTCTCTCTGTCCAAGGAGCTGATTGGACTGAAGAGAGCAGATAAGGCCAGTTCATCGGCAGCTGCCAGGGGCTCTCTTCTCTCAACGTCCAGGTTTTCTGCCAGCTATCATGACAAATTTATAGATTCATTTTAAATAAACAATTGAGTGTGAAGTCACTGCACATTTCCTGGTGTTTTTTTGGTACCTGAAAGAGAGTTTTTTTAGTTAAATTGTGCACCTTTTCCACTAGGCCAGAACGTTTGTACATTTAGAAGACATAAGTTACGTCAATTTAATGGCAGATGTGCTCCGCTAATTATGTGGGCCGGTCTGAGCCAAAAAATGCCCGGGCCGTTTTGTTCTCCCAGTCCAGCCCTGCCGGGAAGAATCCGTCAGCGAAGCTGCCGTCAGTGACGCTGCCACCAGCGTTTGTTCGGCCTCGCGGAGCCGCCTTCAGTCAAGAAGTAGTTGAAACTAACTCGTGGCTCAGACCCGATGAATTAAACGCTTCGGGTGCGCAGCTCCTCCAGGATGTGGTGCGCGCTGAGAGGCCCGCGGGAGTCGTGGCGCAGACGCTTGACGTCCGATTCACACGTAGTGAATCTTGAAGGACCGAGCCGAAATTTCGGAAATAAAGCGAACTTCTTCAGAGGAGGAATTACTCGGATTGAGAGAGACAACGACCCACGGAGGAACAACGGTCACTTGGTCAACGCTGAGACGCTGAAGCAACAGGTAGCAATACTGCAGCAGCAGTGCGAGCAAGAGGGGTTGATGGGAAATGTCTCTCTGGTTAAATAGACCACCTGATAAGGTGGGTGTGTATTAAGATGGTTGTGGAGATTGAGGTATGTCACATGATGTATGACACCTGATTGGCGCAGCGCCGCTCGAGTTGCCTGCCAGAACTAGCTCGCAGGTGTCGCCATATTAGTGGGGCAAAAAAAAAAAGGGCAATATTACAAATATCCTTTTCTTTCTTAAAGTAAGATGACAATTTGCTGGTGAACACTCTGGGTCGCCCTACAGGTGGGAGGAGCAATTCACATTTCACTGCTATCACTGCTCCATTGCTTCAGGGTATAGAGCTGATGAGCTGTGCATCTGACGACGGATGAAAAGGGTCCAAAGTTACGTCTCTGGTGACAGTGAATAAACATAGCACTAACCATGGCCTGAGATAATGTGTAAATCAAGCTCAACCAATATCACATGGTAGAAATAAAAAATGAACTGAAATGTTTTTATTCATAGCTCTTGTATATTGTATCTCATCCGCTGAATCTTAATTTTAGCAGCTCCTCTTGTTGAGGACTCCAACGATATACTGGTCAATTTTGGCCATGAATGTCATCTCCAGGTTAATAGTGACGATCCTTCTAAATTCTTCATTTATCTATTTAAAAATTAACCAATAAAAAGGCATAATATGTTAATATAAACAGACTTTATTTATAACATACTGTGAACCGTTTTACTAAAAAAAAATATTCACCTCGGCTAGGCCATCAGTCTTTAAGGTTGTTGATTGGTAGTATTTGATTGACATACACTTTTTCACTGATGGTCTGACAGTTGTTCTCTTCTTCAACTGTCATGTTCCAATGTTTCGAACTTTTCTTTTGAGAGTGTTCACATCAAGCTCTGGGCATTCAAGCCATATTAATTTGTATCTGTAGCCTCCCATATGATATTTCAGTTTTTGTAGCAATCCATAGCATCCTTCTGAATCAGTGCCCAAACAAGACAGCTGTGCACATGTTGGATAGGAAGCATACTGAAGGATGCTTTTAGATACTTATTAGTAGAGTTGAATTGTCTCCTTCTTTTAAGCTTCATCTCCTGAGGCAAGTACAAGCTCTGTGTCATAGGAAAAGCAAATCAATGACCAAGGCTGGCTAAGATGTTCAGGTGATGAAAGAATCGATGTATCCTGCAAGTGAGAAGAGCATCTGCTGTTGAGATGGATGGATGAATGGAGGTCATTGAAGCATGGCCAGAGGCAGCTGAGCTATAGATGGAGGAATCTGATGCACTTTCAATGGGATCTCCACAACAGTAAAGGTCATAGTAAATGTGGAAGGTTCAGATTCACACAGACTTGAGGATTCCATGAAGTAAGTTTGCTAATGTCATGTCCCGAAGAATGATCTGACATTTGGCTTGATGAGACATTGAATAACACTGCTTGAGTTCTATGATACATTTAGACACATTCTGTCACATCCACTAAACATTCATTATTGAGAAGACTTACACTGATAATTAGCCAGGAATCTTCGTTGCAATATTAAGAAATGTACTGTACTGCTGATTACTTATCATAGAATTTCCCTTTCACGTTACATTAACTGCTCATCAAATAACAACTAAATCTTAAGTTGTTTCAACGTTTCAAAGGAGATTCATGTTTAAGACAATTAATTATCAGTTATAGATCTGGGGGTGGATCTGTACAGTGGTCTGCCTTAGTGACCCCTGCTATAGAGATTCTACAACATGATATAGGCTTCCAAGCCCCTGTTTACAGATTGCACTTAAACACAGCATTAAACTGGCTGAATCAACCGACTTAAACCTCACACAATAATAACTAATAATAAGTCTAATAATCAACAGGCAGCTTGTTCCAGAGAACAGGACCATACTGACCTGGATCTGGTGGGAAAAAAATCTAAATTTGCTGTGATCCAACCACTTATGTTTGGGTGTTTACTTTAATCGACATCATGTACTTTGCTGTGAGCTGTAACATGGCAATCACTTGCATAGACACCATGGACTGCACATAACTAAATTTCCCCTTTTTATTTTTGTTAAATCTTCTCCTCATGCATTTCAGTTAGCTCTCTTCCTGATGTTGTTTATCTGCTCACATGTGCTCAATTATCCAATCAGATCTCCTTGAATGTATATCAACTGTGGTTCACTTCCTGTTTGCCAGGCTGGCTTTGTTCCTCTAGCCGACCACTTTTCAGCCATTATTGTATTTTCTTAGATTGTCCGTGTGTATGACCTTAGCCTGTATTTAGACATTGATTATTTCCTTATCCTCTGAGTTCCAACTCTTTGAGTTTTTGTTAACAAAAGCAATGGTAAATTAAAGTGAAATTAGCACATATAAAATGATTATGATAATGTGCATGCTAAACATGTCACTGGGTAGGTGACAGTGTTGGATTACATTTTTGATCTGGATTTTGTTCAGGTTTGATTTAGGGCAAATTTTGTAGGAGGGATGATACTATGAAATCAGTTGAGCCCTCAATATTTATATGTATATTTATAATTTTGGCACTCCATGTGAAAGAAGAGAACATGTCACCAGTGTAGCTGAATGATCCTGGAGTTTACTTTATCTGCAACAAATTAATATAATGTTGTCCATTTAAACTAGGTTTTAATATTTTTTCTTTGATTTCTTTGACTCCAACTCTACTAATCTACCTATCCATACTTTTTAATTGTCTATTAGTATTAACAGAGAGGATAGTTAATACAAATGTTGATTTTTGTTTTGTCATTTACTGGCCACAACTGATATGAGAAGATCATTTTAACATTGTGCCCTTTTTTACTTTGCTTATGTCGGCACACAGGCATTTGATAGTAATGAAGTGACTGGTTATGTTTCGTAAGTATTATCTCATGACACATTTGCTTTGCAGACACTGTTTGCACTGGCTTTGGCAGGATGCTGTAGTACAGTGACAGCTAGAACTAGATTAAGATTAAAGGTAGATATTTCTACGATGCCCCATGATGTTGTTTGACCCCTTGTTGTAATTCATTATTATCAGGCTCTAGCAGTAAGTCGTTAAAGACTGTACAGCTTGTCCATGCAGCACGTGTCCTGACAAGAACCAAGAAAAGGGAGCACATTTCTCCAGTATTAGCATCGCTACACTGGCTTCCAGTTAAATCTAGAATAGAATTTAAAATTCTCCTCCTCACCTTCAAGGCCCTTAATAATAATGCGCCATTTTACCTTAAAGAGCTGTTGTACCCTATCAACCCACTAGAGCACTCCGCTCCCAGAATTCAGGCCTACTTGTCGTCTCTAAAAGTAGAGTAGGAGCCACAGCTTTCAGCCATCAAGCCCCTCTCCTGCGATATAATCTCTCGCTTTCAGTTCGGGAAGCAGACACCATCTGTTCGTTTAAGAGTAGGCTCAAAACCTTCCTTTTTGATAAAGCTTATAGTTAGAGCCGTTCCAGGCTTGTCTTAGACCTCCTCTTAGTTATGCTGCTATAGGTCTAGAAGGTTGATAACATCAACTGGCGGTATGCATTAATAAGTGCGGCAGAGCGTAACTTAACCTATGTTCTTAACTAGGAAGCTTTTAGTTTAAAAAGGAATAGAAGTAATGATGTCTGATCTACTGAGTGAGCCACATGGTTTTCATAGAACTACCATACAAACCAGTAGCCAGTCAGATTTACCTTGAGCCTCAGTGTACCCTCAAGTTCGGCCTGTATCATTGATTACAAGGCAAAAACACTTGATGGTGCAAAGGGAATTTATGACACACGGAGCTTCTCTTTCCAGCTTCACCTTCCTCTTCTCCATCCTTATCACATCATAATTCATATCTAATCAATACATGTTTCTGACTTGACCCCTTCCCCTGAGTCCCTTTGCCTTATCGCCCGCAGATCCAGGGCCGCAGCTGTGGCCACATCATCATGGATTGCGATTTGTGGATCACGCATCAGAGGTCGCATTGGTGGATCCAGTGTGGTGGATTCTATATCATGCTGGCTGATTGTAATAATAATGGAGGATCCTTTGTCGCATTGGCATCAGATAATGGTGGTGGACCACGACCGAGGTGGCAGCTGATGATGGATCCTGACTGGCGGTAGTGGACAATGACTTTGGACTATAGTGGATCCGATCTGGATGATGGATCATGATCTTGCTGGCTGCTGACCATAGACTATGATTGCAGCAGGACTGCTTGACATATAGTCTTGAAGTTATCCTTCAAAATGTTTACCCTCATCAATGCTGCTAAAAACTTTAATCTTGATGATGTTTTCCTACACTTGACATCTATTGCCCTTCTGTCCGTTCTGGGAGAGGGATCCCTCACATGTGGCTCTCTCTGAGGTTTCTACGTATTTTTACACTGTTAAAAGGGTTTTTAGTAGTCCTTACTCTTGCTGAGGGTTAAAGACAGAGGATGTCTCACAATGTTAAAGCCCTATGAGACGAAATTGTGATTTGTGAATGTGGGCTATTGAATTAGAATTTGATTGATTGATTGTGATTGATGTGACTTGGTAGCCATAGCTGCATCTCTTACTGGGAATCAAGGTTAAAAAATGGAGGGCAAAATCCAACCCCTTTTCTTGGCATTGTTTTGTGCTTCCAAAAGTACAAAAATTAGTTTTTGTTGTGGAATGTACTGTGCTGTGCTTGATAAGTTTACAGGCTCTTCTCTGGCTCTAAATGTCACCAGAACAATATTGCGGCGACCATATCTGCCATATTTGGGCTTTATTTTTGTACAGTGGGAGGATGTGGAGGCACGTCATCCATCCTAATGCAGAGTCATTGGCGGGACTAGAAATACCCCTTCTCCTGTTTTTTACCTGAGCCATTTCTGAAAGTGAATTAGCATATTTTTATAATCAACATAATAAACTCATTTATTTGTGAAGAGGAACAAATTGAGACCACACTTCACAGGAGTTTGGTATTCAGAGGGGGGTGGGGGGGAGGGATCAAGTACACAGAACAGCCTCTTGGGAGGTACTTTTAACAGCTTGGTGGTTTCTATCTATTCAAATACACACTAATCTGTACTGTCTGTATAATGATGTGCTTGTCTGCTCACATGCAACATGTCCTATATGAGGATGTGTGTACATGCATCTCTATCCCCTGTGTGTGTCTTTGCTGCAGTACTTTTCAAAATAGCTTGACTCGCTGTCAGACATGCACTGAACTCGCCGACTGACTTCCCTTGCCTATTAAAAATGAATGGAGTTCCAACAGTGATATTCAAATTAGGATGGTTTGCAGTAGGTGTGTGTGTGTGTGAGTTTACACTACATATGCATCAATGGCTGCGTGTGTTTTTGTTTAGAACTGCCAGCATCACAAATGACCAACCTATTAATTAGGAATGATGCTAAACCTTTAGAGACGGCCAGGAGAAAAACTCAGAAGCCAAAAGTTCAATAAGGTAATGCATCAATTAAAATATTCATTAAGACTACCCCGTTTACTCTGTCATCCATGACAAACGACTTAATGCTGCAGCTCAGACTTCAATTTATTTCAACACACACACACTACCTGAGTCACCATGAATCAGGACAAAGCCAGTAGTCTCTGGAAACAAAGAGGTAAGCGAAATCAGCGAGGCTTCACTATGCATCCCAAGTGCCTGTGTCAGATTGTAAAGTTTCCTGAAGTGGGTGAATAAATGACTTGATACAGTTGTCACAGCTGCAGATGTCCTCTGTGTTTTATTGGGTACTTTGTAACTGTCATTTGTTGGGGCGAAATCAGTGGCTCTGCCCTCCAGCACAGTCACAACTCAAACCCATGGCTCCTCTCTTCCTCGGTTTGCCTAGCACAAATGTGGTTTCCTGGGAAATGAGATTCTAAAGGATGGTGGCCATTTAATAGAAAATTTCTGCACAAGGCTGTTTTAAAAAATGCTGCTGAAATGTTGTATTCATATCCACGTATAAAGAAACAGGGTATGAGACATATGGTAAGATTTAGTCATACATATTTTAGACTGAAAAAGCTAAGAAATGGTGTCCTTGACATGTACTGGGAACCGAATGTATTTAATAGGATCAAAGATGTAATTGCATTTGCAAAAAAAAATGGGTCTCTAATTAAAATTAAAAATGTATTAAAATTAAAAGGTTTATGGCTTAAATGTATTATTATAAATGCAGACCATTATCTATTGATATGCCAACACATTTTTAACAACTTTGAAATGTTCATCAAGATGAAGGTAGTCGTAGATTGTTTATATTATTTCCCTTGCAAAATATGAGGTGTAGCACAATTCTTAGCTTTTTTGTCTTCCTTATTTTATTTTATTTTATTTTGTTACCTTCATAGACTTTATATAAAGATGGATGACTTTACCGTGAAGCCAAATCATCTGCAGTGCCACCTACTGGCTGACTGTAGTTCCAAAAAAGTATGTTTTCAAAATATGGTTTCTTTTGTTTTAGGTCACTCTTTTCACAGTGATGTATATACTGGTACATTTTCTCGTTATTTGATTTAAAAAAAATGGTGTGAAATGTCATGATTCACAGCTGATAGCTACTCATGATGTATCGGCAGAATGTTAATACTACAACTGCACATCACAAACACTGCTGCACAGACAGACTGTCTCCAAAGACAAAAGTGTCATCCATCTTTAATTACAGTCTTTGCTTTCTACCACTGAACCAACCATGACTAATTCCAGAGATGATCTGTTTTTATTCATTGAAAATCACTGAAAGTAAAAAAAAAAAAAATTCAAAACAGCTTACACAAGATTTTTTCTTTTTTTTTTCTAGTTCTGACTTTATCCTCACTTGGACTTTAAGTTTGTGGAACTCATCTATCTTGAAAGTCGAGCACACAAAAGGTAAATTTTCCTATTAAAATATTAATTAAGTTTAACCCATCTACTCAGTCACCTGTGACAAATTGCATGGTTAGCGCTGGGCTCGCTATAACTTATTCTCTCGCACTTTCCTGTCTCATCATGGTTTACAATGTGCAAAGCCGACAGAGACGAAGTTGCTCGTTAGATTTTTCCACTGAGTCATGGTAAAAAAAAAAAAAAAAAATTACATATCTTCAGGGAAACGTCAGCGCTTTCATTTTGTCTACTCTTTTATCCTTTATTTCACATGGAGGAACAGAGGTAGTATACGTCTGCAACTGTCTTTGATGTATTAATAAATATTATGCATGGAGGTTACTGAACGGCCATTGCTGAAAAAAGTTGATGAAAATTATTATTAAAGGGATTTAAAAAGACTGTAATGATAAATGCATCCAAAAGCCTGCTCTGACAAATAACTTCAACTTATAATTTATAAATGATTCAAGATTTGCACTCTATACAGTACAATAGTACTGATCAACTTCCCAGCACACTACGGTGGGCTTTTTTTTTATCATATTCTAAACCAGATACTTGCAACAAGTGCACAATTGTGCACTCCTTTAGAAATTAAAAGGAAAGACAACAGTTTATTATTTAGGCTTTTAACATGGTGTATAGAGGATGCCATTTCAAGTTGAATTTGAATGCCTGAGCTTACGTCACTTCGATGACACCACACCAGCCGTATGGACGCATTTATATATTTTTTCTGTTTCATTAGGTCTGAAGAAGGAGCCACCAGTTACTTAAATTGGATTTCATTTGTCTGCAATTAACCCTGTCACTCCTACTGTGTTTTATGGACTCAAACACTTCACCCTCCCTTCCATTGGCGTAGTGGTGAGTAGACGGTGAGTGGATTTTTAAGAACTATCCCTTGAGTGTGTCACTTGTGAATTATCACTAAAATAAGGATTTTTTTTTTTCTTAGCCTAACAAAGAGCTATTATTATATCCACATGGAGTCTGCCATGCTGCACTGCCATGTTTTTACGGTAGCCCAGATTGGACAAACCAGACACAGGACCTTTCATGGTGTTGCCTTACCTCCACCATGTTTGGAAGAGGGAGGATGGGTGTACGCCTATTTAAATCCTACTGAGCATTGCCCTGGCAACTCTTGTTTAATAACAACCTGTCAAAAATGAATTCCTTAGAAATAATTCCTCAACCCCAAAACATCTGGAAAGACAGCATGAGTGTGTCCGTGGTGCAAATCAGTGTTTGTGTGTCTTTACTCTTGAGTGTGATTGTATTGTAACTGTGGTTTTGTTACTGAACTAACTGAATCCAGGGGCTAATTATGGTTGTTTGTGTGTGAGTCTTTCCTTGCTGAGCCTTACGGATGTGACTTTAATTAGGGAAAGAAGGGAGAATGGATTCAGTGAAGAGAAAGATAGGAGATATTCTTAGTAAAAGTGACAGACGTCTACAGCAGTAGAAAGATGGGCAAATAGTTTTTGACAGGTGATAAATACTTATGGAGTCTGAGAAGCATACTAACGATATAAAGCGGGCTCTGCATTGAGATGTCCATTTTTCAGTTTAAGCTTGAGTCGTATACAAGATTGCTAAATGTTTATGTGGAAAAAAAGGTTTATTTGTGAGAGCGAAATGAAATGTCGTGACAATTAGTAAAGATTTCTTAAAGGAAGAGGGACGGAGACAGTGAGGGATAGGCGATTAAAATGATTCCTGCCTGCTGCTGTCAAAGTGGATGTTTCATAATAGCTTAAACTCTCAGATCTGTAATGGTCATGATAGCAGACATGAGTGGTGCCTACTTGAGCCGGGCATTAATGAGACAGGGGAGGATTAAGTTCACAAATAGACCGTGAAACTCCAATAAATACAAACTTTTGGTCTCACAATTGTAATGCATCATCTCACAGTTTTTGTCAAAGGGAATATTATCTTAATGCTAATGGTTACTGTTCTGACTGTTTATAATAAACTGTATATGAATAAAGGTCCTTTCAGACAGAAACTGATTTTTGCTGGCCATAGGGTTCAGCTCAGAGCCCTCCACTGCTTTTGGTTTGCTCTATACTAGCCACTGTTTGCACAACAAATTAAAGAAATTATATGGTTCTCCAATTTTCCAGACAAGCTTAAAACATACCTGACACCTGTTCAAGGAACTCCAACACATTTTAGATTTTTTTTTCTTAGCATCAGTCAGTTTTGACCATGGCTGCTTACACTTTGCTCTGCACAGTGAAAAACTGTCATTGTACAGTGAAATCCATTGAAAAGAAAAAAGGTTCAGAGGGCTGCGGTGCTGCGTTCAATCTGGGAGCCTTCATTTTTCACTGAAGTAGGATGAGATACAAAAACAGGGTCCTTGTGCAACTGTAAACACAATCCTCTGTCCCACTCTTGGTGTCTCATTCATGGAAGATTGTGAAAATAAATGTGAATATATCATACGTTGATGACTAGATTGGTCCATGTCCCATCCACTAACCAGGAGGAGGTGGGATTTAGGACCATTATTGCACCCAGCCACCAGTTGATGATCAAAACATTTCAGTCATATCGCCCATCGTTGTATACAGTCTATGGTGTCTGATCTCAGCGGCCTGATAAGTGGCGGAATATACACCGCTGTTGTAACGACCGACTTATCCTTATCCTATAATAATCAATATTTGAATTATGTTCACATCTATCAGAATAAGGCTCATTTGAATTATGTTCACATCTATCAGAATAAGGCTCAATTCATACTGAGTATCCTATAAAAGAGCTAGTGAGGAACAATGTACAATAAAAAAGATAAATGACCAAACTTAAACTAGAACTGTTTATAAATTAGAATATACTTTCGAAATACTTCATTTACCACAATGATAGAATGACTAGTGTTCCTAAAATGTAATATATATATGATTTATTCACATTCAGAGCCTCAAGTGTGCTGAAATCAAATATATAAAGAGATGTAAAAGATAGTTATATAATACTTAGCATAAACTTTTAACTCAAAATTAAAGAAATTGGTCATCCAGGTCCTTGGATTCACATTCAATAGGAATGTGTAACACACAATTGTTATTTTTACAATGTATCCGTACATTGTCAGAGGATGCAGTGCTAGAGAGGACTATAATTTCCGTGTTAGAGATGAATAAACTCAATCACTCAGCTAATTAATTGTGATAACAAACTGTCAACAGGGGATATTGAAAAAATGGTAAGCCTTGATTGCAAGCAATTAATCTAAATCATATAAAGTTTGAAACCCAACCCTCTCCTGTTCGATATCAATAGCTCGGAGCGTCTGTATTTTATTAATGGAGGGCTGCAGTCAGTCCACTTGGCCATTAATTATAATAAGGAGGCACACATTTCTCGTTGTATAAAGGGTACTTTCGAAGCACTGTAATATATTTCACATATAGAAAATATCTGATTGCAGCATTGTAAAGCAGCTGGGGTGACGTCAGCAGAGTGTGATGGGTAGAGCACCATGTTCCTGATGTTCTTCAAGCCCCATAACTGTCTTGCTTTTCAGCAATGATCCAGGGCACTGGCTTTTTGAATACTTCACCCTGTGCAACACAGAGTAAAACCTATAAAGTACAACATTGCCCTTTAGCCTAGTGTACAACATTTGTCTTCCTATTTCTCTCTCTCACACCAGTGAACTATGACTTACAAAACTCACACACATTTCTAATCGGAGTCATGAACGTATACTTGTACAAGGAATTGAATGTATAATCACATATGTTATGGGTAGAGGAGCCATGATGGACATACCAAACTAGAATTATGCACATGCTGATGATTGCCGTAGTTAATACTTCTGTTGCTTATCAGTCATTTTAATTAGTGAGGCCAGTGTTAACAAGCAGGTTTAAATAGTTTCATGCTAAATTTCAGCCTCCACCACCATTAGCAACAACCTATAGGTAAATTATGAAGTGACAGCTTCTTATTTAACACAGTGCCAGCTCAGCCTATGTATGTCCTCATTTAGGACAACCATTGTCTATTTTAATGTGGGGATTAAGACAGTAACACATTCCACCCAACATGCTGCTCAAATGCATTACATTACTTTCAACAGTCACTTTTTCATTGAGACAGAAATGTAAGTAAATAAGTTAAATGCATTTTCTAAGAGCAATGTCCTGCAGTAAAGCAAAATTATACAATATCTTCCATGAATATAAGCATTCAATGTTACTTTTAAATGTTACATTTAAATGTAAATATTTTATATAAATCTCAATGTTAAGTCTAAATAAAAATATAAGAACCACATTTTACAAAGTGCACCCTACACACCTGTAGTTTGTATGATGGGTATTTTTATTTTCCCTAAAAGAAGGCCCAAAAGGGCAGAATTAATAATGAAAATATTAAATAGTGAAAAACAAATACCTTGGAAAAAGACAAACTCGCTGGACACTTTCGCTGGTTGAGAAACAATTTCTTAGGAGAGCTCTAAGACTCACAGTATGACACACAGCCCCTTGTTATGTTCTGGATAAGTTGCCCGACAGAATTTCCACAGCTTGCTGCAAAAGCAAAGAGGTGTCTTTTGCCCTTTCCAACAACCTACATGTGTGAGAGCGGTTTTTCTACACTAGCGTACTTGAAGAATAAGTACAGGGCAAGGCTTGAACCAGAGAATGACATGAGACTGTCGCTGTCTACCATTTCGCCACGAATAGACATGCTGTGTGGACTTCACCATGCCCAGATATCACACTGATAGGTCTCCCCTCACTCCACACACACACACTAGCAGTAGGTGTAATTTGCTGCTGGTGATCATGAGGTTAAACTTAAGTAGGCCTTAATTGTTGGTCTGATATTGTATGATTATCATTTGTGACATATTCTGCATTACTTTGTCAGCTTCCCTATTCAGTTGTAGCCCCAGCTTATGTTGATTGTTATTGATAACCATTACTTTAACATGCTCTCAACGTCATGTCATGTCAGCTACATGTCTGTACATTTAAGTCATGAACGTTATATATGATTGTACATATGGTTCTGCGAGGCAGTACAACTACAAATTGCATTTTAATTTTGTTTTCAATTCTTTAGCATTAAAAATCAACCGTTTTTGTTGTTGTTTACAAAGATTTTTCTAGATTTGTTTGAGGTTTTTAAATAAAACCAACATGGAAAACCAAATGTTAAAACTTCCTTCTATCCAAATGCACCCACGCACACAAGTAGTCATGCGCGTGCGTAGGCACGCGCATCAGTGGGCCGCGGATTACTTTCTTGTCAGAATGGTGGTCCTTGGGACAAAACCAGTTGGAAACCCCTGCCATAGTACCATGCCCACATTATAGACAGGATTTTTTTATGTGAACATTAACCATTGTAGGTTAACATCAGTAATCATGTTTAATGGGGTTGTGCATAATATTCCAATAGCAACGTTGTGTCTGGTAAGAGGGTTGATTGATGAACAGCAGCTGGTGTTGATAAAGCTGGAGATGAGCCTGTTATCTGAGATCGCTCACTGAGGCTGAGATGAGTTATGCAAAAGGGAAAAGTAGTATTCTCGCCTGGGAATGTAATTGGCTGGAGAGAGAATGAAAAATGTGTTAATCAAGCAGAACTGGTTCAAACTACATTTTGTAAACCCTTCTTAAGTTTTTTTTATTCCGGAAGAACAATGTCTTGCCTGCTTTGTTTCATTTCTGAGGACAACGAGAGCATCCACTGTAACCGATCCATCTAACTTTAAAAACAGTACAGAGACAATGTTGAGGTGTATATAAATATATAATATAATTTGAAAGCAATCTAAGGCGTAAGTGCACCAATGCTGCTTGCTTTCAAACCATGTACTTATATCCTCAGACAAAACCTTGTCCCATTTCATTTTGGGGGGACATTTTAAAGCTCAACAAGGTGTGCAAAAACCTGGGAGGAGCTAGTCAGGACTGTTCTCTACAAAACCCCAGCATTTTCTAGTGAGTGGAAGGTAGTCACTGCAAGTCAAAGATGTGGTTTTAGCTCTGCCAACTTCCCCATACAGCCACAGCATTGAGATCTCTTACATTTAATGATATTGCTGCCATGTCAGTTTATAAATAGTTCTGAGAGAGGTACTGGAATAAAAAGGTCATATACCTCCATACTTCTGTAGAAGATTTAGAACTCACCCCCACACTGAACACCTCTGATCCTCCTCTTTGCCCTCCTTCCACCCTCCTCTCACATCCGAAGACACTGAGTGCCAAACCTGCTTTCATGTGATCACAGAGAATAGAAATTGGTGTTGTGAGTGAGTCAATCCAGATGTAACCCCGGGCAAGATTGTATGTGTACTAAACAGCATCTGGAGCAAACAAAGGGATGTGCGATGTTGGTTGCATCCGTTTTATCACTCAATCTTGTCATTATTCGTACACTACTCTAGGCAAGAGAGACGGAGAGAAGACTGAACAGGGGGTTAGACTGAGAGAAGGCTGTTGGAAGTAAGGAAGGTAAAAAGAGGAGGAGGTGATCAAGGCTTTGTAACTCACTCATTGATCTCATTAAAACTCAAGCCTAAGACTGTTGTGTATCAGAAGTTTAAAAAAAATACACATTTCCCTCACTTTATCCTTTCATTGGACCCTAACGCCCCTCTCAAACACACAAACACACATCTCTCTTTACAAATCGAATTATGAACTTAATGAGATATTATATACAGACGTGTGTGTACGAGTGTGTTAGTTAGAACAGTCTGGAGCATGCTAGTGTAACTAGCACATCATGTAAATACTTACTGTATATTTACAATGAGCAGCAGCAGAAGCCTCAGGGGTTGAGTTGTGGAAAAAAACCCGTCAAGCTGCAGGATTTAATTCTGGAGTAGAAACCACCTGCTCACAAAACAATGCTTATATAAGTTCATGCAATTTAAAAACAGGAAACAACATGATAGAGTAGAAGTTGTAGCATTTTTGGCATTGAACTGTAGCATTTTTGGCTTTGAACATTCTATAACATGAGGTACCTTTGTGGTAACAAAGTACGTTTGCTGCAGGGACTTTGTTTCCACTTGCTACATCAGCTCCTAACTGCAGCCACCTTTACTTGTGTACTTTGCAGGAGGAACTCATAGTGGTCATTAAATAAATGATTAAAAAAATAAAGTTTAATTAAACTTGGGGATTCGCTTCAAACAGTCAAACCTGCAGGGTCCAATAGGATCAACTCGATTGGTGACTTGAAGGGAAAGTTTCTCTCACCTGATTTAAGGGAGCTGTAATCTGGGGGCTGGTGATTTCAGCCCCTCCTCTGCACAGCAGTTAAGTGGTGCTTTAGATTGAGGATTATATTATCACTGACATTATTGACTCTTTTCTTGTCTCAATGCACAGGGACGTGAGCAATTGCTTCGCATGTCATTGAACTGTATAGACCTGCATAGGGACATGTAAAAAGAGACCGCCGTGTATGACTTAGCTTCAGTGTGTGTGTTAGATCATTGTCATATCTCCGGTTACTGAGTCATTCTCTGCTCCCTGTAAAAATATATAATAATAGAACAAAATATATAAGCAGTACTGAAAATAGGAGATAATACAGTTAATTGAGGAATTTAAGCCGCCCCTCATTTTACTCCCCGCATCCTAATCTCGTAAACTTTACTCAGAGGTGATTTGGTTAAACATTTTCAAGGTCCCCTGTCATCTATTATTCAGCATGTGCGAAGTGTAATCGGTCAAACCAGCTGCTGCTTGAGGCACAATGTGAGGACATTTTCTAAGAACTTCAAATTAATGATGGACAGTTAAAACTGTGATTGATAGACTAAACCCAGCATATTGCTTCTCTAATTACAACTTCCCTCAATGTCAGATCTTTGAGAGGTGGGACCTTAATAATTGGATTTGGATTAAATTGTTGGTCCAAAACACTTCAAATCCAATTGGAAACATTTGTTTTCAGTATTGTAATCTACAAAAATCAGAATTAAAAAAAAAAGGTCTAATTTCAACTGAGTTTATACTGGTATGTTCTTTGCCAGAGAGTCAGAGGACGTTAACAGCGCTTAACAAAATTAATTTGTTACGTAATTTATTGGATTCTGAACAGGCAAACTGAGTACCAACACTAACATTTAGATATAGGCCTAATGTGGTATTAAAGTGTGAGTGTTGACATTTATAAATCTCCCTTAACATGTTTTTGAAATAATTATTCTCCTCAGGCCAAGTAAATCATATAGCTCTGTATTTTCCTCCTCTCCCATGTTTATACTGTGTCCATAGTATAGGCAGTTCCTTCTCTGATATGTGTTCCAACACTTGGCAGTTTGAGTCTTTAGTTATGTGGTACTTTGTCAAGCAGAGTTAAATGTTTCCTTAATGGAGCTCCTACAAGTATTGCTATACACCATGCAGTTTTTAAGTATATTTGAATTTCTCATTGGTTTTATATGTTACTTTAATTGTTTGTCTTAATTATGCAGCTAGTGTGGGTTTCTGATCTGATCTATGCTACAGGTGCATGGAATATATATATCTTACTTTTTTACATCAAAACATTTAGTTTTAATCATGCAACCTGATTGTGGCACATATACCTGAGATTTTCTTCTAAATGGTCTCCCAAGTGAACCATGAAAACTTAGCACTGTATCACACTGAAAAAGATCAGTGTTTTTTTTTAGATTGGAAATGTGTAATTTGTTTTTAAGGTAGGTTTATGATCAGCTGATGCAGGATCTGCTTTGGGACTGTTTGGGACCTTTGGGTTTGTTCACTTGTACTGGCCGTCACGTCTATAAGCCACTGCAGGAAGCCGGAGTTTCTTTTCATCAGTGTTGTTCGGAGCCTTTGCACCTGATGATCCACCACTATAAATCTTCCTCAATTGGAGTGTAGCTCCGCTCACGCTCTCATCTTAACGTGTCACAGGCTATTAAACACTCTATTTGTCACTCACTCACACTCACTCATCCTCACCACATTTACAACCGTATCCCATTGTGGATGTTTGTCTTTTGTCTTATTGCTTTATGCTATTTCAATCAAACCACAAGTTAAGATGGATGCAAAAGCTTTATTTAGTAGACTTGATGTCGACACTGTTGATTAGTTAGAAGTGTGTGGAGTAGGGCCAGGTACGGAACATTGGTACTTTTAAAATGTATATGATACATGATAACACCCTGAGTCAAATCACACTGTATATAAAGATGGATATTATGATAGTGAAGCCAAAGTTTTTGGCTGCAGTATGAGTCATAAATCCTGGCTCCACCATGTTTGTGGATGGGAGATTTTTTATTTCTTATCACACTGATGTATGATTTTGTTTTAAATAGTTATGTGATGCTTTAAAAACAGGGTGATGCATCATGAATGAAAACTGAAAGTGTATTGACAAGAAGATCAATAAAGGGAAGGTCCTGTAAGGACATCCTTTCTGCCCAAATGTTGAGTTAACATGGGTCAGGAGTGGTATGTGTCTTTCATTGGAAAAGCACTCGTCCAAGACTACGAAGTAGGAGGAGTTATGGGATTGGTTACTGATGAGCATTGTACAACATCATAAACTATCAAAAATAGCAGCATATAAAAGTATCTTCAAGTGCATCCTTGTATTCGGAGGAAGACAGTTGCACTCAATAAGGCCTTTGGAGCACAATCTTCTCTCTAAGTATCCTTGTGCACCTACACTGGCCAGAGCAACACATCTAACCTGTGAGAAGACACATCACATCCAATCTGACTCGTCTCTACAAACTTAGTATCACAATGTAACATCACCATCCACTGGCATAACTCTGAGAAATTGTCTATGGTCTCTATTTATATAGCGCTTTCTTGACGACCACTCAGAGCGCTTTACTGTTGTTTGCCACCCACCATTCACACAGTGCATCATGGGGAGCACTTTTTCCATGACAATGGCACAGTCGTCAAGCAGTTTGGGGTTCAGTATCTTATCCAAGGATACTTTGGCATGCGGAATGGGGACGACTGTGTTCCAACCGCTAACCCTCTGTTTAGACGACAACCCGCTATCCCCCCTGAGCCACAGCTCCTATATAAAATGTTATCTGTGGTGAAATTGCAATGAAATTACATTTGTGACTAAGCGAATGCTCAGGACTTTAGATGAGCTTTGAAGCAAGAAAACAATCAATGGGAAAGCAGCTGTTGACAGCTCTTACCAAATAAAGTGTCAGCTTGCTGGCTGTGTTTCAGAACAGCCACAGAGAGAGGATGAGCTACAGGACTTCTGAAAAGTCCATTTAAAGCAGACATTGCCCGGAGATTTGAAGCCCTGAGGTGGAGTTTTGTCTAGTTTATTGTGTATAAGCAATTTACAGCTATAGGTATGTGAAATGAACAGTGTTTCTTAAATCATAAGCATTCAAATATGATCAGTTTACTGTTGCGATCACAATCATGACTGATGCAAATAGACCAGCAGCACAAGCACAGTTTATTATTTAACATCAGCTCACCGTATTATGAACGGTCATCTCATCCTGTTTCAGTTAATATTTTAAAAGTTGAAGTTTTATTATGCTGCCTCTGTAGCAGGCCTTGTACATTATTAACTCGTGCAAAAGAAATTTCAGTGATTCTTTGATTTTTATGGGTGATGTTGTGTGATTGGACTACAGATGTTGCCATGTGCAGAAACCAGGGTAAAGCTGTAATAATGTACCATTATCGGACAATTGAGGGGCACATCAAATCAGCCCCCCCCGGCTCCTGGAAACATCCCCTCAGTGTACGTGTGAGGTTGTCAATGACACAAATCACCTGTTAGACGGTATAACCACTGTCATTTCCTCTATATAGCCGTGAAACACACCACACAAGCAAACCAATCAGCTTGATATAGTTTTCGCTCATCCTCGTAATGTGTCTCTGTAGCATCTCTGGCGGTCAGGTTACTCAGATTGTGTGTGCTTGGTGGTAATTTTCCAGTCTTCTCTCCCCCAACCTCTCCACTGACAACACATGGGGCCGTTTACTGGGAGCGCAGCCAACCTGGCTCGTGGCTCATCTCAAACAAAAGGTGCTTCTCTGTAGATTTTGTAAAGCCCCAGGTGGAATTGACAGTGACGGTCACTTCGAATAGTCGTGACTGAGTGTGTGCTGTTGACAGAAAACCAGGGAAGTACAATGCTGTGATTTAATTTCAAATCTTCGAAACATGATTGTAGGAGAATGAGTGTGAACGAGAGAAAAAAACTGATTAAGTGTTTCTCAGTTTCAATATGAGGCAAGAATATATATGATAACTGGCAAAAACTCTTTTGGAATCCATTTTTTGTACTGGAGAAACTTTTGACTCACATGATAAAAGAAGCTTGTCGGACAGTGTATGACATTCAGGAGAAGATAGTGCTAAAGCTGCAAATATAACAAACCTGTTGTTATGAAACAAAATCAGGGTTTATTGCCAAGTAGGTTTACGCATGAGAGGAATTTGCTCTGGTGAGTTTTTTGCAAGCATAAATATAACAATATAAAAATAGTGAACAATATAAAATATAACATAAATAATCATTGCAATGCAAAATTGTGACACTGATGCTTTTCATGATCATTAAATCAGTAAATGTCAGGACCGATGAATAATTATGAATTTTACATGAAACACCTGGAATGGCTTCCTTTCATTTGTAGTAAATATATTTGTTATTTTCGTGTGGTTGAAACTCAGCATGTTGATGCACACAGCTGCAGTGTGCCTCCCTGACACACTGGCACTATGATTGATATGTCAGCGCCCTGCAGCCAGGAGAACTGAAGCAGTAATTGCTGTTCGAGTCATAGTGTTCCAGTCAATAATATTATTTTCACAACTCCTGGGTGTGCTTATTGTTTTCTAAATTATTTCAGGATAGCCTCATAGTGATGCAACTCCTCTCCTGCAGTTTCATCTGTGAAACCCGAGGCAAACTGAAACCGTGCCAAGGCAGATAAGACAGTATATCAAACCAAAGTGTACATTACCTTTCCACACAGTGAAGATTTTTCACTTAACTTTAAAACATGACATCTTTTACTAGAAAATAATATGAATTTGATATAATTTGATGGTTTATATCTTCATCTTCTTCAGGAATTTATGTGTTTTTATCTGCGCTTGTCTTTGAACCCATTACATTTTGGTTTAGATCCGTATCAGGGGGGTGAACGCAGGATTTTTTTTCAGTTTCCTTAACATAGGGTTTTTTCCAACATATTGATGTCTCAGAGAATAATTCATGGATGCTGGCGGGGGAATTTAATTTTTAAGACCTGGGCCACACTGTGCAGACATGACGTGACTGTCTCGCCAATCTGTTGCATCTTTCAAGCGCGCCTGCTTCAGAGCTGCATGTTTCTGGTATATACAGTATTTCCTCAAATAGAAATGGGTCTAAATGCTCAATCACATACAGGACTGTATGGTATGAATCCGTTCATCTTCTGATCCTTCATTTACAATTAAAAACCTTGTTTAAACAAATGAATGGATTCAGACAACATGAAGGGTCAATGCTTTTACATTTAAATGGGTGCAGGAAGTGTAAGTGCAGGAATATTTAAGTCTGCGACATATTAAAGAAACAGACACTGAAACTGTGGTGAAAGATAATTGTTACTGTTTATTTTGCAAAAGCAAGACCCAGGCTTCCAGTGTTGCATGGGCATTAGTTTCATTCTAGGTTAATAATAATAACATTTTTAGTATTTTTATATATCAACAAATGATGTGTCTTGATATCATCAAAATACACAGATCATTTTATTTAGGTTCAAAGATCATTAAATTGACGTCTGGGTAAGTTTCATTCTTGACTTCGGAGGCAGTAGTTTGAGAAAAAAGATGAACTCAAGTAACCCCTTTCAAAAACACCTCAAGCCCAGTTGTCAATTAGAGACCTTACACTGTAAATATGGCTTCCCTTTATCTTAATTATTTCATGAATACCCAGTTATATAAACCACACCAATAGTAATACAGTGTCATCCACATCATACATTGTCTCAAACCAAGGAGCAAGGAAGTGCCATCCTGTGCTTGTCTTCTCAAATAGAGATGATTGATAACCTCCTCAAATCATTCTTATAATTAATAGAACAAATGATGTCTTTCTCCCTCTGGGTGAGTTTTCTCAGGTTACTTCGGCCATAGTCCTGAGATACGTTAGAGACTCTTAAATAACCGGAGGTGTGATTGGTTGCTTGCCTCTGTATGCTGGCCCTGTGATAGATGAGCAACCTGTCCAGGGTTTTCTCCACCTTCCACCCAGCAGGGATTGGCCCCAGTGCCCCTTATAAAGATAAGCGTTATAGATCATGGAGGGATACCGGAGTTTTCTCATGAATTATTATTATTAGATTATAAAATCCTTATTCAGACGTGTCACATAATTATGAGATTAAAACTATTTATCTTTCTATTCCTTTGGTAAATCCATAGCACCTCCACATAAATGTTTATATTATAGCCTTTATTATTCTCCTATTTTACAAAAGCAACGAGGACACTTTAGCCAATGTTAATTCTCCTTTTTTATTTTATGTTAGTATTTTCAGCACAGGGAGGAGGTGTGTGAGATCAACTCTCATTAAACAACAAGTGGCTATGTGTCCGGTAGTGCAGCACTACAATTTGTAAATGTGTTTTAATGCAAGCCTATTTCATGCATGACTCTTATCTTCTGTTCACCGTACACCTAAAGGCTTCAAGCCCCAAAATCAGCTGATAGAGATAACTAAGAAGATGTTTGTTTTTTGTCACTCACATTTACCCTCCAATGGGAGCAGTGTCAATCCAAAAGGACCAAGAATCTTGCAAAAGTGTGTGTTCCATAGTATGAAACTGATGAATGCAGTGTTTTTTCTATACATCATCTTAAATGAAGCATTTTTAATGCACATGATATTGACTTCAATATGTGCATCTGTCTTGCTGCAGGGCCGTGCTCTTACAGGACCTCTCCATTAAAACAAAACCACTTTTAACGTCCTAAAATGAGCGAATTACAGGCCATGTTTATGGATGAGTGGGTAAGATGGCTGGCTGATTCACAGGCACACCGATTGGCTGAGTGCTTGAATGGATGACTGGCTAAATAAATTGGCCAGATGACTGAATTCCTAGCTGACTGTATGCATGCATGCTCTGGACAAATTGCAGAGTGGAACAGCGCACGGCATGAAAATACACCTTCCTCTTGGGACAAATTATTGTCCGTTTTTCATTCTCCATTTTCTACTTGGCTTCCTTGGAATTAGTAGGAATTTATTACAAGCTGAAATGTATCTGAGCCGCTCACAGAGCTATATCCTGAGACTGCAGAGATGCACCAGGTTAAAGTGCATGATGTAGTGACTGGCATGACTGGTTTTTAGATTATTTTTAGATAGCGCTCGCTTCCCTGTGAGTGACGCAGCAGCTGGCTGCTCGATTGACTGTCTGAAAGATTGACTAGGGGGACATTGATTGACATTTGACTGTTCAGCTTACTTGATGGATGAATTAATAGAGCAACACAACAGCAGTGGAGCTCAACTCTTTATTTACTAAAAAAATACTTACAACAATTAAAATAATTTGCTATTGGTTCTTTTGTTGCTGTTTAGACTATATCTCTTGGTGAAGATATTTCTGTGACCCGTGGTCTTTGCTGCTTTTAGACATGAACTAAAATCCGAATAATCTCCTCAAATTAACAAGAGGGGCTATACGTGAGAGCAAGAATGTCAGAGTCAGTTCTAATCTTTATGAACAGATTTTTTTATTTATTTTTTATTTGCCTTTATTTAACCAGGTCGGTCCCGTTGAGATACAATGACCTCTTTTCCAAGGGAAGCCTGGCCAAGACAGCAGCATACAAAAAATGTCAACAGTCACAAGACACACAAAAATCACATAACACAGATCAAATAAGATAAGTTCCCTGTTCCCTTAAGATAAGGCAACAGGACTAAAGCTCCGGATTCCCACCAAAACAAGAACAAGTGCGGTATGAAGCCGCTCCAATTTCTCTCACACGAGTCTTCAAAGTTTCAAGGTTTATGAGCTCCTTTAACTTAAGAGTTTTTTGCAGTGCATTCCAAGCAGCAGGTGCAGCGAACTTAAAACAGTGCTTACCAAATTCAGTGTTTACTTTGGGCATAACTAATAAATAAAGCTCATTTGAACGTAAGCAGTAATTGCTCTGGGATTTAAAGATGTACTTACATAAGTAGTGGGGGAGCAGACCCAAGATAGCTTTATAAATAAAAATATGCCAATGTATAAGGCGGCGTGCTGCCAGAGATGGCCACTCAACTCGAGCATATAAGATGCAGCGGTGAGTGAGGGCTTTACAACCAGTGACAAACCTTAAGGCACCATGATATACAGTGTCTAGAGAGCGCAGACAGTTATCTGGGGCAGATTTGAAATATTAATATGCAGAATCGTTGGATGCCTGCAGGTAAACAGTCCGTGTGTAGAGCAAAAGTGGTGGAACATACATTAACAAATTAGCCAAAATGCTATTAGGATCTAAAACGTCACCGAAAGTAATTGCTCTTAGTGTTTTGAGGCGTAAACAGAAGATGGAGTCTTGGCCTGGATACCACTGTTTACATTAGAAGCCCCAAAATAAAGAGCATTGCCCGCAGAAGCTGTCATCCGACCATAGCCCATGTTCTCTAAAATCTGACCAGCTCATATCATGGCAGCCACCTCAAGCTCATTTCACTCTCTTAGCAAACTTTAGGAAACACTAAAAGACTGCAGCCACGCTCTTAGCTTAGAGACATGAGGCTCAACAATCAACTCACTGCACATTTCACTTCCTCAAAAGAATATTAGCATTAGGATAAATATATGTGAAGGAACTGTTCATTGGATGCATGTGACGCACACAGCTACATGAGCAGTGTGCATTGTTGACATATTTCAGTTTGAATCAGTGTGACGCTCACCTCAGCGTACAAAGAGCAATCTTTCTGAAGCATCCAATTAATTCTCTTTTGTGTCCGGGCAGGAGAAATCAATGCAACAAAAGGAACTGCATGCACTTCAAACAAAAATGTATTTAAACTAAGTCTAGTCTGCTGGCTATAACCATTGTAATGGAGTGGAGTACAACTGCAGCCCTTTTTGTCGAGAAGAGTTGATTAGGGAAACACCCCTCGCCAACCCAATGTCATCTGGTATGGATAAGGTATGAGTTACACAGATTTTAATTGTCTAGGAAGCTGTAGAAATGTATTGGTCAACAATTTTTTGTACATTGTTTTATCTACTGAGGTGCACAGATTTTATTTTACTCACATAAACATCAGACACAATTTCAGCCAGATAAAAGCTATTTAATGATCGTTCATTCAGCCATCCAACATCTGTTATACCAGACACAACAGAGCGACGCTGTTCCGCAACAATGCTCTGCCATTCTGTCTGGAGTTTGTCAAAGACAACACACACAAAAACACACACTTAAATGTGCAGACCGAGGCAAGACTGTCACACATTCATAAGGAAGAAACTTTACACCTGCGACCACAAAGGTGTGAATACTGGTATTTTACTGCATCATCAACACAACAAACAGACACACGCAAACACACCACAAGCACAGTATCAGTCAATTTACCATGAATGCCATGTTGTACATACTTTCCTCCTAGACTCGGGGCTCAGGAAAGAACACAAACATACACACATCAGATACATAAACACACTCCTCAAACGCACAATGTCCCTAACTCAACAGAGGGATGTGTCTTGCTCTGATGCTCTCAATGTTGGTGTGCGGGACTCATTTTGTTACATCTTTAGGACCTTTTCCAGCATAAAGAATGATCTTGTCAGGAGCAGTAATGGTCTTGGTTAAGGTTAGGGGGCAGATGTAAATTGGGATGTAATAAGGATAGCTGTGCAAACCTGTGTGTTTTGTGTGTGTGTGTCTGTGCTGTCACGTCAGGTCGTGCATCAATATTCTGCTGTAATTTGACAAGCACTTCTCAACCCCTGAGATACACTGACACACACACACACAAAAACACACACACAAATACAGAGAGACAGTGGGTAATAAAAAAATAGAAGAGGGGGAATGAACAGAACAAAGAGGATGAGGAGTAGAGAGTGAGGTTTGTAAGAGAAAGCTGAAAGCTGTCTGGTACACTCACATTGCTCCAACCCATCCCAGAGGGAAGTGCAATTCATCCACCATTTCCAAACCCTCCCGAAGGGAAAGTATCATTTTCCGCTGCATAATAAACAGCAGAGTGGAGGAGAGACGGCAATAACACTTACAGAATAGAAATCACTGCAGGAAGAGCTTGGCGGTCTCAATCCCTCTGTCTCACTCACACATGCACTCACCTGTATGGCTGTAGTTTTGAGGCCTTTCGAGATTTAAGAGAGCGAATGTGTTGTGGGAAAGACGCACGTTTTATTTACAATTTGAATTAAATGGAAGAAGACATTGAGTCATATGTGACCTCAATGCAATAGCGCTGTGGCATTCTGAGTCCTGTGCCACATACTGAGACAAATTGGAGACATATCAGATGATTCACAGTGGGACTGATTCGTTGGTGGGGCCTGCTGATGGTGCTGCTGGGCAATCAAGAGGAGTGAATTGATTGTTGCGAACAACCAAAGTGCACAAAAATTGAGCAGCCACAGATTAATCTGCAAGTTTATGTGAGCTCTGCAGCAGGCCTGTAGTTGACATGAATTGACAGTGAAAGTACAAATTGATCATTCGGGAATCATCCCCTCCAGCAGATGATCACCTTGTATCCTGTGTAAATGTTGGTCAGTCTCAACTCCATTCAGTATGATGATGGTTATGACAAAATAATTGTTGGAGGAATGGTATCAATATAGTGACCATTGATTACCACGGATTAGCTCAAGCTCCCTCCACAACTTTCAAAGAACCGGCTGCATGGATAATGGTTTGAGAGATGGATGGCAGTGGAGTACAATTCACCAAAGTTTTGAATAGTTCATGCTGGTGGGTGGTCATTGTCACTAAACACTACTAGTTCAAATCAGATAGTGGGTAATGGAGAAGTCGGGGGATCACTGAGAGACATCAGCTGAGAGACAGTCTTGACTTAAGTGGTGAGCGAACCCACATGGCCACCCTCAGAGATGTATGACCATGTGCAATGGCCTCTCACTCGCAAAAAGCAGCAAAAAACAATAGAACATAGGGATTCGCACACCATCACACACCTGCATCTTCTGTGAAGTGTTTGGTGCTGTTGCTTCATTGTAGAGCTGTCTGCAGTGCTCTTTCCGGCGCTGTCTGTCTGTCTGTCTCAGAAAATGTGGACGTCTGTCGGACTTGCCATCAGCATCTGTGGCTCAGCGGACAGTCAAAACATCAAGAAAGTGTTTAGTGTCCTGTGCAGGCAGACAGACTTCGGCGTAACAACAAATCTATTGTCACTTTGCACATGAGAGTGAATTGTGTTCCTGTTCAGTGGGCAATCAAATTATCAACCCTCATTAGCAGGCAAGAATTGGCCTGTAGGCCGGCATGTTTACAGATCTCTATTCAGAAATAGTAACATGTCAACATACATGTTAGTATTGTGCAGTCTGTTAACTGTGAGGCGGTCATGGATCAGCAGGTAGAGCAGGTCGTTCATTGATATCAAGGATACTGTTACTGAGAAACTTTTCTTCCTGAGCTCGCTCTCTCTCTCTCGCTCTCTCCTCAGCAATTTGTTTATTTTAATGAAGTGTATAATGAAGATTTGTGGCCTTGTGCCATGTGAGAACAGGTGGTCTTGGGCTGCTGAGCCACTTCACACTGGGTCAAGGACGCAGACCCTGTGATTTCAGTTGGAACCAAGAGGTAAAATGCCACGAGGTGCCAAGAGCCCCAGCCATGACTTGGCAGACGTACTACAGGTACACATAGCCTCAGCGTAATGAACCTGGGAAGAAAGAGGGATGAAGAGAGGGAGAGATGTACAGATAAAGTAAAGACAGATTTTACAAATTATGGCTTGAAGGTGTCCTCATCCTCTCCGCAGATGGCTTTAAATATTTGTAAATATGAATCTATATTATTCATCCAACAGTACCACCTTTACACTATTATAGTTACATACAAAAAAACTTATGTTTAAAACAGAGTGATGAAATGAGCACAGAACAATATCAGCACAAAAGAAGCTGTGAAGGAAGATATAGTGAAACCTCAAGAGGCCTTGAGAGAAACCATTCAGTGATGGCTTTATTGTTTTGCTTGCAAATATACACATTTATAGGTTGAAGAGTAATTTTATTATTTTTACTACAAGTGTGAGCTAGTTTACCCCATGGTTTATAGATACAGATCACCACCAGAGCTGGCAGACATTATGTTATTATGCCCGACCTGAGTTACAGAGTAACTGTAATGTAAGTAATAAACTGAAGCACTGAGTTTGTGTTATCCTTTCACGCAGTTGTTGTTACCATGAACACCAATTGTGTCTTTATCCTATTACACATGTGTGCACCTTCTTAAATGCCAAGAGCGTTATCTCCCCCAAGAAGGTACATTTTTGGGGGTTTGTTGGATTGTTTGTTAGTAAACAAGATTACACAAAAACACCTGTTTCCCAGGGATAAATACATGGTTATTTGTGAAAAAACTTAAGGGAGGGCGACACTGTGGAACGGTGATTAGCACGGTCGCCTGTGTTAGCCACTTTCAGAAGAAGGGAGCCAGTTTGCATCCCGGCTCGGCCAGGATCTTTTTGTTTGGAGTGCATGTTTTCTCCTTGGTAGCCTCCCATTGTCCAAAGAAATGCAGATTGGAATTAGGTTAATGGAAGACTTTGAATTGACTGTGGTGTGAATGTGAGTGGGAATGGATATGCGACCAGGGTGTGCCATTCCTCTCGCCCAGCTTGGGATTGGGTCCAGCTTCCCCTGCGTCCCTCCAAGGATACGGGGTATAGATGATGGTTGGATGGACATTTAAGAGACTGATATTTATGAATGCATGAAATTTGAGAATGATGACAGTTGGAACATTTGTTTGCAAAAACTACCTAACCGCTTTCCACTAAACTTGGTGAAGGGATAGGGCCTAAGTGCTAATATTATATTATATTTTTAAAATCCTGGATAGAATATTGTGCGCTTGACTTTGTCATATCGATTTAATTGCTTTGCTACATTAAATCACCAGTGCAGTGGTTGTTTATTGTTATTATGGCTCATTTTTGTCCATTTGGTTTATTTAGGATTCTTTGGTCATTTAAATAACATGGGAAGCTCATTATGCAATGAATGTCGTTTTATAATAATATCACACCCCTCAAATATGCAAATAATTTTTTTAATTGGCCTTTTAAAATTTAAAAAAGTCCTGTTTTCAATTTTCTTTTTATATTGAAAATGGATTGATGGTAGATGGGTTCACAGGTGATGATTAAACAAACTAATTTAATGACTTGAGACATTCCTTTGTTAACACAATGCCTTAATACAATGACAGAATACATTTTTGTTGTACTAGAATTGTGGCAACAGGCACACAGGTAAATTGTACCCGTTGACGGTTTTAGGTATAAAGAGCGATCCTTGATTGTTCTAGTTTAAAAAAAGAAAATTGCTAACTTTAAAAAACTAAAGTAAAACCACTCTAACAACCCCATGGGTGTAGTGTAGCATAATAGTTGTGAATACAGTTTTCAGTTTGTGTGTGTGTGCGCATGTGTGTACTCACTAAATATCAAAATATTAAATTACCCATCAGCGTTTGAGATGGATGTTCCACCACACGGCAAACATTTTCCCTCATCCATATTATCCATATTAATCTGTTAATCCCTTCATCTACTTAAACATTCTGATGCCCGCAATGTCATTCACATCACATACGAATAGACACTGATGCCTCTAGCAGTTGACCAGACACAAACGGCCACAATATCCTCTCTCTCTTTCTCTCACAAACACACACACAAACACACCATATCTTTGTCACTAAGTTGGCACACGTTGTGGCAGCAGAGAGTCTATATCGCTCTTTTTCTCACAGACACACAAACATGCGCACACACACAATATATTTAAGCTTTGGAACATCAGGTGGGACAGAGACAGAGCAAACACAGACGAGGCTTCATATTACAGACAAACAGTCAAAAGCAAATACAGTGGTTGGCAGTGCAGATGATTCTTAATAAGAAAACTGGGTTTTCAGCCCAGAGTGAAGAAAAGATGCGTTATTGATGTCTCACCCAGTTGACTTGGCTTTCTGTCTATTATCCACCTGGAACGAATTTCCATCTATCCTCACCCTCTGGGGTCTTCTCATAGATGTATTTATGCAAATGCAGCAGGTAGAAAATGTACTTCTCATTTTATATTAACACACCTCAGTCTTCTTTTCATTCACTAAAGAAGCAATGCCATGGTTTTACGTATTGGGTATAATGTAAAATAAATGTTGTACATGATTGTTCTGGAAAACAGTTCTATAACTGGTTACGTTGGAATTTAAATCAGTAAGAATATAATCTGTTTGATAATATTGAATATAATAAAAGAATAAATAAATAAGACAAACAGAATCTGAAATCATAGTGTAAATTTTGGCTGCAATGTGTAATTCAAATAATGCCTTTAGAATGCAATGGGAGCTAAGACACGCATACCTACCTCCCCAATCTCTCAATTACAATTATTGTGATAACATTGTTAATACAAAGACACACACAACATACATTTTTATATTCCCTGGAAAAATCCAATTAAAGACGATAACTATATCGACTGTGCCCTATGTGATTTTATAGGGAAAACCAGAGCCTCCTTTTTTAAGTCACTCTGATAGAAATCAACAGCCATAGCGGAGATAGAGAAAAGATCCTGGTGCCGGCCATGCTTCACTCTGGAGTTTCCTGACAGCCGTCCTAAGCCCCTTAAACTGCTGGCACAGGCGCCCCCGTGGTCATGGCCTCCAGGAAACTCCACGGGCGCAATAATATGCGTCTTGGGAAGCAGGGGAAGAAGCAGTCGTGCCACAGGATATGAACGGATGACCGGATGGAGGACTTCTCTTTTTGTTCATATGTATATAATATTAATAACATAGGGAAGAATCCAAAGGTTTGACTCTATCCATAATTTAGTTTACGGCTCAAAACATCTACATATGCAGTATCTGTTTATTAACAGCTGTCAATACTGGACAGTTACAGATGAAAGGTTTGACCTCCGGAGTTTTTAATCTGAACCTTAATAATGAACATGTAACTATTCACATTCCACTTTTCGGGAGATCATATCACTCTTTGATATTTGTTTGTCAGTTGGGCGGAAACAAATCAGCAATCTGTCATCAGAGAAACACCGACAGGATGAAAGAGAGTCAGTATGATCCTCTGCTTCTTCGACTCGTCTCAGACGTCAAAATGAATGAACTGAATTCTTCCACAAAATGCTCCGTTGCGGGTTTGATTCCAGGTTTACAAAAATACTTCTTGTAATGTTCTCCGTGATATGCGGCGGCACCTTTGTCACGAAGTCCTTTCAGGTCTCAGTGTGAAAATAACCGTGCTGCGCAGTGACAACAAGGACGTTTAATCTGCGCTGAGGAGAGGCCCCCATTGTTGCTTGATGTTTTGTTCTTTGTTATTCGCTCTGAAAGACGGCATCACTGACACCAGCCTTTTTCTGGTGCATGAGAGAACCAGAGAGATAATCAGTTTCAATGATACAGAGACAGAATAAGGGAACAGCAGAGAGACAGAGTGAGATTGAAGGCCAAAACAGTGTGACTATAAACCAGAGGACTGAGCCAAAGAGCTGCAGGTGGCTCCGGTCCACAGAACCGCCTAAACCGTCCCAAAGGGAACTGCAAAGTTTCCATCTGCAGTGTTTATGTTTCCACTGTATGTGTGTACTTTTGTGTAAGCTTAGTGCCAATCCCCTGTTAGACTATGGCTCGGGTTAAACAATGTAACTACTGTGTGTTCGTGTGGTGGCACAAACACAGACTGATCATTGTTCGTATAAATCCTCTCTCCTCTATTAACCCAAGTGATAAAACTTCATGTCAGATCTATAGCTGGTGTTGTATTTCTTATTTTGTTCATGTCCTTTTACAAAATAGCTGCAAGAATGTATTAAAACTTGTTGTAAAAATGTTAAAATTGGTCAGGAGTCAATTTAACACTGTAACCTCTAATATCCAGAGTTGTGAATAAGTTGTTTAGACTTGTGTTGTATTTATGTGTTAATGGCAAGCAAAGAAACATATCAGATCAGATGTGACAGGCATGTAAATAATTTAAAGTGTTTATGTCAATCACAACAAAAATCTGTATTGGCTAAAAAGTAAGATGTTAGGTGCTTGTGAGAGGTGGACATGGAGTTTTGTGACAAAAAGTGTAACATTTGTTAAATTAAAATTAAAAGCTGCCATATTGAGCTGATTGTACGATTGTGTTATTTGGTCTATTACTGATTACGTCAGCAACCGACTTAAGGTTTTTTCAGTTGAGAACGGATTTGTCCAATTGTTCCAACACCAAAATAACACACAAATTCTGAATCTAAAAGTGATGGCAATTGAGGCATCTTCCTTTGATGCCACACTGTTTGGAGGCAGCTTTCAAAGTTGCCATTGTTTGGGGGCAGTTGCCACTGGCCTAACAATACATTCAGTGCAATGTAATAATGATGTCCTCAAAAGTTTAATGTTTAGGTTCCACATTTAAAATCAGACCAATCATCCCATAACACTGATGGTCTGTAAATCAAACCAAAGTGTAGTTGATCTGTTGGACATGTTGACACTGGGGTTATTGATCATTTCCTCAGTCAAGTCTGTTCAATGCCTCTTGTTCAGTGATTTCATGGACACATTCACTTTATCCATACAATGAGTTTGTTTTAACTTCCATCTCACATGTGGAATAGTAAAGAACAAATAATCATCTCATTGATTATGATCTGGATCAATACAGTTTATAAAAGAAAACTAAAGCTAAATTAGTTTCTTCAAACACATTCATGTCAGTCTATTTATAGATTTCTATCTTTACAAAGGTAGAACTGAATATCTGTGATAAAAGAAGGTCTGTGTTTGATTGACAGCTGATCTCTGTGTTGAGCAGAAACGTCAGGACGGCAAACTTTGAGCAACAAATACAGAGACAAAAGAAGTTCAAGATTTAAACACCAAATCTTAATCACTGCTTTTAATGACTCGAGTCTATTTGAGTTTACACACCTCAGCTGTGACTCCATAACAATAAACCCTAACTCCAGCATAGAGAGGCTGAGTGAATGTTGTGTGGACTATGTGGAGGAGAGTCATGGTGTCAGAGATGCAGTAGAAGGATAGAACACCTGCACTGTGATCCAGGTACACTCCTATTATGGAGGACAGAGGACCTGACACTGGAGTCATGTTGTTGTAAAAATATATAACTCTCTCCAGAAAAATGCATAGCCCAAGATTTATCATTTACTCCAAATACACATTCAGTCATTGAGTTCCCTGCTCTGTTGATATTCTTGTATGTGACTGCTACACAAATTCCTCCTACTATCCCCTTCATCTCCACCTCCCAGTAACAACGCCCAGTCAGACTCTCTCTACTCAGGACCTGAGACCTATCCATGAATCTGTCTGGGTGATTAGAATAAGACTGTTCTTCTGTCATTCGTGTTACCTTTCTTTTTCCCTCAGCAAATAGCAGATATCTGTATGCAGTGTTTGGATCCATTGTGATTTCCTGTGCAAAATCCAAGAAGTCAGCTCTAGTCTTGGGCTCCGGTTGTGGCAGGAAAAAATCCATTTGAGGCCTTGAGGTGAAGGTCAGTCTACACTGAGGGCAGCTGTAGATTCCTCTCTCATCCTCATTGTCCCAGTGGGTTTTAATATAGCTCATACAGTAGCTGTGTCCACTGTCAAATGACAAAGGATCATTCAGATCCAGACACACGATTTTCCTGCTGCGCCATGTCACCTGATGCCAGTGACTGTAGAATAGTTTCACTCTGAAAAGAAACAGATCGCTGCTCCTTCTGCTCTTGTTCACAATCCTCTTTTTACCAAGTCTTAACAAACTGTTGAAAAGAGCAGCAGTATAGTTTTACTGCTTACTGCAAGTATTTAAAGGTAGCTGCATTTGCTCCCAAACTGTTTAGAGGCACATGCCTTTGATGCCACACTGTTTGGAGTCAGCTACCTTTGATTCCACACTTCAAAGACTTTCAAACTGTGTAAATAACCACCTTTAATTTTTCTATGTTTGAGTCTGAGTAAGCACAAACATTAATTAGCTAATGATGCATTAATAACAGCTTCTCACCATCATTATTTGAGACAGTAGACTAAAGTTATAGCAAATTTGATTATTTCTATGTAACTCATTGAAAAGAAAGCTGCATCTAAAGTGAATTGGGCCACCAGTGCGCGGAGGGAGGAACGCACACGTTTTTCGCTTGGCCTCTGCTTAATCTGAATCGCTAGTTTTTGGCGACTGTTGCTAAAGACGAGGTCTGACTCACTAGCAGGCAGGTTTCCTCTGCAGTTCAACCCCAGAGCAACCTGGGGGCAAAACAACCTTGCTGTCGACCGAGGATTGAAGTTTGCCTGACTGTGGGGGTCCATTCCTGCTCATCACCATGCTTAAGACCAGGAAGTGTTTACTTGGCATCCGCACTTTTCTCAGCGGCACGTGGAGAACATGAGACTTCATCATGTGCATCCTCAGGAAGCACTTACGGACGATAATCCAGTATCAGACGGTGCGGTACGACACTTTGCCTCTGATGCCAATCTCCAGCCTCAATGCAGTAAAGAGGATGATTCTGGTTCTGGACCTGGACGAAACGCTGATCCACTCTCACCACGACGGGGTCCTCAGACCCACAGTGAGACCTGGCACGCCGCAAGACTTTATATTTAAAGTCATCATTGATGAGCACCCAGTCAGATTCTTTGTACATAAAAGGCCACATGTTGACTTCTTTTTAGAAGTGGTGAGCCAGTGGTATGAGCTGGTGGTTTTCACAGCCAGTATGGAGATCTATGGCTCAGCAGTGGCAGACAAACTGGACAACAACAGGAGCTTCCTGAAACGCAGATACTACAGACAGCATTGTACATTGGATCTAGGTAGTTATATTAAAGACCTGTCTGTAGTACACAACGATCCGTCCAGTATTGTCATCCTGGACAACTCGCCTGCTGCTTATCGTAGCCATCCAGACAATGCAATACCCATCAAGTCCTGGTTCAGCGACCCTAGTGACAGAGCACTTCTTAACTTGCTGCCTATGCTGGACGCACTAAGGTTCACTGCTGATGTGCGCTCCATCCTTAGTCGAAACCTCCACCAGCACCGACTCTGGTGATTGGCTGCATCAAGAGTGGGGAGGACTTGTTGACCAGCCTCTTCCTCTCTGCCGGCTTCCTTCCCGCCCTCCGTTCCCACGCAGACAACCCGCCATCCCTCTCTCAGCCCTCTCAGATGTAACCTGATGAGATGAGGGCTGTGGTGAGAGCGCCTAACACGGGATGAACACTGCGGGATCACCAGAGCCCAGAAACTACTAGGAAGGTAGAGCTAGTGTTGTAATATTGCAGACGCTGAGACCGCTTAGCGAAAGAAGCCTATTTGCACGCTAGGAGTCCGCAAGTCCAAAAGCCTTCAACAGGTGAGCCTTCAACACACCGTATTTATCATGCTCCGGGGGATTCCCCAGTAGGCTCACCACTCTGCCCGCTGTTGCTCTATTTAGAGCTGCAACAACATAATAATACTTTTTGATATCCGCTGTAATGTCTCTGAGCGCAAACTGCGCCCCTGTCTGAGCAAACCTTTCCGAGGCTTGCGATTCCCAAAACTCTGGTAGCTTAAGCGAGACTGCGTTTGTCGCCATGCCCGTCCAGAGAGAATCAAGGTCACCAATGTAGAAGTCGATGGGATGAAGAAGTCAGGAGATTTCTTGTTTTTTAACTTCGTCCGAAGGCTCTCAGCCACAGTGTTTTTGAGCCCAGATGTAAACCGGGGCCCCGGTCAGAAGAAATGTCAGATGGAATGCCAAACCGAGTGACCAAGGTGATGATAGGGATAGGGAAACCCAGGCGTTTATCTACATTATGTGCTGACTAATAAACTTCTTTTTCCATGGAGACTGGATTTCTTTGGCTTTTAAAATAATATATTATTATGTAATTTGTTCTGTGTCGCTGTTAGGAGTCTGAAGTGTGGCACAGGCACAGCTTAAAAAAGATCAGTAGACAAAAATAAAATAATGAACATGGCAAGGACCCATAAAATGCTAAAGTGAACTCTGTCAACTTAATGTGAACAACTGGGTCAGTGTTACACTTTCAGAGTAGGTGGTATGTTGACTGGGTAAACTCCAGGCAACATACATATAGGATAACTAAATAGAAGAGAAAGCTTTTAGACACAAAGTGCATAACCAAACCTTCACTTAATTTATTTTAGGAGAAGGCAAAAAGTCGTGCAATATGCTGTATAGGTCAGACTTTGGTTTTGAAGATTGACATAAAAAAGAGGTATATGGAAAAACTTTGGACTTGATAGAAGGTCAGGTCAAGACAACAAGTTGCGAAGCATGCTCTCTGCTGTCAGAAAAAACAACTCAAACTCGTCTCTGCTCCTTTACATGTGAAACCCTGCCAATAAGGCCAGCATGTAGCGTAAGGGAAAGATATTGAGAAAGTTGCTAAAACGGCACCTAGGGAGTTTCACCTCCAGGATATATTAATATATGTTAAGTGCAACAGCACAGGTTCGAAAAATCACAGGGGCAAGAGACGTGTTTCAACTCACTTTAATATAAATCAAATACATATAACCAAGAACCCAATGAACAACACACAAAACACTAGTTAACACATGAATAAAAATACTTGACAACGGACCAGGGCTGGGACTTACCTCGGCGACGAGAACCAAAGAAAAGGGGGAGGGATTAATAAACAAAACCACCCGTGACACTTCAAACCAAACAAAACGGGTCGTGAAGAACCCCCCCAACCAGGAATTGTGTCACCACCTCCGGCCCACACCACCTGACCACAATAAAAAGAAGATTAAAACAGGTCAAGATTGAAAATGAGTTAAACCAAACTACAAACAACAAAATAAACCACATACCAACCTATATAAACACAATATAAATGGGGTTAAAGGTTACTTTAAAATCGGGCGTCACCCCGACGTGATCCCTCCACGCGCCGTGAAGGTATAGCATGGAGTCACAGTGGAGACTAGGATATCTCTAAAAGCAGGTCCGTCCGAGGCACGGTGGCCAATGACGGCCGACGAGGAGCAGGGCCTCTATGAAGGCAGATAAACAACTTTAGTAATAAATATTACAACCTTAATTTTAGGAGTTAATGTGACAATACGCACCACCCTATCAGGCCAAGCCACCGTCCCAGCAAACTTGAGGGAGGGAGTCTCCCCAGCTGTAGCCGAGCCCCGCTGTGGTGTCACATAACGAGTCAGCTGGGGGGAGGGCGAGCGTCACCACAACCGGTGGAGCGCCCCGCAGCAGCAGGGAGGGCGCACGCATCTGGCTTCACACCAGGGGTGGACTGGGACAAAAATTCAGCCCTGGCATTGTCTGTCCAGACCAGCCCACTACATTATCAGCGGACATCACATAGAAGTCCACAAATCTCGCGGCGTCTTCTCTCATGCATACTACTGTTACCACCTAGCTCAAAGATGGCAACAAGAAGGGAGGCCACACACAAACCTCTCAAGCCAAAAGTAAATTTATTTAAATCCAAATCAAGATAGCTCTAACTACGTAGTGGGATGTGTAAAATATGTTACGCGTCAGTGGTGTTAACAGTGTTTGGATGTGTGAAAATAAGGTGTGATGTATGTTGTAAGGTGCAGAAGCAAAGAAAAACAAAGGCTGAGGGCCCCATGCCCCTGGAAGCAGCCTTTAGATCTGCAGCTGAAACCCAGCCCAAAAGGGCAGGCCATGGGTGACGCCCCTGCCAGCTCTACCTGTGTCTGGAAAACAACTCCTCAGGCTCTCACATGTCAAGTGGTCAACCTGAGAAGGACATGGATACATTATAATGTCTCTAATCATCACATATTAAGTATGATTTCATAAAACATGATAAACTCACCAGACTAGAGGAGACTCAACAGACATGGTACAGTGAAGGCAGAGAGTGGAGGCAGACAGAGAGCAAGTCCTCGAACATGGACAGAGGGGGAACAACTCCTCAGGCTCTCACATGTCAAGTGGTCAACCTGAGAAGGACATGGATACATTATAATGTCTGAAAAATAAAGAAAATGTTTTCCTCTGTCCTGCACCTAGAGTTGAGAACTTTTTGGATGTGTGTTTCTTTTAAAACCTTTTGAAAATTATTATAATTGTGAAGTATGAATTTATACATTAAAAAATACATGATAAACTTACCAAATTCTAACAGTGTTCCCAAATGTCCACATATAAAACAGAGGGAGAACGACTCCTCAAATATATCACAACAACCTGTAATAATTGATCATTTAGTGTACATGATCACACCATTAAGGATCAACACATAAGCACAATAAAACTTCTGAAAAGAATTAGCTTGATTCTGCATCTCTATTTACAGCTCAGAAAGTTTGCTGTTGCTATGGCAACAGTAAACGACGTTAGCAGCTCTTACTTAGCTTAGCTAAATCATCTGAACAATAATAACCCATAATATCACATTTCGGCATATTAAAACAAATCAAAAACGTTTTCTACTTTGTTTTGGACATGTCTAAAAAATGTAGCCTAGCCAGCCCCAGGCCAGCGTTACTTACCATGTCTAACTCCACTCGCTCATCATTGTCGAGTCCTCCTCGCTCGTCTCCCGGCGCACCTGCTGCTGCTGGGCTGGTGAACCCGGCACCAAATAGGTCCGTCAGTTTGGCACATTCAGCAGCCTCCACCTCCAGAGACTTCAGCTTTTTCCCGATGCTTCTCAGCGCCACCCGGGCGTTTTTACTCTTATTATCCATTTTAAGTTTCTGTCTCAGCAGCAGCCCGTCCCGCGACTCCCCACGCCAATGCCATGAGGTCCCGCCCCACCCTGGTTTGTGTTGTGATTGACACCACTGTCAGGGCTCTCTGAGCCTGTCAGCCCATGACTGATTGACAATGACAAACAATAGACCAATAGCTAGCAGTGTGTTGATGCTGGCAACACACTGCTAGCCATCTGTAGCCAATTGGCCGGCCCAATTGGAGGGAATTTAGAGAGGAAGAAGAGGAAAAAAAATGAAAAAAAAAAACATAGCGGACCAGACCGGCCCACATTGGGTCTCTCTCTCTCTCGTGTAACATCAGAGGTCCAACTCAGTGTCTTGTAGCCATGCCCTTGTCTCTGGTCCCACGTCAAAGAGGCCGGCTTCCGAGGGTGGTCTGTGTAGGGGGCAGGTGGTCATAATATGTTCGACAGTCTGTTCAGGGGCACCACACTCGCATGCAGCGCTGTCTGCCAGGCCCCACTTCTTCATTGAAGATTTGAACCGACCGACCCCAGTACGCAGACGGTTCAGCAGAGTCCATTGCCGGCGTGGAAGAAGGTCTCCTGTGGCTCCATCTCCTGGATCCAAGATGTAGTGGTGGATTTGGGTTGGCCCAGCCCTCTCCCACTCCTGTTTCCAGGCTGCCGCCAGCCATCCATCTTTGGACAGGTCCTCAGTGGTGGACCGGAGCAACTCTTGTGCCGCCTTGTTGTAAGGGTGGCGGGACTTGAGTCTGCTCAGAGGAGCTGCTGTCTCTGTGGTGTCATGGAGGATGTGCCAGTCATGCTTCCGTGCTTTCCTTGCCAGGACGAGAGTGGCAGCCTCTCGTCGTAGGCCAGCCGGTGCGATTCCTGCTAGGACTGGCAGCAGGACGATTGGGGTAGGCTTCAGGCATCCAGTGATGATCTGGAGGGCGTTGTTGATAGCCACATCCACCATTTTCGTGTGTGGACTTCTGCTCCATACTGGGGCACAGTACTCCGCTGCTGAAAAGACCAGGGCTTGGGTGGATACCCGTAGTGTCTTGGCAGTGGCTCCCCAGGTTGTGCCAGCGAGGCGACGGATCAGTGCGACCCTTGATATTGTCTTTGCCCAGACATCTTCGAGATGTTGTTTGAAGGTCAGTGTCCGGTCCAGACGCACACCAAGGTATTTAGGCACTTGCTGGGACTCCAGGCGCTTGTGGTTGGTGTATACCTCTAGTGCCCTCTTGGCGTCTCTGTTGCAGAGATGGTATGCTGCTGTAACAGTCTTGCCGGTGCTGAGTTGCAGGCGCCACTTTCGTAGGTAGGCTTCTAGGACGACCATGTCTTGGTTGAGACCGTCTTCCATTGCCTTCCATGTGGGTCTTCTCAGCATGATTGACAGATCGTCTGCGTAGCCGTACTTTCTGGATGCTGTGTCTGGTAGATCATAGATGTAAATATTAAACAGCATCGGAGCAAGGACCGAGCCCCTCGGGACACCGTTCCGTAGTCTTCTTAGCCTACTGCGCTGGCCATCGCTGGTCTGTAGGACAAAACTGCGGTTAGACAACGTCTCCATGATGAATTTCACCATATGTCGATCAGTTATTGTCCTCAACAGCTTCAGGTGAAGTCCGCGGTGCCAGACGGTATCGTACGCGGCGGTCAAGTCCAGATACACTACCCCAGCTTTCTCATTATCCTGGAAGCTGTCCTCGATGTCTTGAGACAGAAGTGTAACCTGGTCCACTGTGGACCTACCGCGACGGAAACCGGCCTGTTCCTGTGGAAGCTGTGGGTCAATCACTGGCTCAATGCGGCAGTGGATCATTCTTTCCAGGATTTTAAATGGAACACAGAGCAGCGATATGGGTCGGTATGCCTTGGGGTCTTCCGCAGGTTTGTTTGGCTTTGGCAGGGCGATTACAGAAGCACGGCGCCAGATCTTGGGCAGCTTGCATCTCTGGTAGCAGGATGAGAAGAATGCACAGAGCCAGCTGGATGTTATTGTGCTCTGGTGCATAACAAACTCTGGGTGGATGTTGTCACGTCCTGGAGCTTTGCCTGGCTTGAGCTTGCTCATGGCCTTACTGAGTTCGTCTGCTGTGAATTCTCCTGAGAGGTTGGAATCCGCACTGGCCACCCTGGAGAGGGAAGTCACCTCCTGCGTTATCAGACGGGCAACATCTTTGTCTGCGTCTGGGAAGCGACCGTTTTTCAGGAGCTCGGACGCGATGGCATCTGCTGTGACTGGGCAGCTTGGGGGCTTTGTGCATCTGCCTGTTAGCCGGTTGATGGTTTGCCACGCCTTCCGACTAGAGTGGGTAAAGTCAATTGACTCAACAACTTCAGTCCATCTGTCTCTGCGTGTGGTGTCCAGTCTCTGAAGCAGTGCTTCTGCAGTCGCATCCACATCTTCCCTGGAGATAGCCCTCTGGTGGGTGCTCAGGAGGCGGCTGCACTCCTCGTCCCAGCCAGGGATGTAGTTCCTGTTGTAGCCGTGTGGGATGGTCTTTTTTGCCGCTCCTAGGAGGACCTTACAGTAGGCTTCATAGGCGGTGTCCACGTTGGCTGCATCAGGTTCTGGCAGACTAGCAATCCTTCTTTCTGTCTCCTGAGCAAATGACTCCCAGTTGGCCTTTCGAAAGTTCCATCTTTTGACAGGTTTCCCTGGTACCGGTTGCACCAGTGATGGGACTTTAATGATGGACGGTCGGTGGTGTGAGCGGGGAAACCTGTCTAGGACGCGTCTCTCCGGTTTCGGGTCATTGCTCCGGCACACAGCGAAGGCCAGGTCCGGGTTGGTAGAGGTGTTCCAGCGTGCAGAGAAGAAGCTTGGCGGCTCCTTGGGGTCGTACAGTAGCAGGGCATCGGTGTAGGAGGCCCATTCACTCAGCGCCACTCCGTTTGATGTTGTGTAGTTGTAACCCCAGTCTGTGTGTTGACAGTTGAAGTCACCTGCGTAGATGGCGGGGGCAGTTATGGGCGGGAGTGACGTAGCAGACAGCTCTGATGGTGGGGGCTTATATACGTTGATGACTGAAGTTTCCTGGATTTTAGTAACCAGCCACTCGATGTTGGAGCCTGGTGGGGATTGGCTAGTGGCTGACCAGGTTAGTTCAGTCCTCACGAAGGTTGCCACTCCGTGCTGCTTGCTGTGAATGGACCCAGCGAGATGGAAACCTGGCATCTTGAGGATGTTATTGTTAGTGCAGTGTGTCTCCTGCAGGAGTACAGCCGCTGCCCCATTGGAATCAGCCAGGTGACGTACGATTTCGAGTTTGGCGGTGGTGAGGCCCTCGACGTTGAGTTGGAGCACTGGAAGACCACGGTTTTCGACGGTCGGGATGACCGTGCGTCCTGAGTGGGGCGCTTCTCCGTTCCTTGGCCTGCCAGCTCTTTGTTTGGTTGGCGACATTCGTTTCACAAGTTGGTCTTGCACCATCTCTTGTTACTCACAGGGAAGGCCGTGTGAAGGCTGTCGTCTTCTTCCCCCACATTGGGTCAACGGCCCACCGGGACGATGCCCGGTATGCCAGATGGCCAGTCCACCCCTGCTTCACACTGAAGTTTGGATTTCCAGCACGCGCTGTGAAGTTACCCGATTCTGCCCATTCTATCTCCTATTTGGAAGGTCACCGAGGCTACCTATTGACTTAATGTTTGGTTTGACTCCTGAGACAGGAACTGCAGAACATCAGGAATATATGAGAAGATGGAAACAACAGATTCAAGAGGCATATTAGATTACAGCAGGAAATGCAAAGAAATGCGCAGAGAGGAGCAAGAGAAACTATGACTGTAAAGTAAGGAGTTCTGTGCTGCACGAGGGTGACCGTGTCCTCGCTCGGAATCTGACACCCAGAGGTGGGACGGGAAAGCTTTTGAGTTTCTGGGAAGAGTTCATTCATTAAGCCAACAGTCAGGTGGGAAAAGACCATATATGAAGTACTGCCGGAGCAAGGTAAAGGGAGAGGCAGAAGGATACTACACCGTAATCTCCTGTTGCCATGTGACTACCTACCACTTGAGATCCAGCTAAAACCTGCAACATAAAAGAGACAAATAACAGCTCGGACCAGCAGAGACAAAAAGGAACCTCACCAAGAAGAGTAGGATAATGATAGTGACGATGATGACTGTGGCTAATATCATATGCTCAGAGAGCAACTTCAGGTACTGGTGCCCGCCAGGATCCTACAGAGCAATGCAAGGAACAAGTACTTGGATGGCTCCTGTGCAGCATTTTAGCTACCTGCCTGTTGTTCCTCACCGAGAAGGCATATGTACACATGCCCCACATACACTCATGGACTGTTGAGAAAGCTGAGTGTTCCAAAAAGCTTTATGAGATGATGAACTTTCTAAAAAGCAGAGGGTTTGTACGTAGACCACATGTGTGGACCTCTGCATAATGGAACAGTTGCAATATATGCCCTTGCTGACTACTTATAAACATTGATATTTGATGTTACTGTTGGCTATGTCGGAACGACAACTGTAGCGGAGTGTGTGGTGGATGTGTCATTTTCTACTGTTGTTTAAATTATCGTTGATGTCTGCCGTCTGTTGCTTTGGTCTTTGGGTTGTTATCACACTGGTGTTCCGGGTTTGGACAGTAGAGGGGGCGGCTCGTTCATTAAACTTTGGATTTGAAGCCAACAATCAATTAATAATTTTAATTTTTGAATATAGGACTAGATGGCAAATATCCCATGTGATTATCAGTTTGTGTGTGAAGAGCACACACACACACACAGACTGAAAGACTCAAATATGCATTTCTGTGGTTGTGACATATTACTTGTTTAATAAATGGTATAACAGCCTATCTGGTATAAATAATGTCATTATCTAGAAAGTTTTCCTCCATGACCAAAAAGAGTAACAATGCAACAATAACACATTCTGTATAATAGTTGCTACCTTTCAGCAAGCCAGTGGTCCATTTAGGCCTGGTGACCTTTTAAGACACCTTGTGAAGGATGCCTACATTTAGACAAGCAATTACCTGTAAATGATTATCATAATCAATCTTCTTCAATTCAAAACAGCTATCTTGTTGATCGAGGGTTTGTCTGATCTGTCTCGATGGGCTAGATGTGTGATTAATGAAATGTGAGAGGGATCAGTTACAAATCAGCAATTTCCGTGGTGTCAGGCCAGCTGTTGACTGCCATTATAAGGGCCCGAGCACTGACAGTGGGAGGCCCTATTGAGATTGTAATGATTATTATTATTATTATTATTCAGGCAAATGAATTGGCCTTTTGAGGCCTTTACCATTCTCAAATTCTTACCGAAAGTCGTGAAAATTTACGTATTCTGGATGAATTTTCAATGGGTGTCGCAAAATGTCTTAATGGCGCCCCCCATGACCCCCGGAACGTATTCACATTGACCAATCTTCACAAAAATCGATACACCAGTGCATCATGACCAGACAAACCAAAAAGTCCCAGGTGAAATTGGAAAAACACAACAGGAAGCCTGCTATTTTGCATTTAGTGGCCATTTTGGCCATATTCCACATTTTTACTTTGATATACTTGTACTTGGGCTTTCATCAGATCAACTTCAAATTGAGATCAGTGTCATCACAACAAGATGGAGATAAAAAGTTGTTAAAAGATCGATTTTTTTGTATTGATATATATGTGGACATTATTCACTCTGATCTTTCTCTCTCTGGTCACCAACACCCTCTTTCTCCCTGCTTCCCTGCTTCCTCTAAGTTCCTTCTGACCCTTTATCACCATCAGACTGAGCACTGGAGAAATCTATTCCTGATGACAAATTTTAAGAAATTAAATGGAATATGGAATATTCGTGGATGTATATCTATGGATAAGATCATAAATATTTGGTGCTATATAAAAAATTAAATAAAATTGATATGAATAGGTGAGGCTCTTAATGCTACCAGCCCTGGTAACCAAGGTCCACGTCAGGTGATGGCGAACCAGCGCCACCTATCGAGAAGCGAACTACTAGGGGCAGACATTTGTGATCTTGGGCGGAGAATAAGGAATTTTTGGAATGCTACTATACAATAGGCAGAGGATGTGGGATCAATGCAGTTTCCGGAGAATGAGAATCTGAAAGACAGCACAGAGGCACAAATCATGGCAGCGCAAGAACCTTTACACAAATAGACATACTTATAATTCACACACAGCTACACACACACACAAATGTGTGCATGTATGTGTACATAGATCATATATATATTTATGGAAGCTTTGTTGTTTTGTCAGGATCCCCCCCAACACCTGCTTGTTGGGAGGTATACTTTGCTGCTGTCATGTTGGATTTGCAAGGAACACTCTTAAGTCAAGTGGTTAAACACAGGGAATCATTTATAAATATTGATTCCTTCCATGTAATGTAAAATATATTACAGGGATGAACTTCAATCCAAATATTAACTTGTTCCCAGCAGGAGCCGTCTGCAATGTCTGCAGGGACCGCTTTCAGTCCATTTACAGTGCACCGTGGCAAAGTGGAGTCTGGAGCGTGACAGAATGACAAAATATGGTGTGGAGTTGACTCGGGAGAAAACATTAAGTACAGAACGGTTTCAGCACCAGATTGAACGTCAAGAAATTTGAAAGGGAGTCTGCAATTTCAAGATTGGAATCAGTCTTGCAGAAGAAGTTTGAACTTCCTATTTAATTAAATTTTTTCCCAGTTCTTTCAACATTCAATATATCAGGATTCATGGTGACAGTGACAGGGAAGATAGAAGAGTCAGACCTGAACCAGTAACATTAGAGGTTTATGATGTTTGTCCACCAGGATGTGATTTTTAAAATGTAATTTATGCTGTATTGTTTTCAATAGAAAATATAACGAAATAGCGTCCGTAATTATTTATCTAGTTGTCAAGACACAAAAAAAGTGGTGAGAGCAATAAAATATATAATATCTCTAAATGCTGCAAGTTTGTTTTCAGTGGTGAAAGGACACTTTGCCAGACAGCTAGTAATCACAGTTCACTTTTTTTTTAATTAGAGGTAATAATTAGCTCTGTACACCATGTAAAGGGGCTTGAGTCCTCTTGAAACAGACAGGTTCGATTCGGATCCTGTCATTTTCTGAATGGTTTCTCTGCCCTTTTTCTCCTATCAAAAAATCCCCAAATGTGTTATTAGTTATTATTATTCAATATGTAAATGACATAAATAGCTAAAGATGATCAAGAGTATTTCTACCCAATTATTTGAGCTTTTCACTTAAACGATGTGTGCATATATATATATATTTTTTTTTCTTTAGTTATTGGATTTTCCATTCAGAAAATGTATAGAGCATTAATGTCCTGAAAGATGGCGCTGCGACCGGCTGCCACGGTGTGTTGGTGCGCACTTCTGTGTTTGTTTTTAGTATTTAATTCTGTTAATTGTGACCCAACTCGGATTACTTTCACGATGGACGAGCTTCTTAACATCAGGGACACAACACCATCTGATTTATGTCCCAACTTTCTCGCCTCTTCCGTGGATTTAGTGGACTTACTGATTAAAGGTGCGGTGTTCCTCGGACACGCAGCTAGACTGAAGCGGAGACGGAGAGGTAAGCGCTCCGGGGCTCTGGTGCGCTTCAGGGAGAGAGGATTACGCTCACCTCTCCCGAGCATTCTCCTCTCCAATGTTCGCTCGCTGTGCAATAAGATGGACGAACTGCGCCTTCTCATCCGGACAAATAGAGACTTTTCCCTTTCTTCTGTCTTGTGTTTTACGGAATCGTGGCTGACCGAAGCTACACCGGACTCCGCTGCACAGCTGACCGGCTTTCACCTGTTACGCGCGGACCGCGACCCGATCCTCTCACGCAAGGCAAAGGGCGGAGGGATTTGTTTTTATATAAACCATGGCTGGTGCAGCGACGTGAAAGTAATTTTACAGTCCTGTTCTCCGGACCTGGAAACTTTTTTCATCACCTGCAGACCGTTCTACTCTCCCCGTGAATTCACCTCTTTCATCCTGGCCGGAGTTTACATCCCCCCGCAAGCTGACGTGCGCGAGGCTCAACGACAACTCGCTGAGCAGATACTGGGAGTGGAGAGAAGGAGAGAGAACACATATTCCCCCGTTATTGTTCTTGGGGACTTTAATAAGGGGAACTTATCCAAAGAGCTCCCAAAATACAAAGAGTTAATAAAATGCCCGACCAGGGGGGATAACACCCTGGACCACTGCTACAGCACCATCAGCAAGGCTTATCATGCAGTTTCCCGCGCTGCCCTGGGTCTATCCGACCACGCTCTCATTCACCTGATCCCGGCTTACAGACAGCTGCGTGACTGCCTTGACAACACTGACTGGGACATTTTTAGAACTGCTTCTAACAGCCTGGACGAATATACAGATGCTGTGACGTCCTACATCAGCTTCTGTGAAGACAGTTGTATTCCGACGCGCACCAGGATGTGTTATAACAACGACAAGCCCTGGTTCACAGCAAAGCTCAAACAGCTTCGTTTGGAGAAAGAGGTGGCCTTCAAGAGTGGGGACATGGACAGGTTCCGACTGATTAAATACTCGTTTGGCAAGGAGATTAAGGAGGCCAAACGACAGTATTCAAAGAAGCTGGAACAACAGTTTGCAGCCAACGACTCCTCGTCTGTCTGGAAGGGCCTTCGAGTGATCACCGGCTGCAAAACCAAATCCCCCCACTCTGTGGAAGACTTGAGACTTGCAAACAAACTGAATGACTTCTACTGTAGATTCGATAGACACTCTCAACCCCCCCACCCCCCCCCCCCGCATTTATCACACCTCTTCTCCCCAGCCTGGACAAAGACAATAGCCCCCCCCCACAAAATGGCCCCAGACTGCCCCATCCCCTCCATCCCCCCCATCACACATCCATCCCCCCCATCACACCCCATCACACCTCTCTCAATTCAGGAGAGAGATGTAAATAAGCTCCTGAAGAGACTGAACCCCCGTAAGGCAGCTGGACCAGACGCTGTCTCCCCCTCAACACTGAGGCACTGTGCGGATCAGCTGTCTCCAGTATTCACAGACATCTTCAACACCTCACTGGCTGAATGTGTTGTACCCGCCTGCCTTAAAACATCCACCATCATCCCCGTTCCCAAGAAGCAGAGGATCACAGGCCTTAATGACTACAGACCAGTCGCCCTGACCTCCATAGTGATGAAGACCTTTGAGCGCCTCGTGCTGACCCATCTCAAGACCATAACCAACCACCTCCTCGACCCGCTGCAGTTTGCCTACAGAGCCAACAGGTCCGTAGACGACGCAGTCAACATGGGACTCCACTTCATCCTCCAGCACCTCGACTCCCCTGGCACCTACGCCAGGATCCTGTTTGTGGACTTCAGCTCCGCATTCAACACCATCTCCCCAGCTCTTCTCCAGGACAAGCTGACACAGCTGAGCGTGCCTGAGCCCACCTGCAGGTGGATCACTAACTTCCTGACCGACAGGAAGCAGCGCGTGAGGCTGGGGAAGCTTGTCTCTGAGACCCGGACCATCAGCACTGGAGCCCCACAGGGCTGTGTGCTCTCTCCTCTCCTCTTCTCCCTCTACACGAACAACTGCACCTCCAGCCATCCCTCTGTAAAACTTCTGAAGTTTGCTGACGACACAACCCTTATTGGATTAATTTCCAATGGGGACGAGGCCGCCTACAGAGAGGAAGTAAACAGCCTGGCTTCCTGGTGCAGCCAGAACCACCTGGAGCTGAACGCTTTAAAAACTGTAGAGATGGTAGCAGATTTCAGGAGGAGCCCAGCTCAAACCGTCCCTCTCACCATGTGCAACTCCCCAGTTAAAACAGTGGAGTCATTCAGATTCCTGGGGACGATCATCGCACAGGACCTGAGATGGGCGGAGAACATCACCTCCATCATCAAGAAGGCCCAGCAGAGGATGTTCTTCCTGCGGCAACTGAGGAAATTCAGCATGCCGCGGAAAGTGATGGTTGACTTCTACACAGCCATCATTGAGTCCATCCTCACCTCATCCATCACCGTCTGGTTCGCTGCCTTCACTGCCAAGGACAAGGGCAGACTGCAGCGGATCATCCGGTCAGCTGAGAAGGTCATCGGCTGTGATCTGCCGGCTCTCATAGACCTGTTCCACTCCAGGACCAGTAGGAGAGCCCGCAAGATCATTGCTGATCCTTCCCATCCCGCTCACCACCTGTTCCAGAGACTCCCGTCCGGAAAAAGGTTCCGGGCCATCAGGACTAAAACCTTGCGTCACCTGAACAGTTTTTTCCCCATGGCAGTGGGGCTCACAAACAAGCCCCCTGCATCACACTGACTCTACTGACCCCCCCACCCCCCACCCACCCTTGCACATAATTTATAACTCTATATTACTGGCACTATTACCAATCTCTGCACCTTAAAACCGCACGTAACTCTTTAACTGTATATACTGTTGTTTTTTTATATTGTTATATTGTTCAATATTGTGTTTTTTTTAATTTGTTGTTTGTAAAGTGCACCAACCACACCAAGACAATTTCCTGTATGTGCAAATATACATGGCAATAAAAAGAATTCTGATTCTGATTCTGATCTTTGTACTCACGAATATCAAATGATCACGTGTTTTTAATACTGATTTCTGAAAGAGGTTTCTGTACAAATGCTGCTAAAGTAATAGCAAATCAACAAAAGCTATTGTTAAAATCTCAAGTTAAAATAGTCATGTTAATTACTACATGACCTCTACGGTTACTGGTTCAGTTTGGAACAAAATCATGTTAATAATATAAAAATCAGCCTCTAGTTAGAGCTGCGTAAGGTTCATGTAGGCTCTTTTCAACAGAAATGCCCCTGTTTATGGACTCAATGCAGTGACTAGTTGAGAAACCAACACAGCTGCTCATTGGCACATGATTACTGAGCTGGTAACACGTAACAATAACCGCAGAGCAAGTTATCTGCGGTGTGTTCACACAGTGAGCACTTATCACCGTCATCTCCATACGTCCCAACATTAATACAAAAGATGTCATGTCGCCCTGGCACAGAAATACTGAGCTGAGTACGCTTAGTGTAACGAGTAACCTGTGGTGCTTTTGTAACCAATAAACAGACTTTACTCGGGTTGTGATAGCAGTTTACTATCGATCCAGTTTTATTTAACATTTACTGAACTGAAATGCATCTTACTTGATCACAATGTAGGTCAGGAACAACATAAAACAGTAAACCTTAAATCACATGGAAATGTGATTCAATTAGAATAAGAAAAAAATAAAACAATATATATTTCCCCTTTTTAGGCAGTTAACCAAATACTTAAATGTCTGAACAACACCCTGTTATTCAATACAAAAATACCTGAAGGAATGTTACTCGTCCTCTTTAAATAAATGTCTCTTTCTCAGTCCATGAAAACAAAATTAATACCGAACGGTCTTCTTATAGAACATAGAACAAATCTTGAAGTGTCCTTATATTGTCTTTAGCAACAAAAAAAATAACAGAATAAAGTAAAGTGCTGGCCAGCAATAATATTATAGAGCTCTATATGTGTGTGGTGGTTTAGTAGTGTTGCCTGCAATCCTCAGGATATTCAGAAGATGGCGACGGCTCCTCACGAGCTCACGAGCCACAGGAAAGCACTCAGGAAACAGCGGCAGCGTCTCGTCAATGTTCATTCACTCGGCGGAGTTCCTTGCAAACGGTCTTCTTGTGGATAAACTTTGCCGACGGACTTCCGGATATTATCCAAAGAAAACTGAGTACTTTGTACGGTAAATATTTCACTTAAAAAAATACTTTTAATAAGTTAAACTCCAAAATTAAACAGCAGGAGAATCACAGCTGACCACACGTTGCTTGCAGGCATTGAAGAAGAGATCTCCCCGCGAAAACTTCGTCTCCAAGGTAACAATAATACACACCGTAAAACAGCAGTCGTAAAGCTGCCGCAACATAAAGTGGTCGTAACCCTTAAAGAGACACACACCAAAAACAGTGATAATACAGAAAAGCATTAGCTGACTGAAAATATATCTGGGTTACATCCTCCCCCACTTAAAATGTGACGTCCCCGTCACTACCTACGGCTAGAGACTGAACTAACCCTGCAATTTGCTGCTGCAAGGACAATAAGAAACCATAAAACAGTGTCTGCTGTGTAGGGGGACTTAAGGTGTGATGTTTACAATGGGCTTTGCGACCAACTTGGTAGTCACTAAGATAAGCTGGTGGTACCCTTGTTTTCTGAGGCCTAGCCTGGGACGGGCCTAGACTAATTACAGTCTCAGTGTCTGACAAATCATGCTGATCTGACATGAATTCAGGGGCATCAGGATTTAGGGGATTTTGAGACTGAGAGGTACTCTGTTCAGGGGTTTCAAGGCTCGTGTTCTGAGTTTCCAAGTCTTGATCCACTTCCATTGAAGACAGATCATCCTCAATATCTCCCTCATCAGTCACCTCAGGAACTTGAGTCGGGATTGCCTGCACAACAGTACTCACAGGATCCGCTTCTAAGGTTGCAGGTAAGAACCCACAGGGAAGAAGCATATCTCGATGCAAAACCCGCTCTCTGCCCTCACCATTATCGGGCCTGACAACATACACAGGGATACTCTCATCCGGCTGTTTGGCAACAACATAAACAGTGGATTCCCATTTGTCAGAGATTTTGTGCTTCTTTCTGAGACTCAGATTCCTCACAAGGACTCGATCCCCTACCTCTAAAGGCAAGGCGGTCACCTTAGCATCCCAGCGCCTTTTGTTCAACAACTGCCGTTTTTCAGCATTTCTTGACGCTAGCTCATATGCGTGTCTGAGTCTTTTCTTTAGGTCTCGCACATATTGTGTGTGCGTTTTGGGGTTGTGACCCTGAGAGCTGATGCCAAAACAGAGGTCAATGGGGAGACGCGGCTCTCTGCCAAACATAAGTAGGAAAGGGGCTTCGCCAGTCACATTGTTCCGTGTACAATTATATGCATGCACAAGGGGCTTGACATATTTCCTCCATTCCTCCTTCTTTTTGTCCTCCAGCGTTCCCAAGAGGTCGAGCAGAGTCCTGTTGAATCGTTCTACCGGATTCCCTCTCGGGTGGTAGGGTGTTGTGCGCGACTTGGCGATTCCAGCATGCTTACACAGTTCTGCTACAACTTCTGACTCAAAACAGGCTCCTTGATCACTATGCAGCCTGCGTAGAAAACCATAGTGACAAATGAAGTTTTCCCATAACACTGTGGCAACAGTCTTGGCTGTCTGGTCTCTAGTCGTATATGCCTGTGCATATTTTGTAAAGTGATCAGTTATGACCAGTATGTTTCTAGTGTCTCTTGAGTCAGGTTCAATTGTCAGAAAATCCATACAGACTAACTCAAGAGGACCACTGACTTTGATGTTAACTAGTTTGGATGCCTTTTGCACCTTCGATTTTCGTCTGACACATCTTTCACAGCTTTTGCACTTTGTATCAATGTATTTCGCCATCTTCGGCCAGTAGAACCTTGCTCTAGCTAGTTCCAAAGTTCTTTCGATACCCATGTGGCCTGTCTCATCATGAATACCTTGGAAGGCTCGTTCTCTGTGACTACTGGGTATGACAAGTTGATGAAACGCTTCACCTCTTTGGTTGAGAACCTTGCGGCATAACACTCCATCCTTCAAGAGTAGTTTTGATCTCTCACGTAAGAGTTGAGCAACCTCTGGCTCCACAGACGTTTTATCAAATACCTCAGTGTCCGGCTGCTCTTCTAGTATACAAATAACTTGTGCCAATGCTGCGTCTTCCCTCTGCAACTGATGCCAGTCCTCCATAGACATTTCTGGCAGAGCTGATTGTCCTGGCCCAGGGACTGGATCTTCCAGATCATCAGGGACCGCACTTTCATGACACAAGAGAGTTTCCACTGCAGGTATGACACTATCCGGATCCTGATTGTCTTGTGAAACTGCATGAACATTGACACCGTGGCGCATACAAAGAGTGCTCACTGTCTCCCCATCCAAAACCTGGAACTCCTCAAGTGAGAGGCTAGCGCGATCTAGCATACCGGAGATTCTCTGGTCCATCTCTCGAGACTCATCATCATCTTCGGATGGTTCATGAGGCCTCCTCGAGAGCCCATCAGCATCGATATTCAGCACACCAGATTTGTAATGGATGTCAAAGTTGAACAATGATAGAGAAGCAAGCCATCTTCACGACTGGCGTATGCTACCACTCGGGTTTGGCCATCTTGGACCTGATACAGGGCTGCACCTAAACCGGTCATACTGGCGTCAGTGTGGAGCACATATGGGAGCTGCCAGTTGGAAAACGCAAGCACAGGGGCAGATGTTAATTTCTCAATAATGAGCTCAAATGCTGCTTGGCAATCAGCGGTCCATAATGCACCAAGTGGATGTGACTGTTTTCTTGGCCAGGAGTTAGGGCCTTTGTGCCTGGGCGCTAGATCTCCTTTCAACAAATCATTTAGTGGCCTAACAACCCTGGCATACTCTCTCACAAATCTTCGGTAATACCCTGTGAAACCTAAAAATGACCGAAGCTCTTTGGCTGTTTGAGGCCGGGGCCATTCTTTTACAGCAGCAACTTTGTCAGGATCGGGTTGGATTCCCTCAGCAGATATCACATGCCCTAGGTATTTCACCGAGGTCTGGAAGAATTTGCATTTGGAAGGGGACAGTTTGAGGCCAAAATCAGAGACGCGTTTGAGAACCTTCATTAATCTCTCCTCATGTTCCTCCAAAGAGCTAGAGAATATTATGAGATCGTCGAGGAAAGCAACAACCTCTTGGAGGTTGATACCTTGCATCACCTTCTCCATGGTTCGCTGGAATGTTGCTGGAGAGTTGGTCAGGCCTTGGGGCATTCTCCGAAATTGCCATGTTCCAAAGGGTGTTGTGAATGCTGTCTTTGGCCGATCAGAGGGTTCAACCTCCACCTGATAGTACCCACTCTTTAGATCAAGTACAGTGAACCATTTTGAGCCTGACAGCAGGGAGAATGTCTCCTCTATACGGGGTAATGGGTAGGCATCTTTTTTAGTCAAATTGTTCAGTCTGCGGTAATCCACCACCATTCGCAGATCTCCGTTCTTTTTCCGGACAAGAACAATTGGAGAGGCGTAGGGGCTATGTGATTCCTCTATAATGCCTATGGCCAAAAGGTCTTGGAGATGCCTTTTTAAGTCATTGAAGTCGGCAGGTGAGACACGTCGAGTTCGCTCTTTGAATGGTACATGAGGGTCAAGCTCTATGCGATGAGTGACTCCTGCGATGTTACCAACATCTAGATCATGTCTAGAAAACGCATCTGGCACTTCTTTGTTTATTCTAGTCTGTATGTGCTCCCTTAGTTCTGGTGCTATGGGGCTGTTGCTGAAATCAGGATAGAAGATTTCAGCTGCTGAATTGATCTTTTCATTTTGTGACACCGACAGAGCATGTGTCTGTGGAAGGGCAACATCTGACTGTTTGTTCTGGTCAAAGTGTGAAACGGGCACTGCCCAGTCAATGGGCGAGCACTCAGCAATGACTATTTTTGGGTATAAGGTGATGTCTCACTGAGAAATATTTTTGACAGCAAGCTTAAATTTATTGTGGGATTGAGGCTTTACATCCACTATCTGGTCATAGACGATCAGACCTCCTGGCGTGGGTATTTCCTCCGTACCACCCACAAGAGCTTGGAACTCACCTTCACCAGGTTTATTGTGACAGATGCCCTTTAAAGTACAACGCTCGCCACGCTTCAAGCGTATGGGTACTTTGCTGCTGAGCCTTACACGCAGAACTTTGGCGTCTTTTGTTTGGGAGTCAGTCCGGTTGTCACACTCTGCATAAGCCATTAGCCAGCTGGCCTGGATAGGAAGGGTTTCTGGGAACTTAGTTCCGCCTTGCTTAATGCAGTCTTGGATCATTGGACGCAGGACATTAGTACCTACAAGCAAAGAATGCTTGTCATTGTATGACTGATCTGGGCTTACTAAAGCTAGGATGTGAAAACATTGGTTTGTGCCACATTTATCTTTAGGGAACTGCACATCCACTTCAGCATAGCCCAAATATGGAACCTTTTGTCCCGCTGCACCTTCAATGTTTAGGGCATCTTTAATAGAGAATAACTGTCGGTGGGAAAGGTAACGGGAATAAAATGACTGGGATATGATTGTTACTTGAGACCCTGTGTCAATTATGCAATTGCATTGGACTCCATCTAACCATGCTTCACTATTACAAGGCTCTCCAACAAGTCCTGCTGGAATCTGAATAGTTGCTGATGCATTTGGGGGTTCATGCATGCACTGGCTCAAAACAGGGGAACTAGTTTGACACTGCGCTCCTGCTTGTCCCACAGCAGGAGCCCTTAACTGTTTAAAGACAGATTTGGCTGGGGGCTTGTCTGTTGGTAGCTTAGTGGACGTTGGGTTTGTCTAGTTTGGTGTCTCTCACAAAGTTTCTTCTGCACAAGCACAGCATTAGTTTGGTTTGTGCATTGCGGCATCATATGTGACTCCTCTCCACAATTGTAACAAAACCTGCCTGCTTTAATGAGATTCTCTGTGGGCACGGCTTGAGGTGGTGGAGCTGTGTTGCTGCCTTTTGCTTTCGGTGAGAACTTTCGTCCTGCTCTATCATATCTGGGGGGATTGGCATTTTGAGTAGTGACACTTTGCTTTAGCTCAGCCTCTAACAGTCTGATTCTCTCCTCAAGCTGCTCCCTAGTGTTAGCATCGCACACTGCTAGGACTTTGTTGCTAGGGGGCTCAAACTCATCAGTAGTTAGGTGTGTCTTAGTATGAACTTTGGTTGTGCTCCCAGCAGTATGTCGCTTTTTTCTCATTTCCTTTAGCTGACTTTCTTTATCATAATTTCTTATTTTGAACAGCAACTCTGAGAAAGTGGGCGTGCTCTGGGTCATTGAGTTGTTCTTTTAGGTGCAATGTGGTTATCATACTGTCTTCCCAGCAGCCTCTTAGGAACTGCTTTAAAAGTTGAGAATCACCATTTTGTTTAGCCACACCTTTATTTTCAACTACTTCCTGTAACAGAGTTTGGAGTCGACGCAGGTAGTTGGATGCTTTCTCCCCACTGTCCTGATGGGTCTCTAAGAACTGAATATACAGCTCCTCACCTCCTGTAACGTTACCATAAGCCTTGTCTAGTTCATGGAGATAGTCACTTGGTGGGGCTTGGGCTCCAATAGAGAAAGCCACATTTAAAGCAGGGGTATGAAGGCTATCAAGAAGCATACGTCGCTGCTGTGCCTCTGACAGGCTGGAGTCATTTATTACTTGCTTAGCTCTAAGCCGCCACACTTTGTAATCCACCTCTGTGGAAGGTTTAGGAGAATTTCCAGAGAATGGACGCAGTTCTCTTGCAGGTGGAATGAACACCAGGGAGTCGTGTTTTACAATATGTTCCACGATTACTCTCTGAACATCTGCAGAGAGGGGGTCAACAAGCAGAGTGTCATTAGGGGCCTGTCTTGGACTGGATGAATAGCTATCAGCACTGAAGACAGCCAGTCTTGGATTAGGGGTAGACTGTGCTTTAAATGCCGGGGCTTCAAGAGCAGATGCTGGGGTAGAAGTTACTGGGCCCTTTTCACTATCCCCTTTTCCAGAAATATGATTCACTGCTACTTGATTCAAAGTAATGGGGCTCATGTTGTATGTTAGAGCTAACTCATTTACCTGCTCTCTGAAATTGACTGTCATGTCATTAATAGCACGAGCAAGAGGCACTACATCATCTGTGGGTGGCTCACTGACTGACTTAGGTGGACAGTATTCATCTATCTGCATAACCTCCCAATATGAGTCATCAGCTGGATGCTCGCGGTCTAGAAGCATTGGAGTTAAAGACTCGCTAAACTGACACAGAATGGTATTGGGAAGGCTGTCAATGTGATGCACTCCAACAACATCATCTACTAATGCAAAAACCCTTTTTACATCTTCCAGTTTAACCTTAGCTGGGACACCCTTCAGCATAACTGTGCGCTCTGGGTCAAAACCATACATGTCACAAAACTCCATTTTGTTTTCTCAATTAACCCAACCTTACAATTTTCAGATGATTATACTTTAAAGAGTTTTTATATTTAAGATCAAGTAGACACAGTTCAGTCCCTGTTCGGGCGCCAATTTTTCGTCTGTAACCAATAAACAGACTTTACTCGGGTTGTGAAAGCAGTTTACTATCGATCCAGTTTTATTTAACATTTACTGAACTGAAATGCATCTTACTTGATCACAATGTAGGTCAGGAACAACATAAAACAGTAAACCTTAAATCACATGGAAATGTGATTCAATTAAAATAAGAAAAAAATAAAACAATATATATTTCCCCTTTTTAGGCAGTTAACCAAATACTTAAATGTCTGAACAACACCCTGTTATTCAATACAAAAATACCTGAAGGAATGTTACTCGTCCTCTTTAATTAAATGTCTCTTTCTCAGTCCATGAAAACAAAATTAATACCGAACGGTCTTCTTATAGAACATAGAACAAATCTTGAAGTGTCCTTATATTGTCTTTAGCAACAAAAAAAATAACGGAATAAAGTAAAGTGCTGGCCAGCAATAATATTATAGAGCTCTATATGTGTGTGGTGGTTTAGTAGTGTTGCCTGCAATCCTCAGGATATTCAGAAGATGGCCACGGCTCCTCACGAGCTCACGAGCCACAGGAAAGCACTCAGGAAACAGCGGCAGCGTCTCGTCAATGTTCATTCACTCGGCGGAGTTCCTTGCAAACGGTCTTCTTGTGGATAAACTTTGCCGACGGACTTCCGGATATTATCCAAAGAAAACCGAGTACTTTGTACGGTAAATATTTCACTTAAAAAAATACTTTTAATAAGTTAAACTCCAAAATTAAACAGCAGGAGAATCACAGCTGACCACACGTTGCTTGCAGGCATTGAAGAAGAGATCTCCCCGCGAAAACTTCGTCTCCAAGGTAACAATAATACACACCGTAAAACAGCAGTCGTAAAGCTGCCGCAACATAAAGTGGTCGTAACCCTTAAAGAGACACACACCAAAAACAGTGATAATACAGAAAAGCATTAGCTGACTGAAAATATATCTGGGTTACACTTTCACACAGCGAGACTCGTCTCCATATTTCCCGACGTAAATACGAGGGCCGCCGCCATGTCATACATTTTCTTCTTGTTTTTCAAAGCTGAGTTTTGGCAATATGTATGAATGGCTTGATTGAAAAGCACAGGGAATCTGCTGTAAAGGAATTTGGAAGTTTTCATCGTGTCAGTTTTTTTGTTGTAAAAATGAAAATAAAAATCTGTCTGTGGAACAGGCAATGTACCTTGCTCCTTGAGGCCACTGGAGAAAAACACCAATGCAACTGCCTCTGCTAAGGAGCAGTGGAGACACAAATTAGCTCAGGTTTAATTCAGACTTATTTTCAATCAGTATTTTCCAGTTCGGAAAACTTAAAGCGTGGGGACTCACTGATTGGTTAGACAATGCACATGTGTTTAACTTCTCCACCTCTGATAAAGAAGAGCACAGCTGTTTCTGGGGACAGCGAAGGAGACCGTTCCAAATGGGGATAGCTATGCATCTGCATCGTATTCCAGATAGTTCATCTCTATCTTACACTCCTGCGTATACACACCAGATGCTATTCATCCTTTAACTCCAATAGATTGAGATATGGGAACCATCTGGCACATGTAATGGGAACAAGTGGACCTCATTGAGGAAGAGGTTTTGAGTAGCGAAGCATTAAACTTGCAAATGTTTTATGTCCGTCTCGCCAATAATCATAAATGATGCTGGAGCGCAAGCATCCTTTCAAACCCCAAGCCTCTGGAGAGACGACCATGTGGCAGATATAAAGGCACGTTTTATTACAACTTACTTGCAAGTTTCCAAACATCTCATTCACAACCATCTGTCTGTCTGGAAATCCGCCAGTCTGAGACCCCAGCTTAGCCCCTTTCAACCACTGTCCAACCAGGCCAGCTCTCCTCCACTATTGTCCATCCTCCACCAATCCTTTGTCTGTCACAGCCAGTTCTCTGAGGGAGGGCCCTGTTCTTTATGGGGCACCACCAGCTCCTCATTAAAGGTGTTAATGTGTGTCAAAAATATACTCTGTAATGAAATCATTTTTATGTCTCAGCCTTGAGAGAGTCTCTCCTCTTATTCTCAGATGCATCACTTAAATAATGTCCTCAAGATTTGTTGAATCGTTCTTTTGACGGCTGTGATTATGTTACATTTCTTTTTCCTTCATTTTATTCTTAAGACAGTTTCACAACATGAGTTAAAGAAGGAACATTAGATAGCCAGTAAGAACTATTTTGATGTTGTGGCTGTGCGTGCACTAACTGAGAAAGCAGCAGGGAGAAGTAAAAATGTTAAAAAGATTAGAGCTGTATGTAAACAAAAGCGGTGAATCACTGAGACTGCTCTTATCCCAAGATAATAGAAAACAGAGGAATGATGACATTATCTTGTTTGAAATGTGACAGGTGAATTTTTCATAAAATTATTAGCATACTTTAGGGACATAAGGACGGCAACAAGATATTAGCAGACAAAACAACATTTTGGATTACTCGTAAATCAAGGCTACAAGCACTGAGTGCTGAGTATTTAACCCCTTCGTTTTTAAGACTGGTTGATCAGTATATTGTCCAATAAAATCAAAGTTCCTTCTTTTAAAATATTTGATATATACTGTACACCTTCAACCCTCTTTTCCCTTATGATAATGATGCTGTTGAAGCTCGGATCAAACCACAGTGAGATCCAAATGTCTGAGACTGAGTTGAAAATCATTAATAAATGTAGAATCCCAATCAGACAGTCTAAGGATTCAGAAACTCTGAGTAACCAGTTATATTGTGTAAAATAAAGAACACATTTGGATAATTCTGCTCAATATCTAGGTCAGAAGTCAGATGTAACGTCTAGGCTCTGTTTCATCTCTGTTCAGATGAAACTGATCAACTCATAAGAGGCTCATTCAACCAACTCAACCTGCAGCCGGCGTTCACCTATTATAAATGAGGCTTTGCCTCAAGCTTCCAGCAGATCATTCCTCACAAAGTAGCAATGTGTTAGTGGGGAAAATAGCATAAGAGTAAGTGAAAGTGTCAAAAGTCAAATTGTTATTCTGAGCAAAGAGGGACTTTGTCTGTGTCAAATCATGACGGGAGTAAAGGTTCCTGAGGGGGCAGTGCACGGGACTCTCACACACTTTGCAAGAGCTGGATCAGTTGTCTCTAAAGCACGATCGGCAGAATAAAAGTGACCTGCCATCAGATCAATACCTCCAGCTTTGTTCTCAGAGAGATAGAAAAGCAGCTTTATCTCAGATACACAAATTGGCTAATTAAGAACGCATGGCTCCAATCAGCAGGAGCAGTGTAGAAAGAAAGCTTTTTAACAGCAGTTTCTAAATCACTTCCTAGGAGGAGAAACAAGACGATACACTTTGTGAAGATATATGAGCATTTTCACAGAGGTTGACTGTAAAAAGTCATAGGTTTAGATTTATGGCAGTAACGGAAGGGTAAATGAAAAGAAAAGATCTGACACACGTTTGTGACAAGCTTAGAATTAAAAGTTTTTAATTATGCTATACTGGTGCATTCCTAGGGCTCTTTGCTAATGATAACAATGGTCACAGCTGTCTTATTCATGTGTAAACGTGACCTGGGCTCAATCAGTGTCTGTTCTTTTGCACCCATTTTATTTCATTGTTTTTCATAAAATTAACTTCCGTATTCCTTAGCGTTTGTGACTTATTTATAATTTTGACTTGTTCACTTAACTAATTATTTGTCATACATTGCATATCAGCTATTTCCCGAGATCTGTTAAACAATTGACACAATCTTCAAAGCCAAGTTAACAACTTTTTAAAATGTAAGCTCTATGCTCTGTATAAAGCATTGCAGCAACAAAACTAACATTGTGCTTATACCTTGAAGACAAATTGCCAAACAGGAAGTGACTAAATGTCTGTATCCATCTGATATGGGGGAATAAAAATAAACAATTAGTAGTTCTGGCACATTGGTCCCCAGTTGCCAACCACTGCTGCGGATTATCTGAGGGAGACATGTTGAGCTCAGTCCATGGACTTCCTGTTTGATGATGCCCCATCCCCACTGACTGCAGGGCGCTTTTTGCCGGTTTATTCAAAGTTTATTAATATTGAATGTATTGCGAGTTGAAATCAAATCAAATCTGACACCACACTTCCTTGGGTGCCTAACAATATACATACCAAGGGTAAAGTGTCTAAGACATATGGTTCTGGAGATATACTTTCAAAAGGACAGACATTTGTGCAATTAGTAGACAGATATATTAAAGTTTGCTATTGCATTTCATGAAAATAATTTGTAGAAGTCAAGTATATACACAGATCCCCAATAGCAGCCAAATGAAGAGCTGCTACTTACACTTCTCTTTGCTAATAAGATTTAGCATTGGAGCTTTGCAGATCTGAGCAGTTTTCCAGCCACAGTGCGAGATCTTGGTCATACTGCTTAAACTCTGGATTCATAATGTGATCTTAACATGTATAATTGGGTGGATTATGAGCATATCCTAATCAAATTAAAACTGCAAGCGTGGTGCAGAGTATTTTTCTATGAACTACTAACCCTAACCCTATTTTCTTTAAAGCAATGCAAATTGTTTTGTATTTAGTAATGGTGTTTGGAGGCTACATTTCAAAATTGACTTTCTTACCCCACAAAAAAAAAGGAATCAAAGGTTACTCTTCACTTAGGTCCTAATTATCTGACTTCCTATGGGAAAGGTGAGCTTGTATCCCGGGGCACATGTAAGTTAACTTGATACATTTCATCACAGCATGCACAACTCGGATAACCCCTGTTTAGCGTTGCTCCCACAGATTTTCACATTTTTCCTCCAGCAGAAGCTTGTGAATCTACAAGATGTAAATCCGAGCAGGGTGTCTGCTGAAGCTCTGTGAGGAGAGAGCTGAGTTTCTTCAAGGGCAGTTAATTTGAATCCTGAATCTGACTGTAACAATCCCTCTTTCACTTCCTCACTACTTTTTATTTTTACAAATTCAAAAGATTTCTATTACAACAATTTATTAGGAAATGCAGCAACATGTTGTACACAGTGAAAAATAGCACACACAGCGTTTTCAGTTTGCACAATATTTTGCTTAATAAACTACAATCCCTTGCTTGCACCCAAGCCAAGTGGGACAACCCTTTTGTAATATGGATAAAAAGGGTTACAGATACAAGAAAGAAAAACAAAAAAACAAATCGAGGGGAAATAAAAACTAATAGAAAAGAAAGAAGGGGAAAAAAAGAGAATAATAGTTTGCAAAACACGGTTATCAATTGCACCAACGCTACTTCAGCACTGCAAATGTACTTTGTGAACAATATCCCTGCACAGATATACTCGTAAGTAGGGGCTGGATGGCTAAAATATTTTCCACACTTGAAGTTGAATAATTTATAACCATAAACTAGTTTGACACTGTACTTTTATACCTGCAAATTTACTTGTTTGCTTGCAGAGGCTGAATAGAATTTATTAAAAAAAAATCACTATATTGTTTAACAAGCAATGTTTTATAGTTTCACTTATACAATTGAAACCTACAGGGGATAAGGCAACAACATTTCCTGATGACGTGCCACTTGTCACACAGCACAAAGCAGGATGTATCGGAGCTTTGTCCCATACATTTCATTAAAGAAAGCTATTCCTTGCATCCCGTCCCTGCGGAGCTTTGAGTGACATAAGAGATGTGCCAAGTTCACATGTTGAGGGGGAGCAGCCTAGTTTCTCCCTTTAGGTTTGAGTTGAGGTTTTTTTTAACAGCCTGGCGGGATTACAGAGCGACAGTACAAGAAGACAGCAGTGCTTCAAGGGGAATCAGGGGTATCCTGAAGATCTGTGTGTTTTCACTGCCAACAATCATTCTGTCAACACAGGCAATTCACTGTAAGCGAAATTAAGACTTTATATATTGAGAAAGAAGCACACACACACACACACACACACATACACACACACAGTCGTCTCTCCATTGCAGGGCATCTAAGCAGCGCACAAAGGTAGATCTTGACAAAGCGTCCTGTTTTCTTGCTTCTTCCTCTTTTGCGCTGTCACTTTCTTCTTGTGTTGTTCCCCTGCTTTAATCTGCATTTGTTGCAGTGATCACTTATGCTGTGTTGCATCAGCCTCTGCTGCTCTCGCTCTCCTCTCACTACTCTTACTCTGTTCTTCTCAAACTCATAGTGCCACCCAGTGGTGAGAGATAAAGGCACGAAACTAATCCTCAGAGTGGTCTCACAACGCTAGAATCAAAGGCTGGATGGGATTTCATAGGAGAATGCATCTGCACTTTGTTGTAGAGACATATATTTGCCTGCAGACATTAGTGTATTTAGTGGATGACAGTCATCTTACATTGATTCACAGTATCTTTTTAACATTTAAACATCATAATCTTCTACTATTCCTCTGGGATGGTATTCAGTGTGACATTAATATGAAAGCTGTCTTAGATTTAATTAATACGGTACTGCTACAGTACAGTTATATAGGGTCACTTTCTTAATCCCATGGGGCGGTTGAAGTTCATTAAATACTGAACGTGAAAATATTCAATTTTATTTGTATCGCACCAAGTCTCAAAGCACCTAACATATTAAGGTCGAGACCTTAAAAATTATAAGGAAACCCACGGTTCCCACAATGAGCAGCACTCTGTGGAGAGAAGAAAAACACCCTTACTAACTGGAGGCAACCTCCTGCAGAACCAGACTCATCTGCCTTGACCGGCTGGGGTGAAAGGAGAAAAAGAGGGAGGAAGGGAGAGATGGGTGGAAAGAAGGGAGAGAAGAGAGAGAGAAGGGGGGGAGGAACAGTTGTGTAACCATCATGCTTCAGCTCTGAAAGACTAGATGCTATAATGAAACAGTAAGAGTGATATTTATAGATGTAAAGATGTTATTGATGATGGCAGCAACAGTTGATATATGAGGTGACAGCATATAGTGCCAGAGTGAAGCTGAAAAGTGTGAGTATAGAAAGTGTGAGTAAAGAAAGCAGAAAGAAAAACCTCTGCCGAGGGTTTCGGTGATGGGTGGTGCAGCATGCAGGAGGCAGAAACCAACATATGACTTACACTGAGCGATCACATGTTTTTGTTTAGAGTTCATCGACACTAACGGCAGCTCTCAAATCTCATTGTATTTCCAAGTTGACTTTTTAGTTAGTGTCCTCTACATCCTGAGATATTTAGATTATTTTTGACTATGTTATTTTGTATGTATGTTAGAATTGTCATCACAGGGCCCACTCGCTTGTGGGGACTCCCCTGGATAATCTCCTGCTAATTTGGACATCCGCAGCAATTGACTGAGACATTTGTGTTTTGTCATACAGTCCATCCAGATCATTTCAGAAGGTCATGCCCGGAGTTCAGTGCAGGTCTGAAAGCAGCTTAGGTTTCCAGGTAACAAAAAAACGTTATTTCTCCAAACCCCTAAAACTCCCGGGTTAAGTAAAGCTGTTGTTAGCTTGACTGCCCAAGTGTAAAAGGTAAGCTGCAGGCCCTCTATTTATTCAGCTCCTCATCCTCAGGTCTGTTGCTTGCTGGCTGCGCAACACATGTAACTATGGATTTGCGGCTGGAGTGAGACCCAGCATGTGCTTCTCACATTTTGAATCATTGCTCTCTGTTGGCCTGCTGGCCGCACGTGGCTCCTAAGTGGCGATTGATTGGTCAGTGAGGCCCCTGAATCAAATCTCTCTCTTTATCGTTCCTGCCTCAGCTTGCAGCCGGCCTGCTGGTTACCCAATAGGCAGCAAACAAGACACATTCACTGATAAACTCATCTTAAAAACACACCTGATCAGTTTATTATCAGTGTTCCCATGTGCTGGCAGGAGATGAGTTCAAAGCATGCACTACTGCCAGAAAGCAATGGAAGCTCCTGTATGGATAGACTGTATGTGCACATTAATTATTACTGACATCACATGAGAGCTTTAACGTCTGCTGCTTTGAGCAGTGAAACCAACCACCCCCAGTTTGATGGAATGCTACCTGCAGCAAGTTTGCTTTGCTCCGTTTCTTTGAGGTAACCTGATGAAATATGCACCATGTCAGCATGACACCTACCTAAATATTGAAACTATTGAAGGTTGGTTTTGAAACCACACAGGGGGTCAGGATTGGGTAGAAACCCAAGAGCAACCTGAGGACCGTCACCAAATCCGTTTAGCTATTGATATTTGGAGGTGCAAAGAATGAAACAAACAATTTAATGATCATAAACCACACAGTGAACCTAATGATGGCTATAAGACTCAAGTGTCTTTAAGGCGGCCTTCTGACATGGACTGAACTCAAGATAATCCGCTGAAATTATCCAGAAGGATTGATGTGTAAATCCGTCAGAGCATTCACCATGTGCGTTTGGGCAAGTTGATGATGTTTCTAACATGTGATTGACACTAACTTTAAAGGAAAATACAAATAGGTCAGGATGAAAAGACATGTAGAAGATGCAGTGAAAGGTAAACTTAGAAAGCCAAAGACTATATAACAGGGGGCTATTATATAATAAGTTTGTTTATGTCCTTCAGATCCAGAGTCTACAATAAAATTGACCAACAAAATCCACCAGAGTCTAGGAGGACATTGTTGGCCATGCTGTGATGGACTCCCACAAACTTGTGGGAGTCCATCACAGCATGGCCAACAGTGGTTGTATATCAGACTTGAAAACCTTGATTACCTTCACAATAATTGCATATTTGTATAATTGGTATAACAAAACCTCAGGTCAAGATGAGAAACGTACAGTACAGACAACATGGTGCGAACTGTAACACAATACAGAGATCATGGACTACCCTCCACTGCTGAACTTTAAACTACTGGAAAACCGACAAGGGACATACAACTTTTTAATTCATGCATTTAGTGTCGTCATGCAATGTGCCGATGTTTCTTTAACCGTCCATAGCAAAGTTCCACTAATTATAATAGTATGGAAACAAAGTGCTGAATCTTTCATCTTGAACTAATCAACTAAATGTTTAGCCATGACAACACAATAAAACACTGAGCCTCTAATAGCTCTAAAGTAAGTAGGTAAGGCAAGAAAAAATAAAGATGTTTGCCAACTAAATAATAGCTTCTGTCAACTCTCTAACTTTGTACTCTCTTGTTTTAATTTGTTTTATATTTTGGCACACAACACCATCTCTTTACCTTCAAACAATCCTTTACTTCAACTACAGCGGCTGTTTGTGCTGCAGAGGACTGAGTGGATCTCTGCACACAAACACACACACACACACATTATATAGGTTACATTGTGGTCGGGGGGTGGACCCAAAACCTGCGAGTCATTCAGGTGAGAGTTGGTTTTATTGATAATATTGCAGTTTGTGGGAAAAAACACATTTAAACTATGTAATAAATAAGAAATACTGCATGCAATAGGTTTTGGGGTTTTAGTTTGCAGTGCATGCAAGACTCCTCACACACTCCACACAACCTTATGTTCCTCTCTCTCTGTCTCGCTCTTACTGTCTCTCGCTCTCTGTCTCTTTGTCTCTCTCCCTTTGTGTGAATAACCTCACTACATATAAAGTTACCTAACCAGTAATGTATCACATAACTCTTTGCAAACAAAGTGATAGCCTGGCCTGTCCCAGCATATCAGAAGATGTATGATAAATATGCAACTGTGATTTTGGCCCATGCATGTGTCAGAGTATATTATTTCCCCCCATGTGATATCCATTGTCCATCCATCCATTATCTATAGCGCGTATCCTCTTGTGAGTCGTGGGAGGAGCTGCAGCCGATTCCAGCTGATGGGCGAGAGGCAGGGTTCACCCTGGAGAGGTCACCAGCCCATCACAGGGCCACATACAGAGACAAACAACAATTCACATTCTCCAGTTAACCTAACCTCCCCAATCTGATTTTGTACTGTGGGAGGAAGCTTGAGTGTGAATTAATTTTTGACCATCCTCAAACATTACATCTGTACACCATTAAGAGATAAGAGCCTGTCTCATTCCACACATACTCTCTTCTCTCAGAAAATCCAAGCAGACACTGAAAGAACATGCAAACTCCACACAGAGAGACCCCAGTCAATAACATGCCGACATATGGTGTAACTGCACCTACATGTATCACATCTACCTGGCTCATCCTAGCCAATAAACAGCTTTATCCTGAGTGTGCAACTGTGGCTTTGGACCATGCATGTGTTTATGATACAGAAATGTATTTTGAAGTACAAGTACCTCAAAAATATACTTTAATAAATCTGTTTATTCCGTCACTTCACAGAATTTAAACAGTAGCTCCAACACGGCAACAAATGTAATTTTAACAGATGATCAGACATGTTGAGACCAAGGCAACATTTCATAAATTTATTCTGTTTGTATTAATCCCTCTCCACACAGAAAGACGACTGTGGCATGTAAGACAGGTCAGAGTTCAACCAGTAACTCAGAGTGTGAACTACAGGGAGACATTTGACCATCTGCCTTAGTTATCTCCTCCTGCTAAATTTGATTTCCTTTTTATTGTCTGTCGGCTCGGAATTGTTGTACACTGGAGCTTTTAGCTACAGTCTGTTGTCACATTGAAAGATGTCAGCAGCTGCTGTTACTAACAAAGATGAAGTCCAAGTTATAATCAATTGTTCTTTCCTTCAAAACTTGATCTCTCAATGACCGAATAAGTCATTAAAAGTGAATATGACCGTATACACTATTAGGTTAACTCAAAAGTTGTAAACATTTATTTAATTCCAAACTTCTGTGTCTCTCTCCATCCTTCTTTTTCTTCAATTTGATTCAGTCAGATTTTATGGTCAAGAAATCTCCTACTGGGATTTTAAGAAAGAGCAAAAAGTTAATGGCCAGAGGCGTCTGGTGTGATTTAAGACTGTAACGTAATCATCAGCATTTACATTTAGAGTGGAAACAAAGCCGACCCCAGTCACTTCAGCTGACATTCTCAAACTTTGAATAGCTCTGCCACACTGTTACAACTGTTCACTAATCAGCACCAACAATCACTGAGCTGCCTTGACTTGCTCCCTGTGTCGGCTGCGTGGACCCGTCTCAATCATGACGGAGCATTTTAGCTCCAAACAAAACTGAACACATCCAACTATGTCTCCGCAATCTTTACAAACACGCGGGTGTCCTGCCGTGGACTTTAAACAGCGCATTGATTTAGCAGTCTTTTTCAATCAGAGCAATCTAAACTCTCCTTGCTAAGGAAAGCGATGAAGACAAACGAGATTACAATTAAGACAATTACGGCTAGCGATTAATACTAACGATTGCTAACAGAGGGTGTTCAGAGCAGTGGCGGCACTGCAGCAGCTGCAGAGGAGGAGGAGAGCTGGGGATGAAATACCGCCAGAAAGAGGAAGCCATTAGAATGTGGGGAGGGGACACAAGACATAAAAACATGATTTACATGCTGACACCCTCTCTAACTGACAGAATGACTTCTGCCACATGTATTGCTATTTGCTGTTTGTTTGTTCACTGTGTCCTGAACTCCGACACAGTATTTCGTGTGAAACATCAATTTCCCAAATGATCAAAACTTAAATCTCCAATTGACCCGATCAGTGTATAGGATTTGGTTTTATTTTCCAACCAAATAAATACCCCTCATTCTTCCTTTCCTGTAGGTAACTAACATAGAGTGTAAATAAAGATGGAAGATACGTCTCCCCCTCCTCCCACTGTACACAAATAAAGCCAAAATATCCCAGATACGGCTGCTGCCAACTTGCGATTGGGAAGGGATTTGGAGGAAGAGTCTGCACAGTAGAGTATTGAAGTCAGGCCCATGCACACGCTGAGCCAATCACAAGTCAGTCTCAGCTGTCAATCATGACATTTCACTCTGTTTTATAGCATCAAATAACAAAAAATAAGGCAACATCATAATAGGCCCTCTATAGAACCAGAGTAAGTGTACATTCTGATCTACTGTGGAAACATGGTAGACTAAGTGGAACACCCTCTCCTGATGCAGATATATGGACTAATTGTAAGTTCATGAAAACACAAACATTTTCAGTTGCAGGGGACTTTTTAAGATCACCTTAAAGGTTCAGTGTGTAAGATTTACGTGAAAGGGATCTATTGGCAGAAATTGAATACGCCTGGAGGATGTCTCCATATCAAATAAGAGAGTTAAGTCTAGAGCCACCCTTGAAATAAAACGCTGCAAATAGCGCTGCATACACTAAGTTAGAGATCTCTTATGTTATATATATACAGTGTAATTAATAATTAATGAGCAATCATCAGCCCTTGTCTCAAAGATTTTATGTAGTAAAAATAGTGTTAAACCAGCATTGATCAAACTGGAGAGTGTTTGTCCACCATAGAGTGCTACCTAGATAACCTGTACACATTTACTGTTCAAACACAACACTGTAATTGTTTCAGTGAGTTTGACTAAGCTAGTTGCTCTATTGAGTCACCTATTATGTTTCCAACCTAAGAAGTAAAATGCACGGACAGAGCTCAACTACAGAGAAAACCTACCATTAGAGGACAGCAGCTGATGGGAGGGATATGAAAGTGACATATGCTACAGCGGTTGGCAGACGAATCATTGTTCTGCTGCTAAAGGTGACACAGCGAACAATGATTCACACAGTGAGATGGAGTCAGTGTCTCTGAGCAGTCGGAGAGTGATGGACCTGTCACAGTCTTCTCATCTCCTGTCTGCCAGTATTTTTCCACTCACCTGTCTCTGCTCCACTCTGCCAGTCAGCCACATCTCCTCATCAGGCCAACTCTCCACACCTGTTACAGCCCTGGCTGCATTTAAGCCTGCTCCTGTCTCTGCTTCAGTGCCAGATTGTTCTTGTGTCATGCCTGACTTTCCAGCGTTCTTTCCCCGGACTGATCACCTGTTGCCGACCTGCCTGCCTCGTCTCTGCCCTGGACATTACCTCAGCCTTCTGCCTTCGACCACGAGTTTTGCCTTTTCCCTCCTGGTTACGCTCCTGCTCAGCTCTGTGGCTCCACAGCCCCCCACTGGACCTGTCTACCAGCTAGTCTGCCTGTGCTGCTTTTGGGTCCTCACCATATCCGTGACAGGACCGCTAGTTACTTTACGAAATAAGGTGTTTTCAAGGTTTGAAGAAGCAGGTCTGCAAACGTTACTTGTTTGAGTTCCTCGCAGTGCCGCAAAAAATACTGTCACAGTGCCCCTGAGCAAGAAACTCAATCTCCAACTGCCACACTGGAGAGGTGAGAGGTGAATGTGCTATAAAAGCTCATAGAAAGGCTTAGTAACAGCCCAATTCCAACTATAGATCTAACCAGAGCGTTAAAAAGGATAAAACTAGACATTCTATTCGCCACAAACTGCAAAGTACAGCTCTAACTAACTTCATAAAGCTCCCTGTTTAGATAAAAGTTTATTTCTGTTGTTGTGGAGATGCGTTGGATCTGCCTGAGCAGTACTTTGAGGTGTTTTTACAACAAGAAAGAAGCAGGTAGAAAGCACACCAACCCTTTTGGACCCCACAAAGCAGTAAACACACATACATGCCTTTCCGTCAAACACGCAGACAAGACAAGGCCCTCTTTCCTGCACTTTGTTTCCTCTTCTGTGAAGTCAGTGGTGAACTTTTACCAAGTCATCGTTCTCTCTTTTAAACCCCCTCAAGGCTTTCACTTTAATCAGCATCTTGAACTTGGATGAACCTGAAACTCACGTGAAAGTCCCGACTTCTACAGAGCGAACAGTTAAGCAGTACCACCAGATGGGGCAGATAGAGCGGTGTGAGTGCTGCTGGTGAGTATCGTCTCAGTGGATTCCTCATTCTCTCTATCGAGCTGTAGCTGTCTTCACAAACATGCAATTTTTTTGGAACTGGCATCAATAAACTACATTTAGGAGTGACTTTTTCATAATGGGTCTTTCGCTGTAACTGTAAAACAAATTCTAAAAGCCAAAATAAAATGTTTGTCTCCTAAAATGATCATTGATGTTACAATAACTATTTATTTATATATTCAGATGGTTCCAGCTCCCCTCAAAGAATAAGGGGTATGTACGGATGGATGGATGGATGAGATGTAGATAAGTACATTTAGTTCATATCATTTATCAGGAAAATATTGTATCAGCAGTATTTTCTATTCCACAACATTTTTACAATGAATTGCATGATATATTAATGTAATTTGTTTATATTTATATAATAATCATCAATTATAAGAGGGGAACTGACCCAATCAGAGCAGTCAGATAGCATTAGGCCTCCTTCAATGAGAGCAAAGTGCACTTATTAATAAGGCAGCCGGACTGACACTACCTGCATGGCCTTATTTAATAGAACTATTCTAGTGTTAAATAATGGTTTGTTGTGGCTCAGGAGGAAGCAGTTTGTCCACTGGCCAGATATTGGTAAGAACATGGTTTGAGCCCCAGCTGCTCTCCCCTACTTGCCGCAGTGTCTTTGGGCAAGACACTCAAGTACAAACACAGTATGACTGTGTGAGTAAATTGGTGGAAGTGTCTATAAAGTGCTTTGAGTGGTTGTCCATTTACAGTAATATTATCAAATAGCTGCCATTTGCAACACTATATGATCAGACAAGTTACGACACAAAGAGCTTAGACTGCATGACCCTGAAAACAACATTATTGCCATAGTCTGTATGTAAATGCACCACATATGTGTAAATCTGTGCTGAGTTATAGTTGGAAAGGCTCTGTTTGCAGTGGCTGAATAACATTAGAATTTAGCAAATGTGTATATAGCTGCACAAAATAGCTGTTAAGAGTATTTTGACTGAAAGTAATTTGGATGTTAGTGTGTGTCGATGTGTGTGGGGTTGCATAACGATGTCTCTGCTTGTGCAATAGACTGTGTAATGAGTCTCATCATCTCTTAGTAGAACGTGATTAGGCAGCGAGTGACCATTGGTAATGTAGAGGAAATAAGAGTGACATAAAGTAAAGGTTGAACAGTGTGTCTGTGTCAGGGAGTCAATAGTAAGGAATCAATCTTGGTGACATGCAGTAAAAAATTTAAATTTTATAATGGTTATTTCTGAATAGCCATTGTCTCAGATTGCCATCACCTCACAGTTTGCATTTGTTGGTAATAGATACTGGATGTTGTTATCCCGCCACTTTTTCCCCCTCAGCCATTAGACCAATTACCACTGCACTTTACGCCACCATTACAGTCATTGTAATTATTGCATAGTGGGCGCCAATGACAATTTTATAGTTCATTTCTGTCCCATTACCATTAGAGTGTCAAGGCTAATTTCTGCAGCATCATCCCATCATGGATATTTCCTGCATCTGTCTGCTTTGTACAGAGAAATCAAAAGGAAACAAAAGATATGTTTAACATCCGTCACTGTTTGCAGCCAAGAGTGTGTATCTCTGACACCAGTGGATGAACTTGAAGAGAAATGCGTATTGAATTGTTCATTTTTAAATGACAGGGGAGCAGGAAACTAGTGAAAAGCGGTTGAATGCAACATATACAAGGCTCTTTGTTTGTGTGATTTGCTTCATCAACAAAAACAAAGTTAGAAGGGAATGAACAGATTTTTGCATGTATACTTTAATTGTATGAGTTCTTCCAAGGCTTTTGAAAATCAGGAATCTAATCAAATGGCCCAATTTAATAACTTATCTGATTAATTAAATTACTGTTGTCCGTCTGCAGTGTTACCACAGCAGCAGGGCCTGACGTTAAAGGCTGTTAGGGAGGAATTCTTATTATATGATGTATATAAGGATAGACTACATTCCAGCACCCTAATAGTGAAGCCAAACTCTCTGTATTGCTCCCTGGAGGCTGGCTGCATTATAAGCCATAAACATCATCACTCTGTGTGAGCAGATGGGATATTGGCCAGTGATGTGTGTTCAAATGTTCAGTAAGTTTGGTTTTACTACTAATTTAATGTAATAAAAACGTCCTGATTAGCAGCTGAGATAACACAACACTAACATGAGTGTGTATTTGAGCAAAACCTTAATATCGCTCGATCCCCCGATCAAACCCGAGCAGACACTGTCTCTAAACATGCAAGATGGCAGCAGTCACGTCGGGGATATTTTGCCTTCATTTCTAGATAGTGGGGAAAGTGGAGACATGTTGTCTGTATCACAAAAGTGTTAGCAGCAGGCTAGCTCCTCTAAATACATACTTTATACAAATATTACTGTATAGAATTCTGAATATTTATCCTTGTACTCTCCACTTTGTTTTAATACAATGGCGATGCTACACTGTTTGAAGAATACTATCAGGAGCCACACCAAGTGCACCGGCTGTCTTCATGTCGTGTGTAATGGCCAGATCATGGACAATCTAATCTGAGTCATTTGGGTTTAGTGATGTTTTAGTTTGAGACCTAATTTGATATACATAGGGGATTGGGGGGCATTTTGGTCTATCATGTTCACCAGCTAGTTGCCTAATGTGTGTTTCTGCTGTTTGATGCTGACAATGAACTAGATAATGTTTTTTAAAGAGCTTTTGATTGCATGGAAACAGCTGCCGGTGGAAACAATTGTATTAAATTGTTTCTAAAATGAATATAGTGAGGTGAAAGATGCTGAAACAGTGTGGAGAGCAGAGAGGGAGTGTTCTCTGGGAGGTTGTCTCCCCACCCTCAAACACAACCAGTGAAGATAATTAAATGGAAGATAAAAGGAAATTACTGCTACTTCTGGCCGGTTCTTACAATTTCAATAATGAATAAACAATGTAAAAAGGAACATATTGCACACAATATATCACAGCGAAAAACAATTAGAAAGAAAGTGCCAAAGTCAGCTACTGGCACAGTCATTATTGCATCGTAAGGTCAGATGATACCATGTATTTTAAATAACTGAGTACAGCGGCATTAAGCATTTGATAAATGACACATTTCACATTGTAGGCATAACACGTATGCACCCATGTACACTGTGTTATTAGTTGATGTAACCATTCCTACAGTCCACTGTGGCCATGAAGATATTCCTCCCAAAAATACAACATAAGACAAAATCTTCTAAGCTGCTATGTTGATTTATTAGCTGGTTGAATACACTTATTGTAAGTGGATAACAGTCAGCTAAATGACATGTAATATAATGTAGTGTCATGTGATTCCAGGTGTTTGCGTATGGCCTGAGATTGTAAACCCTGTCTCTCCTCATATCTCCTCCTTGTTCTTTTTTAATTCTATACATTTTGGTTGCATTCTATCATCAAAGGAGACTTTTATAAGTGCTTCATCTATATGCCCTCATTCATTCCCCTGCCTGTGGATACATTTCCCTACACATCCTCTACTGACAGAAAACTGATGTGGGAAATGACGGTGAAGCTGTCTGACGGAAAAAGGAGTTTAATGTCCTGTCTCGAATGTGCAAAATAGAAATGATTGGGTTGTGAAGTGATTCTAAGATAGTGGCCAGATTGTTATGAGGTCAATTTAATCAATTTGTAAATAAAGTGTTTAAAGTGTCATTAGCATATAGTGTGCAGAGAGCCATTCAAGCCGGGAATCAATAGATTTTGCAGGTAGATTACCTCTTGGGATGCAGAATAACTCTTTGGGACACTTGGCTCATCAAGGACTACTTTAACTGAAATGGATATATAACGTGGTTGTACTCTGGCCTGGTGATCGGGACAGGGAGACTTACTGTACACAATTCTCTTCTTAAGACAAAGGGAGACAGAGCTTTTGAATTATGAGCTACTTTGGGTTGTTATGCTTAAATTTCTGTCACACATTGAGTGTTTTTATTTTATTTCTATGTGTAGCCTACATTACATTTCATTTTAGAACATATCTAATTTAGCTGACGCTTTTATCCAAAGCGACTTACAATAAGTGCATTTAACCATGAGAGTACAAACCCAGAACAACAAGAATCAAGTCAGTTAAATTTGCTTAAAAAATGTCATGGATTTAGACTGGACCTGATCCGTTCACAGCATGGTACGCGACTGCGAGCAGCCACTGGTAACCAGTGAAGGGAGCGGAGTAGTGTGAGTGAATTTAGGTCGAAGACCAGTCGAGCTGCTGCATTCTGGATGAGCTGCAGAGGTCGGATGGCAGTAGCAGGTAGACCTGCCAGGAGGGAGTAACAGTATTCTAGGCGTGAGATGACCAGAGCCTGGACCAGAACCTACGCCGCCTACTGAGTGAGAAGGGGCTGTATTCTCCTGATGTTGTACAGCATGTATCATTCTAGAGGAACTTGATGTTGCAGTAAAGTTGGCAGTAAGGGAGAGTTGGCTATCGAGTGTCACACCCAGGTTCCTAGCAGTCTGGGTGGGAGCTAACACGGAATAAAAAAGAAATAGTCAGGTCATGGAGGGGAGAGTCTTTCCCTGGAAGGAAATGTAGTTCATTTTTGTCATGGTTGATTTTCAGGTGGTGTGCAGACATCCAATTAGAGGTGTGTCTGTCAGACAAGCAGAGATTCGTGCTGCTACCTGTGTTTCAGATTGGAGACAAGAGAGGATTAGTTGGGTGACAGATCATCATTTGACATAATTTGAGCTAAACTCGCTTATTCTGAACAAACATACTCTAACACTGATGCATCTGTTCCCAATTTAGGGTTAGCTCATATCCCTCTTTCACACTTTACATTCTCGAGATAAATGTTTTTATCACAAGAGTAAACATTTTCCTTAAAGGTCATTCTTAGTTTGGACAGGCAGCTTTCCGATTACTGTCTGGTCAAGTGTCCAACCACAAGCATGCACTTCTCTCTACTGCACAGAAATGTCCTTAAGCATGAAGATGCTGTAATCCTCAGGCATTAGAAGACTTTTCATTTAAAGTGAGTACAACTAATTCCCCGTGTAAAGAACTTGATAACACGTGCCAGCAATTTGTATTCTGGGTGTGCATGAGGATTATGAGTCATGCTATCATTTAAAATAGCTGAGGGGGCATACAGATCTGCTTATCACACACACACAAGGAAGAGAGATAACATGGTGTAGAACAAGTGTAATAGCGGGGATCGAGGCGTGCTTAAACTATTATTATTCTAGGGAAAGGCTTGTCACCTAAAATGGAATCATAATGACGGGAGAGGGAGAGAGGGGAGCGGTAACTGAATAACACTTTGACTGAAGGAGTAAGAAAATTGGAGGAGGTGGAGGGAAACCGGGGTGAGGAAAAGGGAAACACTAGCAGATCGTGAAAGGAAGAAATTAATAATCCATTTCACTTTGTTTCACAACAAGACAATGACACAACAACACTGCGCTGTCAGACAAAGAGAGAAAACTTCAGCTCAGACTGAACACATTTCGAACACAAGACATTATTGAATCTTTTCTTCTGGGAAATCATCTGTTTATTGTGATAAACATTCTGTACTGTGTTGCTGTTGACCATCTTCAAGCTGAGGTAAACACAAATATCTTGAGGGAAATTCATCTACCTGCTGCAGCCTTCAAACAGCGATCCATCACCCAGCCTGAGTATGAGGCGCTGTCCCTGGTGCTGAACTCAGCTGTGCTCTGTGTTTGCTTCCGGTCTCACTTGTGTTGCTCTGTAACGAGCAGGCACCAGTTACAATGTATACAATGGTGTAAGAGTATATTCCCATGTAAAATAAAGGTATTCTCTGTTGTTGTTTCTTTACACTGATGGCTTCCTCACACGGATATTTAGCCAAACAAACTTTATCCTCTAAGTTTGGTCCTCTCGTCTTCATGCAAGTGCTGATTTATGGGGGAAGAGCAGGTCGTCCACTAACCAGAAAGTCAACGGTTCATTGTTCGGTGTCCTTCAACTGAACGCTAATTGACCTCTGTGCCGTCAGTGTGTGAGTGACGTGTGATAGAGAAAAAGTCACACATACATGCACTGTACAAATGTTTGTGGAAATGAGTGAATGGAAAAAAAATCTTTGAGCAGTCTTTAAAACTAGAAAAGAGTGTTTTATAAATACTGACCATTTACCATTGATAATTTCCCTTATAAACTAAAAAGATTTGGCTGCTCTCTCACATGACAGTTGCTTTTTGTAATCCTGAAGTATTAGATTAGAAATTAGAAATATGCATGCAGTATATGAAATTTAAAAAAAGTTATAACAATCAGGTTAATTTGAGCAGTTGATTCTCTGATTTACAATAATTCTACATAAATGGAGCCCTGCTGTTGATGAACAAAGTTGATTTCTGATTAAATCCCATCCAACCTAATTATCCCCCTTGAAGACAGCACAGCTTCCTGCCTCTTCTTTTCTCTTCTATTGTTAACTCCACATCCACTTTTCCCTTTTATTGCTGCTTTTCTCCTTGAGTTCCCTTTGTATGTTCCTGATTCTTTCCCTTTCCCCTCTCCTTCTCTGTAGTTCCTCGCCACTCTCTGCGTGAATGGGAGATCACATTAGGTGAGAACAATTTTTTCCAATCAGTGCGGCAGGTTGATTAATTAGCAAACACTCTCGGCGAGGAGGAAAAAAGGGAACGCTTCATGCCGAGAGATCATCATCCTCCCCTCATCAGTTCTGAGAGGGAGGAGATTTACACGATGCTCTAAAGGAAAGATTAAAGGTTCCACTGTGAACATGATGACAGACCTTTTGATGCCTCCATGTCGGCTGCACTTAATCTTCAGCTAATCGCAGGAACGTACCTCATTGTGGATGTTTCTCTTTGTGCAGACACTGATATGAAACAAAAGAGCCTTTTGAGCTGATGTCATCGAGTGCAGCTGCTCTCCTCCCAGTGTGCGGGAACCGGCAGTGACTTTACATCAACCCATGACAACTTAAGTTCCACCCTTTGCCTCGCCAGAGATTTTAATTGACTTAACTCTGTGCCTCTGAGGTAACAGTGCAGAGCTCTCCGGAGATGTGTTTCTTTCCATGGCCCAAGTTATTTATTATGACAGAGATGTCGCTGCCTGTCTGCCATCTAAGACCACACTGTAAACTACTGACTGATGTCGTTAACATGCCAGAGAAAGAGGCAAGAGGTATTTTTGGGGGATTAAAAAAATCACTGAACACTAAAGAATGGTTCTAAAGTGTGAACTTCAGTGTGAGAGCAGGGGCATGCACAGTAAACAGCAGATTTTAGTGCATTTCTCTCATGTCTAAAAGGATTCTTGGTCTGACATCATATCTGATTCTTGATTGATGGAGTGAGTGATTGGATTTCAGGCTTCATGACCTAAATTCTTTGTCACATCCATCCTATTCAAAGTGCTGCACATGGCTGATGAGTTAACTTTACTGGCACACTTGTGGTTTTAACTATTTACTGATCTAAATTATTAAGGAGCCATTAAAGGTGACATTTAAAAAGACAGGAAAATTGTTTAGGACGTGTCTACTTTACTGTTTCATGGACTGAAAGATGTAGAACAAGCTCATTTAAGCAACCAAGCCAGACAAAGCAGATGAATTTCAGATTGAGAAATACAAATAGAGAAGCTCCATTTTATTTATCATAGCAAAACTTGCCAACCTGATTGATAACATACAAATTCTTAAGGCCAGAGACTGTGTGTGAGTGATTGACAGCTGAGTGGTGCAGTGGACGGTGGAGGAATGAAAAATATTGGCTCTGAGCTGTTTTGCAACATCACGGTGTCCTGCAAGTTTGAGAAACTCATTCCAGCTCCGTCAGGGGCTATATCATCTCAGGTCCCATCCCCTGACTCAGTGAGTTCCAGCCTGTATATCAACAGCATTGATATGTGGGTATGGTCACACTGGAGAGCCAGGTTCACTGAGGTGAATCTCAAGCTCACCTTGCTCACTGACAGAGTAACATGATTGTCAAATTCAGTGCGCGAGATTAGGTGAACCTCAATAATTAAAATATAATTTTTAAACTTTCAAAAACATTTATCAGGTTTTCAGGCCAGTCGAGTTTTTCCATATTAACTTACATACAGACATAATCCGTTTCTACACAAGATCTCCAGAAAGGTCACATTACATCAGATTTACCCAAAAGCTCTCAAATTGTTCCAAATTGACATTATTACTTCTAGAAAAAAAAGAGAATCATTTATTTTTAGTAAACAAACAGTATGGAGAATGCTGTAACTAACCCTTAAATTAAATTCTTGTATATGTTAATATACTAAGTGTCAATCATTTCCTCACAAACTCAGTTTGGAATCAGTTAGGAAAAATAGTTCTTAGTCTCTTCCCTTTCTTTTGTCTTCACTGTGTGTGTGTTGCAATTCAGGGGCAGCCTCAGAGGTGCTACTAGACTGTCCCATTTCGAAGGGAGGATCGTCACAAGCCAACCTATCCCGGGTTTATTGTGCTTTGGTGACATCTGATGTTTACAATTCAGAAATGTAAACACTAGGCTAAGGCCCAATCCCATTTCACCGCTTCTTGCTATACCCCATAGCCCTTCCCCTCTGTTTTGCGCGTTCGCATTTAGGGTGTCCCAATACTTGTGGGAAAAAGGGCCCACACTTCAGGGGTTACGAGAATTTCCAAGAATACCTTGAAAATCACCTGCATTAGCATAAATGTTATTTGGATATTATAGATTTGTCACCAGCAAAACTTTTTGTCGGGTCTGTTTACATCGATGACTACTAATGACGTGTCAGGCTTTCACGACCACTACTGATGACAAAACGGCTTCTTGAAGTGCTGTCCCAATTAGTAGGGGAATATTTCAACTATTAGATGTTAAAAAACAAAAGGGCATTGAAACTTTCTTGTTGTGTCCAACTGCAGCTCTGTTGCTCGGTGACATCGGTAAGATCTGGACAGATTATGGAAACTCCGTTGACCAGATTTGGCCTTTGCAGTCTAGGCTGCACCTTTAATAGGACGCCGACTATGGGGCGCTGAATCTGGACAGAGCTACTGTGTGCCTTTGTGTGTTATCAGGGCAACAGATCTGTTTACTTAAGCGTGCGTGCGTGCGTGCGTGCGTGCGTGCGTGCGTGCGTGCGTGCGATTGATTGTTTGAAGATTAGATGTAAAATGGTTCTGTTAGTTAGCACTTGAGTTGCGCCCATGCTGGCTCCAGCTCTCATGTGCCCAGTGGACGGCAAACAACAGGCTTAACAAAATAGTGACTCACACACACTTTCACACATTCAGTTTATACATAATCAAAAAGTTTTACTCCTTCGGACAGACGTCTCACACACACACACACACACAACCATACTGATACTACTACACACAAACATACTGTTATTGTGATGAAGTTTGTAGTGAGTCTAAGTTATGAAAGTGCCCGAGGTAAAAATAAACACACATTTAAACTGATGGAGTGTCAGAAGCAGCGTTTATCAAACTGCCGAGCTACGGAGTCGACTTTCCCCAATCTGCATTTAATGGTGATGGGACAGCACTGTGAGTAAACTGCCACCAGCATTATAGGACAATTTGTGACAAGGGACTGTCACTTCAGTGCTTGTATTGCAGACATTTGATTTATTTATTTAACACTTTACGTAAGAAGAAGAAGAAGATCAAAAACGATTTTGCATTAATGCATGAGTGGAAGTCGAGGACGTGAGGACATGCGGGGAGAAGATTCACTGCAGGGACCAAGTCCTTCATTTCAGAGCTGCACTTGGCACAACTGTAAATGTAAAACTTAACTAAGTGAAACAGCCTAAATCCCCCAAACCCCTCCTGCTGTTATTAAAATAACCGAGGAGAACTTTATTTTCTCACCCACAGGAAATGGAAGAGAGAAGAAGGATTGTTCATTTCAACCGGGACCTAAGTGTGTGTTCCAGTTGCTTTTTGGGTGTGAGTGTGTGTGCCGTCCCTGATGATGGAAAATGGAGAACTGTGCTAGCAGTAATGTGGAGCTGTGAGGCAAGATTATGATGGTCCGAGTTCCTTGTGGAGATCTGTGAATGTGGCAACATTGATCATAGTCAGATAGGGCAAGGAATAACTATAACTTATTTAAAGGAAATAGGTAACTTGAAGTTCAACAGCTGCTTTTATTCTGGTTCTGCTGAATTTTCATAACTCTAAGCTGGTAACGGCTGGAGGCTTAAATATTACGTGTTCTGGGTTGTCTTTCTGTCCAATTATTATGAATATGATGTCTCAGAAATACCATGAGGGAATTTCTTAATATTGGCAAGAAACCTTTAGTTGTATGGGATGTACTAGGAAAACCTGGAAATGATTTCATTAAATCTGGCACAAAACCTTCACTTAGGATCAAGGATGACCTGTTTAGAATGTAGTGATCGAAGGTCAAAGTCATGATGACCTCACAAGACATTATAGTGGCCTTTTGGACAAAATATCCCCTATTGAGGGGGACCAAAACAATTTGGTGCAAACATTTGCTTGGACGGCGGAGTACTGTGGAGCAAACACTGCACAAGTGATCGCTTAAACTTAAAGAGCAACCTAACTTCACCTGAATATGTTGTGTTTGTCTCCCCCTAGTGGTTTAATCTTTAACATTGCTGAATGTATGAGTGTAATCTTACACGTATCAGTTCACTGTGGCATCAGTTTTGGTTCTGGCTACAGGGACAAAACCAGATAAATTACATAAAGTTGTTTGTTATCAGATGTGAAGCATATGTGAAAGACTTCTGATAATCATGTTAGTTACATGATTGAAACAAGTCCTTATAACTAACTAACTCACTTGTCTTCCCCATGTGATAATCACATATCAGCATACATATCAGAAAACCTCTATGACTCTGATTTTGAAAAGTGCAACATGAATGTAGATACTCAATGGTCAAAGTAATGGAAACTATATGATGATGCTGAATTCTCATGACATCTGTCCCCTCTCATGTCTCTTTGATGCATAACAGACAGTTTAGTGATTTCACATTACAGGATTCTCCACATCAGGGGTCAAAGTTTAATTTCCCACTGGCATTAGAGGCAGTCAGAGCACGTCTGCTGCAGCTTTTACGTCTGCTCGCTGAAGATGGATGACTCCATCCCTAAGAGAAGTTGACAGTCTAAAAACATCATCAAGGGATTCTTGTAGGGATGACTATTGATAAGCAGTGGTTCCTGAAGAAAACAGGAAGACAAAAGATGTATGTATTGTATGTATATGGTGCTGCAGATGTTATTTAAGAGGAAAATGGTAATAGGATTCTATTTATGTAAAGCTTTTCCAGTCTTATTGACCACTCAACTCAACCATTCACAGAAATAATCATACAGCTCATCTGTAGTAGTCATTGTAGTCACAGCCGTCAGGGACATTTTGGGGCTCAGTATATTCCCAGAGGATACTTGGAATGCAGACTAGATCAAACCACAGGACTTCTGGTTAGTAGATCACCCTCTAGACCTCCTAACCCGCTGCTGCCTGCACCCAAAAAAACAATATCAAATCCCGGTGCCACTCTGGCTGCCTGATTCACGCGTGTGTGATATAGCACGTCTTGGTTTTCATTTTGGTGCCCACGTTTTCAGGTTTGAGCAGCCACACTGCCTGTGTCAGTCGCATGTCTCAGTCGCGTTGCTCTTCTAGACAATCCAGTTCTTGCCTATTTTCTCTGCATACCAGTCACAGCAGAATAGACAGTGAGAAGGATCTTTCACCACAGTTTAATGTCTTTCTGTCGAATATGTCACAACATTAATACTTGCAACACTTCAGTAAAGTCGAGTAAAAAAAATTATGCACAAACTTCTTCAAAGCTACTGAGAGAGAATAAAAGATAGAAAGGCCCTATTGCATTTCAACTATGAAACAAAAAGCAAGAAGGAGATATGAAGTCAGATGGCAGGAGGATGTGGACATTATGGTCTGTTCTTTGGCGGAGTTCTGTTTTATTTGTATCAGAGAAAAGTCTCAGTCACGACCACAGTTGCCTCAACCTTGAAGATACTTGTTCATAATGGATATTTTGACAATAGCCATGTGGGACATAAGACAGTGGAAAAAAGAATTGGAGAACAGCTGACAAAACAAATGTCTGAATTGACAGAAATGCAGCTGATGACCAGAGAGCCGACAACGTCAATCAATTTAGGTAATTAATCGGACTAAATGTGAAGCAAATAAGGATTGGGCAGAAATTTTGCTTGACTGCAAAATGAGTTGGAGCCGACAATTCAGGGATCAAATCGATCCATTCAGTGTTTGCCCAACATAACACGTCACTCTAAAATCTCTAAATGGTGTTACTGTTGGGTTGAGATGTGCTAAATGAGAAGGTCATGATTAATTCCCTTATCGATTAAACGCTGTAGCCTTCACCTCCACTGACGAAATAATTGAATGACATTGACTTGACAATACTGAGAGTATAGTGATATGACAGTGGCACCAAACAAACGAAGGGAACCGGTTCATTCTTGTTGTCTATTCGAGGGTCGACACATAATTCAAAAAAAGTTTGCTAAAACAGTAACCAAATTATCAACATTTCATGGTCACAAGCATGCCTATGTCTGTAAGCCAGTCCATGCCAAGTATAGGTAGGCCCATATAGGGGATGATGACAGGACATGCGGATGTCATCCTCTCCCTAAATTGCAAAGTGAAGCCAAAACTAACCTGAAGACATGGACCTTGGCTCTGACCCTTGTCCAGACTTTCAGGTGTGAACACGCCTGAAGAAGGTTCTTGTCTTAGTTCACCATGACCTCAGTAATATTTCCTGTGTACTCCTTTGGTTTTTTCCACCTCCTTTGATGTCTTTGTGTGTTGGTGGGCGTGGCTTCTCTCTCTCTCTGGTCAGCTACTCACATGCATCTTATCTACCTCATCAACGGCAGCACTTATTTGATAATTTGCTGCTTGAAATATTTGATCTTGCTTCGTTGGCTGTTTTTCATCTGTTGTCAACTTCACGTCCACTTGCCGCAGCTTGCTCACCAGCCTGCCCACCCTCTAGTCATCACTCCTCAGTAGTATGGACCACACTTTGGGTCCAACCTTAAAGTATGTCATAACAGTTCTATGTTTGCATGAGTAGCAGTTTTATGTGGCAGCACAAACAAAGCAGAATAAGAAACACCTTTTATTCTGGTGCTGAAGAACTATAGAGTACTTAAAGCTGATGTTGGGAGGGTTTATTTGAAAGATTCCAGCGACAAAAAAATTTGAAGACCTTTAACGTTCTAGGATTAAACACAGAACTCCAAGACCTTGACCAGAAAATAAAGACAAACAAATAAATCAGTCGTTTTATCATTTGAAACATACAGTTCCAAGGCTGCTCATTGCCCTGCAGTATATAATCTGGACATTTTATTTGCTGTTACCCAGTCTAAATAAGGATAACTGTTATGTGTAGGTCTTTGTGTGACTGTCTGGGCTTTGTGGCTGTTTTCATCTGTTGCTCTTTGTACCTCCTACATCTGTTTTATGTTGGTGTCCCTGCAGTTTCTATTTCTCTTTCCTCTTTAGTAAGATCTTTAGTTTTTCTCGCTGCCTGCCTATGATCTCTCTTTGTGTCTGTATCTGTCTCACTAAGTAAACTTTCACTATTTTTTGAAACTTTCTGCCCTTGGTGCTTGACAGATTGCAGCTATACAGCCACTCTCCAGTAGGCTTTATTGAATTTGCATGACATCTTCACAATTATTTCTTTACAAGGAATATCAATTAATAAACACAAAAATCCAAGAAATACCAAATCTTGTAACATATATTCCTTCTTTTTTTGCCATATAAGAAAAAACATGAAATAACTTAAAATAGTGAATTAAAGGGTTAAATTGACAGCTGGTGATACCACATCCCATCTGAGCCTATACATATTAGGTATACTGTTAAAGATACTTCCCTCTGTCCTTTGTAATATTTGCATCAGCCCTTTCATCCTGGAAAAGTTCTTCTGTTTTGACTGAAAACTCTTGATTGGAAAGAGCTGAAGGCTCAGACCTGCAGCTCAAATTAGTTTCCTCTGATATCTACCATGAAGGAGAAAGAGGAGGGGGAAGTAGGAGGGTGAAGAGATGGTTTCCCTGTCTGACTTCTGCTTCTGGGTTAGAGAGAGAGAGGAAGAAAGGAGAGATATGCAGTAGATAGAAATGATGAGAATGATAAAAGGTTGAGTACGTTTTGATGAAGAGAAATCAAGGAGGAAAAAAGGGATGAAGTCAGAAAAGGAAATAAATGAACTGATAAAGTCTAGACCTACCAAAATATGTTTCTGCAAGTCAACAGAAATTGCCAGACATTGTCTTTGACTGTGGTTGTCAGTTAGCCTAGTTGTCAAATAAACTGCATAATCATAAGTAAGTAAATGTTAGACTCAAAAGATTCAAAAGACTCAAAAGATTCCTCCCTCATACTCAAGAGAAATGTATAATATAATATGTTATATGTTGGCCTTGGTTGTAATTTCTGGGACTCCAGGCTGGCTCTCTCCCTGTACTGGTTCCAACCATGCAGGATCCACTCACACCACCCAAGGGCGTTCTACTGATTTACACATCCAATGGACTCGACTGCTGAGTCATGATGCTGGTGTGGATCATCTTGGTTAGTAACAATCCCAATGGAGGAGCCCAATGGGAGCCATTGTTCAGGTTTATTTTATTAATTGATCGGGTTTTTTTAAGGGAGGGGGGCTAAAAGATATAAAGGGCAATACAAGCCAGTTTTCTGCTTTCCTGGTTCTCTCACAGATCACAAAATACAAAGACAGCTCCATCCCCTTGTGTCTGCAACTCTACAACACCAAGAGCAAAAGGAATTGGAGAGGCCAGGGTGCTCACATTTATCAGCCCCAGTGATAAGAAAGCATAGTTGTTACCAAATGCTCCAAGGAATGCACCAACGGGGGAATCAGAGTTTGGCTCTACAGCGCACAGGCAATGAAACACCCGAAGTTTAAATTACCTGCCGACAAGTGGGCTACCGAAAAGGCCAGACTGAGAGAGAGCAAGAGAAGGTGTGAGTCCTGATCAGTGTGAGAAGATATGAATGTGTATTAACCTAGGTTCAATTTAAATATCAAGCTAATCAACGAACCCCAGGAACCTCTCAGCTGTAACACAGGGAGAGTTAGTGGCAGCTTTTCATAACAGAAGAGACTTATCGTAGCAGGTCTTTTCACATTAATATCATTATTTAATGATGACAAAGCCATTACTGTCTGATAATTTAATCACTTTACAATGGCATTTTCAAGTATTACAGTTTAATAGATTCTCATTCGATAGAGAGAGGACCAGGCAATTGGAAGTAAAAGTAAGATTTCCTATAGTCACATCACTTAAAGGGGAACTTGGTGGTGACATACAAAAAACATTTCAAAACTATAGACTGTATGAAACTGGACGACTTGTCTCCAGTTCCTTCTCTCCCATGGTAGGTCCAGCCAAATAACATGCTCGACCAATTGTTAGTCAGTCTCATCTGTCAGTCATGACATTTCATCCCATTTTTGTAGCATCACATAGCTAAATACTAAAGTTAAAATCACTTTTGAGGGACAACACAAGACAGTGCACATGAGACTAAAATGTCATGAATCGAGACAAAGCGATATGGTTCCGGGAGAGGGGGAAAAGAAAGAGTAAAGTATTCCAGAATGACCCAGTTGCCCAATGTGTGCATGATCCATCTGAGCACCAACACCAAAATGTTGGAATGAAGAAACTAAAGAAGACAATAGTGAACAAGGACCTACGTAAACAAAGGACGGTGTGATGACAGAGAGTAAAAGGAAAAAGTGGAAGGAAGCAGTTTAACAAAAGATGAGAGGGAGAAAGAGTTTACATTAAAACACACAGTAGTTGTCATTGAGCCGAAGTCAGGAGAATGCCAAGGATAAAAGCCTGGGAGCCATGACATGACAAAGATTAACAATGTGGAAATAGATGACAAAGGTACAAAGATACAGCCAACGAAAATTCAGAGCCAAGCAGCAAGTTTTGGCCTTGCAAAATAATCCAACAATTGTGTTGAAACATTTTACGTTCAAATATAGTAAAATTTGACATTATTTTATTGTGTTAAGTGAAGTTTTGCTTCTATTTCATTTATAGTTTTGAGTTTATTAATGTTGTTTAGTGCCGTGAGTAGGAGAATCTACAACATTGAAATCTGCGGTTGACGTCCAGGCTATAGTACTACAAGAGTCTGCAGAAAGAGGTAATATGTGAATGAAGAATGGATCACTGAAGAGGGAGGAGAGGTAGGATTGTATTATTATATTTGTTTGTCTGTTTGGTCAGTTTGTTTCTTTCCCCTTTGTTTTTTTTGTGTCTTTTGAACTATTACTTATTTGTTTCCACTTTTGTTATTAGATGAAAACCAACAAATAAAATGCAAAAGCAGTACTCAGTCCTTTGTGTTGAGCTGCTGGTAGGATGCTCCTGCTGAATATGTTATGCTGTTAACATAACATATACATAACAGTTGCTATGTTAAGATGCAAACTTGCTGCAATAATATTTCAGCTGAAGACTATGAAGTCATTCACACTCTACAAAGTACTACAAACCCACACAGTAGATTGTGAGGAGATTTTCAAGAAGAGAACTTGAGAATTTTAGATTGTGTGTGTAGCGCCCTTCTAATTTGATTAAATTAGGTTTTCCTACATGTACAGTTTATGCTAAATTGTCACTAATGTGGGCCTGAAATGGTAATGATGTTGTTGACATGTATCTGTTTAATTTGGGGAAGTTTGTGTTAGATATAGAAACGTCCTATGTTTTAAAGAGCCCTTGAACCCCTCAGTTTATTTTTATGGGTTGGATTTGTTCAGGCAGGTGTCAATCATTGTATTTGCCATTGGGGATTAACCTGTCGGATGGTCAGGGGGGCGGGAGAGAAAGAAGCTGCGGAAAGAAGCTGCGGAAAGAAGCTGAAGAGACTATGTTATATGGAAGAAAACTTAAAGTTAACTTGAAGAACAGTTATACTATTAACCGTTTGCAACCGGGCGTTTGCGTGAGGGTTTGTTTATTTTGCTTAAGAGTGTAAACGAGCGTGCTTTAGAACTGTGGCTTTTTGCTAAGGGGCTAACGCAAGCTGACCACGAGTACGGGACTGTTTTGCTAGCGGTGAGCATAACCAACTGCGTGTACGGGAGAGGCCAGGATAAGGACGGACTTTGCCACGTGCTGCTGCAGAGGAGTTGGTGTTGGACCGAGCATCTAGACGGGTTCCTGATCGTGTTGCTGCCTCTTGGAAGAGGTTGCCTTTTCAAGGAGTTTACCGTGTCTCATTTTTTTTGCCTGATTCGGGTGTGAGTATATGGACTTTTCTTTTGAAGAGGATTTCTGTATGAGCTCCAACAAGCGCGCCAACACTGGTACCAGTAACTGAATCTTTCAAAAAACCCCGGGGTATTAGTATAGGGTTATAAATCTGTGTTTTCATGTGTTCATGGGTCAATCTAAGGTAAAATGAAAAAGAGAGCTGAGTTATATTGTTTAGAAATAAAACTGATTAATATTGCTCTCAAATCTTGTCTTTCCAATGTTTTTTCATGTTGATTGTATTGTTTCATATTGAATAAGGGCTATAGTTACAGTTGAAATATACTGCATGGGAAATCAATGCTCATTGCCAGTATAGTTACATTAATAGACTAACCAGGCCTCTTGGCATCTTAGCCAGAGTCATCTTTGAGTTGTGTTTAGTGTACACCATTCCAGAAAATATATTTCGTAGCTCTCACCATTTCACAACCCATGCAGTAACTTTTATACGTTAAAGGGACATTCTATAAAAGTAATTTCTTCACTTCACTCCCATGCACATTTTAATCTGAATTTACAGTTCAATACGAGGGACATTAATATCAGAAACTAGTGACAAGTATTAACTTTAGCACACAGAAGTAGACCGGCATCACTCCTGAGAATAAAAGAACCATCAGAGACTTCGGATCGACTGATGCTTTGTGCAAAATATTTGTAGAAAATTCCTTTCCCATTTTTGGACATTCAGCAGTCTCGGCCGGATATTTGTTAAATGTCATCACCATCCTGTGAAAACTATTCCTTTTCAAATTCTACAGAGCCAAAATGATTAAATGTTTCTTAATGGGTTGAGAACATTTCTTCTGATTACGTCTAAAGCTACATTAACAGCCTGAAATGCCTTTGTAATACTTCACAATACATTTTCACCATGCTGAAAACAGGACTATTTTTCTTTGCTTGTGAAGGGCTGATGGTTTTCAAAGGGTGTTGACAGGGCAGAGACAACAGTATTTACACAACGTGTTTTATTCCTGAATAAGAATTTAATTAAGACAAATCAGTGATTTCCCTTTTTAATTATTTTAATAAATGATGAAATGCTTGTATTGAAGGCAAACACTTTTAATTCATTACAGTGTTTCAGGGCGCGAGGCAAATTAATATACGAGAGCATCAGGTTAATGATTCAGCAGTTTGTAGCTACATGATTAATTACAGGTGCACACAAACTCATCCAGCACACACACAGATTAATTTGTTAACAATCAGAGCAGACGGGTGTGACAAATAATACATACAAACCTCTGAGGTTTATGCTCACAGATTCATTATTATGCACAGTGGTGAAATGTTCCATCTCTCAAACTCGCACGTACAAATTAATATTCTTAAACAGGTTAAAATATAAATTAAGCCTGATTCCTTTCACATTTCACTGCATGTCTGCAGATATGTATTGTGTTTTCCTGTATCACAATGGTAATGAGAGATTTGGATGCAAATTGTGTGTGAGCAGGGGAGGAGACACTTAGCAGTGAGCTGCGAGAGAGTAGGGGAAGATAAGTTGACAGAGTGATAGTTTGGATAGTTTCCAGTTACAACAACTGGACAAATAAAGTGCTCAATGCATGATGGGAATTCCTCCAGAAGTCTAGGCCTATAGCAGCATAACTCAGGGATGGTTCAGGACTCAACTGATCCACAACTAGCTATAGGCTTTATCACAAAGGAATGTTTTAGGTCTAACTTTAAATGTAGAGATGGTCTCTGCCTCCCGAAACCCAGAGTGGGAGCTGGTTCCACAGGAGAGGCGCCTGGTAGCTGAAGGCTCTACCTCCTATTCTACTCTTACAGATTCTTGGAACCACAAGAGAGCCTGTGTTTTCGGAGAAAACTTATGTATTTGGATAATATGGGGTCATGAGCTCTTTGATACATAATGCGGCTTGATTTAGTAAGGGCTTTGTATGATCAGAACATCCTTTGATGTTTGGCTGGATTTATTCTTTGTTAGGGACTCACTAAAAAGGCATTGTAATCATTTTAAATGGTTGTCATTGAAACCATTTTGGATTACTGGTAAGAGTTGGGAAGATGTGAACAGGAGTCCCCTGTGTCTTTAGTATGATTTGTTGACCCATAAGATACTCAAAAATACATATTCACACAAAATAGCAGTCAATTGAACTCATTTAACATTTCTGTTCTATGTTCTGTTGCCTTCCTCTCTGAAAGAGTTTACTGCCATGGAGCATGAGGGTAAAACAGAAACATGGAGCTCGACAGCAGAAGATTGTTTTTAAAAACCCTTATTTATGAAACCAGAGGGCATAGTGGTGCAACCAACCACTTATTATTGTTCCACTAGAAACTTATGTTGGATGCAAAAACAATGCTCCTTTATGACTGGATGGTTACTCAGCTGGCCATTCATCCTCTGCCCCATGCATTCTCTCTCTTGTCTGTCTTCCCAGAAGTCCTCATCTCAACACAGTAATAAATTAAGCGAGGGTGATTGGATTGGATAACCAAAAGTGGCAACATCGGACAAAGTAACCTCTGCTGCACAAATCCATCCAGGATAGATGACTAGATATGCAGCAAGGAATGAACCCCCGAAAACAAGCAAATGTGTTATGGATGCAAATGGGGAAAAAAGCTGTGCCTGGTAATTTACATTTGGCAAGGGCATAACAAATCCAATTTCAGTGCACACTGGAGTTAAGTTTTAATGTCAGGTATTAAAGTGACTCAAGTAGATCAGTGGTGTACATGTTGCACACTTGAGTAAAGACACAGTCTGAATGATCATTTTCTGTCTTTGCTGCAAAATACTCAGACGTTGCTACACTATTACTTGAGTTTCTTAGCACTAACTTGGACTTATTTGTATTTATCTGCAACAAAATAAGAAAATAAGTACATCTGAAAAACGGTTAGCTTCCTACTACTGCGGCACAATTCACACTATTACACCCATTATCGAGTAATTAATCATTAATACATTTAATTTAGACCCCTTTGAAATGTCCACTTTTAAAACCAAATTTAAATTCACAACAAGCTGATTTTTATCTGATTCTGCACCAAATTGCAAATACTAATAAATATCAGTCCCCTAAATATGCCAGATTTTTCATCAAGATTACAAATTAAGAAAAGTTTGACTTTTATCTAACAATGATAGAAAAAAAGAAATACATTTTCACATACTCACTATTTTGTATTTGCTTACCTGCAAAATACATAGACATGACCCATCATAACATGTTTCATGGATGAGTAGTTTTTGCTTAATCCTGCTGACAAACACACAAGAAAATAAACACAGACAGGGGTGAACACATAGCCAATGATAAACAAAATTATAAATAAAACAAACATGGTAACCAGTCTCGTCCTTTGTTATCGAAGGTTCAGTGCATGACAACTTTGGCAATTATCATTAGTAGTAAAATGAGCTGTAATTTTCAGTCCCAATTAACTTTTTTAATACATATCTCCGACTAATCAGCTATTTTACTATTACTGATCTTCTTTCAGGCTTCAGAACAGACAACTTTATTGATCTTAAAGAGGGCAATTCATTTGCAGCTTACCCAGTTCACGATCACACTAAAAACATCCAATATGATACGTGTCAAAAAGCACAGGTCAAGAAACAAACAGGTCGTTGAAGGACATCAAGGTAAAGATTAAGAAGATTAAATAATTGAAAATACAAATGCATGTATTAGATAATAAATAGGCATTTGTTAGATGTGATATCATGTTAAAAGCACAGTCATAAAATATGTTATTTAAAATTATTTCTGTCTGAGTTTAGTAGCCTGATAGCAGAAGGTATGAAAGATTAGTTCTCCTTGGAGGTACATGATAGCTGCGGCCTGAAGGCATCACCGTGAACTCATGAGACAAAACATGATCAAGCTGGCTGATAATATTCTTTATCATTTTTTTTCTTTATTCAATAATCATTTCCTTTGTTTTTGATGCATTGAGGTCAATTAAAGGTCATCACACTATTCAAATCAAGGTAATGCAAGAACATGATCAGACTCTGAACCCTGAAGAGGAGATAAGAGGACTGTGTCATCAGAAATCTTAATAAAAAACCTTCTGTCACAACTCTGTTGAACACGTATGCCGTTATGGACGTTTTCCTTGTGTTTAGATTTGTGTTCATTCAGAGTTCTGTGTTTTTGCTCTTTGTGCATCTGTTGATTTACTTCCTGCTGTTGCCCTGTTACCCGCCCCTGTGATTGTCTGCACCTGGCCCTCATGTGTTTCACCTGTGTTAAATCATCCCTGCCTCCCTGTGTTTATAAGTCTCTGTGCTTCCCTTCATCTTTGTCAATTTGCCTCTTTCACTCGTCATCCACTGTCATGTTTCCAGGGTTTCTAATGTTTTTTCTGCTTTATCCACTATTCTTGTGATTAAACTTTTACGATTCCTGTTGTGTTCAACATGTAAAGCACATTGTAAACCTTATTTTCAAATGGTGCTATATAAATAGTTTATTTTTATTGTTCAGTTTAGCCTTTTGCAGTCTCTTCTGGTTTCAATTGTTATTTTGTTTCTGTTAACCTAGTTTTTTGGACTCGTTTTTGTATCTTGTTCTTTTATAGTTTTATTTTTGCCTTATTAAAGGACACCTTTAGTTATTTTACACATCTCCTGTGTTTAGGTCCTGCTTTTCCCCAACTCCTGTTAATATTTGTTCACATGTGAAATGTACTTATGAAAAGGGGAAATCCAAAGTGTTTAGGACTTCTGACCATCCTCACGCATTACTGTATATAGCATTATGTATATTTTATATTACATGTCTGTACAGGAGAATAGTCTAATTCAACAGATACTCCCTTCTTTCTCCAAGAAGTACAAATGTCAGGTTATTTAAAGATAAAAGGCCAACCAACAGAACATAGTGTCTAAGCTTAGGGACATTCATATCTAACTCCGATGGTCCACACAGAGAGACACTAACTTGAACTCTCACATACAGAACCAGTCAAAAGTTTGGACACACCTTCTCATTCAATGGTTTTTCTTTCTTTCTACATTGCAGATTAATATTGAAGACATACAAACTATGAAGGAGCACACATGGAATTATGTGGTAAAAAAAAAAAGGGGTTAAACAAACCAGAATATGTTTTATAGTTTAGATTTTTCAAAGTATAGCCACCTTTTGCTTTGATGACAGCTTTGCACACTGTTGGCCTTCATTCAATCAGCTTCATGAGGTTGTCACCTGGAATGGTTTTCAATTAACAGGTTTGCCTTGTCAAAATTTAATTTGTGGACTTTGTTTCCTTCTTAATGTGTTTGAGACCATCAGTTGTGTTGTGCAGAGGCAGGGTTGGTGCATAGCTCTATACAGTGAATAGGCCTATTCGACTACAGTTCTAATCCATATTATGGCAAGAACCACTCAACTAGGTAAAGAGAAACGACAGTTCATCATTACTTTAATACAGGAAGGTCAGTAAATCCCAAAATTTCAAGAACTTTGAATGTATCAAGTTCAGTCGGGAAAACCATCAAACGCTATGATGAAACTGGCTCTCATGAGGATCGCCCCAACTCATCGCCTGGGATGAGTTGGACCACAGAGTGAAGGCAAATGAGCCAACAAGTGCTAAGCATCTCTGGGAACACTTCAACACTGTTGGAAAACCATTCCAGGTGACTGCTAAATCAGGCTGATCGGCCAGTCATGGGCCAGGAGATCTGTGTGCTCCTTAAATACCCGTTCTCTTCTAATTCGCCCATTGGCAAAGTTCTTTAACAGAGCTGTGCATCCATCATTCACCATTCACAACTGTCACTGCAATATTCAGAGGTTTACAGCAATCACAATAATTGATCAAACATCAAAAAAAAATTGTCAGTGCACTTTGGGCACCTGATAGCACAGTCAGGATCATTTCAACGATTTTATACTCAAAATGTTTGAAACTACAGTCAGAAGAAGCCATAACAGTATTAAATAGAAATATTCAGCAACTCTGTAATTTATATATAGTATATGTGCGAAATCTGCTTGATGTTGTTTTATATCTTTTATGATGAGTGCTTAATGATGAAGTGGATCAATATTCTGGTTTTAATTCACCACCTCACATCAGCATTGTCATTTTCCCATCTCCAAAATGTTTATAAAACATGGCTCACAGTAAGGGTGGAAGAACACACATTCTTCAAAATAGTTTTTATAAATACCAACATTTGCGCTAGAAGTTGTGTCATTACACAATTTTAAGACAAGCTCAAGACTATGAATGAGTGAACCTTTGGGTACAGTTTTAAACCAACAACAGGAGTCTACCTGCTTGAGTGAAAACTCATAATTGAAAAGAGAAGAGGGAGTTGTGCTGATCCAATGATAGAGAATAATCTTGCAGTAAAGATCTATGGCAGAAATCAATCAAAAGTCTAAAGACTTGTATCAAAGTAACTTTCTGTAAAATGTGAGGTTTGAACTCCAAGCCTTGGGCTACCAGAGCAAAAGTGGATTAATAATTCAGCCCAGTGCAGATACTGTACAATATTGACATTTTTGTGATGTGGGGCAGTAGAAGTCTTTCTAACTGGCCCTTTAACTGTGCAGCAGGAAGAGTTTTCTGTTGGAACAGAAAATGATTTGGTAGCTTCAACTTTGTGTGCTCTATTTAGCAGTAATTGAAGAAAGTGTGTGAGCATAGCACAATCCAGTTCTGTCATGTGTCAACTGTAACCCAAATATGGAATGTGTGTTTATTTTTTGCTCCTGAAAATCAAGCATAAAGTACTTTAATTGTGTTCTGCGTGTTCATTTATCTCAAAGAAACATGTTTAAATGGACACCAATATTCCAACAACTGAAGTATACCACAGGTTCTCTTTCATGTTTGGAAGGGGAAGGTGAAGTGAGGGGGGATTAACTGCAACATGCACCTTCACCACTGTCACTAAATTATACACACTGAACCTTTTTAAAGACAGATCTATTTATCTACGCACATGCATACATGCCTTAACACGTGTACATTGCCGTGGACCGGCTGCGTTTTGTGGTTGTCTGCTGTTCACACTAATAATATGGATTTAAAATCCTGTTCAACCTTTCTACTGCACATTTGTCTTCATTCCAAAGTAGATTTGCTTGTCACTTTGTCTGTCCAACATGTTGTTTCATTCTGTGCCACATTATAATATACGTTTACTGTCTCTCATATTTTCAAGGGTAATTATATTTGTATCTCTTTCATTATTTCTTTGATGTTAAAAACTACATTCAGACTTATGGTTGTAGTTGTGCACACGAAAGGTTGTAGTATCCGCTATGGCCAGTAGAGGGTGCATGCCAACATTATAAACAACTGTACATGTAGTTATAAACCGCCTCGGCGTGTGACTTGAATGTGAGTAAAGTGTTACCGCTTTCATTTTTTGTGTCTTAATGAGAGGATCAGATGACTCCAGCTGCTTCCCAACAGATGCTGCCTCTACTGTAACATATGAAAGTCTTTAGTTCTGCGGCTGCTCACTGTAAAAGAAAAAAGATGTCCGTTTGTAGACACAGCTGGACGTGCAGTATAAACATTAGTAGGTAGAGTGAGTGAGTGGAGTGTGAATTTGCATTGGCATAACGCTTTAGGTAGCTTCTTATCCTGACCAAAAATAAATGTCTAAACCTAATTTTGACCCTGACTCTAAAATCAACTCTTAACCCTCGAATAGCTCTGACCAAAAGTTGGTCAGAAGGTGAGTACCGTCCAAAATGTCCTCACTTTCCAAAAAAGGCCCCACTCTGTATGTTGTAGCTAAATGGTCCTCAGAAAGATGTCTGTACAAGCACGCACACTCAATGTTGCAGGCTGCTGCTGCTGCTGCTGAGTTAATTATATTGACAAAGTACAAGTGGCCAACTGTATGTGAGATCATGTGAGATGTTAAGTGAAAGTAAAGCAAAAGTATATGAAAGGCTGAAACGAGTAGAGATGTGTAGGCTGAAAAGTTAAACAGATACAGAAGAAGCAAGACTGATAAAGAGGAAGAAAGTAGAGAGGTCAGACTGCAATGCTGCAGAACGTTCTCTAGTTTGTGTGGCTTCACCTTTTTATTCTGGACACATTAATAGTTCTCTACCGCCTCCATGTGGTCAAATGAGGTATTACAGACCACCCCCACTATTTTCGCGAGCACACAATAACTGGTGGGAAGTCACGGCAGTACACTTGAGTGTAATAAGTAGTGGGATGCAATGAAGTACGTTTAGTTTGTAACTGTAACTTTGTTTTATTTGTAGGTACTTCTCACTTTTACTTTATAACATATCTGCAGTTTCTTTTCCAATACATTGCATTACATGTTTACATTGTTTAAACATTTTTTTTTTTTAAAGTAACCATTAACAAGAGGGGATTTGGTCCACTGATCCGATCAGAGCAGGAAGGAAACATTAGATCCAGCCTCCTGCAGGAGCAGCTGGGATGGATTCAGAAGAGGCTGACACTCCTGATGTAGTGGACCATTGCATGAGGAAAAAGGCTAAACTTGGCAAGTACATTTACTTTAATTACTTTAGATTTATCTTAAGAAACTGTAACTAGGTAATTTTACTTTTAAAGTACATGTCTGTCTATTAAATTGTACTTTAGCTTCCGGTAAATGTCTGAGAATAATGTTTTCTACCTGTCCCCACATCCGTTCAGATGTAAAAATACTTTGATTTAAACTTTAACATCATTGTGTATGACCATTTAATAGTTGCAACCATTGTTTCCCAGCCTTTCTGGCACATCAGAAAAAAAGTTGTTAAACTATAAGAAGCTATATTGTTTAAGCTTGTTACTGAAAACTAACAGTAATTTTCTCTATCAATTTTCTATCAAATACAACACACAAATCTGTCCTATGATCTAGTTTCATACCATAATTCTTCAACTGAACTGTTGATCAAATATATCTATTATGTGATGGATGATCCATAAAGACCACTACGTCATTACGGTAAGTGCGCTGCGTCATTTCGTCCTTTCCTGTTTTCCTGCCATCCTGGTGGTGATCGCTCTCTGAACTAGCTCCTCTGCTAAACACAGCTGTTTCTCTGTATTACTACGGCTGGGTGACGGTCTGGAGGGGGCATAGTGCTGCCCTTAAAAAGCCCACGATTAAAAAGCCACTAACTCACGTTTCAAATAGATTCTCTCCACTTAGCGAAGCACCTGTTGAGAAGCAAACTCTGGTAGTTGGCGACTCGGTTCTGAGAAACATGAAGTTAGCGACACAAGCGACCATAGTCAACTGTATCCCAGGGGCCAGTGTCGGAGGTCACTAAAGTTAATGTTGAGTCGGTGTGTGCTTTCGCAAAAACGATATCAGACACATTCATTTTCTCTGGCCCTCTACCTAACACAACATGTGATGACATGTTGTCCTTTAACCTCTGGCTGTCAAGGTGGTCTCCTGTAAACTGTGTCGGCTTTGTAGATAATTAGCAAACTTTTTTGAGGAAACCTGGACTTGTTAGGAGAGATGGCGTTCATCCCACTTGGGATGGAGCAGCTCTCTTATCTAGGAATATTACTCAGTCTATTACATGACAACCCAGAGTTGGGACCAGGAAGCAGAGCTGCAGTGCTAAACACTTCTCTGCGCTCCCTCTGGGACAGTCACACAACCCCATAGAGATTGTGTCTGTCCACCGTCTGAATCCACACAATAATCGAATACAAATTAACACAACCTCTGAAACGACACAGGAAACCAAGACTTTGAAATGTGGTCTTTTAAACATTAGATCACTGTCATCAAAGGCTATTTTAGTTAATGAACTAGTCTCAGACTACAACATAGATTTATTGTCCCTCACTGAGACGTGGCTGCATCCTGATGAATATGTCAGTCTAAATGAATCTACCCCCCAGTCATATAAATTCACATGTTCCCAGAGAACTCAGACTGGAGTTAAAAATAGCAGCAACTCCACCTCCTGGTCCATCAATTAATCCTAAACCTAAACTCGGCTACAACTCATTTGAATGTCTTGTTCTAAGTCTTCCACGCCAATCCAGGAAACACCAACAGCTAATCATATTTGTTGTAGTTTACCGTGCTCCGGGGGCTTATACTGAATTTTTAACGGAGTTCCCTGAGTTTTTATCAAACCTAGTCCTAAAGACCAATAAAATTATTATTGTTGGTGACTTTAATATACATGTTGACAATAATAAAGACAGCTTTAGCGTAGCATTCATTTCGATACTAGACTCAATTGGTTTTAGTCAGTGTACTAATAAAAAACTCTTTCTAGATGTCTACCTGATAGTGCTGTAGCTAAATTTAAGGAAATAATTCTGATTACAGTGCCTTGCATAAGTATTCACCCCCCTTGGACTTTTTCCCATTATGTACTGTTACTAACTGGAATTCAAATAGACTTAAATAAACTTTTTCCCGTTTGATCAACAAAACATGCATAGTACTTTGGAGGTGCAAAATAAATTTTATTGTGACACAAACAATAATGAGAATAAAAAAGTTGACATCTGTTGGGTGCATAAGTATTCACCCCCCTGTGTCAATACTTGGTAGAACCCCCTTTCGCTGCAATTACAGCTGCAAGTCTTTTGGGGAATGTCTCTACCAGCTTTGCACATCTAGAGATGGAAAGGTTTGTCCATTCTTCTTGGCAAAAAAGATGAAGCTCAGTCAGATTGGATGGAGACCGTCTGTGAACCGCAATCTTCAAGCCTTGCCATAGATTCTCTATTGGATTGAGGTCTGGGCTTTGACTGGGCCATTTTAAGACATTAACATTCTTTAATCCAAACCATTCCTTTGTAGCTCTGGCTGTATGTTTAGGGTCATTGTCCTGCTGGAAGATGAACCTCCGCCCCAGTCTCAAGTCTTTTGCAGACTGCATCAGATTTTCTTCAAGGATTTCCCTGTATTTGGCTCCATCCATCTTTCCCTCTATTCTGACCAGTTTCCCTGTACCTGCCGAAGAGAAGCATCCCCACAGCATGATGCTACCACCACCATGTTTCACTGTTGGGATGGTGTGCTCAGGGTGATGGGCAGTGTTGGGTTTTCGCCACACATAGCATTTTGCATTGAGGCCAAAAAGTTCAATTTTGGTCTCATCTGACCAGAGCACCTTCTTCCACATGTTTGCTGTGTCTCCCACATGGCTTCTGGCAAACTCCAAATGGGATTTTTTATGGATCCCTTTCAACAATGGCTTTCTTCTTGCCACTCTTCCATAAAGGCCAGATTTGTGGAGTAGACGACTAATAGTTGTCCTGTGGACAGATTCTCCCACCTCAGCTGTGGATCTCTGCAACTCCTCCAGAGTAACCATGGGCCTCCTGGTTGCTTCTCTGATTAATTTTCTCCTTGTCCGACTCTTCAGTTTGGGTGGACGGCCTCCTCTTGGTAGGTTTGCGGTTGTGCCATATTCTTTCCATTTTCTTATGATGGATTTTATGGTGCTCAGAGAGATGTTCAAAGCTCTGGATATTATCTTATAACCTAACCCTGCTTCATATTCTCCACAACTTTATCCCTGACCTGTTTGGTGAGCTCCTTGGTCTTCATGATGCTGTTTGTTCAGTAATGATCTCCAACAAACTCTGAGTCCGTCACAGAACAGGTGTATTTATACTGAGATTAAATTGCAGACAGGTGGACCCTATTTACTAATTATGTGACTTGCAAATGTGACTTGTGAATGCAATTGGTCGCACCAGATCTTTGTTAGGGGTTTCACAGTAAAGGGGGTGAATACATATGCACTCAACACTTTTCAGATTTTTATTTGTAAATAATTGTGAAATCCATGTAATATTTCCCCCCACTTCCAAATGATGCACCATTTTGTGTTGGTCCATTACATAAACTCACGATGAAATAAATTTTAATCTGTGGTTATACCATGACAAAATGTAGAAAAGTCCAAAGGGGGTGAATACTTATGCAAGGCACTGTACATATAAACCCGTATTAACCGTCAATATAAACAAAAAGATCTTTAAAAACCCGAACTCCATTGAAATTGACCATCTCGTCGATAGCTCTGCAGACTCATTACGATTAACATTAGACTCAATAGCTCCTCTTAAAAAGAAAAATGTAGCCCGGTGGTATAATTCCAAGACACATGAGTTAAAACAAGTATCAAGAAAACTAGAAAGGAAGTGGCGCTTCAGCAAACGTGTTGAAAATCTCCTAGACTGGAAGAATACTGTTAAAGAATATAAAAAGGCTCTCCACAAAGCAAGAGCTCCCTACTATTCAAAACTAATAGAAGAGAATAAAAACAACCCCAGGTTTCTCTTCAGATCTGTAGCCAGGCTGACAGAGAGTCACACTGTCTCGTCCAGCTTCCCCTGCTTATCTTTCCTTGTTCTACGTGCGCCTTGTTGCCAGTGGTTACCTGTTAAGGCCTCAGTATGCTTCTCCGAGTCCGTTTCGGAATGACGGACGGACGGATCGGACGGACCCTTTTTGATTTATAGTTCTACGAGCCTTTTTATTGTGAAAACAATTCACCGCCAGAACAGTAGATGGCGAAACGGAAGTCGAGTTTAGACAAGCCTACCTCATGAGGTATATAGAAGAAGTCCACGCTGGTTTATTTACGTCCTCCCGGCTCCTCACACACAGTGAACGATGGCAATGACAGAAAAAGGATGTTGATGACGCGACCGTTTTTGCTGAATAAAGTGACACCCAGCGGGTCAAAATACTTATGTTATCGTGTCTTAACGCAGCGGTTCCCCGGTCTTGTTTCCAAACTGCGTTGCTAATTCAACAGCTTGAAGCTTGAAGCTACACGGAGGCAGCTAGCTCCCCCCCCCTCAGCTTCCACACACAGTCAGCACGGACACCCGATACTAACTACTACCAAGTGTTTGCTTCTAACCTGACGGTGTTTGAGAAAAAGTGTCATGAGAGCCGTGGGATTAAAGTCAGCGGGTTTTTGAGCTGTTCCCACCGCAGTTAGCATGGTGGCTAGCCCGCTACCCCCGTTATCAAAGTTCGTTATAACCGTATGTGACCGTACACACATGCCGTAAGTGCTCTAACCAGCCACCGTCAGCCGGACAACGCCGCTGGCTTAACACACTTGTCACATTAATCATAGAGTCGTAGTTGTGATTTTGGTTTATTGTGATGTAGGGAATGGAACAGGAAGTTTCCATTCCGAAATGCTGGCGTTAGCGGACCAATCACAGCCAAGTGCTATCCGTGGGCTGTCCGTCATTTCGACGTATAGTTAGAAAAATGAGCGCGGCACGAAAAGCTCTCCGAGGAGCCTCGGAGAGGCACGGAGAGGGCGTTCCACGTTGGAGAGGGCGGTCCTATCTGTCCGTGTCCGTCAAAACGCAGAAGCATACATTGGCCTTTAGTGTTCATGTTTTGTTTTTGTCTTGTTTAAAGACTCCTTTTATATTAAATATCTTTTTTGTTATAACCTCTGCATCCTGTGTCCATCTCCTTCCTCAAACCGTGACACAGGGAGAGCTCTCTCACCAGGTCATTTGTCAATTTGTCTCTTTAATTTTGTACATGTAATCATATTGTTGTTCTCCTGTCCACTAAATATGAATCAATTCATTTCCAAATGTGGGTATGCTTCCTTTACATGTACACAAAAGGGAACATGCTCCTTTGTCCCAGGACACGTATACCATTGTAGGATTTGATCTCTTTATTTGGCTTTATTTCTCTCTGTTAGAAATTAGGATCAGTTATTGGGTGTATTTACTTCAAGAATGTCACTTGTTGATCTTTCATGTAATCAAGTTGCAGAGCTCCCACCGTCGGTGCTTCATACACGATGCCTCAGTAAGAGTGTTGGGAGTAACGCGGTATAAAGTAACGCGTTACTGTAATTCCACTACTTCTAGCGGTAACGAGAATGTAACGAAGTATTTTTTTTAATCAAGTAACGCAGTTAAAATTGCTGGAATTTAAATAAGTTCGTTACTCGTGTTACTCTCTTTTGCAGGGGTGCCCAATACGTCGATCGCAATCTACCGGTCGATCGTGAAGGTAGTGTGGGTCGATCGCACGACTGGACAAGAGGCAGTCATGATGACGCGCCTGCGCACGTACCAGCCCTTTTCTTATTTTCGACACCAAACTCTTATGAAGAGGAGAACATAATACATGTGTAGGCCTACTTTGAAATAAATGAAACCTAGAACTATGCTATTTTTGCTCATCTCCAGCTTGGTACTTTTCAGCAGATGCTGTGTGCTTGCTCTGGAAATGTCTTTATCTCTTTGTCCCTGGTTAGTTTACCGAGGCCGGAGATCGGGGCCCCGGCTCGGCGCCACGCCCAATTTCTACTATAAGTGATCAATGCAAAGCAGGTCACGAATATTAAATTATGAATCTGACCAATGGGTTTCCACCGTGATTCCTGACGGAGGCACGACATCAAGCAATGTGAAGAGAAAGTGAAACTTTCTGACACTGACATCCAGGTGTTTTTTAGCTCTGCGCCCCGGCTCTGCGGGCCGGCTCTGCACTCTATTTTTAAATAAAAAATAAATTTAAGTCTTTTTTTAATTGAATCAAATTAATAAAAAAACTGCGCGCGCACATCCTGCGGCGCACATAAATAAAAAAATATATATATATTTAACTATTTAAAAAAAAGACTAAAACGTGTGCCACCGCATTTTCGTCTTTCTTCTTATTATTCTTATTGTTATTATTTGTATTATCACTGAGCAAGAACAGGCTCCAGCACACAACACTGGCAGCCGGGGATGCTCGCGGCCCGTGCCCTCGGGTCACGGGGACCCCGAACGACAAGAGACGTGCCTTACGTCTTCGCGTGTGTTGTGTGCAGCTATACAAAAATAAAATAAAAAAGAAAACATTTTTCTTTATTATTATTATTACTGAGCTGGAGTCTTCTTCTTCTTCTTCTTCTTCGCATCACCGAGCAAGATCAGGTACGGAACGCGGGCGGCCAGGCGGTTCTGATGTCGTGAGTATCAGGGTCACGGAGACCCCGAACGACAAGAGACACACGTCTTCGCGTGTGTCGTGTGCAGCTATACTAAAATAAAAATGAGTTTCCTTCTTGCTCTTGTTCGTCTTGTTTTTCTTGTTCTTCTTCTTCGCATCACCGAGCAAGAACAGGCTCGAGTACGCAACGTGGGCGGCCGGAGATTACCTAGAAAAAAGTCAAGCGCTTCGCCACTGCATCGTAATTTTCTTTTTCCAACGACCACTGAGCAACAACAGGCTCGAGTGCACGATGCGGGGAGCCGGACCAGGCCCGGCTACGCGAGTCTCAGGGTCACGGAGACCCCCTATCGGAGAAACGACCGTTGACTCGAGCGGCAGTGCGAGCCTTCGGGTCGCCGAGATCCAGGCCAAAGAGACTCCCCAACCCGGGCATCCCAGGGGTCCTACTAAATCCTCCTTCTCTTCCCTCAGATGATTTTTAATCCAAGTTCAACTTCCACCCGATGACACAGCACACCAAACAAAACAGGTTGTGAAGAAATCTCCCTCCACCAGGAATTGGATCGCCGTCTCCGGGCCACAGCACCTGACCACAACAAAAATATTATTAAAACAAGTCAAGGTTTAAAACACGTTTAAACAAACAAACAACAAAATAACACATACAAACACAATAGAACTGAGTTAAATGTAACTATAAAATATGGGCATCCCCCTGCACGTGTTCCCTCCACGTGCCGTGAAGGTGTAGCGTGGAGTATAGATCAAGGGTGTTGGTTAACAAGGACACGGAGCTGGTCAGTTCATATAATAGTTCTTGTGATATTAAAATCAATAATATAAACCCGGAGTTTCAGTAAGTGGACCCCAAACTCCAGGGGTGCCAGAACAGCAGGTTCCAGGTCTGTACACACGGGGCTGCTGGACGCCGATGAGGGGGGCAGGACCTCACCCTCCGTGTCAGGCCAAGGCAGTGTCTCCGTAACCCGGAGGGAGGGAGTGTTGTTAGCCGCCGCCGAGTCCTGTAGCATTAGCTGTAAGGTGGAATCGGTGTCAGCTATGGCATGGTAGAAACAAGGGCGGCAGACAACGTTACTCACCCCGCTGGCGCGCTACCGCACTCGTCTTCCCTGGTGGAGCGACTCAACGCTGTAAGCCAGTCCGGCAATGCGACAAGGTGTCTAAGTCAAGAGGCACCCACAGCCACGCTATCCTGCTGTCCGACCAAGGTCCCGGAATGAAACAACAGCACCAGGGAGACCGCGAGTAGGAGTGGGCTGCTGCCTTAAATAGGTGCCGACAGCGCCCCCCTTGACGGGGAGGGCGCATGCAGGCACAGCGCCCCAAGTGGCAGGGAGGGCACCCGCATCTGGCTACATTTATCCCCCCCCTTTTGCATCGTCGGCCCGACGATGGCCAGAAAATCAAATTAACACCAAGGCCTAAAAATGGCCAACTGGGCATTGGACATCGGGCCTAGGGGTGTATTGTTTGCCTGAGGTTGTTGCTCAACAGGGCAAGGAAGATGGTGGACATTTGAGTGGTGCCCTGCCGTTGCCCGAGCAGATCGGCGCAGGGCCAACTGACCGTGATCTAGCTGCTCGGCTAGGAACCCTAAGGGATCTGGTAAGGAAGAAGGCAAACAAGCAAGAGGTATTGAGATACTGGGCCTGTTCTCCAATGGGATCAGGACAGGAGGGCTTTCCAAAGGCCTGGTACATGGAACCACGGCAGACTGTGGACAAAGGGTTTCCTGAACCAAAACCCACAATTCTCCGGCATTAGAGGACTCATCATCCCGTACGGCCAAGGACGGCGGAGAGGGCATGTTAGATGGGGAATTTGCAACCTCATGCGGGACCACGGCCTTGACCATGTCCCGATGTATGTGTTTGACCTTCTGCGGGTCATTTACAGGGGTAACCGTGTACACTGCTCCATCACCGCAGGGAGCCTTCACAACCTGATGGACCTGGGTATTCCAAAGGTCTTGGATTTTATGTCGCGCTCTAACGCCGTGGTCCCTCAGGTACACTAATTGGCCTACTGTGAAAGGTAGGTCTCGGACCCGCTGATCATGCCGCGATTTTCTTTTACTAGCAGCAGCCAACAACCGTTCACGGGCACCCTCGAAAGCAACTCTGAGTCGAGCTTGGTGTTCGACCACCCAGTCCTGCACCCCGCCAGGTACTGGGTCCTGAACTCGACCCAGAAAGAAGTCCACAGGAAGCCGAGGTTCCTGCCCAAACATTAGAAGGAATGGCGACTCACCAGTACCCTGATGAGGTGTGGTGTTATAACAAAACAGCACCTGGGACAGACAGGAGGCCCAATCCCGTTTTCGTGAAACTGGTAGGGTACGAAGGAGGTTCTATTAAACCGCTCGCATTGGCCGTTACCCGCAGGGTGGTATGGGGTAGTACGGGATTTGGTGACCCCGTACAAAGAGCAGAACTGGTGAATCAAAGAACTCTCAAAGTTCCTTCCTTGGTCCGAGTGGAGGCGGCCTGGAACACCGAACTTATAAAACCACTCCTGAACTAAGACCTGAGCCACAGTGGAGGCTCGTTGATCCCGTGTAGGGATGGCGACAGTAAATTTACTAAACACGTCTGTCATTACTAAGACATTTTCTAAACCATTCCGGGAAGGTTCCAATAGTGTGAAATCGATGGCCACGATCTCATTGGGTCGGGAGGCAAGCAGGTGGCCCATAAAACTATGTGGCACATGCCCTGAGTCCTTAGCAACTTGGCAGCGCTCACACTCTTGAACCCAATTCTTAATGTCCGAAGACATTCCTGGCCAATAACAGCGTTGTCTGACCAATTCTGTAGTTTGCTCGATGTCCTGGTGACCGTGCTCTTGGTGAAGCTGGTTCAAGGTCTCCTGCTTGAGAACTGCAGGTAATATTAACTGGAGAGACTCCTCTCCCCCGTCTGAGCGGAAGACTCGGCGGAGCAGGACCCCGTCTTTCTCCACCAAGCGGTCCCATTGGCGCAGAATTGTCATGACTGGCTTGGGCAAATGTTGCCGTTCAGCCGAGGTGGGCGGCGCTTTACGTTGCCAAAACACCAACACGCTTTTTTAGAAATGGATCATCTTCCTGTAAGGAGCGGAGATCAGGTGCAGAGTGTGATGGGAGAACTGAGACTAGGGACTGAGTGGCGGACAACCCCGGATCTGTTAGTAGCACTTGCTGAAAGGCTAGGGGGACTGTAGTGCCAGGCAAGACATGATCAACTCAATTGGTGCCAGAAACATACTGCCGTGAAAGCGCATCATTCTGTTGCTGCGACCTGAACGATACTTAATGGTAAAGTCAAATTTGGCCAATTGAGCGGCCCATCGTTGCTCTGTGGCCCCCAATTTTGCTGACTGGAGGTAGCTCAACGGGTTGTTGTCGGTATAGACAATGCACGTATGCCCCAACAGATACTCCCGGAACTTCTCCGTCATGGCCCACTTGAGTGCCAGGAATTCCAACTTCATGGAACTATAGTTTGTCATGTTGTGCTCAGGGGGTCGAAGGCCTCTGCTAGCATAGGCTACGGGTTTCACGCAATTGTCAATCTCCTGTGAGAGTACAGCCCCAAGACCACTATAGCTGGCATCAATTTCTAAAATGAAAGGCTTTGTGAAGTTGGCATATACTAACACTGGGGACGAGACCGACTTTGCCTTTAAGGCCTCGAAGCTCATCTCACACTGAGGTGTCCACGCAGCACCTAAAGTTAGGCCTGGCCCCTTCTTGGATTTGGTACCTGCCAGCTCGGCCACAAGTTTATGCAGAGGGCTGGCCAATTTTGCAAAGCCCTCTACGAAGCGACGGTAATAGCTAGCGAAACCCAAAAATGAGCGTAGTTCTGATATGTGACGGGGCCACTGCCACTTAGACACAGCCTCGATTTTCTTGGGATCGGTGGACACTCCCTGGCTTGTGATAACATACCCCAAGTAACTGACCTCCCGTCTAAAGAATGCACACTTTTAGAGTTTCGCTTTAAGACCTTCCTTTTGGAGCCGCTCAAGCACTATTTCTAGCCTCTGCAAATGTTGTTCCACAGAGGATGAGAAGACACTAATGTCATCCAGATACAGTAACAAGGACTGACCTTGCTCTTTACCAAACATTCTCTGCATCAGACGCTGGAAGGTGCTTGGGGCATTACACAAACCAAAAGGCATGCGATTAAACTCGAAAAGGCCAAATGGTGTACAAAATGCAGTTTTGGGTCGGTCTTGTTCCGTCATAGGGACATGATTATAACCGCTGGCCAGATCGATGGTGGAAAACCAGCAAGCCCCAGATAGTGCATCCAAGCTCTCCTCGATGCGAGGCAGAGGGAATGCATCCTTTCTGGTCTTACTGTTAAGGAGGCGATAGTCCACGCATAAGCGCAGGTTCCCATCCTTTTTCCTGACTAATACTATGGGTGATGCATATGGACTACAGCTCTCCCTTATGACCCGGGACTCCAACAGTTGATTAATGTGAGCCTTCACTTCTTCGTATTCTGAGGGAGGGATACGCCGGTACCTCTGAAGAACAGGAACCTCATCGAGCAGAGGTATGTCATGGGAGAGAAGGTTGGTGCAGTCCAAATCACCTTCATGGGTTGAAAAGACAGATTGATATTTGCCTATTAGGGAGTTTAGATTGGGTTGCTCATGCTCAGACAATTCAGACAGATCTATTGACTCTAACTTATCTGACACTGAGGGGGCAACAGTATGGGAAGAGACAGTTACTAAGGTTGACCTCTCCTCAGTTACCCCTGGAGGCAGGCTGACAACCTGGGCAGCGTTTAAAACGCCCAAACTAGTCCGTGGGTAAAGGAGAATTTCAGTTGTCCCAACGTGTCCCAACTTTGTCTAGTTCTGTGGGAACACGCGAGCAAAGCGCTGATGGCAGCGACACTGATGGGATCGGTAAAGGAATCCCATCAGTGGTTCCTGATAAAGGAACCAAACGACATGTTCCTAACCCGACTCCTCATCCAGAAACAGGAGAAAACATGGGTTCAACTCAAATGATACCCACCCCCCAAACCGGGCTGGGACATCAACAACAGATCTTAAGACACTTTACAAGGAACAGTTATGACTGGCAGCAATGATCGCTGTGTTCACAACAGACGCGGAAGCGCACGAAGCGCACGAAGCGCAGCCCAGCGCGACTCTCTGGTGCGCAGCAGCCTGGCTCTTCACACCGAGCGCGCATTCCTCCGCGCCGGTCAGCCCGTGATTCTGCTTTCTCCGCTGGATGTTGTTTGCTCCTTTCAATGGTAGATTATGATGGTCTTCATAGCCCCCCCTTATATGCATCCCCGAAGGGAGTGTGAACATTGTTGAGTGTGTTTGCACCCCCGCGTAGGACAGCGGATGTGCTGATGGTATCTCTGCAGGACTTTCCTCATCTTTGCGTTGTTAAAATCACCGGCCACCATACACTCAGCCCGTGATGTCTCTGTCCTGTCGATAACCGCATGCAGCTCGTCCAGGGCCTGATGTCGGCATGTGGCGGAATGTGCACCGCTGTTATAACGACCGATGTAAACTCCCTCGGGATGTAATAAGGTCGGCATCTGATCACGAGCTGCTCCAGGTCCGGAGAACAGCCCGAAGAAATAATCTCCACATCTGAGCACCACACATTGTTCTCCATGCAGCAGACACCTCCTCCCTTGCTCTTCCCAGAGTGTGTTGTCCGGTCCTGACGCTGAATGGAGACCCCCTCGGGAACCATGGCGGAGTCCGGGATCGAGGGGTCGAGCCAAGTCTCCGTGAAAACCATCACGTTACAAAAAGTCAGACTGCGGTTCAGAACTGTTCCTTGTAAAGTGTCTTAAGATCTTCTTGTTGATGTTCCAGCCCGATTTGGGGGGTGGGTATCAACTGAGTTGAACCCATGTTTTCTCCTGGATTACAGAAGAGGGCCTATAGTTTTTCGTATGACTGAAGATTACAGCGCTCATTTATACGCTGGCTCGCAACAAACAATTTGCGTCCTCACCTGCTGCGGCCACGCTGCACTTACTCACACACACAGAAACGGCAGTGGAGAGAGAGAGAGAGGGCGAGAGGGAGCGCTACGGTGTCCCTAAATAGATGTCGCCAAAGCCCTGCAGCCTATAAGAATCACTGTCCTGTCAGGTAAATTAAAATATCAGCAGAACGGGAAACGCGCCCGCACATCCTACGGGCGCGTCCTGCGGCGCATATCCTGGGGCGCACATAAATAAAAAAAAAAATGTAACAATTTAATTAAATCAAATGAATAAAAAAACTGTGCGCGCACATCCTGCGGCTGCCGCAAATCCTAAATAAAAAAATAAAAAAATTAAATTAAATCAAATTTATATAAAAACTGCGCGCGCACATCCTACGGACGCGTGCTGCGGCGCATGTCCTGGGGCGCACATAAAAAAAAAAAATATATATAATAATTTAATTAAATCAAAGTAATAAAAAAAACTGTGCGCGCAAATCCTGCGGCGCAAATAAATAAAGAATATATTTAAAAATAAAAACCATAAAAATGTAATTTATCAAATTAATAAACAAACTGTGCGCGCACATCCTGCGGGCGGTGCACATTCTAAATAAAAAAGCATGAAATTGAGTACGCCAAAGCTAATTCCGATTTATAAAACCATGCACACGCAAAACCTCAACTCCAAATCCGCCCTCCACCCCCCCAATTTGTACTATAAACGGTCAATGCAAAGCACGTCACGAATATTAAATTATGAATCCGACCAATGGGTTTCCACCGTGAGTCCTGACCGAGGCACGGCATCAAGCGATGTGAAGAGGAAGTGAAACTTTCTGACACTGACGTCGAGTTGTTTGTTAGTGAGGTGGAGGTGAAGAGCGACTTTATAGGACAGCAGTGATGTCACTAATAATGAAAATACACTGATACTCTGCCGCTGCTGCTGTGGATAACACAATGTGTGAGATCAGAAATCGCTGAACCCTCGCTTCCTCCTCATCCTTCCATTCGCATGCACAAATCGTGCAGAACCCCGCATCGGTGTCACGGCAGTATTTATCCATTTAGAGCATCGGACCGATTCCCTCACATCAGTGGATCCTTGCCTCCACTCTGGGATATTATTTGGAAAGTTTCTACATTTCTTGTTAGTGATCTCCTGTGCGCTCTATGCGCTCTGCGCTGGGTGGCTCTGCGCGCTGGGTCGCTATTACATGTGTAGCGGGTCAGTTCTTAATAAAGTTTTATACTTTTAGCAGTGTCATTTTCCCCGCTCTGGATGTGTTAATTAACCTGACAGGACGGCAACTCCTATAGGCTGCAAGGAGGCGGAGGAGTTTATTTAGGGACACCTTAGCACTCTCCCTTGTCCTCTCTCTCTCTCTCCCCACTGCCGGTCCTGTGGGTGTGTGCGGAAGTTTAGCGTGAGCGCAGCACGTGTGGTCGCAATTGTTTGTCGCAGTAAGTTGCTGGAAGTTATATAATGTTAACGGCGATCACAGAGAAAGTGTCCGCAAATTGTAACTGAAGTTTGTCCTTAGAGCCCAGCGTGAAGCTGTGTCTGTGTGCGACTGTGACGGCGTCACCGTGGATGCACGCTGTCCCTGCTTTATTTTAATGAATTAAAAGTATGAGATAAGGATGTGTTTTTATGTTTGTAAATGTTTTTAAATATTATAAATGTGTTTAAATTGTGTGACCTAACTATAACATGTTTGTTTTATAGGGCTGCCTCCAGCTAAATAGTTACGGTCACGGTTTTTTCCCACTTTAGATTTTATTTAGATTATTTGGTTTGATTATTTGTTTCTTTGTGTTTTGTTTTGTTCTATTGCAAGGTGCAATATATATGGTTGACTGGGACTGTGCAATTCAGCGGTAGTGACTTGAATGGTGGTGAATTATTGGCTCCATAAAGTAGAGGCCCTCTTTTGTCATTTTGTTGTTGTATATCGTTTGCAGTGATTTTCTTAAAGTGTGTTGTGTTTGGTTTTTAATGCATGATATTTCAGCATTGTACAATTGGGTCTGGAGCCTCTAATTTCTCTCTATTTTAAACTGTCATTTATATCAAGTCCAGGCCAGCCTTTCCAACCTTTGCACATGTCACTTTACTGTTTGAGCAGTCTGTTTTAAATCATTTGCATTTATTAAATAAATTGTATTTTGTATTGATATCTCAGCCTCCCGTCCCGTCTTATTCTGGATACTTGTTGAACCGAATTGACATTAACTGTCATCTCTGAACCATTTTTAATCACTACACATGCTTGCATTGTTACTATTCTTAAAGTGTGCTATGGTTGTTTAATGTATGATATATTAATGTAATGAACCGACTGATAACTGTCATGCTCTGAAATCTACATCAGTAATGGACAACAAAACCAGTATTAGTATTTCAGTAGCTGCATTTCATTTACCGTAATCATTCAGTATACTTTGTTCAGAATATCACATCAACACAGGGAACCAAGGTTTTGGTAAAGAGGAGTTTAATTTATAGGAACTGACTGTCATCATGCTGCTATTACCTTAAATTACATTGTACAGTATTTGGGATTATGTTGAATTTTATTTAAAACAATAATAAACAGACAAGTTAATTTACATGACAATTGTTTACAGTGCGGAAGTTACACTGTAACAGACTGCGTCACACTCGCGCTGTGGGTTTTATGCGGTGTCCTCGCCGCCGGTCTACGGGGAGTATAAAGCGAGCGCACGGACGGAAGTTGCATCCGCGCAGGACATCAGCTCCTGTGGGAACACACGAGCAAAGCGGAAGCGCATTGCTCCGCGCCCGTCAGCCCGTGATTCTGCTTTCTCCGCTGGTTGTGTATGCTCCGTTCAATGAAGGGGTTCGGGGTAAATGATGATCTTCATAGCATTTAATCATGTTCGGGGAAACACTCGGGGATATTGAAACTCCAGGAGAACCGCAGGGAACTCTAAAGTACGGGACACATATTTTAACATTTAAATATAATATGTCATTAATATCGTTTAAAATCATTTCCCAGTGTGTTTCCCCGAACTATGCCCCGAAACCATCGGTGCCGAACGCGATCGCAGCCGAAGTGAACAGCGCCACTGAGTTACATGGGGGCGGGCGTGAATGTTACGGGGTCAATTCTGAATAAAGTTTTATAGTTTTGGCAGTATTATTTTCCCCGTTCTGCTGATGTTTTAATTTACCTGACAGGACGGTGATTCCTATAGGCTGCGGGAAGTCGGCGCAGTCTATTTAGGGACACCGTAGCTCTTCCCTTCTCCCCCTCTCTTATTGTGTCCGTGACATTAAGTTAAGTTGTCTTTTCCTGTTTTAGTAATTGTTCTCAAGACAATAAGGACGGGGTGGGTCCCTGCTTTATTTGAATGAATTAAAGGTATGACATAATGATGTGTTTAATGTTTGTAAAGGTTTTTGAAACATTTTGATAAACTGGTTCAAATTGTATGACCTAAATACAACATGTTTGTTTCTGTTGAGTTGTGTTGCACTATTGCTGCAGCTACCGTTGCATTCGGAGGAAAGAATAAATGATGGCGTTATCTTTAGCCGTTGTTGGCGTATTTATTAACAGGCTGCTGACACATCAGTCTCACGGTCAGAGCTACTTTAACTGACACACTAACATATAGCAGGTTGGCTCTTATAGCCTGTACCTTGGCGCCATCCTGTGGCGTAACCATATATACATATTACAATACAGCATTACATATACATCTGAGTACATAATGAATATATCTCAACACCCCCACTTGTACTCAGGTTGCTATACTTCAAGCAAAAGAAACACAGGAAAACAGAATGAATGTGAACCTCTGTCATACACATATCAATCTCCAAAAAGAGCATTTGCAAACTTCTTCAGTTTCAACTTATTTACAGGTTTGGTCATTACATCAGCAACCATGTCATCAGTAGAACAATACATCAAAATCACCCTTCCCTCAATCACAGTTGACCTGATAAAGTGGTACTTTATGTCAAAGTGTTTACACCTCTGTCTGTGTACAGGGTTTTTGGCAAGAGCTATTGTCCCCTGATTGTCCTCATGTACAATAGTTTGTGTGTAATTGTAGTTATCTATACCCCCTAGTAACTGCTCCAGGTATAGACACTCCTGTATGGTTGAAGCCAGTGCCATATATTCTGCCTCGCAGGTTGATAGCGCAACTGTGGGTTGTTTTCTAGTCTTCCACGAGACTAGAGAGCTGTTCTGACTAAGACTGACAGAGTATCCTGTGGTACTGCGTCTGTCACTTGTATCAGCCGCCCAGTCAGCATCACTGTAGGCTTGTATACCTAGCTCCTCACTGTCGTTTCTCTTAAAGCTTAACCCTTTCTCTGCAGTGCCTTTGAGATACCTTAAAACATGCTTCACAGTGACCCACTGCTCCTCTGTAGGCTCAGCAAAATACTGTGATAATCTGCTCACCACAAAACTTAAATCCGGTCTGGTACAAGTAGTCAAGTATATAAGACTACCAACAGCCTCCCTGTACATCCTGACATCTTCCATCTTTACTGCATCTTCAGTATACTCTAGCTTCTGCTCACAGGGTGTTTCTCTGGTCCTACAATCTTGCATATTAAAACGCTGTAGTATCTTGTTAGTGTATCTTTCCTGTGACATCTTTACACATCCATCTGATTGACTGAAATCAATACCCAGAAAATGTTTGAGTTTGCCTAAATCTTTCATCTTAAACTTTTCTGCGAGCATCTCTTTCACCTTTTTCAGTCTTTCTTCATTGCTTGCTGCAATGATCAAGTCATCGACCCATGTGATTATGATCACCTTCCCTTCATTTGACTCTTTGGCATAAACACAGTGGTCGGCTGGGTTTTGTAATATTATGTTTTTTTTAAACCATTTCATTTATATTGCTGCCTCAACGTGATGCTGACACGGACACGTTAACTCGGGATGGGTTTTTGTAGGATTTTTATTTCAGCGAGACCTTCAGTAGATCACCACACTTCACTCACAAGCGCTTTGTGAAAATGACGAATCTGCCACCGGCTCTGCAAATGACCCTCAACATCTGGAAAAAGGTAAAGAAATCGCCAATGTCAGGCCATGTGTGTTCTGTTATTGTCCGGAGACTCCGCCCTCTGTTGCTTCCCACTCTTTTTGTCCCTCACCTGTTCCCGGTCATCAACCTGATTGTTTGCCTGATTTGTTCACCTGTGTCTTGTCTTTGTTCCCCCTTCTATTTAAGCCCAGTCTTCCTGTTGTCCCCTGTCGGATTGTATCGTTTGTTTGTGAGAATCTATGTAAAGATTCTGCCGTGTTTGAACCTTGTTTTACCTGGTATGGTACTAGACTCAGATTTTTGATCCTCTCTGTTTTTCCCTTTTGGAATTCTGTTTTTGAATTGGACTCTCTGTTTTTTGCACTTGTGTTTTTTGCCTTTTTGGATCCTTGTTTTTTCTATTTTTGGTAATAAATAAGTATTTTTTTGCATCTTGGTCTGCGATTTAGTCCTTACTCTGAGAAAGGAGAGGCACTGTCTAACGCCGAGTTTACCCCGGGGCGTGGAAGCGCAGTGCAGCGCCAAGGAAATCAAGCGCCTCCTATCCACCCCCTGTTAAACCTTTGTGCGGTGCACATCGGATGCGCTGCGCCGCGCTGCTTCACTCGCGCCCTGAACCAATGGTTTCGGCGTAGAGTCTATTTTTTTCACTCGCCGCGAGCGTAACGCGCCAAGAAACAAACTGAAAATGATTTTAAACGATCTGTTGTCCTAGAGTTTTAATTTCCCCAATTTTCCCAATCACATAATTAAATTCCCCCCTGCCCATCCACTACAGCTACACAAGCAGTCATATGGATACAAATAGAGGGGGGGGGGGCTATGAGACCATCATCATATACCCCCAAACGAGTACATTGAACGGGTTACATTCAACAGCAAGCGGAGAAAGCAGAATCGCGGGCTGACCGTCGCTGAAAAATGCACATCCGGTGTGAACAGCCGGCGCCGCACTTTCCACCTAAAAACGATGAAATGAACTGAACTATGAAGTAGTTCAGATTTTGAATGGTGAACTATGAACGTGAACTATTCATGTTTACTTGTATGAACTGAACTTTGAACTAGTTCATGAGAGGTGTGAACGTGCACAACACTGTTCAAATCGTAATTCACGTCGGCTAAAGTTAATGTTGAGTCGGTGTGTGCTTTTGCAAAAACGATGTCGGACACAGTAATTTTCTCTGGCCCTCTACCTAACACAACAGGTGATGACATGTTGTCTTTTAACCTCTGGCTGTCGAGGTGTCCTGTAAACGGTGTGGGCTTTGTAGATGACTGGCAAACTTTTTGGAGGAAACCTGGACTTGTTAGGAGAGACGGCGTTCATCCCACTTGGGATGGAGCAGCTCTCTTATCTAGGAATATTACTCAGTCTATTACATGACAACCCAGAGTTGGGACCAGGAAGCAGAGCTGCAGTGCTAAAAACTTCTCTGCGCTCCCTCTGGGACAGTCACACAACCCCATAGAGATTGTGTCTGTCCACCGTCCGAATCCACACAATAATCTAATACAAATTAACACAACCTCTGAAACAACACAGGAAACCAAGACTTTGAAATGTGGTCTTTTAAACATTAGATCACTGTCATCAAAGGCTATTTTAGTTAATGAACTAGTCTCAGACTACAACATAGATGTATTATCCCTCACTGAGACGTGGCTGCATCCTGATGAATATGTCAGTCTAAATGAATCTACTCCCTCCAGTCATATAAATTCACAGGTTCCCAGAGAATTCGGACGAGGAGGTGGAGTTGCTGCTATTTTTAACCCCAGTCTATCAATTAATCCTAAACTAAACTATAACTCATTTGAATGTCTTGTTCTTCCACGCCAATCCAGGAAACACCAACAGCCAATCATATTTGCTGTAGTTTACCGTGCTCCGGGGGCTTAAACTGAATTATTTACGGAATTCCCCGAGTTTTTTTCAAACCTAGTCCGAAAGACCTATAACATAATTATTGTTGGTGACTTTAATATTCATGTTGACAATAATAAAGATAGCCTTAGTGTAGCATTAATTTCGATACTAGATTCAATTGGTTTCAGTCAGTGTGTACACCAACCTACTCATTGTTGTAACCACACACTTGACCTTGTATTATCATACGGTGTCGGAATTGAACATTTAACAGTACTCTGATCACCCAGGATCAGTTTACCAAAATAATCTCAGGTTCTAAACCAACAACCTGTATCTTAGACGACATTGCCCTTGCTTTCAATGAAACAGTCAGGAACTGGTGAGTGATCTTCGATCCTGATTTGTCCTTTAATTCTCACCTACAACTAATTTCTAGGACCGCCTTTTTCCACTTGCGTAATATCTAAAAAATCAGACATGTACTTCGCAAAAAGATGCAGAAAAACTAGTCCACGCCTTTGTTACATCCAGACTGGACTATTGTAATTCATAACTATCATGCTCCAGCAGTAAGTCGTTAAAAAATCTGCAGCTTGTCCAAAATGTTCTTCAATGATACTGAAACAACCCTTCAGATATAGGCTTGTGTTTATATACACGGTATATGCATATAGATCTATATATCTATATATATATATCCCCTGATGCTGTCAGAACACATGAACCTGCTGAATGTTGCATCAGTAAAGATACAGACACTGATGCACATGTTTTTATCTCATTACACCAGGATCACTGGTCTTATTATAAAATCTGTACAACAGAGAACTTCTGTCTCACGTTTCTTCTTTATTCTATTCTACTTGTTTTCATGTTCATATACAGTTCTTCCGCCATCTGCAGGCAGACGTCACCACTGACTCTGATTCTTTCAGTTCATGAGGAGTTTGTTTTCAATGTGTTTCTCTATAATTTGTTTAAGTCTTGACATTTTAAGTAAAAAGCCTTGATATTATGTATATTAGGATTTGGCTCTATTTGTAACCGGTCTATCCTTTGTGGTCTACCTGCGTTGTGTGTCAGTTTGTGAAGTAGAAGACCGGGACAGGACTTGTATCACTACTGAATTTGTCTGTTATGTTGAAGCCACAGTTCATGTGATTGAACCGTTTTTTTATTTAACACAAGTACTGAGTACATTGTACAAAGACCTTTTCCTTATAAATCAAACACGACACTTTGGTGAATTAAGGTTTTCAGTCATCAAATGTTGTCTTAGACACATAATGAGATTATTGACTCATATCTTAACAATCAATGATTGATTGGATTCAAACCAAAATGTAAAAGCCCTGTGATTAATTTCAAATTACAACAAAACATTCATCAAAGTGTTCTTGTGTGATTACAATACTGTGCGTGTTGCTGCTGGGACTTTCTATATCATATCTGCCAGTCGTGCACATTACAACAGAATTTACTGATGCAACATTCAGCAGGTTCTTGTGTTCTGACAGCATCAGGGAATATATATACATATAGATATATAGATCTATATGCATATACTGTGTGTATATACACACAAGCCACTAAATATGATTTTATTAAATATTGAAATTGAAAATCGTTATTTGTATATCCCATATTCACAAATCACAATTTGTCTCATAGGGCTTCAACATGGTCTGACATCCTCTGTCCTTAACCATCAGCAAGAGTAAGGAAAAACTACTAAAACCCTTTTACAGGGTAAAAATACGTAGAAACCTCAGAGAGAGCCACATGTGAGGGATCCCTCTCCCAGGACTGACAGAAGGGCAATAGATGTCAAGTGTACGAAAACATCATCAAGATTAAAGTTTTTAGCAGCATTAGTGAGGGTAAACATTTTGAAGGATAACTTCAAAACTATATGTCAAGCAGTCCTGCTGCAACTAAATGCTTCCTAGTTTAGAACATAGGACAAGTAACGTTCTGCCGCACTAATTAGCTCTAACTATAAGCTTTATCAAATAGGAAGGTTTTAAGCCTACTTTTAAACATACAGATGGTGTCTGCTTCCCGAACTGAAAGTGGTAGATTATTCCACAGCAGAGGGGCTTGATGGCTGAAAGCTCTGGCTCCTACTCTACTCTTTAAAACATAGTCAAATGAAGCAGCAGTTTACAGGGTGAAGGAGTGGGGAATATTAAATTAAATAATATGAATATATGTGAAGTAAGTGTATTTGTATGAGTGGGGGAGCAGAATGTATATGGTGACTGTTCAGAGGGTCAGTGTTGATTGTTCAGAAGCCTAATGGCCTGGAGGAAGAAGCTGTTTGTGTGTCTGGTAGTCCGTGCTCGGATGCTCCGGTAACGTCTGCCAGACAGCAGCAGTGTGAGAAGTCCACAGCCTGTGTGGCTCTGGTCCTTGATGATCTTCAGTGCTCTTCTCAGGCATCTTGTGCTGTAGATGCCTTGCACGGAAGGGAGATGGCAGCCGATGATACCAGGTCAGGTCATCTGTGATGAACACACCGAGGAGCTCACCACCTGGGGTCTGCTCGTCAGGAAGTCCAAGATCCAGTTACACAGGGGGGTTTTAAGACCCAGGCTCCTGAGCTTGGGGACGAGCTTGGCAGGCACAATTGTGTTGAATGCGGAGCTGTAGTCCACGAACATGATCCTCACATATGTGTTGGCCTTCTTCAGGTGGGAGAGGGTGGTGTGTGTTGTCGGGGCGATGGCATCGTCCGTGGATCGGTTTGGGCGGTGAGCAGATGTGGCTTTTGACCAGCCGCTCGAAGCACTTCATGATGGTGGAGGTCAGTGCTACAGGGCGGTAGTCGTTTAAGCAGGTGATGGATGATTTCTTAGGTATGGGGATGATGGTGGCCTGCTTGAAGCAGGAGGGGACTGTCGAGAGATTTAGGGAGAGGTTGAATATGGAGGTGAAGACCTCCGTTAGCTGGTAATAGAGCAGTAATGCTGGTTATGATTTATGACTTTTAACTTATTTTGAGACTGACCAGTGATCCAAAACTCAAAGACGAATCATTTAGAAAATAAACAGACATTAAGAGGAGATCAGGAATTCTTCACTTTTCAATATTCTAACGAAATGCTTGATTGATAATTTAATCAACAAGCTTTTGCTTCTGGATTTTCTAAATGATTATTTTGTCTCCCAAGCCAGCAGTTCAGAGCAAGCTGGAAAGAAAACAAAAGATCACAGACAATTCATCTACACATGTAAAAGATAAGACTGGCAAATTAAAAAATATTAATATCTGACATGGGAAAAATTGTATTTCACATTAGTGAGTCATGAAATTGGATTTTATTCTGAAAGCATCATCAGTCAGAAACTTCAACAGTGGTCAAAATCAGTTTTGGATTTTCCTTCTTTTGGCCACTAGGGGGTAGGCATGTTCCATCATAATCTGGTAATTTTGTGAAAAGGAGTTTCCAACAGAACCCTCTATTCCTCTCTTTTCTTTTTCTGTTCAGTGCTTTTTGAACATGAGAAAACTTTCACAGGTGGGTGTTGGATTACAGAAACTGTATTTTAGAAATGTTTAACACTTTACTCTCTCCTTTTGGTCATTTGACCTATCTATCAGATTCTAAATCTTAGAATAAGATATATTAAAAAATAAAGTTTCCTTCACAGTGTTTTTCTTCTATACATTGTAATTATTCTGTCTAACTTCAGTACATTTGACCTCCAGTCGCTGCAGCAGTCACATGTATTGATCTGGACCTCAGATATATCTTATCTCCACAGAGCTGCAGCTGTGATCAGTCCCTTCAAACAAACACACTTTAAACAGCCTGATTGGCCTCTGCTCAATAAAACCCTGTGTGTGAAACCTGTGGAGCAAGTGGACTTTCCCTTTCAAACACGAGTCTGAATTTTGATGGGTTGACAGGGACAATTTATATAATTTACGAGACTTAGCCTGGAATAACTGAAATATCACCTGTTTAAATAAAGCAGAGACAAAATGCAGACATTAATGTAAATCATCTCTGAAATGCCAAAAGAGACAAGTGGTGATCCGACAGAGGGATAGAGAATTGAAAAATAAGATGACAACTGCAACAAGCATGTAAACTAGATTCAAACTGGCAAAATAAGATGAAAGCACAGCTTCTATGAGAGAGCCACTGCTTTCCCCCTCACTGTAGAGACTGAATCAAAGCAGCCTTAGACAAATCCTCCTTCTGTCTGTAGGCCCAAGTGCTTTGTGTTCTATTAAAGCCAATGGAAATCTACACTCTGTACGTTGTTTGATGTTGCCAACTTGTCATCTCTGTATCTCCGCAGACTTCACACATGGGCTGTTTTCTATATATAAAACTCTGTCCGAGTTGTTTCCTCTTTACCTGTGTACATACATGTATATGTAAGGGGGGGGGGGTGTACCACCACTCGAGGGCTGGTGATAAGATAACTGGAAAGTTTTCACATTACAACGTGATCATATTTCACGTTATGATGATCCGTAACACGTTAATTATGCTCAGAAGATTGCATGTGTGTTGTGTATGTTTTGTATGACCGCTGTATGTGTGTGTTCGTATTCTGTCTGTTGTAACAATGTGTTACTGCCTTCTTGGCCACATCTGTCTTGTGAGAGATTTAACTCAATGAGATCTTTACCTGGTTACAGAATGTCCATGGAGTTAACTATTCTAATGTTCAAAGTTTTTTTCATAAACCAAACTAATGATGCTCTGCCATGGCAGCACATTCAAGTTACTTTAGTTCATCGTAACACTTACAAGCCTTCTTTTGTAAAAGCTTCTCATTAATTAAGTCTAATTGGCTCCTGTATATCAAACATGTTTTTTTTTTTTTGTTTTTTTTTTACTGAATTCTCATTTAGATTTGATGTTCAGTTCAGGAAGTACTTTTGTCAAATGTTGTCCCAGAAATTCTCCAGTCATCTGTGCTTATCATTGATTATTGGGAAAAGGGGAAATGTATAAGTTGTATTTCCCACATGTGTTTTAATTGAAATGTGAGGGCAGCTGCATGCAAGACATTAAAACACCCAAATAAAATTTAAAACATTTTATTCATTAGTCGACAACATATTATAAACCCCTAACAGAGTAAAGACTTGTTCAGGGCATGATGTCACCCAGTGTACATTATACAGAGTAGGAGCAGGGGTTGCAGTAGGGGGTTTCTGTCCATTTACAAATATCTCTGTATAAGTTTTATAAGTGTATGAGTTGTATTTCCCACATGAGTTTTCATTAAAAACTTAGTGGGGGTGGAGCCTGCCCTCTTCCGTGCATCCACTGTGTCCTTCAACAAAAGGGAGAGCCTTGGTGCCCTCTTCCCTTCCTCTGCGATGAACCTCAGCTGGTTATAGTAGGAGTCCAGAGACGTGACCACCTCCAGGTCCTGCTAGATGAGCTGGAGGAGCTCACAGAGGCTCTCCAGAGATGGCCCGTCTCCGTTCTGCAGCAGCCTCCTGATGCAGCAGTACATGGCTTTCTCCTCCAGAACCTTTGAGAGGAACAGCTCCCCAATAAACTTGATGCTATTGAGGAGGCGTCCGGAAGGTTTTGCGTTGAGTTGCTCTTCCCTCAGCCGGTCGATGACCCTCACGTCCCTGACTGGCTCCAGGCAGGACCCACTCTTCCGATAAATGCCCTCCCTTTCAAAGTTCTTCCTGAACTCTGCCTGGCAGTGTTTGACCAGCAGAGACCTGAAGGAGACGCTGGCTGACCAGTCGGACAAGGATTGGACCTCCACCTGAAGAGGAGAAAACCATAAGGAAATATTAACATTAATGCTATACATACATAGTGATCAGTGTGTTCTGATTTGAGGATTAAATCAGCACACACATGAATGAAAATAAGTGAACTCATTATTTGAATAAGACAACATGGGTCAAAAGTGACCCCACTCAGTATTTATTATTTATATCTTTGCAGTAAATTATTTCCGTCATTTAGTATTTCAGGTATTTTTCAAATTTTTTTTTCACTTCCCTTCTAATTCACAACATGGGTCAAAAATGTTGTATTGTAAAATACATTCTTATTAAGTCTTATTTACAATCTATTACTAGTGAGAAAGATAATTTATAATTTACCCAAGGGGTTTGCATAGCTTGTTTATCAAAAGGCTAAATTAAGGTTACAACCTGCATACAAAAGATAAGCTGTCCAACTAATTAAGAAACAGGATAAAGTAGCTTCCAGCGCAACATGGCGCCGTACTAACGGGTGCCTGTCGTAGCAGCTCCTGGTACTACTGTCGGTTTTTTTGTGTTTTTATAACGTTTGCGATTTGTTTTTTATATTTATTTTTGCACTGCTCTGTGCATCTCCGTCCCGCACAATGACGAGATGCTTTTGAAATTTATTGGACACTTTTTATAACTTTTAACCGCACTTCGGTCTCTTCGGATCACTGGGAGAATGCCTGCAACACACGCCGGCATTGTTTACACCCGCGACCAGCTGATCGCCCTGAGGCACACTACCCTCTTGGCCGGAGAGAGACCCACCATCCCGGAGGAACTAAAGAGGAGACGGCGGGGCTGCAGAGCGGGGCTTAAACGGAGGAAGGAGAAGAGGAAGTTTAAGCCCTTCATCCCTGCAGTAATCACTGGAAACGTGAGGTCGCTGGCAAATAAAGTGGACGAACTGGAAGCGCTCATCAGGACACAGAGGGAGTACAGGGAGTCCAGTATTGTGTGTCTCACGGAAACGTGGTTGCACGAGCAGATACCGGACTCCAACGTCACCATTCCTGGCTTCCAGACGGTTCGAGCCGACAGAGACACCATCGCGACCGGCAAGAAGAAAGGAGGGGGACTCGCCGTGCTCGTGAACAACAGGTGGTGTCACCCCGGGCACGTCACCGTTAAACATCGTGTCTGCAGCCCGGACATCGAGCTCGTCGCCGTCGGACTTCGTCCATATTATTTGCCGAGGGAGTTTACCAGTGTTTTCGCCATCAATGTTTACATTCCTCCATCTGGGAACGCAGAAGCAGCGTGTGACGTCATCCACACTGTGACTGCGGGATTACAGACACAACACCCCGGGGCCTTCATCATCATCACAGGTGACTTTAAACATGCTTCCCTCTCATCCACACTCCCAACCTTCTTCCAGTTTGTAAAATGTGCCACCCGGGAAAATAAGACTTTGGACCTATATGCAAATGTTAAGGATGCATACAGCTCCACTGCCCTGCCACCACTGGGCAGGTCAGACCACAACCTAGTCCTGCTCTCACCATCTTACAAGCCTGTGATTCAGCAGCACCCAGTCACAGTGAGGACAGTGAGGAAATGGTCTCATGAGGCCATGGAAACACTGCGTGGGGCCCTGGAGGCCACAGACTGGGATGCTCTGTATGAGCCACATGGTGAGGACATTGATGGCCTGACTGACTGTGTCTCTGAGTACATTGGGTTCTGCATCGATAACACCATCCCCACTAAAGAGGTCCGCTGTTACCCAAATAACAAGCCGTGGGTTACAAGCGACCTGAAGGCCCTTCTCAATGAGAAGAAGAGGGCCTTTAGATCACGGGACAGAGCAGAACTCAAACGGGTTCAAAGGGAGCTCAAGCGCAGCATCAGGGAGAGCAAGGACAACTTCAGAAGAAAACTGGAGCACAAACTGGAGGAAAACAACACCAGGGACGTCTGGAGTGGTATGAAGGAGATCACTGGTTTCAAGAGGAGAGATGGGGGAGCAGCTGGGGATGAACGACGTGCGAATGAGCTGAACACGTTCTTCAATAGGTTCAACTCCAACCCCCCAGCCCCCAGCGGACCATCCACTGCCTCCACTGACTCTACGACTGCCTCTACTGCGTCTCTGAGCAACAACCCCCCACCTCCCCCCATCACCCCCTGCCCCCCACCACCCCAGTCACCATCTCCCCCCACCCCCCCGCTGGCCTTTACCACAGACCTTCTCACACCTCCCACCCCCAGGACATCCTCACATCCCCCACAGCCCCCCACCACCTCCTGCAACACAAACATCTCTGCACCACCCTCAAACCCATCGCTGACATCCCCCACCCCCCAGTCTGGACTCCACATCACAGCCAGCCAGGTGAGGAGAGAGCTGGAGAGGCTCAAACCGAGGAAAGCTGCGGGGCCGGACCGCATCAGCCCTCGTTTGCTGAAGGCCTGTTCCAGCCAGCTCTGTGGAGTTCTCCAGCACCTCTTCAACCTGAGCCTACACCTTCAGAGAGTGCCAGTGCTCTGGAAAACATCCTGCCTGGTCCCAGTGCCCAAAAAAGGACGTCCTGCTGCACTGGAGGACTACAGGCCGGTGGCACTGACCTCTCACATCATGAAGGTCATGGAAAGACTGGTCCTGGCCCACCTCAGACCGCTGGTGTGCCCATCACAAGACCCCCTGCAGTTTGCATATCAGCCCCATGTTGGGGTTGATGATGCAATCATCTACCTGCTGCAGAAGGCTTACTCCTCCCTGGACAGACCCAACACCTCAGTCCGGATCATGTTTTTCGACTTCTCCAGCGCCTTCAATACCATCCAGCCCACTGCTGAAGGCCAAACTGGAGGGCACGCAGGTGAGTGCTCCCCTCATCGCTTGGGTCGATGACTATCTGACGGGCAGACCACAGTTTGTGAGATTACAGAACTGTGTGTCTGATCATCTGATCAGTAACATCGGGGCCCCCCAGGGAACTGTGCTGTCCCCCTTCCTCTTCACCACATACACTGCTGACTTTAAGCACTGCACAGAGACGTGTCATCTGCAGAAGTTCTCTGATGACACGGCCATTGTGGGGTGTGTTGAGGGCGGAGGGGAGGCTGAGTACAGGGACCTGGTTGACCGCTTTGTGAAGTGGTGTGGGGAGAACCGCATGCAGCTCAACGTGGCGAAGACGAGGGAGATGGTGGTGGATTTCAGGAGGACCAAGCCCCTGCCCTCTCCTGTCTGCATCGGTGGGACGGCTGTGGAGGTGGTCCCTGCTTACAAGTACCTGGGTGTCACACTAGACAATAAACTGGACTGGTCCACCAACACAGAGGCCGTCTACAAGAAGGGCCTGAGCCGGCTTTATTTCCTGAGGAGGCTCAGGTCCTTCAACGTCTGCAACAAGATGCTGCAGATGTTTTATAAGTCTGTTGTGGCGAGCACCATCTTCTTTGCTGTGGTGTCCTGGGGTGCGGGCATCAAGGCTAAGGACGCCAACAAACTGAAAAAACTGATTAGGAAGGCAGAGTCTGTGGTTGGCTCTAAGCTTGTCACCCTGGAGGAGGTGGTGGAGGACAGGATGCTGGCAAAACTGCTGGCAATCATGGACAATCCCTCTCACCCCCTCCACAAAACACTAGACAAGCTAAGGAGCAGCTTCAGCCACAGACTCATTCAACCCCGCTGCTCTAAGGAACGATACAGGAAATCGTTCCTCCCAACCGCAATAAGACTATACAACTCATCTACCTCTGTCAGAGCCACCATCACAGAACTGCACTAAATATACCTGTCTCAATTCATCATTTTATACAATAATATTGTCTTTTGCACACTCTGTCTACATATTCTTACACTCACAGTATATTATATTATCTATTGTATCGCCAAATACTTATATTTATACCCGTACTATATATCATATATTATATCATACTCTTTGTATATTCTTTGTATATATAAGTCTATATACACATATTTTATTTATACATGTGTACATGTTATTAATATTATATTTTACTATTATTATTATTATTATATATACTGTTGCTGCTATTATTACTATATACTGCTATTATATTGGTATAATTACTATCATATATAAATATATATTATATACTATATATACTGTACTATTTTTGATATACTGTCTAACAATAACATTACCATCATATCATCAGTACTATTACCATCATCTGCCACTGCACCTTATCTACCTATTTTATCTTGTGTTTCTGTTTTTATTCTTTCTACCGCAATATTTTATATTTTATATTTTATTCTATTGTATTGTATTTTATTGTATTCAAATGTACCGGCTGCTATGACGACTTAATTTCCCCTCGGGATGAATAAAGTAATCTATCTATCTATCTATCTATCTATCTATCTAGATGCATCACTTACTGTTGAGAGGTGCTGGCACAGCTCGGCGAAGACTGCAGCAGAGTGTGGCTTCTGCACGGCCCTCTTGAAAACGAGCTCAACCATTTCCTGCAACTGCTCCGCTATGGAGCCAGAACAGTCTCAAAAGGATTAAATGCACACAGAAATGAATACATGCGCAAAAAAGATCCACAAATACATTTTCAACGCCGCTGGCTCAACACACTTGTCACACTAATCAGCGGCGTTGTCCGGCTGACTGTGGCTGGTTAGAGCACTTCATGTGTGTACGGTCACATACGGTTATAACGAACTTTGATAACGGGGATAGCGGGCTAGCCACCATGCTAACTGCGGTGGGAACAGCGCCAAAACCCGCTGACTTAATCCCAAGGCTCTCATGACACTGTTTCTCAAACACCGTCAGGTTAGAAGCATCACTTGGTAGTAGTTAGTATCGGGTGTCCGTGCTGACTGTGTGTGGAAGCTGGGGGGGAAGCTAGCTGCCTCCGTGTAGCTTCAAGCTGTTGCAGCTGTTGAATTAGCAACGCAGTTTGGAAACAAGACCGGGGAACCGCTGCGTTAAGACACGATAACATAAGCACTTTGACCCGCTGGGTGTCACTTTATTTCAGCAAAACTGTCGCGTCATCAACAGCCCTTTTCTGTTGTCATCGTTCACTGTGTGTGAGGAGCCGGGGATCAGCGTCTACTAATTCTATGTCTATTGGCTGGCGGGCTAAAAACCTCCAGGCTGCCTGCGGGCGTTTTAATGACGTCGTGTAATGGCACTCACGTGATTGGCTGTACAGGAGTGAGACATCTGATTGGCTACAGACGATCCCCTCTTAGAAAAAATGCATTCGTGAAACAGAGTCGCGTCAGGGGAGTCTCAAAAGTCTCAAAAGTCTCACACACAAATGCAGCGAGGTTTACAAATTAAAAGCACTTTGTAAATGCAGGTCCAACAGTTTATATATGAATGTAACAAGCTCCAAAATGTATTTGATGAAGATTGCAAATACTTTTACATGCATATATTTGTGAATTTTTTTTCTATTTGTGTGTGCATCGGAAATATGTTTATGAATCTTATATTTTACATGTGAATTTTTTTTACTTATATATGGAATGAAACATTTGTGTGTGCATTGAAAATGTATTTGTGGATCTTTTTTGTGCATGTATTCATTTCTGTGTGCATTTAATCCTTTTGAGACTGTTCTGGCTCCATACTCCTCACCGTCCAACTCCTCGTGACTCAGATCCGTCATGAAAGCTTGAAAGTTTTCGGTGAAGCAGCTGACGGACTTCTTCCTCATCTCTCCCAGCAGAAGAGGAGCTGGCTTGCAAGTTAATTCCACGCTTTTATTTTGTTTTGGGATCATGTTGATTCCAATAAATCGAAGTTGTCTTCAAGGCAAATCCAAAGAAACAAGTTCCGGTGCAAGAAACAAGTTCAGGAGCAAGAAACAAGTTCAGGAGCAAGAAACAAGTTCAGGAGCAGGAAACAAGTTCCGGTGCAACCAGCCAATAGTGAGAAGACAACTGAGTGAAAAATGAAAACTGACGTTTAAGTAACGACAGACTTCAAAGGTATAAGGCTGTTGCCTTGGTGACCTGCAGTGACATACGTCAAAGGAACAAAGCCTGATAACGTAAAAAATAATAATACAGAAAATGCTTCTTTTTTTTTAAATGTAAAAGAAGTTTCATTAAATTCAAACTTAATAACGGTTTGAGTGAAAAATCCTAGAAGACGTTTCTGAAACTTAAAAAATAAATTATATTCAGAAGTGTTACAAAAAGGCTATCATACGCTAATAAGGAATGATAATGAGCTCTTTAAGGTATGAAAAAAACTGCGCGCGCACATCCTGCGGCGCACATAAATAAAAAATAAATACAATTAAATCAAATTAATAAAAAAACTGTGCGCGCACATCCTGCGGCGCACATAAATAAAAAATATATTTAAAAATAAAACATAAAAAATAAAAACAATTGTATCAAATTAATAAAAAAAGTGTGCACATTCTAAATAAAAAAGCATGAAATGGCGTACGCCAAAGCTAATTCCGATTTACAAAACCATGCGCACGCAAAACCTCAACTCCAAATCCGCCCTCCACAGCCCCAATTTCTACTATAAATGGTCAATGCAAAGCACGTCACGAATATTAAATTATGAATCCGACCAATGGGTTTCCACCGTGAGTCCTGACCGAGGCACGGCATCAAGCTATGTGAAGAGGAAGTGAAACTTTCTGACACTGACATCGAGTTGTTTGTTAGTGAGGTGGAGGTGAAGAGCGACTTTATGGGACAGCAGTGATGTCACTAATAAAGAAAATACACTGATACTCTGCCGCTGCTGCTGTGTATAACACAATGTGGGAGATCAGAAATCGCTGAACCCTCGCTTCCTCCTCCTCATCCTTCCATTCGCATGCACAAATCGTGCAGAACCCCGCATCGGTGTCACGGCAGTATTTATCCATTTAGAGCATCTGACCGATTCCCTCACATCAGTGGATCCAGTCTCTCAGCACGTGTCACCAAGTACGACATGAAGTGTTGTGAACTCAGTCTGTTGATATCAATCCTCTTCCGCTCCTCTCCTCTGAAGCAGAAGGAGCAGACACCAACACGCGCGGCTAGACCCGCTACGTCTTCCTCTGTATCTGACGCGTTGATGATGAAATGAAACAACTAACCTAAAACGACTTCTATAACAAATGTTATAACTTAGTCACACTTTAAAAGTATGACTAAGATATACGTGAGGAAGTGTCTGCTTAACCTCTGATATTAAAATGTTGAAGCCACAGTTTATGTGATTGAAGCGTTTATTTGTTTAACACAAGTCTGAGTAGATTTTCTCCCATGTATTTTCAACCCTAACTTCATAAACACTTGTATAGACATCATATATCAGAGACTTTATTTCTTCTCAACCTCTAATCTCAGATTCCTGTGTTCTGCAGCTTCTTCTGAATCAAGAGGAACGAGAGCTGTTTGTGGGACTCGTCTCCAAGAGGACAGGAAGAGACATTCAGAAGAAATCTGTCTCAATCAACCTTGTAGACTTTGAGTGGAGTTTCATATAGGTCAGTGAGAGCTCTCTCCCTAGGTCATTTGTCAATTTGTCTCTTTAATTTTGTACATGTAATCATATTGTTCTTCTCCTGTCCACTAAATATTAATCAATTCATTTCCAAATATGGGTATGCTTCCTTTCCATGTACACAAAAGGGAACATGCTCCCTTGTCCAAGGGCACGTAATCCAATGTAGGATTTGATCTCTTTATTTCTCTCTGTTAGAAATTAGGATCAGTTATTGGATGTATTTACTTCATGAATGTCACTTGTTGATCTTCCATGTAATCAAGTTGCAGAGCTTGTGTTGTTGAATTAATAGTTTTAAAGAGATTCGTCTGATAGAGGCAGTCTTATTTGACCAGGACCATTCAAAATGAATAAAGAAAGGAATATTTCATGTTGTTTTTAATTATCACGTGTTATACATTCTCTTTGTGGGATTAATGTTTTGTCCTGATACTTGCATCATTTCTCCAAGTGTTTTACAAGGTTCATTTGTTTTATCAAATGTAATGAACAGACTGATAACTGTCATGTTCTGAAATCTACATCAGTAATGGACAACTTTGTTTCTAACAACAAAAAAACAGCAAGTATTTCAGTAGCTGCATTTCATACCGTAATCATTCAGTATACGTTGTTCAGAATATCACATCAACACATGGAACCAAGGTTTTGGTAAAGATGAGTTTAATTTATAGGAACTGACTGTCATCATGCTGCTATTACATTAAATTAATAAGACCGTGTCCTCGCCGCCGGTCTACGGGGAGTATAAAGTGAGCGGACGGACGGAAGTTGCATCCGCGCAGGAGTCAGGACATCAGCTTCATGCAGCTCGTCCAGGGCCTGATGTCGGCATGTGGCGGAATGTGCACCGCTGTTATAACGACCGATGTAAACTCCCTCGGGATGTAATAAGGTCGGCATCTGATCACGAGCTGCTCCAGGTCCGGAGAACAGCCCGAAGAAATAATCTCCACATCTGAGCACCACACATTGTTCTCCATGCAGCAGACACCTCCTCCCTTGCTCTTCCCAGAGTGTGTTGTCCGGTCCTGACGCTGAATGGAGACCCCCTCGGGAACCATGGCGGAGTCCGGGATCGAGGGGTCGAGCCAAGTCTCCGTGAAAACCATCACGTTACAAAAAGTCAGACTGCGGTTCAGAACTGTTCCTTGTAAAGTGTCTTAAGATCTTCTTGTTGATGTTCCAGCCCGATTTGGGGGGTGGGTATCAACTGAGTTGAACCCATGTTTTCTCCTGGATTACAGAAGAGGGCCTATAGTTTTTCGTATGACTGAAGATTACAGCGCTCATTTATACGCTGGCTCGCAACAAACAATTTGCGTCCTCACCTGCTGCGGCCACGCTGCACTTACTCACACACACAGAAACGGCAGTGGAGAGAGAGAGAGAGGGAGAGAGGGAGCGCTACGGTGTCCCTAAATAGATGTCGCCAAAGCCCTGCAGCCTATAAGAATCACTGTCCTGTCAGGTAAATTAAAATATCAGCAGAACGGGAAACGCGCCCGCACATCCTACGGGCGCGTCCTGCGGCGCATATCCTGGGGCGCACATAAATAAAAAAAAATATATAACAATTTAATTAAATCAAATGAATAAAAAAACTGTGCGCGCACATCCTGCGGCTGCCGCAAATCCTAAATAAAAAATAAAAAAATTAAATTAAATCAAATTTATATAAAAACTGCGCGCGCACATCCTACGGACGCGTGCTGCGGCGCATGTCCTGGGGCGCACATAAAAAAAAATATATATATATAATAATTTAATTAAATCAAAGTAATAAAAAAAACTGTGCGCGCAAATCCTGCGGCGCACATAAATAAAGAATATATTTAAAAATAAAAACCATAAAAATGTAATTTATCAAATTAATAAACAAACTGTGCGCGCACATCCTGCGGGCGGTGCACATTCTAAATAAAAAAGCATGAAATTGAGTACGCCAAAGCTAATTCCGATTTATAAAACCATGCACACGCAAAACCTCTACTCCAAATCCGCCCTCCACCCCCCCAATTTCTACTATAAACGGTCAATGCAAAGCACGTCACGAATATTAAATTATGAATCCGACCAATGGGTTTCCACCGTGAGTCCTGACCGAGGCACGGCATCAAGCGATGTGAAGAGGAAGTGAAACTTTCTGACACTGACATCGAGTTGTTTGTTAGTGAGGTGGAGGTGAAGAGCGACTTTATAGGACAGCAGTGATGTCACTAATAAAGAAAATACACTGATACTCTGCCGCTGCTGCTGTGGATAACACAATGTGTGAGATCAGAAATCGCTGAACCCTCGCTTCCTCCTCATCCTTCCATTCGCATGCACAAATCGTGCAGAACCCCGCATCGGTGTCACGGCAGTATTTATCCATTTAGAGCATCGGACCGATTCCCTCACATCAGTGGATCCTTGCCTCCACTCTGGGATATTATTTGGAAAGTTTCTACATTTCTTGTTAGTGATCTCCTGTGCGCTCTATGCGCTCTGCGCTGGGTGGCTCTGCGCGCTGGGTCGCTATTACATGTGTAGCGGGTCAGTTCTTAATAAAGTTTTATACTTTTAGCAGTGTCATTTTCCCCGCTCTGGATGTGTTAATTAACCTGACAGGACGGCAACTCCTATAGGCTGCAAGGAGGCGGAGGAGTTTATTTAGGGACACCTTAGCACTCTCCCTTGTCCTCTCTCTCTCTCTCCCCACTGCCGGTCCTGTGGGTGTGTGCGGAAGTTTAGCGTGAGCTCAGCACGTGTGGTCGCAATTGTTTGTCGCAGTAAGTTGCTGGAAGTTATATAATGTTAACGGCGATCACAGAGAAAGTGTCCGCAAATTGTAACTGAAGTTTGTCCTTAGAGCCCAGCGTGAAGCTGTGTCTGTGTGCGACTGTGACGGCGTCACCGTGGATGCACGCTGTCCCTGCTTTATTTTAATGAATTAAAAGTATGAGATAAGGATGTGTTTTTATGTTTGTAAATGTTTTTAAATATTATAAATGTGTTTAAATTGTGTGACCTAACTATAACATGTTTGTTTTATAGGGCTGCCTCCAGCTAAATAGTTACGGTCACGGTTTTTTCCCACTTTAGATTTTATTTAGATTATTTGGTTTGATTATTTGTTTCTTTGTGTTTTGTTTTGTTCTATTGCAAGGTGCAATATATATGGTTGACTGGGACTGTGCAATTCAGCGGTAGTGACTTTAATGGTGGTGAATTATTGGCTCCATAAAGTAGAGGCCCTCTTTTGTCATTTTGTTGTTGTATATCGTTTGCAGTGATTTTCTTAAAGTGTGTTGTGTTTGGTTTTTAATGCATGATATTTCAGCATTGTACAATTGGGTCTGGAGCCTCTAATTTCTCTCTATTTTAAACTGTCATTTATATCAAGTCCAGGCCAGCCTTTCCAACCTTTGCACATGTCACTTTACTGTTTGAGCAGTCTGTTTTAAATCATTTGCATTTATTAAATAAATTGTATTTTGTATTGATATCTCAGCCTCCCGTCCCGTCTTATTCTGGATACTTGTTGAACCGAATTGACATTAACTGTCATCTCTGAACCATTTTTAATCACTACACATGCTTGCATTGTTACGATTCTTAAAGTGTGCTATGGTTGTTTAATGTATGATATATTAATGTAATGAACCGACTGATAACTGTCATGCTCTGAAATCTACATCAGTAATGGACAACAAAACCAGTATTAGTATTTCAGTAGCTGCATTTCATTTACCGTAATCATTCAGTATACGTTGTTCAGAATATCACATCAACACAGGGAACCAAGGTTTTGGTAAAGAGGAGTTTAATTTATAGGAACTGACTGTCATCATGCTGCTATTACCTTAAATTACATTGTACAGTATTTGGGATTATGTTGAATTTTATTTAAAACAATAATAAACAGACAAGTTAATTTACATGACAATTGTTTACAGTGCGGAAGTTACACTGTAACAGACTGCGTCACACTCGCGCTGTGGGTTTTATGCGGTGTCCTCGCCGCCGGTCTACGGGGAGTATAAAGCGAGCGCACGGACGGAAGTTGCATCCGCGCAGGACATCAGCTCCTGTGGGAACACACGAGCAAAGCGGAAGCGCATTGCTCCGCGCCCGTCAGCCCGTGATTCTGCTTTCTCCGCTGGTTGTGTATGCTCCGTTCAATGAAGGGGTTCGGGGTAAATGATGATCTTCATAGCATTTAATCATGTTCGGGGAAACACTCGGGGATATTGAAACTCCAGGAGAACCGCAGGGAACTCTAAAGTACGGGACACATATTTTAACATTTAAATATAATATGTCATTAATATCGTTTAAAATCATTTCCCAGTGTGTTTCCCCGAACTATGCCCCGAAACCATCGGTGCCGAACGCGATCGCAGCCGAAGTGAACAGCGCCACTGAGTTACATGGGGGCGGGCGTGAATGTTACGGGGTCAATTCTGAATAAAGTTTTATAGTTTTGGCAGTATTATTTTCCCCGTTCTGCTGATGTTTTAATTTACCTGACAGGACGGTGATTCCTATAGGCTGCGGGAAGTCGGCGCAGTCTATTTAGGGACACCGTAGCTCTTCCCTTCTCCCCCTCTCTTATTGTGTCCGTGACATTAAGTTAAGTTGTCTTTTCCTGTTTTAGTAATTGTTCTCAAGACAATAAGGACGGGGTGGGTCCCTGCTTTATTTGAATGAATTAAAGGTATGACATAATGATGTGTTTAATGTTTGTAAATGTTTTTGAAACATTTTGATAAACTGGTTCAAATTGTATGACCTAAATACAACATGTTTGTTTCTGTTGAGTTGTGTTGCACTATTGCTGCAGCTACCGTTGCATTCGGAGGAAAGAATAAATGATGGCGTTATCTTTAGCCGTTGTTGGCGTATTTATTAACAGGCTGCTGACACATCAGTCTCACGGTCAGAGCTACTTTAACTGACACACTAACATATAGCAGGTTGGCTCTTATAGCCTGTACCTTGGCGCCATCCTGTGGCGTAACCATATATACATATTACAATACAGCATTACATATACATCTGAGTACATAATGAATATATCTCAACACCCCCACTTGTACTCAGGTTGCTATACTTCAAGCAAAAGAAACACAGGAAAACAGAATGAATGTGAACCTCTGTCATACACATATCAATCTCCAAAAAGAGCATTTGCAAACTTCTTCAGTTTCAACTTATTTACAGGTTTGGTCATTACATCAGCAACCATGTCATCAGAATCAGAATCAGAATCAGAATCAGAATCAGAATTCTTTTTATTGCCTTGTATATTTTCACATACAGGAAATTGCCTTGGTGTGGTTGGTGCACTTTACAAACAACAATATAAAAACAACAATATAGAGCAATATAAACATCAATATAAAAAACAACAATATCGAAAAAATAATATATACAGTAAATGTGTTTTGTGCGGTTTTAAGGTGCAAAGATTGGTGGTAGTGCCAATAATGTAGTGTTATAAATTATGTGCGAGGGTGGGGGGGGGGGGGGGTCAGCAGAGTCAGTGTGATGGGGGGGGCTTGTTTGTGAGCCCCACTGCCATGGGGAAAAAGCTGTTCAGGTGACGCGAGGTTTTAGTCCTGACGGCCCGGAACCTTTTCCCAGATGGAAGTCTCTGGAACAGGTGGTGACCGGGATGGGAAGGATCAGCGATGATCTTGCCTGCTCTCTTTCTGGTCCTGGAGTGGAACAGGTCTAGGAGAGCCGGCAGGTCACAGCCGATGACCTTCTCAGCTGACCGAATGATCCGCTGCAGTCTGCCCTTGTCCTTGGCAGTGGAGGCAGCGAACCAAACGGTGATGGATGAGGTGAGGATGGACTCAATGATGGCTGTGTAGAACTCAACCATCACTTTCCGCGGCATGCTGAATTTCCTCAGTTGCCGCAGGAAGAACATCCTCTGCTGGGCCTTCTTGGTGATGGAGGTGATGTTCTCCGTCCACCTCAGGTCCTGTGCTATGATCGTCCCCAGGAATCTGAATGACTCCACTGTTTTAACTGGGGAGTCGCACATGGTGAGGGGGGCGGTTTGGGCTGGGCTCCTCCTGAAGTCTGCCACCATCTCTACAGTTTTTGAAGCGTTCAGCTCCAGGTGGTTCTGGCTGCACCAGGAAGCCAGGCTGTTAACTTCCTCTCTGTAGGCGGCCTCGTCCCCATTGGAAATTAATCCAATAAGGGTGGTGTCGTCGGCAAACTTCAGGAGTTTGACAGAGGGATGGCTGGAGGTGCAGTTGTTGGTGTAGAGGGAGAAGAGGAGAGGAGAGAGCACACAACCTTGAGGGGCTCCAGTGCTGATGGTCCGGGTGTCAGAGACAAGCTTCCCCAGCCTCACGCGCTGCTTCCTGTCGGTCAGGAAGTTGGTGATCCACCTGCAGGTGGGGTCAGGCACGCTCAGCTGGGTCAGCTTGTCCCGGAGAAGAGCTGGAGAGATGGTGTTGAATGCGGAGCTGAAGTCCACAAACAAGATCCTGGCGTAGGTGCTGGGGGAGTCGAGGTGCTGGAGGATGAAGTGGAGTCCCATGTTGACTGCATCGTCTACGGACCTGTTGGCTCTGTAGGCAAACTGCAGCGGGTCGAGGAGGTGGTTGGTTATAGTTTTGAGGTGGGTCAGCACGAGTCGCTCGAAGGTCTTCATTACTACAGAGGTCAGGGCGACTGGTCTGTAGTCATTAAGGCCTGTGATCCTCTGCTTCTTGGGAACGGGGATGATGGTGGATGTTTTCAGGCAGGCGGGTACAACACATTCAGCCAGTGAGGTGTTGAAAATGTCCGTGAACAATGGAGAAAGCTGATCCGCACAGTGCCTCAGTGTAGAGGGGGAGACAGCGTCTGGTCCAGCTGCCTTGCGGGGGTTCAGTTTCTTCAGGAGCTTATTTACATCTCTCTCCTGAATTGAGAGAGGTGTGAAGGGGGGGATGGAGGTGATGGGGCAGTCTGGGGCCATTTTGTGGGGGGGGCTAGTGTCTTTGTCCAGGCTGGGGAGAAGAGGTGTGATAGATGCGGGGGGGGTTTGAGAGGGTCTATCGAATCTACAATAAAAGTCATTCAGATCGTTGGCAAGTCTCAAGTCTTCCACAGAGTCATCAGTAGAACAATACATCAAAATCACCCTTCCCTCAATCACAGTTGACCTGATAAAGTGGTACTTTATGTCAAAGTGTTTACACCTCTGTCTGTGTACAGGGTTTTTGGCAAGAGCTATTGTCCCCTGATTGTCCTCATGTACAATAGTTTGTGTGTAATTGTAGTTATCTATACCCCCTAGTAACTGCTCCAGGTATAGACACTCCTGTATGGTTGAAGCCAGTGCCATATATTCTGCCTCGCAGGTTGATAGCGCAACTGTGGGTTGTTTTCTAGTCTTCCACGAGACTAGAGAGCTGTTCTGACTAAGACTGACAGAGTATCCTGTGGTACTGCGTCTGTCACTTGTATCAGCCGCCCAGTCAGCATCACTGTAGGCTTGTATACCTAGCTCCTCACTGTCGTTTCTCTTAAAGCTTAACCCTTTCTCTGCAGTGCCTTTGAGATACCTTAAAACATGCTTCACAGTGACCCACTGCTCCTCTGTAGGCTCAGCAAAATACTGTGATAATCTGCTCACCACAAAACTTAAATCCGGTCTGGTACAAGTAGTCAAGTATATAAGACTACCAACAGCCTCCCTGTACATCCTGACATCTTCCATCTTTACTGCATCTTCAGTATACTCTAGCTTCTGCTCACAGGGTGTTTCTCTGGTCCTACAATCTTGCATATTAAAACGCTGTAGTATCTTGTTAGTGTATCTTTCCTGTGACATCTTTACACATCCATCTGATTGACTGAAATCAATACCCAGAAAATGTTTGAGTTTGCCTAAATCTTTCATCTTAAACTTTTCTGCGAGCATCTCTTTCACCTTTTTCAGTCTTTCTTCATTGCTTGCTGCAATGATCAAGTCATCGACCCATGTGATTATGATCACCTTCCCTTCATTTGACTCTTTGGCATAAACACAGTGGTCGGCTGGGTTTTGTAATATTATGTTTTTTTTAAACCATTTCATTTATATTGCTGCCTCAACGTGATGCTGACACGGACACGTTAACTCGGGATGGGTTTTTGTAGGATTTTTATTTCAGCGAGACCTTCAGTAGATCACCACACTTCACTCACAAGCGCTTTGTGAAAATGACGAATCTGCCACCGGCTCTGCAAATGACCCTCAACATCTGGAAAAAGGTAAAGAAATCGCCAATGTCAGGCCATGTGTGTTCTGTTATTGTCCGGAGACTCCGCCCTCTGTTGCTTCCCGCTCTTTTTGTCCCTCACCTGTTCCCGGTCATCAACCTGATTGTTTGCCTGATTTGTTCACCTGTGTCTTGTCTTTGTTCCCCCTTCTATTTAAGCCCAGTCTTCCTGTTGTCCCCTGTCGGATTGTATCGTTTGTTTGTGAGAATCTATGTAAAGATTCTGCCGTGTTTGAACCTTGTTTTACCTGGTATGGTACTAGACTCAGATTTTTGATCCTCTCTGTTTTTCCCTTTTGGAATTCTGTTTTTGAATTGGACTCTCTGTTTTTTGCACTTGTGTTTTTTGCCTTTTTGGATCCTTGTTTTTTCTATTTTTGGTAATAAATAAGTATTTTTTTGCATCTTGGTCTGCGATTTAGTCCTTACTCTGAGAAAGGAGAGGCACTGTCTAACGCCGAGTTTACCCCGGGGCGTGGAAGCGCAGTGCAGCGCCAAGGAAATCAAGCGCCTCCTATCCACCCCCTGTTAAACCTTTGTGCGGTGCACATCGGATGCGCTGCGCCGCGCTGCTTCACTCGCGCCCTGAACCAATGGTTTCGGCGTAGAGTCTATTTTTTTCACTCGCCGCGAGCGTAATGCGCCAAGAAACAAACTGAAAATGATTTTAAACGATCTGTTGTCCTAGAGTTTTAATTTCCCCAATTTTCCCAATCACATAATTAAATTCCCCCCTGCCCATCCACTACAGCTACACAAGCAGTCATATGGATACAAATAGAGGGGGGGGCTATGAGACCATCATCATATACCCCCAAACGAGTACATTGAACGGGTTACATTCAACAGCAAGCGGAGAAAGCAGAATCGCGGGCTGACCGTCGCTGAGAAATGCAAATCCGGTGTGAACAGCCGGCGCCGCACTTTCCACCTAAAAACGATGAAATGAACTGAACTATGAAGTAGTTCAGATTTTGAATGGTGAACTATGAACGTGAACTATTCATGTTTACTTGTATGAACTGAACTTTGAACTAGTTCATGAGAGGTGTGAACGTGCACAACACTGTTCAAATCGTAATTCACGTCGGCAGCAACGACTCCCGGCTTCGCATGTCGGAGGTCACTAAAGTTAATGTTGAGTCGGTGTGTGCTTTTGCAAAAACGATGTCGGACACAGTAATTTTCTCTGGCCCTCTACCTAACACAACAGGTGATGACATGTTGTCTTTTAACCTCTGGCTGTCGAGGTGTCCTGTAAACGGTGTGGGCTTTGTAGATGACTGGCAAACTTTTTGGAGGAAACCTGGACTTGTTAGGAGAGACGGCGTTCATCCCACTTGGGATGGAGCAGCTCTCTTATCTAGGAATATTACTCAGTCTATTACATGACAACCCAGAGTTGGGACCAGGAAGCAGAGCTGCAGTGCTAAAAACTTCTCTGCGCTCCCTCTGGGACAGTCACACAACCCCATAGAGATTGTGTCTGTCCACCGTCCGAATCCACACAATAATCTAATACAAATTAACACAACCTCTGAAACAACACAGGAAACCAAGACTTTGAAATGTGGTCTTTTAAACATTAGATCACTGTCATCAAAGGCTATTTTAGTTAATGAACTAGTCTCAGACTACAACATAGATGTATTATCCCTCACTGAGACGTGGCTGCATCCTGATGAATATGTCAGTCTAAATGAATCTACTCCCTCCAGTCATATAAATTCACAGGTTCCCAGAGAATTCGGACGAGGAGGTGGAGTTGCTGCTATTTTTAACCCCAGTCTATCAATTAATCCTAAACTAAACTATAACTCATTTGAATGTCTTGTTCTTCCACGCCAATCCAGGAAACACCAACAGCCAATCATATTTGCTGTAGTTTACCGTGCTCCGGGGGCTTAAACTGAATTATTTACGGAATTCCCCGAGTTTTTTTCAAACCTAGTCCGAAAGACCTATAACATAATTATTGTTGGTGACTTTAATATTCATGTTGACAATAATAAAGATAGCCTTAGTGTAGCATTAATTTCGATACTAGATTCAATTGGTTTCAGTCAGTGTGTACACCAACCTACTCATTGTTGTAACCACACACTTGACCTTGTATTATCATACGGTGTCGGAATTGTCGTCAGGAAGTCCAAGATCCAGTTACACAGGGGGGTTTTAAGACCCAGGCTCCTGAGCTTGGGGACGAGCTTGGCAGGCACAATTGTGTTGAATGCGGAGCTGTAGTCCACGAACATGATCCTCACATATGTGTTGGCCTTCTTCAGGTGGGAGAGGGTGGTGTGTGTTGTCGGGGTGATGGCATCGTCCGTGGATCGGTTTGGGCGGTGAGCAGATGTGGCTTTTGACCAGCCGCTCGAAGCACTTCATGATGGTGGAGGTCAGTGCTACAGGGCGGTAGTCGTTTAAGCAGGTGATGGATGATTTCTTAGGTATGGGGATGATGGTGGCCTGCTTGAAGCAGGAGGGGACTGTCGAGAGATTTAGGGAGAGGTTGAATATGGAGGTGAAGACCTCCGTTAGCTGGTAATAGAGCAGTAATGCTGGTTATGATTTATGACTTTTAATCATAATACTTAATTAGGTGGATTTTATGCTCGCCACAATAGAGCCACCTCCTCGTGTCATAACTAAACTGCAAATTATATTATTTCTATGGTCAGAATCTTGGTCATGTCATTTATTTGTATCAATATATACATTTATTTAGTCAATAAAGTAACATTTTAGTTTTGAGAGCTCAAGATGATCTCTAAACTTATTTTGAGACTGACCAGTGATCCAAAACTCAAAGACGAATCATTTAGAAAATAAACAGACATTAAGAGGAGATCAGGAATTCTTCACTTTTCAATATTCTAACGAAATGCTTGATTGATAATTTAATCAACAAGCTTTTGCTTCTGGATTTTCTAAATGATTATTTTGTCTCCCAAGCCAGCAGTTCAGAGCAAGCTGGAAAGAAAACAAAAGATCACAGACAATTCATCTACACATGTAAAAGATAAGACTGGCAAATTAAAAAATATTAATATCTGACATGGGAAAAATTGTATTTCACATTAGTGAGTCATGAAATTGGATTTTATTCTGAAAGCATCATCAGTCAGAAACTTCAACAGTGGTCAAAATCAGTTTTGGATTTTCCTTCTTTTGGCCACTAGGGGGTAGGCATGTTCCATCATAATCTGGTAATTTTGTGAAAAGGAGTTTCCAACAGAACCCTCTATTCCTCTCTTTTCTTTTTCTGTTCAGTGCTTTTTGAACATGAGAAAACTTTCACAGGTGGGTGTTGGATTACAGAAACTGTATTTTAGAAATGTTTAACACTTTACTCTCTCCTTTTGGTCATTTGACCTATCTATCAGATTCTAAATCTTAGAATAAGATATATTAAAAAATAAAGTTTCCTTCACAGTGTTTTTCTTCTATACATTGTAATTATTCTGTCTAACTTCAGTACATTTGACCTCCAGTCGCTGCAGCAGTCACATGTATTGATCTGGACCTCAGATATATCTTATCTCCACAGAGCTGCAGCTGTGATCAGTCCCTTCAAACAAACACACTTTAAACAGCCTGATTGGCCTCTGCTCAATAAAACCCTGTGTGTGAAACCTGTGGAGCAAGTGGACTTTCCCTTTCAAACACGAGTCTGAATTTTGATGGGTTGACAGGGACAATTTATATAATTTACGAGACTTAGCCTGGAATAACTGAAATATCACCTGTTTAAATAAAGCAGAGACAAAATGCAGACATTAATGTAAATCATCTCTGAAATGCCAAAAGAGACAAGTGGTGATCCGACAGAGGGATAGAGAATTGAAAAATAAGATGACAACTGCAACAAGCATGTAAACTAGATTCAAACTGGCAAAATAAGATGAAAGCACAGCTTCTATGAGAGAGCCACTGCTTTCCCCCTCACTGTAGAGACTGAATCAAAGCAGCCTTAGACAAATCCTCCTTCTGTCTGTAGGCCCAAGTGCTTTGTGTTCTATTAAAGCCCATGGAAATCTACACTCTGTACGTTGTTTGATGTTGCCAACTTGTCATCTCTGTATCTCCGCAGACTTCACACATGGGCTGTTTTCTATATATAAAACTCTGTCCGAGTTGTTTCCTCTTTACCTGTGTACATACATGTATATGTAAGGGGGGGGGGGGGGGGGGGTGTACCACCACTCGAGGGCTGGTGATAAGATAACTGGAAAGTTTTCACATTACAACGTGATCATATTTCACGTTATGATGATCCGTAACACGTTAATTATGCTCAGAAGATTGCATGTGTGTTGTGTATGTTTTGTATGACCGCTGTATGTGTGTGTTCGTATTCTGTCTGTTGTAACAATGTGTTACTGCCTTCTTGGCCACATCTGTCTTGTGAGAGATTTAACTCAATGAGATCTTTACCTGGTTACAGAATGTCCATGGAGTTAACTATTCTAATGTTCAAAGTTTTTTTCATAAACCAAACTAATGATGCTCTGCCATGGCAGCACATTCAAGTTACTTTAGTTCATCGTAACACTTACAAGCCTTCTTTTGTAAAAGCTTCTCATTAATTAAGTCTAATTGGCTCCTGTATATCAAACATGTTTTTTTTTTTTTGTTTTTTTTTTACTGAATTCTCATTTAGATTTGATGTTCAGTTCAGGAAGTACTTTTGTCAAATGTTGTCCCAGAAATTCTCCAGTCATCTGTGCTTATCATTGATTATTGGGAAAAGGGGAAATGTATAAGTTGTATTTCCCACATGTGTTTTAATTGAAATGTGAGGGCAGCTGCATGCAAGACATTAAAACACCCAAATAAAATTTAAAACATTTTATTCATTAGTCGACAACATATTATAAACCCCTAACAGAGTAAAGACTTGTTCAGGGCATGATGTCACCCAGTGTACATTATACAGAGTAGGAGCAGGGGTTGCAGTAGGGGGTTTCTGTCCATTTACAAATATCTCTGTATAAGTTTTATAAGTGTATGAGTTGTATTTCCCACATGAGTTTTCATTAAAAACTTAGTGGGGGTGGAGCCTGCCCTCTTCCGTGCATCCACTGTGTCCTTCAACAAAAGGGAGAGCCTTGGTGCCCTCTTCCCTTCCTCTGCGATGAACCTCAGCTGGTTATAGTAGGAGTCCAGAGACGTGACCACCTCCAGGTCCTGCTAGATGAGCTGGAGGAGCTCACAGAGGCTCTCCAGAGATGGCCCGTCTCCGTTCTGCAGCAGCCTCCTGATGCAGCAGTACATGGCTTTCTCCTCCAGAACCTTTGAGAGGAACAGCTCCCCAATAAACTTGATGCTATTGAGGAGGCGTCCGGAAGGTTTTGCGTTGAGTTGCTCTTCCCTCAGCCGGTCGATGACCCTCACGTCCCTGACTGGCTCCAGGCAGGACCCACTCTTCCGATAAATGCCCTCCCTTTCAAAGTTCTTCCTGAACTCTGCCTGGCAGTGTTTGACCAGCAGAGACCTGAAGGAGACGCTGGCTGACCAGTCGGACAAGGATTGGACCTCCACCTGAAGAGGAGAAAACCATAAGGAAATATTAACATTAATGCTACTCACATACATACATAGTGATCAGTGTGTTCTGATTTGAGGATTAAATCAGCACACAAATGAATGAAAATAAGTGAACTCATTATTTGAATAAGACAACATGGGTCAAAAGTGACCCCACTCAGTATTTACTATTTATATCTTTGCAGTAAATTATTTCCGTCATTTAGTATTTCAGGTATTTTTCAAATAACTGTTTTTTTCACTTCCCTTCTAATTCACAACATGGGTCAAAAATGTTGTATTGTAAAATACATTCTTATTAAGTCTTATTTACAATCTATTACTAGTGAGAAAGATAATTTATAATTTACCCAAGGGGTTTGCATAGCTTGTTTATCAAAAGGCTAAATTAAGGTTACAACCTGCATACAAAAGATAAGCTGTCCAACTAATTAAGAAACAGGATAAAGTAGCTTCCAGCGCAACATGGCGCCGTACTAACGGGTGCCTGTCGTAGCAGCTCCTGGTACTACTGTCGTTTTTTTTGTGTTTTTATAACGTTTGCGATTTGTTTTTTATATTTATTTTTGCACTGCTCTGTGCATCTCCGTCCCGCACAATGACGAGATGCTTTTGAAATTTATTGGACACTTTTTATAACTTTTAACCGCACTTCGGTCTCTTCGGATCACTGGGAGAATGCCTGCAACACACGCCGGCATTGTTTACACCCGCGACCAGCTGATCGCCCTGAGGCACACTACCCTCTTGGCCGGAGAGAGACCCACCATCCCGGAGGAACTAAAGAGGAGACGGCGGGGCTGCAGAGCGGGGCTTAAACGGAGGAAGGAGAAGAGGAAGTTTAAGCCCTTCATCCCTGCAGTAATCACTGGAAACGTGAGGTCGCTGGCAAATAAAGTGGACGAACTGGAAGCGCTCATCAGGACACAGAGGGAGTACAGGGAGTCCAGTATTGTGTGTCTCACGGAAACGTGGTTGCACGAGCAGATACCGGACTCCAACGTCACCATTCCTGGCTTCCAGACGGTTCGAGCCGACAGAGACACCATCGCGACCGGCAAGAAGAAAGGAGGGGGACTCGCCGTGCTCGTGAACAACAGGTGGTGTCACCCCGGGCACGTCACCGTTAAACATCGTGTCTGCAGCCCGGACATCGAGCTCGTCGCCGTCGGACTTCGTCCATATTATTTGCCGAGGGAGTTTACCAGTGTTTTCGCCATCAATGTTTACATTCCTCCATCTGGGAACGCAGAAGCAGCGTGTGACGTCATCCACACTGTGACTGCAGGATTACAGACACAACACCCCGGGGCCTTCATCATCATCACAGGTGACTTTAAACATGCTTCCCTCTCATCCACACTCCCAACCTTCTTCCAGTTTGTAAAATGTGCCACCCAGGAAAATAAGACTTTGGACCTATATGCAAATGTTAAGGATGCATACAGCTCCACTGCCCTGCCACCACTGGGCAGGTCAGACCACAACCTAGTCCTGCTCTCACCATCTTACAAGCCTGTGATTCAGCAGCACCCAGTCACAGTGAGGACAGTGAGGAAATGGTCTCATGAGGCCATGGAAACACTGCGTGGGGCCCTGGAGGCCACAGACTGGGATGCTCTGTATGAGCCACATGGTGAGGACATTGATGGCCTGACTGACTGTGTCTCTGAGTACATTGGGTTCTGCATCGATAACACCATCCCCACTAAAGAGGTCCGCTGTTACCCAAATAACAAGCCGTGGGTTACAAGCGACCTGAAGGCCCTTCTCAATGAGAAGAAGAGGGCCTTTAGATCACGGGACAGAGCAGAACTCAAACGGGTTCAAAGGGAGCTCAAGCGCAGCATCAGGGAGAGCAAGGACAACTTCAGAAGAAAACTGGAGCACAAACTGGAGGAAAACAACACCAGGGACGTCTGGAGTGGTATGAAGGAGATCACTGGTTTCAAGAGGAGAGATGGGGGAGCAGCTGGGGATGAACGACGTGCGAATGAGCTGAACACGTTCTTCAATAGGTTCAACTCCAACCCCCCAGCCCCCAGCGGACCATCCACTGCCTCCACTGACTCTACGACTGCCTCTACTGCGTCTCTGAGCAACAACCCCCCACCTCCCCCCATCACCCCCTGCCCCCCACCACCCCAGTCACCATCTCCCCCCACCCCCCCGCTGGCCTTTACCACAGACCTTCTCACACCTCCCACCCCCAGGACATCCTCACATCCCCCACAGCCCCCCACCACCTCCTGCAACACAAACATCTCTGCACCACCCTCAAACCCATCGCTGACATCCCCCACCCCCCAGTCTGGACTCCACATCACAGCCAGCCAGGTGAGGAGAGAGCTGGAGAGGCTCAAACCGAGGAAAGCTGCGGGGCCGGACCGCATCAGCCCTCGTTTGCTGAAGGCCTGTTCCAGCCAGCTCTGTGGAGTTCTCCAGCACCTCTTCAACCTGAGCCTACACCTTCAGAGAGTGCCAGTGCTCTGGAAAACATCCTGCCTGGTCCCAGTGCCCAAAAAAGGACGTCCTGCTGCACTGGAGGACTACAGGCCGGTGGCACTGACCTCTCACATCATGAAGGTCATGGAAAGACTGGTCCTGGCCCACCTCAGACCGCTGGTGTGCCCATCACAAGACCCCCTGCAGTTTGCATATCAGCCCCATGTTGGGGTTGATGATGCAATCATCTACCTGCTGCAGAAGGCTTACTCCTCCCTGGACAGACCCAACACCTCAGTCCGGATCATGTTTTTCGACTTCTCCAGCGCCTTCAATACCATCCAGCCCACTGCTGAAGGCCAAACTGGAGGGCACGCAGGTGAGTGCTCCCCTCATCGCTTGGGTCGATGACTATCTGACGGGCAGACCACAGTTTGTGAGATTACAGAACTGTGTGTCTGATCATCTGATCAGTAACATCGGGGCCCCCCAGGGAACTGTGCTGTCCCCCTTCCTCTTCACCACATACACTGCTGACTTTAAGCACTGCACAGAGACGTGTCATCTGCAGAAGTTCTCTGATGACACGGCCATTGTGGGGTGTGTTGAGGGCGGAGGGGAGGCTGAGTACAGGGACCTGGTTGACCGCTTTGTGAAGTGGTGTGGGGAGAACCGCATGCAGCTCAACGTGGCGAAGACGAGGGAGATGGTGGTGGATTTCAGGAGGACCAAGCCCCTGCCCTCTCCTGTCTGCATCGGTGGGACGGCTGGGGAGGTGGTCCCTGCTTACAAGTACCTGGGTGTCACACTAGACAATAAACTGGACTGGTCCACCAACACAGAGGCCGTCTACAAGAAGGGCCTGAGCCGGCTTTATTTCCTGAGGAGGCTCAGGTCCTTCAACGTCTGCAACAAGATGCTGCAGATGTTTTATAAGTCTGTTGTGGCGAGCACCATCTTCTTTGCTGTGGTGTCCTGGGGTGCGGGCATCAAGGCTAAGGACGCCAACAAACTGAAAAAACTGATTAGGAAGGCAGAGTCTGTGGTTGGCTCTAAGCTTGTCACCCTGGAGGAGGTGGTGGAGGACAGGATGCTGGCAAAACTGCTGGCAATCATGGACAATCCCTCTCACCCCCTCCACAAAACACTAGACAAGCTAAGGAGCAGCTTCAGCCACAGACTCATTCAACCCCGCTGCTCTAAGGAACGATACAGGAAATCGTTCCTCCCAACCGCAATAAGACTATACAACTCATCTACCTCTGTCAGAGCCACCATCACAGAACTGCACTAAATATACCTGTCTCAATTCATCATTTTATACAATAATATTGTCTTTTGCACACTCTGTCTACATATTCTTACACTCACAGTATATTATATTATCTATTGTATCGCCAAATACTTATATTTATACCCGTACTATATATCATATATTATATCATACTCTTTGTATATTCTTTGTATATATAAGTCTATATACACATATTTTATTTATACATGTGTACATGTTATTAATATTATATTTTACTATTATTATTATTATATATACTGTTGCTGCTATTATTACTATATACTGCTATTATATTGGTATAATTACTATCATATATAAATATATATTATATACTATATATACTGTACTATTTTTGATATACTGTCTAACAATAACATTACCATCATATCATCAGTACTATAACCATCATCTGCCACTGCACCTTATCTACCTATTTTATCTTGTGTTTCTGTTTTTATTCTTTCTACCGCAATATTTTATATTTTATTCTATTGTATTGTATTTTATTGTATTCAAATGTACCGGCTGCTATGACGACTTAATTTCCCCTCGGGATGAATAAAGTAATCTATCTATCTATCTATCTATCTATCTAGATGCATCACTTACTGTTGAGAGGTGCTGGCACAGCTCGGCGAAGACTGCAGCAGAGTGTGGCTTCTGCACGGCCCTCTTGAAAACGAGCTCAACCATTTCCTGCAACTGCTCCGCTATGGAGCCAGAACAGTCTCAAAAGGATTAAATGCACACAGAAATGAATACATGCGCAAAAAAGATCCACAAATACATTTTCAACGCCGCTGGCTCAACACACTTGTCACACTAATCAGCGGCGTTGTCCGGCTGACTGTGTCTGGTTAGAGCACTTCATGTGTGTACGGTCACATACGGTTATAACGAACTTTGATAACGGGGATAGCGGGCTAGCCACCATGCTAACTGCGGTGGGAACAGCGCCAAAACCCGCCGACTTAATCCCAAGGCTCTCATGACACTGTTTCTCAAACACCGTCAGGTTAGAAGCAAACACTTGGTAGTAGTTAGTATCGGGTGTCCGTGCTGACTGTGTGTGGAAGCTGGGGGGGAAGCTAGCTGCCTCCGTGTAGCTTCAAGCTGTTGCAGCTGTTGAATTAGCAACGCAGTTTGGAAACAAGACCGGGGAACCGCTGCGTTAAGACACGATAACATAAGCACTTTGACCCGCTGGGTGTCACTTTATTTCAGCAAAACTGTTGCGTCATCAACAGCCCTTTTCTGTTGTCATCGTTCACTGTGTGTGAGGAGCCGGGGATCAGCGTCTACTAATTCTATGTCTATTGGCTGGCGGGCTAAAAACCTCCAGGCTGCCTGCGGGCGTTTTAATGACGTCGTGTAATGGCACTCACGTGATTGGCTGTACAGGAGTGAGACATCTGATTGGCTACAGACGATCCCCTCTTAGAAAAAATGCATTCGTGAAACAGAGTCGCGTCAGGGGAGTCTCAAAAGTCTCAAAAGTCTCACACACAAATGCAGCGAGGTTTACAAATTAAAAGCACTTTGTAAATGCAGGTCCAACAGTTTATATATGAATGTAACAAGCTCCAAAATGTATTTGATGAAGATTGCAAATACTTTTACATGCATATATTTGTGAATTTTTTTTCTATTTGTGTGTGCATCGGAAATATGTTTATGAATCTTATATTTTACATGTGAATTTTTTTTACTTATATATGGAATGAAACATTTGTGTGTGCATTGAAAATGTATTTGTGGATCTTTTTTGTGCATGTATTCATTTCTGTGTGCATTTAATCCTTTTGAGACTGTTCTGGCTCCATACTCCTCACCGTCCAACTCCTCGTGACTCAGATCCGTCATGAAAGCTTGAAAGTTTTCGGTGAAGCAGCTGACGGACTTCTTCCTCATCTCTCCCAGCAGAAGAGGAGCTGGCTTGCAAGTTAATTCCACGCTTTTATTTTGTTTTGGGATCATGTTGATTCCAATAAATCGAAGTTGTCTTCAAGGCAAATCCAAAGAAACAAGTTCCGGTGCAAGAAACAAGTTCAGGAGCAAGAAACAAGTTCAGGAGCAAGAAACAAGTTCAGGAGCAGGAAACAAGTTCCGGTGCAACCAGCCAATAGTGAGAAGACAACTGAGTGAAAAATTAAAACTGACGTTTAAGTAACGACAGACTTCAAAGGTATAAGGCTGTTGCCTTTGTGACCTGCAGTGACATACGTCAAAGGAACAAAGCCTGATAACGTAAAAAATAATAATACAGAAAATGCTTCTTTTTTTTTAAATGTAAAAGAAGTTTCATTAAATTCAAACTTAATAACGGTTTGAGTGAAAAATCCTAGAAGACGTTTCTGAAACTTAAAAAATAAATTATATTCAGAAGTGTTACAAAAAGGCTATCATACGCTAATAAGGAATGATAATGAGCTCTTTAAGGTATGAAAAAAACTGCGCGCGCACATCCTGCGGCGCACATAAATAAAAAATAAATACAATTAAATCAAATTAATAAAAAAACTGTGCGCGCACATCCTGCGGCGCACATAAATAAAAAATATATTTAAAAATAAAACATAAAAAATAAAAACAATTGTATCAAATTAATAAAAAAAGTGTGCACATTCTAAATAAAAAAGCATGAAATGGCGTACGCCAAAGCTAATTCCGATTTACAAAACCATGCGCACGCAAAACCTCAACTCCAAATCCGCCCTCCACAGCCCCAATTTCTACTATAAATGGTCAATGCAAAGCACGTCACGAATATTAAATTATGAATCCGACCAATGGGTTTCCACCGTGAGTCCTGACCGAGGCACGGCATCAAGCTATGTGAAGAGGAAGTGAAACTTTCTGACACTGACATCGAGTTGTTTGTTAGTGAGGTGGAGGTGAAGAGCGACTTTATGGGACAGCAGTGATGTCACTAATAAAGAAAATACACTGATACTCTGCCGCTGCTGCTGTGTATAACACAATGTGGGAGATCAGAAATCGCTGAACCCTCGCTTCCTCCTCCTCATCCTTCCATTCGCATGCACAAATCGTGCAGAACCCCGCATCGGTGTCACGGCAGTATTTATCCATTTAGAGCATCTGACCGATTCCCTCACATCAGTGGATCCAGTCTCTCAGCACGTGTCACCAAGTACGACATGAAGTGTTGTGAACTCAGTCTGTTGATATCAATCCTCTTCCGCTCCTCTCCTCTGAAGCAGAAGGAGCAGACACCAACACGCGCGGCTAGACCCGCTACGTCTTCCTCTGTATCTGACGCGTTGATGATGAAATGAAACAACTAACCTAAAACGACTTCTATAACAAATGTTATAACTTAGTCACACTTTAAAAGTATGACTAAGATATACGTGAGGAAGTGTCTGCTTAACCTCTGATATTAAAATGTTGAAGCCACAGTTTATGTGATTGAAGCGTTTATTTGTTTAACACAAGTCTGAGTAGATTTTCTCCCATGTATTTTCAACCCTAACTTCATAAACACTTGTATAGACATCATATATCAGAGACTTTATTTCTTCTCAACCTCTAATCTCAGATTCCTGTGTTCTGCAGCTTCTTCTGAATCAAGAGGAACGAGAGCTGTTTGTGGGACTCGTCTCCAAGAGGACAGGAAGAGACATTCAGAAGAAATCTGTCTCAATCAACCTTGTAGACTTTGAGTGGAGTTTCATATAGGTCAGTGAGAGCTCTCTCCCTAGGTCATTTGTCAATTTGTCTCTTTAATTTTGTACATGTAATCATATTGTTCTTCTCCTGTCCACTAAATATTAATCAATTCATTTCCAAATATGGGTATGCTTCATTTCCATGTACACAAAAGGGAACATGCTCCCTTGTCCAAGGGCACGTAATCCAATGTAGGATTTGATCTCTTTATTTCTCTCTGTTAGAAATTAGGATCAGTTATTGGATGTATTTACTTCATGAATGTCACTTGTTGATCTTCCATGTAATCAAGTTGCAGAGCTTGTGTTGTTGAATTAATAGTTTTAAAGAGATTCGTCTGATAGAGGCAGTCTTATTTGACCAGGACCATTCAAAATGAATAAAGAAAGGAATATTTCATGTTGTTTTTAATTATCACGTGTTATACATTCTCTTTGTGGGATTAATGTTTTGTCCTGATACTTGCATCATTTCTCCAAGTGTTTTACAAGGTTCATTTGTTTTATCAAATGTAATGAACAGACTGATAACTGTCATGTTCTGAAATCTACATCAGTAATGGACAACTTTGTTTCTAACAACAAAAAAACAGCAAGTATTTCAGTAGCTGCATTTCATACCGTAATCATTCAGTATACGTTGTTCAGAATATCACATCAACACATGGAACCAAGGTTTTGGTAAAGATGAGTTTAATTTATAGGAACTGACTGTCATCATGCTGCTATTACATTAAATTAATAAGACCGTGTCCTCGCCGCCGGTCTACGGGGAGTATAAAGTGAGCGGACGGACGGAAGTTGCATCCGCGCAGGAGTCAGGACATCAGCTTCATGCAGCTCGTCCAGGGCCTGATGTCGGCATGTGGCGGAATGTGCACCGCTGTTATAACGACCGATGTAAACTCCCTCGGGATGTAATAAGGTCGGCATCTGATCACGAGCTGCTCCAGGTCCGGAGAACAGCCCGAAGAAATAATCTCCACATCTGAGCACCACACATTGTTCTCCATGCAGCAGACACCTCCTCCCTTGCTCTTCCCAGAGTGTGTTGTCCGGTCCTGACGCTGAATGGAGACCCCCTCGGGAACCATGGCGGAGTCCGGGATCGAGGGGTCGAGCCAAGTCTCCGTGAAAACCATCACGTTACAAAAAGTCAGACTGCGGTTCAGAACTGTTCCTTGTAAAGTGTCTTAAGATCTTCTTGTTGATGTTCCAGCCCGATTTGGGGGGTGGGTATCAACTGAGTTGAACCCATGTTTTCTCCTGGATTACAGAAGAGGGCCTATAGTTTTTCGTATGACTGAAGATTACAGCGCTCATTTATACGCTGGCTCGCAACAAACAATTTGCGTCCTCACCTGCTGCGGCCACGCTGCACTTACTCACACACACAGAAACGGCAGTGGAGAGGGAGAGAGAGGGCGAGAGGGAGCGCTACGGTGTCCCTAAATAGATGTCGCCAAAGCCCTGCAGCCTATAAGAATCACTGTCCTGTCAGGTAAATTAAAATATCAGCAGAACGGGAAACGCGCCCGCACATCCTACGGGCGCGTCCTGCGGCGCATATCCTGGGGCGCACATAAATAAAAAAAAATATATAACAATTTAATTAAATCAAATGAATAAAAAAACTGTGCGCGCACATCCTGCGGCTGCCGCAAATCCTAAATAAAAAATAAAAAAATTAAATTAAATCAAATTTATATAAAAACTGCGCGCGCACATCCTACGGACGCGTGCTGCGGCGCATGTCCTGGGGCGCACATAAAAAAAAAATATATATATATAATAATTTAATTAAATCAAAGTAATAAAAAAAACTGTGCGCGCAAATCCTGCGGCGCACATAAATAAAGAATATATTTAAAAATAAAAACCATAAAAATGTAATTTATCAAATTAATAAACAAACTGTGCGCGCACATCCTGCGGGCGGTGCACATTCTAAATAAAAAAGCATGAAATTGAGTACGCCAAAGCTAATTCCGATTTATAAAACCATGCACACGCAAAACCTCAACTCCAAATCCGCCCTCCACCCCCCCAATTTCTACTATAAACGGTCAATGCAAAGCACGTCACGAATATTAAATTATGAATCCGACCAATGGGTTTCCACCGTGAGTCCTGACCGAGGCACGGCATCAAGCGATGTGAAGAGGAAGTGAAACTTTCTGACACTGACATCGAGTTGTTTGTTAGTGAGGTGGAGGTGAAGAGCGACTTTATAGGACAGCAGTGATGTCACTAATAAAGAAAATACACTGATACTCTGCCGCTGCTGCTGTGGATAACACAATGTGTGAGATCAGAAATCGCTGAACCCTCGCTTCCTCCTCATCCTTCCATTCGCATGCACAAATCGTGCAGAACCCCGCATCGGTGTCACGGCAGTATTTATCCATTTAGAGCATCGGACCGATTCCCTCACATCAGTGGATCCTTGCCTCCACTCTGGGATATTATTTGGAAAGTTTCTACATTTCTTGTTAGTGATCTCCTGTGCGCTCTATGCGCTCTGCGCTGGGTGGCTCTGCGCGCTGGGTCGCTATTACATGTGTAGCGGGTCAGTTCTTAATAAAGTTTTATACTTTTAGCAGTGTCATTTTCCCCGCTCTGGATGTGTTAATTAACCTGACAGGACGGCAACTCCTATAGGCTGCAAGGAGGCGGAGGAGTTTATTTAGGGACACCTTAGCACTCTCCCTTGTCCTCTCTCTCTCTCTCCCCACTGCCGGTCCTGTGGGTGTGTGCGGAAGTTTAGCGTGAGCGCAGCACGTGTGGTCGCAATTGTTTGTCGCAGTAAGTTGCTGGAAGTTATATAATGTTAACGGCGATCACAGAGAAAGTGTCCGCAAATTGTAACTGAAGTTTGTCCTTAGAGCCCAGCGTGAAGCTGTGTCTGTGTGCGACTGTGACGGCGTCACCGTGGATGCACGCTGTCCCTGCTTTATTTTAATGAATTAAAAGTATGAGATAAGGATGTGTTTTTATGTTTGTAAATGTTTTTAAATATTATAAATGTGTTTAAATTGTGTGACCTAACTATAACATGTTTGTTTTATAGGGCTGCCTCCAGCTAAATAGTTACGGTCACGGTTTTTTCCCACTTTAGATTTTATTTAGATTATTTGGTTTGATTATTTGTTTCTTTGTGTTTTGTTTTGTTCTATTGCAAGGTGCAATATATATGGTTGACTGGGACTGTGCAATTCAGCGGTAGTGACTTTAATGGTGGTGAATTATTGGCTCCATAAAGTAGAGGCCCTCTTTTGTCATTTTGTTGTTGTATATCGTTTGCAGTGATTTTCTTAAAGTGTGTTGTGTTTGGTTTTTAATGCATGATATTTCAGCATTGTACAATTGGGTCTGGAGCCTCTAATTTCTCTCTATTTTAAACTGTCATTTATATCAAGTCCAGGCCAGCCTTTCCAACCTTTGCACATGTCACTTTACTGTTTGAGCAGTCTGTTTTAAATCATTTGCATTTATTAAATAAATTGTATTTTGTATTGATATCTCAGCCTCCCGTCCCGTCTTATTCTGGATACTTGTTGAACCGAATTGACATTAACTGTCATCTCTGAACCATTTTTAATCACTACACATGCTTGCATTGTTACGATTCTTAAAGTGTGCTATGGTTGTTTAATGTATGATATATTAATGTAATGAACCGACTGATAACTGTCATGCTCTGAAATCTACATCAGTAATGGACAACAAAACCAGTATTAGTATTTCAGTAGCTGCATTTCATTTACCGTAATCATTCAGTATACGTTGTTCAGAATATCACATCAACACAGGGAACCAAGGTTTTGGTAAAGAGGAGTTTAATTTATAGGAACTGACTGTCATCATGCTGCTATTACCTTAAATTACATTGTACAGTATTTGGGATTATGTTGAATTTTATTTAAAACAATAATAAACAGACAAGTTAATTTACATGACAATTGTTTACAGTGCGGAAGTTACACTGTAACAGACTGCGTCACACTCGCGCTGTGGGTTTTATGCGGTGTCCTCGCCGCCGGTCTACGGGGAGTATAAAGCGAGCGCACGGACGGAAGTTGCATCCGCGCAGGACATCAGCTCCTGTGGGAACACACGAGCAAAGCGGAAGCGCATTGCTCCGCGCCCGTCAGCCCGTGATTCTGCTTTCTCCGCTGGTTGTGTATGCTCCGTTCAATGAAGGGGTTCGGGGTAAATGATGATCTTCATAGCATTTAATCATGTTCGGGGAAACACTCGGGGATATTGAAACTCCAGGAGAACCGCAGGGAACTCTAAAGTACGGGACACATATTTTAACATTTAAATATAATATGTCATTAATATCGTTTAAAATCATTTCCCAGTGTGTTTCCCCGAACTATGCCCCGAAACCATCGGTGCCGAACGCGATCGCAGCCGAAGTGAACAGCGCCACTGAGTTACATGGGGGCGGGCGTGAATGTTACGGGGTCAATTCTGAATAAAGTTTTATAGTTTTGGCAGTATTATTTTCCCCGTTCTGCTGATGTTTTAATTTACCTGACAGGACGGTGATTCCTATAGGCTGCGGGAAGTCGGCGCAGTCTATTTAGGGACACCGTAGCTCTTCCCTTCTCCCCCTCTCTTATTGTGTCCGTGACATTAAGTTAAGTTGTCTTTTCCTGTTTTAGTAATTGTTCTCAAGACAATAAGGACGGGGTGGGTCCCTGCTTTATTTGAATGAATTAAAGGTATGACATAATGATGTGTTTAATGTTTGTAAATGTTTTTGAAACATTTTGATAAACTGGTTCAAATTGTATGACCTAAATACAACATGTTTGTTTCTGTTGAGTTGTGTTGCACTATTGCTGCAGCTACCGTTGCATTCGGAGGAAAGAATAAATGATGGCGTTATCTTTAGCCGTTGTTGGCGTATTTATTAACAGGCTGCTGACACATCAGTCTCACGGTCAGAGCTACTTTAACTGACACACTAACATATAGCAGGTTGGCTCTTATAGCCTGTACCTTGGCGCCATCCTGTGGCGTAACCATATATACATATTACAATACAGCATTACATATACATCTGAGTACATAATGAATATATCTCAACACCCCCACTTGTACTCAGGTTGCTATACTTCAAGCAAAAGAAACACAGGAAAACAGAATGAATGTGAACCTCTGTCATACACATATCAATCTCCAAAAAGAGCATTTGCAAACTTCTTCAGTTTCAACTTATTTACAGGTTTGGTCATTACATCAGCAACCATGTCATCAGTAGAACAATACATCAAAATCACCCTTCCCTCAATCACAGTTGACCTGATAAAGTGGTACTTTATGTCAAAGTGTTTACACCTCTGTCTGTGTACAGGGTTTTTGGCAAGAGCTATTGTCCCCTGATTGTCCTCATGTACAATAGTTTGTGTGTAATTGTAGTTATCTATACCCCCTAGTAACTGCTCCAGGTATAGACACTCCTGTATGGTTGAAGCCAGTGCCATATATTCTGCCTCGCAGGTTGATAGCGCAACTGTGGGTTGTTTTCTAGTCTTCCACGAGACTAGAGAGCTGTTCTGACTAAGACTGACAGAGTATCCTGTGGTACAACCCAGTCTCATCAGAAAATGTTCAATGGCAACGTTGGTCCACTTGGACCGACGTTACCATCTCACAATCTGGCCTCTCAGATTGTGAGATGGTAACATTTAGTCCTCCCATTGTTTTGCATTGGCGTGTTCTCACGTCACGTGACTCTCAAGCTCCCGTCTGCGGAGAGGAAAACATGGCGGAGATTCCTTGTTTTTTCAGATAAAAATATAATTTTGTAACTTAGTTTGGGCATAAAAATACATTCTGACACCATTTCTAGCGAGAAATGTGGTCTTTGCTTCCACAGTCTTCAGCCAGTTCGTGCTTATGATAAATATTTTAATAGTTATCACGCATGTTTTTATCGTTGCTATGATGGTTGCCATGGCACCACGGGCGCAGCTTGGTGTTTAAATCACAGTCCCTGCGTGGTGTCCTTCAGTGATCGTGAATGTTATTCATGTTATATAATAGTAATATTTGAGGCTAGATTACATCTCTAATGAGAAGGATCATGCGAGTCTGTTTATACCGAGGCCGGCCCGAGTGCGCGACCGGCCCGAGTGCGCGAGCCGAGCGGCCCGAGCGGCGCGAGCCGAGCGGCCCGAGTGCGCGAGCGGACCGAGTGCGCGACCGGCCCGAGTGGCGCGAGCCGAGCGGTCCGAGCGGCGCGAGCCGAGCGGCCCGAGTGAGCGAGCGGACCGAGTGCGCGAGCGGACATGACGTGTGGCTGTCGTAAAAACCCTATTTGTAAACAACCAGCCCTTTAACTCGGGGCTGCGTCATAAACACGGCGCGCTTGGAAGACCACGATGTCATCTTCCTTCTGTCAGGTAAGTAGTTTATTGTTTTTAAAGATCGTTACGATCTAGGTTTACAGTCCGAGTGCGGAGAGAGTCCGTCAATCCACACTATGGACGCTGTTCATCAGCTAATACGCCATTGTTAGCCACATGCTTCAGCCCACGGTAGCCTGTGCTACCTGGGAGGTGAATACATGGTTGTTGAAAGCAGTTCAAGACGCTTAGCTCATCATTGAGGGACGCTACAATATAAATATAAACATGAATTTGATTTATGAATGCTTTAGATTAATAAGGAGTGTATTTGTCTACCATTACTCCACAATATCAGGTCAATTTGGTTTAATGTATAGTATGCACTATGACAATAATGTTTCGATGTTATGGAGTTGCGATTCATTTTATAAAACAATTGCTATGTTCTGTTTTTTAATCAAGGAGGATCCAAGTGAAGCTACAGGAGTTTCATTAACGTCAACAACTTGGACCAAACAGTTTGTTTTGCTTGATGAAGAGCAGGAAGGGCAGCCTGGAGAGAAAGAGAAGCCGGGTTGAGCCCACTACCATCATCCATGTACCACGAGGAAGATGAGGGAGAGAAATGATCCTACCATTAAAGAGGTACTTTTAAGTTACATACCAGAAAAAACATTTTATATAATTTGCCAAATATACATTTTTATTAAATCCCCAAAGTACACTTGCTGAAATACAAGTTAATATCACACTGAAAGAATTTTGATCAATCATGCTTCCCTGCTGTGATTGTTTAACTAGGAAAACAACTTTTTCCACAGGAAGGCAAGTCAATTTAAGGAATACATGTGCAAAGTTTTCCTCTGTTATGTATAATGATGACCCCCATCAAACATAATGTTAGCAATATTTACACCTTTTAATTTATACTGTTTATTTCTGTCTACATGTGTGAATTTGCCTTCATTAGTTTCAGAAAAGAGCGATGATGTATCGGTCAGTGGGCGGCAGCACGAGACTCCGCGAACTAGTCTGTAAGCAAAGCAGACGAAGGCATCGAGGTTGCGGCCTGCCATCATTGTTATTTTGCTTAAGGGACTGAATATGTTTCATGTAGAAATATTAGCATTTCCCTTATATCTACCAAAACTGCTTGTT